>NC_060251.1:55800004-56446609 GCF_921293095.1 Ischnura elegans | reverse complement strand
TACGACGTCGGATAGCCGTGCCTGAGCCGCTTAATGGCGGCTGTAGGGCCTTAATGCAGTTATTTTGAATGTTGAGTTTTTCGACCCGGATAAACACGCCTTGAGGCGGGATCCCGCCTGCCTGCCGCCAAGCGCGACGCGCGTTTCTTGATTCGAAGACACCAGTGGCGCAGCAAGGGGGGTGGGTTTGGGGGATAAAACCCCCCCAGAGCTGAGACAATGTTTTAAGTTTAATCTATATGGCCGGCGGCCATAGGCGGGGTAAAGTCCTCGCCTGCCAAACCGTAGGTCGCGGGTTCGAATCCCGCCTGGGTAGGTGATCCCTCTCCAGGGCATGGATGTTTGTGTTGTACTCTGTTAATATTGAAATCCCTCGTTGTAAAAGGCCGTTATGTGCTGTTTACGGGGGTTGTGATAAATAAATAAATAAATAAATATTATTTATTTAGATTAATATTACTTATATAATAGTGTAAGTATTAATAAAATATCCCCCAGAAGGCCGTAAAACTCACCATTATTAACCATTTATCTTAATTTTTTCCGGCGAAGGGCCCTCGCACCTCCCGCTTACCCTGGCAGGTATACCATACCCCCAGACACCCCAGTATTAGGTGCGCCTGAAACCCCCCTAGCCTTAATTCCTAGCAGCGCCCCTGGAAGACACTATGTACTTAGTCCCGTGGATCTTCCCTCCTTCCTCTTACATGCTCGCAGAGTGGATCTA
Organism: Ischnura elegans; assembly: GCF_921293095.1. Classification (NCBI taxonomy): domain Eukaryota; kingdom Metazoa; phylum Arthropoda; class Insecta; order Odonata; family Coenagrionidae; genus Ischnura; species Ischnura elegans. The sequence goes on along the minus strand of NC_060251.1, from coordinate 56,445,882 downwards.
GAGTGGGGCATAATGACAAGCCGGGGGCCATATGATTCATTTGTCAATGCAGTTTCATAAAGTGTACATTTTCAGCGAAAAGAAGGAGGAAAACTAGGATTTTCACGAGGTAAATACGTTGAAACAACTGCATGAGATCTCGATACTTTTCATGTCTAACAATCAAAGTTGACATTATGTCATCGTGAAGCTTTTGCTGCAGTTGAAACATCATTCTTTCATGTGTGTAATTCTCATTATGTGCGATAAATAAATGTCCAAGAAAAAAATATGGCGCATTACTTTTTGGGCAACCCTCGTGTATTTGTTTCGCTGTTCTTTTATGTTCTATCATAACGAAAAGTAGTGGTCGCTGCCGATACCCCTGAACTTCACGAGAATTGCCATTGGGGTTTTGAAACGATGGATACGGTCGGACCAACTTCCATCATAATCATGGGAATTACATATAATTCACTAAATAAGAAATACGTCATGTTTTTAATATTGTAAACACTTTTAGGTCAAAGGCCAGCGTTGGAAATTCTGAGAACGCGTAGCAAAAGTTATCGGCGCAAGTACAAACGACGTGGTAAGTCGATTCTGAAAACTGGAAGAGAATCAGGGATAGGAAAACACGACATTACTTGATACTGAGTTTATGGGTTGATAAAATTGGGAAATCCACTCCAATTACATCTTACTTGTTTTTAAAGGACTTGATTTATGTTGATAAATGAAGCACGTGTCAACTTGGACGGTGCCCTTATCTTCTTTCTCGCGATCCATTGCAGTGCCGAAAGTTTTTGATTCTATGCATCGTATTACCAACGATCAGAATTTGTATAGCGTTAAATTGCTTGTTGTTTGAAAATTGGAGACCAATATGCATTGATGAATATGAGAGACTGGGCAGTCAATTTTCCAATAATAGTTTATTTCCGGTCGGTTTTAATATTTTCAATTACAACGTTTTTTAGGAAAACTACCAATTCATATATTAATGTGTAAGACTTCCGCCTTACAGACCCCAAAATATTCTTCAAACAAACATGTTATTGTATGCTGATTCTAATGTCAATGTATATCGTATTATAGTGGTGTTTCTATATTATTACGTGTCGAAACCATTATGTTAGCTATACCTTTCATTTATGCAGAAACTTATGAATAAAATACCACCTAAACTTGGAACTGAATTCGTAACTTCAGTTGAAATTTCAGTGCCAACTATTGCAGTCATTTGTCAGAAGAAAAATTTATATTAGTCTTGTTTTTTTAAAAGACACCTATTTTCAAGCAGTGGACACCACACTTTCATCAGCACCGTTATACGACGACATCGTCACGTTTCTAATAGTGACGTCAAATAGAAGCAACAGAACTATGGTACTGATAGAACACGCAGTTGATCGGAAAGCGATGGGTTAGCATTTTGATCTCCTTATCTTTGTTTGAGTTCCAACGGGAAATGTCTGAGTTTAGTAGCAATTGAAGTCATAATGTATGAGTTTTCCGGTTCTAAGATGTATGACTCTTCTAGTGAATAATATGGATAAAATTTTATCGGGTTCCCTCAAGGCTATGAAATTTAAAGAAAGCCGACGTTTTGGGCTCCGGATCTTCTCCTATTTTCTAGTCTACATCAAAAGAATACTTAAGCCTGAATCAGGCGATCATTTTTCCGTTGTTCTGGGTGATAGCTTTTCAGGGATCAAATACATGATCACTCGACTCATCATTTTCTGAACCGCAATTTCCACCGTACCTTTTTCCATCGCTTATTCCGTTTTCACAACTGCCTTTCAATTAATAGCCCAGCGTGGCGTTGCAGTCGCTGGTAGTGGTCGCGAGCATAGAGCTCTATGGTCGCGAGTTCTGCCTGGATGGAGGGCAGTGCCTACGATGGTTTTAGCGACGTAAAAAAGGGACGTGCCGAGATATGGAAATAGGGATGGGATTCCCATCCCTGGATTCATCGCGGAAAATGATCGCTAGAAGCAGTCCTTTTTTAGCCATCATTGGAGCGATCGCTGGAGCTGTCCTTCGAAGGGGATGAAAATTCCAATTCATCTATGTAATATAGTAATATATGTATAGTCGGTGTAATTCGCGCTCTGAAAGCCAAAATTTCTTCTTTTATTTGGTCGCAGGATGCAATACCACCGATCCTCGCTGCTTGCTATTGAATTTTTCAGACATTTCCGCGTTCCACCCTTGCACAGTTCTTCATTACTTCACCTGTTCTATGAAGCATTGCACTCAATTAGCACTCGGTTGCGAATAGTGTCCGCACACGTTCCCGGAAGGCTGCAATTGGCTTTTACCGTGTCTCTGAACCACTAACCTCAACTTTCATTGATTCTGATATTTTTCTGAAAAAAAAGGAAACGGGCTTGAGCGTTATCGTGCATGTGTTAATTAATGTTTTTGCCAATTTTTAGTGCATCTGTTCCTGTACTATTTATACATTCATAAATTTTTCCTTGCCAGTGCTGAATTCTGAATATTTTTAACCACTGAAAATCTCGCTACGCATACAATGCCTTTTAGCTTTAATCAAAGATTCACAAAACTGAAAATTGAGTGAAATTATTGTTGCATAAAAGGGCATGAGAAGAGGAATTGCTGTTTCAAACTATCAAAGTGTCTATTTACATTAATTTATATGGTCTCTTGCATAGCCTATTTCATCGTATTTTCAAATTTTCAATGCTATAATTTAAATTGTAATGGGGACCAGGAAATATTAGATAGCTTTCCTGATTTTTTTTTATTTTCAATAAATAATCTTCGATAAAAAGTTACATACGCACAACACAGAATGTTTAAAATATCTTTTTGGCGATGGACAGAAAAAAAAATTATGATGTGCCTAGATTGAAGATGCAATTTTTCAGTTATGTTTTACGATGTTGAATGATTCGAGGAAGTGTACCGTCTTCTTGTGACCATCGATTCATCTTATTACTCACTGCATCATAATGCACCCGCGACCACGTAATTGATATCCGTAGTTCTGATGCCTTCATTGACATGCTGTGACGGTAGCCCGCGATAACAATGATGAATAATAAAAGTCAGCTATTAAAAAAAATATCTACGGCAGCTTGTCTGCTCTTCGTTACTGCATAAAGATGTCATTACGAAAAATGCTAGATGATTTAAAACGACTCTCATATGACAAAACATCTTCTGAAATATACGCCATAAATGCATTGATGTACTAGATCACATTGAACGCTTACCGTTTATATGAAGAGAATTATCTCTAAATTTGTGGTTCATAACAGGATCATCTATTTTCCTGACTTATTATCAGAACTTGTGAAAAGAAATGCAAGCACCATAACCCTGCTTTTGTGATGGAAATTTCATTTTCACAGAGTCTATGCGGAATACGGATGTAAATAGAATTTCGTTAAAAATCCCGTATTGAAGGTGGGTGGAACATTTTCTTGATAATCTATGGATTTGTATGAAACTTCTCAAATGTGATTATTACTTTCAATGCCTGGATTTAAGCGAAAATAAGCACATTTCACTGAGTTAGGTATATGGATATTCAAAGCGTTGTTATAATGCAGCCTAATGGAGATGGTGTGAAATACCTTGTATCCCAGTAATGAACATAATTCTAAGGAATAAATAATGTGTAAAATATGATTACAATGAATTCCAAGAAAATCCAAGCGGCCTTACAGATTAAAATTATCGAAAACCCAAGTTTTTTCAATCAATTCTGCAAACTTCACCGCTCAGTATTCTGTAAAATGATGTTCATAAGAAGGCTATAAAAGATAATGATATTTCGCGGATTTTACCGCTACGAGATGAATAAGTCCAAACTTTTACTCATATGTACTTCCATTTAACATGGATTTACCATTTTATGGATGCAGAATGTAGTATTAGTAGTTACTATCATTATCTTACAGATGTATTAACATTTGTACTGATGTAAATATTGTATATATGTAAATATTGTACAGATGAAGCTGTTATCGTCTCAGACACCTTAAGGGTGATGTTTTACCAGAAGGAAGTATTGCCTTTGGTACAACTTACGCATGAGTAGTAATCGAAATTTAAATACTTTAATATAAATATTCAGCTTTTCACTGAACATTGAATAATCTGTATCGTTTGCAACCTAACTTTGATTTTATTATTATTTGGTATTTTATTTGCGACTGGTATAATATTGGTACTGGTATATACTTTCATTTTTAACATAGAATACTGCCCCTTACTTGATCAATATTTTACGTTTATATTTACGAAAAGTTGGAATTATTAATTGTTTTTGATCGCACAGTCTCGGCGGTACCTCTTTCAAGTTTCCACACGCATGCTGTTTCTCAATCTTCTCACGCAGCGTAAACGACTTCATTGAAAACAGAGACGCTCATCTGTCATAACATGTCATTATTCATTCCTTTCCTGACCCCATTACTTCGCCTTATTTAATGCTTTTTTTCTTGCTTTAGGGAGTTATGACCGAAGTCTCTCGCCAATCCGTGAAATATGAATTTATCTCTCGTGCCGTCTGCTTAGTACTGTAGTTACGTCAATATTTGAACCCTTGTTCTCGGAATTCATGATATTTCATATTACCTCCATTCTTAATCCCACGTGTGGTAACCAATTTTTCAATTTAAATCACTAATCCATTACCGTAAAAGATTCTAAATCCCTGAGATTCGCATTGGCACTTAACTAATTCAAGACAAGGAATTGAGTAATGGTTTTTGACCTAAATTTCGCTTAAAGAAAATAGAAAATGTTATCTTAAAACTCCTGAATATTTTTATTTAAGTGCAAATAACCCTTGATATATTTCTCCAAATTCTTAATACATAGTTCGTAATATTTCTTTTGGTGATATAGGTTACTTGTTGCAAACGTGTTCGTAAAAAATATGTTCGATTATGAGCATCGATAACCCCACTGAATATTGAGAAAGCTGCTTGCTTTGCGGCCTACCTTTATTTCTGATATTTTGTTTTTTCCGTGACGATTGGTATTTTTGACTTTTTTGTACAACTTTTATTTCACATAATTAACGAATACGTATTTTAAATTTGAATAGGTGAGAAGTTTTGCTAATTATTCCATAAAATATTTTTTTATCAGGAAAAGTTGAGATATTTCACTTTATCTCCAAGTAATGTAATGATACATCGAATCTTTATCGATCAAAAATTCAACTGTTTGTATTTTCAGAGTAGAGAGCTGCGTCCAATCAATCCTAGAATTTCTCCACAGTGATGATGATGATGGAAATGGAAACTTTCCAATTTATTCATCAGTAGATGAGATAAGAAATTGTTAGAATTAAAAATTCTGCAGATTCAGCAATGCGTAATTATTGATTTGACAGAGCGTTGAATCTCATAACATATAATGTCCCCCTTGCTTCTTGACGGATGTCGTATTCAAATATAATTTCTACCTCTTAACAGACACGCGATTTTATTTGTTTTTAGTTTGTTGGCAGTCAATTCCCATCTTTTCTCCATAGTTCGACTTCTTTTACTCGTCATTTTATTCTTAAATCCATTGAATCAAAGGTCTTCAATTAGAAACATTAGTTAGGATTTCCTAAATCTTATTTAATTTAGCTAACTTTTTCTATATCTCCTCTGACAACTTTCTCCGTCTTTCTGAAGGTATGCCTTGGCCACCGTTTTCCTTTGCATAAAATATCGCTAGAGGACTGCAATGAGGATACTCAATTCCATCCCATAGAAGGCTGATTTGTTGCCACTTCGGTCGCATTTTAATCGGCTTTCAAAAATGTCAGCAATACGATAATGGTAATGAGAACAATGCGATCCACTTTTTTCCAATATTTTCCATCATAATGTTCATAATTAAGAGGAATAGCAATTAATTTAATTTGATGGACCACATCGTCGTGTGTATACATTTCGGTTAATACCCCTAATTATACCTTATTTCCCCATGATGATCGGATCACTTTGTCCGTCAACGACGCGAGTGGCGACTTTTGAAACCCATTTAAATGCGAGGAGGGTAAAAACACATTTGGAGGCCCACTTGAGGATCGTCTTTTGTAATATTCGTGAAATCTCGCGTATAATATCTTGTCTATCGTAGAGATTTCTTACTTCGCAGAGTTCTTTTGGGGCTTCATATTTTTTTAGCGTCTCCAATGTGAGTATCGCCCTATATTTCAGTCCAATCCCAGTCTGTTGATTTTCCACAATCGTTCCTCTAATTGGATTTTATATCCATTCAAACTCTCCTTTATTCGTCGGACCATATATTTTTCGTAATATCGCATCAATACCTCCACCGCACAAACTTTGAACAACAGATCCGCATATCTAGCACTACAAGGGCTACAAGATGAGCGGATTTGATTCGATGGGCGATTGTTGAGCTTGAGGGGGATCGGGTTGGTGTGGTGGCTAGAGTGTTGGCTTCCCACCCAGCGGGTTTGGGTTCAAATCCCGGCCGTGGCAGAGAATTTTCAGAGACTGCCCGATCCCTGCTTGAGTGTTGTGTGGAGGACATTTCAAGCGCAACACTCCGTCCGTCGGATGGGACGTTAAGCCGTGGTCCCCTTGGCGTCTTTCGTTAAGAGCAGGCTAATGCCGACGCCGGATTTCTCTCCACCCTTGCTTCAATACTCTTCCCTCATGACGCAAATGACCTCAGCTTTCCGTCGCCTCCTCCAAATATCTTGCCATACCGATTGTAGAGCGTCTGTGCAATTGAGGTATTGGTATCCTCTCATGTAATAATTTTTTTTCCTCCATTTTGGGCAATTTCTACGTTACGGACCTGTTGAGCCGTACGGGAAATTATTGAAGCATTCAAGTACTGTTTGTTGAAGTTCAACCGGCTTCGTATTTCTACTTCTTGCGCATTCTCTTTCGTTCAAATCACTCCCTCGCATTCGAATTCGTTTAATTTCTCGATTTTGTGTACAAGCATCCGCTGCAGACCCTTACTAAACTTTTGTTGTCTTTAATAATTATGTTATTGGTATTTGTGTCATTTATCCTTCATTTCACCTTTCCTGTAGACAGTGGCGTAGCCAAAGACGTAGAAAATACTTTATAATCATGCTTGAAAATTCAAGCGTAAATAACCCTTGATAAATTTCTCGAGAATCTTATTGCACCTGTTTAGTTTATAATAGTCCGGGGGTACACATCTAAAATTTTCGGAGATTTTTCAATCCCTCGGAATGGCGTGCTACAGTAACGGATATGTTTCTTCAATGTTGGGCCGTCGGGCCATGAAATTTGTTTCTTTTTTCCGGTGAAACTATGCCTACGCCCCTAAAATTTCCAGAGAATTTTTACCCCTTTCCTTGGCGCGCAACGGCCCTGATACGCAAAGTTAATAAATATTTTGTAAGGCCGCGGACGATAATCTGGGGTTCATATTTGCTTTTGATTATCCCAATCTCTGCATCTACCCTTATCTATCAGTCCAATCCCTGCATCTGTTGACATTCCACAAACATCTCTCTTTTGTGATTTTACCCTTAAAACTCTTCCTTCATTGATTCTAAGTCCTGGTTACAAATACAACTTGACAGTTATATAAAGATCTTTTCATTTAATTTGAGAAAAAAATAATTGTCACTCAAGGAAACAAGAAAATACTTTATAATCATGCTTGAAAATTCAAGCGTAAATAACCCTTGATAAATTTCTCGAGAATCTTATTGCACCTGTTTAGTTTATAATATCTATTTCGGTTAGGGGCGGATAAAAATACTGTATGTACTGTTGGAATACTGTAAACTATTATTGAGTTACTTGTTGCAGATGTGTGAAAGGAATAATATATTCGATTATGCGCATCCAATATTTAACAGGAATAATGATCGAGTGTATGTATTTTTTTGTATATGTGCATTCATTGCTAGGAATAATTTGATTGGATTTTCACTCAGGATTTATTTGCTATTATCGTCAATGGTTCGAAAGAGATTCGTCATAATGCAAACGGGGAACTTCAGAGGAAATGGTCAATCTTCGAGGACGGTGTCTTCTTGACGTCAACCGACTCTTCGACGCAAGTCACCCCCTCCAATAAGAATAAGACATTGCACTTCCTCCCGATGCGACGACAATGAGCCATCTTGGCGTCTCATTTTTGCATTTCGGGACGCAGCCGGAACTCGGAGGAAATATATTCAAAAATGATGGAGATGAGTGCGTTACCAGAAGCCAAGGTCAGCACTGCAAACACCAACCTCATCATTATTGTTGAAATTGGAGAAATTTAGAAAAATAATTTTTACCCTTTCTAACACAGAGGGGCTTCTGGGAGAAATTAAATTTCAAGACTTCTCATTTTTTTTATGTGACACTTTTCTACTCAATCATAATTATTGTGGTAGCAACATATTTCTCCATTAAACTTCACAGCACAAAAGGACACGTAGTTTAAACTTTTCCTGAATAGTGCTGAAAATGTATACATTTTTTATGCTACATATAAGCAACATCGAGTCATAATGGGTTAAAGGATTCTATGAAAATTCCGATTATTTTCCTTCTTCGTGAGTATAGAAATATAACTATATGATAAATAATATATATTTCCGGTGTTGGAATGTAATAATGGAATTCATTTTTAGTAATGCTTTGGTCAATACCTAAAAAAATGGCTCCGTACCTCTTTTCGTCACCTAAAAAATCAGAGTTGATAAATAGTGAACAATGCCCCGAATATATGAGTAAATTCAAATCAGAGCACTACAGGTATCTGCTCAGCACGCACAGGCCGACGTTGAAACCACAACTTCAGTATCGTTATAAGAAATGGATAAAGTAGGCAAGTAAAATATCTGTGGATAGATTTTTGAATTTGAATCTTGGAGTGTCCTAGGTCTAAAAGTTGAAATACAAGTTCTTCCGAAATTCTGAGGTGAAACTTAGGAACTACATACCCTTCACCCATCCGTTTTGTAAATACAGCTCTGGAATCAGAAATCCTTATTGTACTTGATAATGGCCTGACGGTCGAAACGAGATGTACTTTTAATAATAAATCTCTTGAAAATCTCTCTGTTCTTTCAATACTTACGATGGATTTAGTTTTGTTGCAGTTAAGAACAAAGTTGATCCCAGAGCCCATGAGCATGATTTACTTTCGCGATTGCATCAATAAACTCATTATAATGGCAATGGTAGTACATCTGCAAATCATCAGAATATAGCACGTTTTTACAGTGTTCAATACAGCTCGGGATGTCACGGATGTAGATATAAAATAAAAGAGGGCCAAGAACTGAGCCCTGAGGTACTCCACAGGGACGATTAGCTTAATTCGATGTATTACCAATATAGGGTCCTTGACTTCTTGTTTTCGCCCGTTTAAACATGAATTTAACCAATTCAGTGCAGAGCAGGTAAAATTAAGGTGTTACATCTTGTGGAGAAGTCGGGCATGATTCACAAGACCGAAAGCATTTATAAGGACAAGGGTAGTCACCATTTGTTGATAAATATCATGACGGATGTCGTCCGTGACTTTTAGGAGTAAATAACATTAACAAACGACACAAACAGCAGCGAAACAAAAACAAATACCCTTAATAATTACTACTCTAATTATTAATTAATATATCATATATTATGACATTGATAATATCTCTATGGTGTATGGCAGGAGATGCAAAACCACCGGCATGCAATAGGATCCTAACATGCACATCGCACCGTCAGAAAAAATCTTCCACATTGACAATCTTCAATGAAAAAAATACTTGCACATTCAAGCAAAGGTTAAACTTGCAAACGGATAATTATTCCTTGCTAAATCCATTTGGCAAGAATAATTGAAAAAGATAAATATCATTTATTTTAAAACCACTTATTATAACATTAATTTTATTAATCGAGACGCCGTTATAATCTCAATCCTATCTATCCTTCTATCTAATCTATCGTTAATAATTCGAGGAAAGAATAACACTTTCAATCTCCCTTTTTATGAAGTTGGCTGCTATAAAAGTCGCTTAAAAACGATATTTCTCAACTTGTATCAATGTGGAAGGGTCCCATGAGTTTTAATACACCTCCTTATGGTAGAGGTTGAAAAATAAAACAAATTGTGAAGGCGTTAGAGGAATATTTTCATTTCCTCTACTTTGCGAGGAAATTTAATTAAATTTTGGCCTGTCGCTTGCGATAGCCTTTGATCCCTGCTGCGTTCATAGTTGAACCGATTCAACTTATGCAATAGATCAAATGAAAATCGATCATGTTCTCAATCGATTCGTGCTCCCTTCGCAGTCGCCTGACACAAGTACTAATCGTGCGTAACGATCGACTGTTATAGCAGTCTACTTCGATGCGTAAATTACTATTTGGAATATGCTGCCAGTGCTTGGGATCCTTATAAATATGTATGCTTAAAAACAGAACGTGTACGGAGAAGAGCAGCTAGGTACGTGAAAGCCGTTACGATAATCTTGTTAGTGTTACTGGTCTCTTAGAACGACTCGGAAGGTAATCACTGTCTGATTGTAAATTGAAAACTACATCTAAATCTACATAATACCCTGCGAACCACCTCTAGGGCGTATGGTAGGGGGTGATCCATCACCAGCAAGCAGAATGGAATTGGATTCCCACATTCACACCACAAGGTGCAAAAAACGTTACGCATGCTAACAAATTATACTACCACATTCATTCAAAGGCAAAACATACCAACTACTCGTTTTCTGACAACAAGGCTAGAACACACAAAACATGCTGTTAGAAATTATAAGCAAATTTAGAAACATGCATTAAGGTATACATAAGTTAGTAGGCTACACTACAAGTAAACTATTCTATTTGTGTGGTCTAACTTTTCCGTTATAATCTCCCACTAATCGTGGAGAAAAAGACACTCTGAAGCTGTCTGTTCTACAGTCTATCACTCTCATTTTATTTATATGATTTGATCTACCGTAGTATGTTTTCGTTCGTAAGATATGGCTAAATTCGTCAGAAAAGACAGTGTTGTTGAATTTATCTAATAGGTTTCATCTATTTTTCAGTCAACGGAATGACAGAGATTCCCAACCGAGTTAATCTAAGATGTCAGTTACACTAATAACACTAGACCTATTATGTAAATTCAAATCAGTTTATTTTCCGACGAAGTAAGCCATAGCTAACGATCGCAAACATACCACTGGAGATCAGATCATAAAATCAAATGAGAGATAGACTGTGGAAAAGATAGATATAGAATGTCGTATAAGGATTTTAGGCTTTATCGTTAGGATTCTGAAATATTTTAGCTGACTATAGCTTAATTATATGTATTCCTTAGTACATATTTATGAATTTTCCTAGTACCTTTAACACCATATTTTTCATGTTCCAACTTCATACGCAGATTTCCTCCATAAGTAGTATACATATAGTATATTATGTGTTATACGTGGAGTGCATGACGCGTGATGCATATATTAGTAGAATTAAATTTTAATCCTCTGTCGTATGTTGGTGATGGTTCACGCACAGCCAAAAACCTCTGTAGGTATCTCTAACAGCATCTTTGCATTTTCTAGCTTCATAAGAAGATTGCCTTCACAAGAAGGATATAGTAGATTATGCGTCGTACCTAAGCAGCGTGCATGAAGTGTAGTACATGTTATTGGAAGTAAATTTTAATCCTCTTCTGCATGTTGGTGTTGGTTCACCCCCTGCCAAATACTTCTGTAAGTGGTAATATCTACGGGGTACTGTGCAAGCCACCACCAGGGATAAGGGCATGGGGGGATTCCACACTACGCATGCAGCGCTCATCATAGCCTTAATCAGACATGCGCTCGCTTGCCGAACTCAAGCAAAGCACACAGAGGACGGCGAAATGCGGAGACCAGAAACTGGGAGACAGCTAAGGGAATATTTAGGTGTAAATTAGGCTTTAATCGAAACTCGAAATCAAGGTGTGGCATAATAATATGCAAGGGCGCACCCAGGATCATAACTAGGGAGGGGCAAGCTAAGTTGTGACATTTGAAAAAATAGTTTTATTTCAGTTACAAACTTTATACTAATACATATCATTTTTCGTGGGTTTAAAGAAAATTTTTTGAATACATTCATTTCAATTCAGTACTGATTTCGCTCAAAGACTTATGCGATTTTTGCTTCTAAAGGGGGGGGGCAGCTGCCCCTCGCTGGGTACACCCATTATAACATGTGCTACTCCGTGCGCGAAAACCACCAACGATTAATCGAACCATGGAGCAGACCAGGATGGAAGGGCACGGCTGGAGATCGTCACTTGTTGGATGCCCTTCTGGCTTTTGAGTATGAATGGCCCGCTTCGCTTGGGTGAGCCGCCAACCGCCGTCGCGGCGTTCCGAGAAAAATCTCCCTCTCCGGATGACGTAATGCGGGGGATTATTTTATTTTTTCGTTTTCGTGTTGTTATCCCTCCCTCTCTCGCTATCTCTTTCTCTCTCTCTTCCACCCATCGCCTCTTCTCATGTACTTTTTTTTCCTTTCGTCCGAAACTTCCTCGTATTCTCAGAAATCACGTCTTCGGCGGTCGAGGTCGTTGAGGAGGAGGAGGATGATTCCAAGTGGATTTCTTTCTCGGGAAAAAAGGTGTTTCGCTCTTCCAGCCCGCGGCTACGCCACCACCTGCGATGCCGCCCACTACGGATCCGGGGAGATTAAGTTTAATGAGGGAGAGGGAGAGAGAGGCGAGCTGTTTCGCATCAGTTAAGCCGCACTTCGAAGTACGTGCAGCTGGGATGCGTGTGCAATTTAGGGGCGCTTGTTGTTGAAGTTTTCTTTGCACGTGAAGTTTCTTTTCTCCGCGTAATATAAGGGACCTAGGTCTAGGGTTAGGTAAAACATGCCCTGCTTGTATATTTAATAACTTATTATATTTGTAAATACTATTTGCATGCAGGGATGACGACTTACAAAAAATATTGTGGGGGGGGCAGAACTGGGTACCTTGCTCCGGGAAATTTTATAAGTAGTGAGTTTTAAGTTTTTTAAGCATTTTAGAACAGTCATATGATCATTATTAGAACCCTAATGACTCGAATCTCGATATCTGGACACTTCGGGGAAAATCGACAAGCCTGACACATTTTTTTCCTCACACCCATAACGAATTTTTGAGGGGGCACGGGCCACCTCAAGCCCCATGGAGTCGGCGCCACTGTTTGCATGAATTTTTTCGCCTGTTAAAACTCATGCATGAATCACTTACTTCGCTAACTTTTCGTTTTTCTACTACGAACTAATAGTTTTATTTGCATGGTAGCATGTTCGTGTCCTTAGCACTTCTCTAGTTTGTGGTCTACGTCTTGACACGTGACTTGAAAAACAGTGCGTTCTCCAGTTGCACGTTTAAGTGCAATTGGTTACCAATAAACTGCTTGATTGTTGACTGCACATCGCCCTATTTATCGGTAGACTTACTATTACCCCTCTCGTAAACAACCCACACCGAACTACAGGTAAAGAAAGACAAGTCACCCACGTGCCATGCCGACTTTCATACACAGATCGCTTTTAATTCACATGTCGATGAAATTAGAAATATCGCCACCACTCAGTCCTATTTTCTCTTGTTGATTATTTGAGACGCTTATGGACACAATCTACATCTACATAATACCCTGCGAGCCACCTCTAGGGTGTTTGGCAGGGGGTGATCAATCACCAGCATGCAGCATGCATTTGGGCTCCCACATGCACACCACACCGTCCAAGAAACGTCCCGTATAATGACAAACTATACTACTATATGCTGTTAGAAATAGAATATAGAATAGAATTTCAGAAACATGCATTAAGTTTTACATAGGTTAGTAGGCTACACTACAAGTCATGCAATCTATTTACGAGTTCTATTGCTGCCGATATAATCTCTTATCGATCGTGGAAAAAATGACATTCGGAATCTGTCTGTTCTGCAATCTATCTCTCTTATTTTACTTATATGATCTGATCTTCCGTAGTACGTTGGCGTCCGCAAGATATGGTTAAATTCGTCAGAAAAGACACTGCTCTTGAATTTATCTAAAAGGTTTAGTCTATTTTTCAATCTACGGTCCGACAGAGATTCCCATTCGAGTTTATCTAAGAGGTCAGTTACACTAACAAGACTATCGTAACGACCTTTCACATACCTGGGAGCTCTTCTTTGCACGCGTTCTCTGTCATCAATCCTTTTTCATGAGGGTCCCAAACACTGGCAGCGTATTCCATATGTGGTCTAACGAGGGAAAAGTAGATAATTTCTCTCACTTTGTCGTCGCACTTTCCTAATATTCTTTTAACAAAACCCATTTTACGATTAGCTTGACCGGTTATTTCTCGAATATGTTTATTCCACGATAGATCATTATTGAGTCTAACCCCTAGATATTTCACGGATTCAACTGCCTTTAACTGGGTGCCCCGAATGATATAGTTACGCTGTAGGGAGTTATTCTTCTTCCAGAAATTCATTACGACGCATTTTTCCAAATTTAATTCTACCTGCCAAGCATCGCTCCAAGCTTGGATAGCAGCAAGGTCATTCGTTAGTTCATCTATATCTTTGCTGGAACGGATTTCTCTGTAAACTACACTATGTGTCACACACAATGTGTCTATATTTGTGGTGTGACTATATTTGTAAGTACTATCTGTATGCATTTCTTGGCAGTTTAAACTCATGCATAAATCACTTACTTCGCTAACTTATCGTTTCGAATTACTAACTAGTAGTTGTATTTGCATGGTAGCGTTTTCGTGTCCTTACACTCTTCTAGATTATGGTCTGTCCGCATCTCGCTGTTCTGTGTGTTCGACCTGTGTCTGGCAAGCGAGCGCGTGTCTGATTAAGGCTAGGATTATTGTTGCATGCCTGGTGTAGAATCACCCCGTGCTACACCACCTGGTGATGGCTTGCACGGTATCTCGTAGATGTAGATGAAGAGGTTAGATGAATATAGTTGGAAATGGCGATGTCTCACTGGTATGGAATGGTGTAATGAAGGAGGCGACCAGCAGCTAAGGTAATTTGCGCCATTAGGGATGGGATAGGTAAGGATGGGTGGAGAGAAACCCGGCGTCGGCATTAGCCTGCTCTTAACGAAAGGCGACAAGGGGGCCACGGCTTAACGTACCATCATCCGGACGGAGTGTCGTGCTTGAAATGTCCTCCACATTTCATTCAAACAGGGATCGGGCAGTTATGAAAATTCTCTGCCAACGCCGGGATTTCAACCCGAGCCCAAGGGATGGGAAGCCAACACTCTAACCTCCACACCAACCCAATCCCCCTTTGTCTCACTGCCTTTGTAAATCATCACTCCTTTGTAAATCAGTTGAAATTTTGTAATCCATAAATGAAGACAGAAATACCGCTGAAACTATGCAGCACAGATTTACTTTTTATGACTTTATAAAATTGCTTTGTTGATCGCCGTCTTTTCCGGGGCAAATCTTGTAGCACATTTATAAAGGCCGTTTTACACGGGACGCGTAATTGCACAGTCTGACGTGTGTACGATGGCGCAGTCAAAATTGCGTCGTGTAAAGCGGTGAATTGCTAGAACAATGGCCATACCTAAATTCCGTGACTATGTCTAAAATCAAGCGATATTTGGATTCATTAATAACCACGATCGCGTTTGTTTTCCTATTGGCAATTTTGGATTTTAAATTTAATTTCTGTATAAGAAATAATCATTGAGAAGGGGAAGTATCAGGTTTTTGGAGAAATAATTTCAAAAGCTTTTCACTTGAAAACTTTTCCCCATTTCCTATAATGATAGTGATTCTGTGAGTCCAATATTGGCCCCAGGTTTTGTTTATTCCCTAAACATCTTTCCTGTATTTATTTAATCTCATATTTTGGAATTTTCATTGATCGTCCCTGGGGTTCGTGTATTTCCCAAACCTACCGCTTGCTCCATTCACATCCCGTTAAAAGCTAAAAAAGAATTTTCATTTGCATTCTATTTCTTTTTTAATGCGTATATTGTACCCTTGCTTGTTGTTCTACTGCAGAGCCAAAAAATGTTGTGAGCTAAGCAAATCGATAGTTAAGCATAGTATGGTATTCTCTGGTGCCGTGCCTAATTGCTTATATTTCAAGTTTTACAAAGTTATAGCAGATAATGTAATCTACTTGCTAACGACGTCAATTTACCAATCAAATCATCATCAACATAAGTCAACGTTCCTAAGATTGGTTTGGCGCAGCTATCTATTACTCTCTCCTATTCGCTAGCCTTTTCATGGCTAGGTATTTGTTCTCTTTTACATACCTTATAATCTCCCCTTTACAACTCATTCGCGATTGTCTCTTGCCCTTCTTCCCGTCCACCTGTCCTTCAACGATTGTCTTCATCAGGTCATCATGCCTCAAAATGTGGCCAACTAAGTTGTTCCGTCTTCTGCTTAAGGTTTTCAGGAGGTTTCTCAATAAAATAGAAAGATGAAAATTCTAGTATGTAGTTATCAAACCCGCCTCTTATTTGCACACGTATGTGGTCATCATCTACATCAAAACCCATTATCACTTATCAACAATTCTAAGATTGGTTTCACGTAGCTCTCCACTCAATTCTTCTCTCACCTATCACGTTTTCCAATCCACGTAGTATGCACTCATTCCCTCGTCCCCTTTCTCCCTTGCACCCTGCTCCCTTACAAATGCTCTACTGGCGCCATATATTGTGAACGGAAATAATGCGAACTATTGGAAGTAACGAAATGTGAAGCGCAGGGTCGGGTTATGACATCTTGTGGTTGATTTAATAATTAATTTCACCCTACTACTCGGTTTGTTTACGTTTGTAATTTAGATTGCTTCGTATTTTGACTTTTATGGCACCGATTGGACCCTCTCTCTTCACATAATAAACAAAAAATTACTTACAACTCCAGTTCAAGATTTCCGAGTTTTCCATTGCCGCCATTTTGACGTCCACTTCCTACGAGGGGAAGGTAGTGAGGGAGCATCCGCGCTCCCTTGCTCACTTACCCTTCGTTCCCTTGCGCCCTCGCCGATTGGATCCACCCTTGCTGTCGTCACATCCGTAAGTTGACGATCGAAAAGTGCACGAAGGGTGAATAATTGCGAATTGGAAAACGGCCTAGTCTTATAAGTAGCACCCATAGGCGGATCAAGAGGGGGGGGGGGAACGGGGGCCCGTGCCCCCCCCCCCCCCCAGACCCTTTAAAAATAGACAGGATTTTTAATACGGTCCTGTTATCACTGCGTTCGTTTTGTTTTACGGGGTATCCTTGTGCCCCCCCAGAACAAAATCCTGGATACTGCCTTGCTTGCCCCCCCCCCCCAGAAAGAATGATCCTGGATCCATCCCTGATAGCACCAGTATAATAATCTGCTTTAAGTCCTTTTTTACCTGTTCCATATATTTTATTCGTTTGCTCCCTGGCCACCTGCTTGTCCCTCGACCATTATCTCAAAACCCATAGATTTCATAATCATTTTCTGAAGTGATTTTCATTTCCATATAGAGGTCTCATCTCACTATGCATCTCATCACAACTCTTCTCATTTTAAAGTTTCAGGATGGTAACACAGTTTTCTTAAACGAGCGTTTCGTCGCAAATAGGAGGACAAAATACCACCTATACTAGCATTCAAATAAAACTACGAGTAAGTGATAGAAAAAGCGAAAATTTAGCGTATTGCGCATGATCATTCAATGAAAATTAGAACACGTTCTATTTTGCTCGCATGATCCCGTGAATGATGGCATTATCATTCAGCAAGATCATTCGCATGATCATTCACCGTGTATAGCGGCCTTAAGTCACCCATGCACAAGTTGCAATATGCCAAAAATCTGGTGCAGATAGTTAGTAATTACAAATATTATAAGTTATTAACCGTACATGCATAGCTTGTTATACCAATTTCGAGTGGAATCATCGTGCAGCTAACCTATCCCAATTATTAGCTTATATATGGCTTTCACTATGTCGACCAAATTCATGTATTTCTTTTCTTTTTTCCCTTTTCTGGTTTCACTTTGTTGGTCCTTGTTTTTCTTATAGGCATGTAACTAGTTTAATGGCTCGATCTCAATTTCCTCGATCTGTGACCTTTAAAACTCGATTTTCGATTTCGATCGAAATCCATTTTTCCATCGATAGTCGGATGGTCGCACGTCGGTGGTTAAGTCGGGGAAGTACCCGTACTTTAGACCGTGTAGGCACTAACTAAGTACAAACAAATGCGTACCCAATTCCCCACCCCAATCTACTCCTTCCTCTCATGTCTTTCCCTCCCACCTTGACCATCTTCGTTTCTCCGACCCCTTCCACCCTCCGATTCCTTCAAGACTGATTCCCCCACCACCTCTCTTCCCCTGCTTTTCCTGCGAACTCTCCCCTCCCCTACCCCTCCCCTTTCTCCCTCTTCTGAAAGTCCCCGGCAGCGCACGAACTCGACCCATTCCCCGCCCGAGCTCGCAACAGACTCGGCGCAGTCCGTGGAGGTTTTTAGCGGTCGCTCGCACAGGTCTCCTATTCACCATCCCATCACAACTCTCCGGTCTTCCTTCCTGAAGCACGCAGCGACACTTCCCCGCTTGACCGATTCCTGCACGTTTCGGGCCACACCGTCCGCCTCCCGGAAGCTTTAGATAAGGTAAGCGACTACGAGCAGCGACTCTATTTACAGCAGCAGCCTTCTACTCTTTAGATGCTTCGTTCTTTTAATCATTCATTGAAATAGTAAAAGAACCATGTTATTATTCTATCGTGAGACCCCATTTGGAGCACGCCGTTAGTGTATGGGACCGGTATGAAAAAGTAATGGTTTCGCATAAAGATAGAATGCAGAGACGAGCAGCAAGATTTGTTAAAAATCAAGTGCGTACCCAGGATCACGACTAGAGGGAGGCAATCCATGGTCTAGGGGGGGGGGGGGGGCAAGCCAAGTCGTGACATTTTAGCATGGAAAAGGTGAATGAAACCAACATCTTGAGAAAATTATAACAGCGCTTTATTAGTTTATGAGATTATATTTTTGAAAAAATAGTTTTATTTTGGTCACATATCTTACACTAATACATATCATTTTTCATGACTTTAGAGAAAATTTGTTGAATACTTTTGTTTCAATTCAGTACTGATATTGCTTAAAAACTCGCGATTTTTGCTTCTAGGGAGGGTAGCTGCCCCCCGTGACCCTCGCTCGTGACGTTAAAAATATGAAATATTTTGCGGAAATTTCAAGTAGAATTCTTTTTTCTCGATGTTCAAGATATTTTACTATGGTAAAAACGATCACAAGGACTATATTAGGAAAATATAGACAGCAGAAACGATAGATTTAGGATGTAAATATAGTACAATAAGATAGAAAATAGGATAAATTCGTTTAAAAGCATACTACGGGTATTTGGTGGTACGTTTGCAGTTTTTGTTCTTTACTTATTATAAATGGACGTATCTCAATGTTTGATTAGGTAAATTTAAATGTTAAACATTAGCTTTTTAGCGATGTTTACACCAAAGGCAGTTGCCCAATTTGCAACATATTCTCAATCTCAACATCTCTATCCAGGTACGTCGTTCCTTTACAATTGATTCCCGATACCCAACGTGAGAAAAAGGGCTACACTGTGAAATAATCAACAAGAAAATGGTTTACAATCACAAGGTACCGTGCAAACCACTGCCAGGGTGTGTGGCCCTAGATGATTCCACAACAGGCATGTAGCACTCAACCTAGCCTTAATCAGACACGCGCACGCTTGCCGGACACAGTCAAAGCACATAGGACAAAGACACGCGATCAGACCAGAAATAAGAGGAGTGATAAGGACACGAAAATGCTATGATGCAAATAAAACTACTAGTTAGTAATAGAAAAACGAAAAGTTAGCGTAGTAAGTGGTTCATGTCCCATCAAAATCATGCCAAAAAATGTATGCATATTGTTAGTATTTACAATTATGTAAGTTATTAACCGTACATACCGAGCCTATATAATAGTTACTCTATATTCCTTATTTTATTCATGTGATCTTATCCATAATAATTAGGTTCTCTCAAAATATTGAGCATCATGCACTAAGTATTCTGTTTGAAATATCCGAAAAAGATTTTATCCAAATTTTTCCCTTCGATCAGGTAGACTTTCCCAATTTCTAAATTCCTAATTCTTCAGTTACAGTGGTCGTTAAAATTTAACAATGGCGTATTGTAATGACGTAGCACGTGATAGTAATATTCACACGTTCAAACTTTGTTCGGTCCTATAAATAAAAAGTGTGTGGATGCGACGTTCCTTTTCTAGTCAAAAGCTTAATGAGAAGTTAGTACTGAACCTTAATTCTTGAGTTGAGTTACTGTAAGTTGTGTAAAGCGGGCGTGATTTATATTTTTTCCGATATTAAGCCAAGATTTTAATCGATGATTGCAATATTATTTTTTGCTGAATGCGATTCGAATTACTGTGTTTTATAGGATGAGAAGTTATCCCAATCGTAAAAATTGGGTGACAAATGACAAATCATAATAGGGGTGATTGATCAACCCCGTCAAACACCACAGACATGGCTCGCAGGGTATTATGTAGTCGTTGAAGGCCATTATAGGTGCTGCATGCCTGGTGTGAAATCACCCGTGCCGAGAATCGTGGATGTAGATAACTCGAATGAATTAATGTATTTGGCCATCTGTGCGTATGAGATTTTGAGGAAGTTTTGCGGGGTCCTAGTCAGTGGCATAGAGAGGTGGTGCGGGTCCGAACTCTCCCCGAAATATGAAAACACAATTACTTTGCTCCACCATAAAATAAAACAAAACAAAACATTGAAAAATCATGTATTCACAAAAGGTATCTTTCAAAAATGAAGTTTTCTCGATCATGAAAAGAGTTAAACTATTTTAAAACCCTCTCCTTAGTACCCTGTTTTCTAAAAATCTTCCCGAAATAATGTAGGACACAATTATAATATATTTTTTCCATTAGGACACAGTAAAACACCGTGTGAAAGATGCAAAGTTTTTATTCCTTCAGCTCCTACGATATAAATTTCCCCCCGCCTCACCCCCCCTGGTTTTGGACCACCTCGGAACGAAATCCCTGGCTGCGCCACTGGTCCTCATATTTTTATTTTCCGTGTTATTTTTATCGGTGTGTTGTTGCGGTATTCATCGTTTCGCTATCGCGAAGTCTATGGCCCACGCCGGGAAACCAAGGTGACCACACACGCGCGCGGCATCCGGTATTCAAATGCAAACCCACGGGCGCATTCGTCTTTCGCGGCGGTTTTATTGTGTGCGATATCGGATCCTCTCTGGCAGCATTTGAGAATATATTCTCTCCATCGTCGAGAGTCCGAGATGGACAAGAGAGTGGTGGTGAAGTTGGCTTTGGGCCTACACTAATTTTAGAAGAACGCGTGGAATGATCGAGTCTTGAAGTAACGAGTCAAGGTCGAGGTTACGGGAATAATACCAAAATAAAGGATGAGGAAAGTGAAGATCTTGGAGTGTTTCCCAGATAAATATTTTGATATTGAACAAATAAGACTACTTCGCCGTTTTATCTAAGAACAGGCCGCTAAGTTTTCTACAGTCAATATATAACTCGCATTTTATAATAGGGTGGTTTCCTATTATTTTTTTATTGCCTAAATGACGATATCTATTTTTCGCGATTAAATGAAAAGTGAAAAATTTCAAGCGCGCAAAAACGCGACGCGTAAGTAGGAAAGTCCGTGCGACGCATTTCTGGTTCCCCCTCTCTCCTTGTGAAGTGACCTTGATCGAGGCTCTGAGCGCTGATAGGACGCAGGATGCTAGCGGATAGCTGAGTACCTTGCTGAATGGTAGCGCTTGGCTCAAAAAAGGTTTATTAATACCTTATCAAACGAAGAAAACTTTCCGACCTTAGCCAGTTTTAATAGGTGATTATTAAGACATGTTTCCCTGAGCTCTGTGCCTCATGCATGCATTGGTAACCTCAGACGATGTATAACTCCTATCCTCTCGTGTAGAAACTAGGTCCCTGTGACGTCACGCGGAGTGGAATCGCATGGGCGCCAATCTGGCCTTTTTCAAATGAGGATAAAATTTGACCCTTGCCATTCGTCTAAACCGGTATTTCAAAAACCAAATAATTTGTGTATTATGAACACACTAATGGTGGGTAACGAATCGCAATCAATGCCTATCGTTTTCTTTGATGAAGGAAACTACCCTATTATTATATTTCATAAACGATAATAAACAAGAAAATAGACTGTAAAACAGAGGGATTCAATTTAACTTTCCTTCCTCGTACTATCAGGGATAGCAACAGTGTCTCGATTAATACAATTAATGGCGTCACTCGCTATGACGACTCCACGCATGTTTCTATTTTTTCAGTTTTTGAATGGCGTGGATTGGCTAAAGGAATTGCTAACCGTTGGAAATTTTTGCCTTTGAATGAATATGTACGTAAATTTTATTATTATGCGTAATTCATTATGACCGTGTGGTGTTCATGTGGAGATCATCTTGCATGCGGAATGCTGGTGATTGATCACCCGTTGGCAAACATCCTGGAGGTGTCTCGCAGGATATTACGCTGATCTTAATCTTGTACGCCTCGTCCTTCTTCAGCGTCCACATTTTAGCACCACAAAGTACAACGCTCCTTATTCTTCACTAGCCATTACCTGACTCTCTTCAGGAGCGATCCTCTCTTACATAAAGTCCTATTTTGCAAATGATCTCGCCGTCCTGATTTACTTAGTGCAGTGATCTTTCTCCTTCTGTCCTGTTGCCCAAGCATTTGAATAAATCCACCACTCATCGTTTGTGATCATCTGCTTGTATATTTTGCCTAAGATTACTTACTCGCTAAGCTTTGCATAAACCAGCCAGTGACCCCGACCTTTGATGGGGAAATTTTTTTTTTAATCGGTGGGGAAGAATTCAGTGATAATCGAAAATGCAAAAAGAGCCAGTAATAATTTTTTATTCCTTCGTGAGTCTTTAATACCTCCTCCATTTCATTGATATTTTTACGCAGCTGTTTTATGAGTGCGTTGACTCCGAGATTAATTTCGCTTTTCTCACGTGTGCCTTTAGCCTTAACTTGCCTGTATATTTCCCCGCCTCGATAAAGGAGACACAGTTACTTTATATCTCGTTGGTTTTATTTACGATACAGATGTAGGTTAAAATTACGGCTTTGTAAAACCGTGGTCAATCTAAAAGTATTTATGTCCTGCTCTGTTCATTTACCTTAAAGATACCGTCAGTTTCCTTAAGTATTTAAATTTTGTATTTAGTTTTAGTTATGTCACATCTGTTTGTTACCGTACGTAACAATGTGTTCCAAAAATGGCGGAGTAATCAATATTGTCTCCACAATATGCACGCATATTCTTTTGGGATTAATTATATTATCACTCAATTCTGTTTTTTTTCCATCGTTTGGAATTTTAATTTTTTTCAAATTCTGGTAAAATTATAGTGCTTAAGATCAATGCTGTAGTTGACGTAAGTTTTATCATTCTTTTTTAATAATCCTATTGAATTAGAAGTGGACTTTGATGGCGAATCCAAAAAAAAAACTCAAATTCCATTCCGATAAAACTGTAACTGTTGATTTAGTTTACATTGAGGTGGTATGTCTTGAATAAGGTACGGCTTTTTGAAAGCCATTCTTTTCCACAATCTGTCCACCATGCTCATCGTATGTACATGCTTTAAACAATTTTTTAAACTTTTGTGCGATTGATGTATCATCGGTTGTTTAAAAATACTCTAATATCATGGAACGAGGTAAAACCGTTAAAACTGTTTGATATTGGTAGTAACGCTTTTGTTGGTATCACGATTCGAATCGATTTGGAGTCCAAAAAAGTTTCTCATTGGAAAACTCCGTTAGGGCGCTAATGGTCCTTCATTTCATCAGTTTTTTTTTTTTTTTTTGACGTCTAACTTTAAATTATCGAGAAAACCTTTACTCCACTTTCATTTTCAAGCTTAGGTCAGAATATAAGCTGAGGTGAGAATCATGAATATGTATAACTACGACTATAAATTAGTGACGAAATAGAAACTAGACTTTCGAAATTAGGAAGAAGGCGGAAAAAAAACATACCAGTTTCTTTGGAGTTTTCCTTCGTTATATATTTCGGTGTTTCATTGGAAAAACAAGAACCTGTTTTCGGAGGAAAACCAGATAAGAGATCTCCGTCTGCAGACGGCCGGTTGGTTAGATTACTCATTTGCGGGCAAGTTCCGAATTTTGTGGGTTCTGACCCCGACCTTTGATGCGGAAAGTTCACGGATCTTTATTGGCCGAAGGGATTTCCACCGCAGATGTCCGAATATGAAAATAAACGTCTCTCGTTATCTCACCAACAGTCCTAAACCCGATTCGATAACTGCGCATAGGCAAAGAAGCGGTCCTGGTCTCATCCCAGTTCTTGAACGAGTTAGCCTGAGTAGAATCACTTGCATTATTATGCTGATAGCGTTGTAGGACCCTTATGAACAAGGGGACTGCATAGAGGAGGCTCAATTCCATCACACAGAAGGCTGTTATCTGTTTCCACTGGACCGCACGTCTATAAGGCGACTGGCAGTGCATTTTGATGACAATGTTTCTGTTTGTGCAGACGCTATAATTCCTCTCTATTGGAAACTGAGTCCTTAGTGTTTGTCCTTTAAGTCCTCCCACAGGTTAATTCACGCGTCATTGAGGGATAAGTGACCGTCACCATGTTGTCTGTTGGCATTCTCTTCAAGGAAGAAAATGCACCATCTCCTTGTGAGCTAATATTCTCTTACGTCACTGAGTTGAATCGCTGGAAGAAGAAACGCCGTCCAGCTCAATTTTCCTGTTTGCTTTTTCGAGGAAATTGTCGTAAGGAGGAATTTGAGAAGAGTTTGAGAAGGAATTTGACTCTTGGGTCGACCTCGATGTATTTTGAATCTTTTCTCCGGAAATGTTTCGGAATGATTGGCAGAAATGTAGGGAACTGCTGTAGGAGAGTTGGAATCCTATTTCTTCTCATCTGAATGCATTTAGAAATGCGTGCTTTATGGCACTTATTTTCAACGAATATTTTAAACATCACTAAATATTACGCGAATGAAATTGTTGGTCGCCAAAGTTTGATTTAAGTGAAAATATCCGAAGACAATACTCTTATCGCAGCCCTGAGTGTGGTTACATCTACTTTCCTCCTCGTAAACAGTTGCTTAAATAAATCTAACAGCCTGTTTCGGAGATATTAATCTATTTTCAACTGCATTCAAATGGAATTTGGATTTTCTTGTCTTCGGACATTTTCATCAATGGTATTTGAAAAACGTAAGACTCATAATTTAGTGCTGGGTTTTGATTTCAAGAAAGTGAAATATTGAACTATTTAAGCATTGGTATCTCGCGAGGCAGTTTTGTCAAACTCATGCGATTACTAGAGCCCGTTTTTTATACTTATTCCATTGTATCACTGTTAGAGGGAGGCATATATTTAGCAACATGTTCTCTATATATGGCAAAGATATTGGTTTGATATATAACCTACTTATGAAAGCAATATGCCTGTGCAGCTGGAACTTGCAAAATATGCCGTTGCCGTGGAAATATGCCGTGGGAAAAACTACATACACTACGAAAAAACAACATAAGCTACGCTACCATATGAATTTATGCGGATCAAGTTGGCTTTATTTAGACTTTGGTTCGTACGGTTTGAAGTCATTTTCAACAGTCCGTTATCTTTAGCTCTATCCTTAGCTGACCGTGTGCATCAACGAGCTAGGCACAATGGGATTTTTTGGCCCTGTCATTACTCTGTGTGTAGAAAAAAAGCTATGAGTCACCAAGAGCCGCC
Organism: Ischnura elegans; assembly: GCF_921293095.1. Classification (NCBI taxonomy): domain Eukaryota; kingdom Metazoa; phylum Arthropoda; class Insecta; order Odonata; family Coenagrionidae; genus Ischnura; species Ischnura elegans. The sequence continues at coordinate 56,420,051 of NC_060251.1, read as the reverse complement.
TACAGGAATTGGCGCCGCCTAACGACGCGTCGCGACGGTTCGAACAAAAACATTTCTCTGGTTCTCTTGACAATGGCATCTTAACGTCTCTCAAAAGACGCGAAGGATCATTTTCATGGATCCTTTTCAAGGGAGACTGACTTTCGCGTACAAATGACCAAAGCTAGCCTCACTATTGTCCTAAAAGGGTTGTCGGACTCCTCGCTGAGCGGGATAATGCATGGTGAGGTCAGTATAGGGTCCCTACTGCGAAGTGTCTTTTTCGAAAAAATAAACGTTATTTTTTTGCTCTCGAGCTGAAGTTGACGACGATTTGTGTGGAAGTCAGATAGTGCTTTCAGATAGGTGATTGACGCCGAAGGCGTCTCACTGACGTCATGGCCAAAACATTCATGCAGCAAGGTTACACGTACTTTTTTCCGCGATCGATTATAAACTAGAAACGGCAACCTTAGGGGTTAGAAATAGGGTTAGTTGACTGGTAGTTTAGCTAACTAACTTATTTAATCCTTAATATTTGTTTCTGAATTATCTTAGTATTTATAACAGCTTGTTTTGCATGTTCTAGCTTCATAGGAAGGTTGTCTTCATAATTACTATACAGATTAATCAAATAGCTTATGTGTCAGGTGTAGCGGACCAGTAGCTTAGTGCATGTTAGTGGAAGAAAATTTTAATTTTCTGATGCACATTGGTGATGGTTCATCCCCTGCCAAACACTTCTGTAGGTGGCTTGCACGGTAATATGTGGATGCAGAGCTCGTGAGCAATACTCTTGTAATCACTATTTTAAGAATTAATGTTGTACTAAGGTAACAATAAGAATTTTATTTTCATGATAATTTAAAAGTAGCTATTTTTCGTTTTTTTTGGACCGATTTATCGAGTCAATGCACAAATTTTGTATGATGATAAAAATGTGGAAACATTTCGGTCCGCGATGTGGATTGCAATTGTTGATGAACCATACCCTTATGATCGTTATTGAGTTGGTACACCTCGCACGGTCTGATTCGAACGCTTTACCACATGGGCAATCCTTTCAAATCATTTCCCCTGGGAAACCCATCGCCAGCTGGGCCTCCCAAAGACACAATGATCATCCACTTCCGCCTTTGCTCAGCTATTTTAGCGAGCCCTTTTGAAATGCTCGAAACTCTGGAACCTTTCCCCTGCTAAACATCCTAGAGGTGGATCGCAGGGTATTTTGTATATGTAGAACCGATACACTATGCTAGACGCTAAAAATATAAAGGACTATATTCTGATAGATTTCGATCACATTTCTCCTTATCCTTGAGGAATATCCGTTGGCAGGATAAAATATGGCTGCTAAAATGCAGGGTATTTCAAATTGATTTCATCTACATCTACATAACACCTTGCGAGCCACCTCTAGGGTGTTTGGCAGGGAGTGACCAATCGCCGACATGCAGCATGCAAGAGGACCACCACATGCACACCGCACGGTCATAGAAATGTTACGAATACTAGCAAAATATACATGCATATCCATTCAAAGACAAAACTTGCCAATCTAAACTAAAATCTAGACATAGACTGCAAAACAGAGATATTCAAAATGTCATTCTTCCCACGTACTATTAAGGATAGCAACGTTGTCCCAATTAATCCTATTAATTGAGACCCTTAATAATTCGAGGGAAGAATGACATTTTGAATCTCTCTGTTTTGCAGTCTATATGTCTAGATTTTAGTCTATAAGTTTAGAGTTCAGATTTAATGAAAGATATGTTCGATTCCAGGGATTAGCGTCTGCTCAATAGAGGTGGTCGTTTAAGTAGGTCTCAGTGCACTTGGATAGTGCGCTAGCGAAATGATACTGTCGAAATGGCTCGTGTAGCTATTTTTTCCGGTTAGATTTCACGGAGTGCTGGTTCGCGAAGTCATCCGTGAATCTTTGTTGTGTCGCGGACAGCGGTGGCAGAGGTCGTCGCGTGTTCCATGATCACCACGCCCCCGGCAATCGTCGCTTCAGAGAGATTTTTTTCGAATGCAGTGTGTTCATAGACCAGTGAATGATATACGATCCACGTAGTAATAATGCAGCAGGAAAAATCTCAAAAACATCGGATTGAGAAATTTTTGATGATTTCAAAGGATGGTAGTGGCACACAGCCAAAACATGAAAGCTTAGCATTACCTGATGCAAGAGCTGGTAATAATGCTGAAGCTATTCCTCGGTGCCGCAGTGAATTGTGACGGCTTTTTCGCTTCAAAGTAAATTGGATATGGCTCAATCAAATAAGTTCTTAACATCCTAATCAGTTATATGACATACTGGAATGGGAATGTTGCAATAATGAAAAGGATATGACAATAAAAAACCAACTAACTAGATGTTAAGTGAATTCTTCCCGGGTTTTCAACCGGGTTAGCGTCTGCCTGTTGTAAGCCAGCATTTCATTGGGAAAGTGTCCCGAGAAATAGCGTACTGCATACTGCATGTAGGTGTATAATCACCCCCTGCCAAACACCATTGAGGTGGCTCACAGAGTATTATCGAGGATGTTATTACTCCTCTCTGGTATTATGTAGATGTATTCGGCGGCCACCTCCTTGTATGGCCTTCGGTCATCTTTTTTCTGCCATCTTCCAATCTACAAGTGAACCACCCCCGACATTTACTTCAACCGAAGCATTAGTTTTATCGTTTTGGAATGAATGGCTTCAATTCTATAGTCTTATGAAAAAAGTAGCAGCCAAAGAAGGTTATTAAGAGCACGAATTTATAAAAACTAAAAACAAAACCGCCCCTCAGCCTTTATAATTTCGTTTATAATTTTCCTATATTTACAGAATTTTATAATTTCGAAAATTTAACCAATTATTTATGGCCATTTTTTATAGAAAATGAATCAACTATTTTCATTCGTTTACGTCACTTATATTCGACTAGCGACTTTCCCTCGGCTCCAACTTCGACGAAATCGACGAAAATTAAGTGAGAGAAATTAGCTACTTTTCCCTCGTTAGACCACATTTGGAATACGCTGCCAGTGTTTGGGACCCTCATGAAAAAGGCTTAATAACAGAGCTAGAACGCGTACAAGGAAGAGCTGCCAGGTATGTGAAAGGTCGTGACGATAGTCTTGTTAGTGTAACTGATCTATTAGATAAACTCGGATGGGAATCTCTGTCGGATCGTAGATTGAAAAATTGACTAAACCTTTTATATAAATTAAAGAGCAGTGTCTTTTCTGACGAAGTTAACCATATCTTACGGACGCCAACATACTACGGAAGATCAGATCATATAAATAAAATAAGAGAGATAGATTGTAGAACAGACAGATTCCGAATGTCATTTTTTCCACGATCAATAAGAAATTATAACGGCAGCAATAGAACTCGTAAATAGATTGCATGACTTGTAGTGTAGCCTACTAACCTATGTAAAAATTAATGCATGTTTCTAAATTCAATTATTATTTCTAACAGCATATAGTAGTATAGTTTGTTAGTATACGGGACGTTTTTTGGACGATGTGTTGTGCATGTGGGAGTCCAAATGCATGCTGTATGCTGGTGATTGATCACCCCCTGCCAAACACCCTAGAGGTGGCTCGCAGTGTATTATGTAGATGTAGATGTAGAAATACTTCCGGATATCATTCGAACTATGGTAGACGTGATCACGAGAAGAAAATACAGGAAATAGACTGCAATACAGGGATTTATAATGTCACTATTTCCTCGCATGATTAAGGATAGCAAAGATGTCTCGATTTATAAAATTAATGGCGTTACTCGCTATTAAGATTCAATGCATCATTTTTATTTTTACATTGTTCTGACATGGTTCTAAATTTGCCCGATTATTATATATTGCTATTTGCTATCAAAATTGCTCTCTCTTGTTATTGAAATCTTGTTCATATTCTTCCAAAAATTGCTCGGGATCTCGAGACTACTCTTAACTACACTTCCTGCCCCGAATTTAAGTGGATGAATTTTTAAAGTTGAATCGTGCACGAAATAACTCGCCTTGAAACAGGTGGATACAATATGGCAATAAAACCTTTGATCCCCAGTCTATCTATCAATCAACAGGCTTCTTAATTATTGCGATTTCTTCGCTAATTATTCGTGGTGTATAATTCGTGTTCTCTGCTAATTATAATATGTGTCGGCTAATGGGTTATTTCCATATATATTCCTCTCTCTAGCTCCCATACGAATCTCTCTGAAATATATAACAGTAGGTATGTTCCTCAATCATTGGTGAGTTCACGGCCGTTCATTGTCCTTGGGCTATTAAGATTTGATTCTACATTTGATTACGAGAACCATGTTTTGGTTGCATAAATTTACCAATATTTCTAATAAATGGGGCCTTCGTTTATTGAAATACGAATTCTGGGATTTCTCTTGTCACCTTTTTTAAATGATTTCTCCTAATGAATTAAATAGAGGATATATTATAATAAGAGTAAAATCTTGAATGACCACGGCATATGGCAATGGGTTTGGAAAAGTTATTAGGGAGAAAAGAGAAAATGTCATGGTCGTCAGAGGCAGTAGAAAGATGACACGGAGGAAGTGTGCCTGCATTTCGGTAGGGTGAAAGACAATTTCATCTTGCGAAAGGTTGAAGCACAATGTCTCTTGTGGAATTTTAGTGTCATTTCTTCTGCCTTCGTTATCAATGGGAATGCCACCGTCTCATGTACAAAGTCACTGGCGTAAGCGGATGCTTCGAAAACCTGAGTGTGTGTGTGTGTGATTGAGACCTTCGCGGAAATTTGTTCCTCGGAGCAAATCCGCTAGGTGCGTGAGTGTGAGCGTGGTTTTCCTAGTTTCATATGTTTGTCTTTTTCTTTGGTCATCCTTCCAAATTCCCACCCCCTCCCTCCAACCTCTTTGTCCAGCAAAGAGTACGGCCTTGGGGAATTTATTTTCTTTCAACTGTTAAACGGCCGTAGATCCTTCAATTACCTATATACGAAGCAATATTTTCACGTTTAATAACTTGGCTTAAATTAATTGTTTCATTTTTTTATTATGTGTTATATTTTTATGAGTTCGGTGTGCATGTGGGAATTCTTATGCATGATAGTGATTGGTCATTCCCTACCAAATTGGCCAGAGGTGGCTCGAAGGCTTTCATGTAGATTTAGTGGGGAAGTAAAGGGATTGAGTGAATGGAATGGCTTTGGTAGAAAGGAAGGCATTTTAATGAACCTATATGCAACCTACGTAAAAATAGAAACATCACAAACACACGATCATTCACATGCCTCGCAGAAACGCTTTGAGACCCAAATGGATTTTTTCCTGTCACGGTATATCTTCCAGGTGGGTGAGTGAACGGGTGTGTGTTCTCGTTTATTAGGGCTTACATTTAGAGCGTGGTTCTTTATTGTAAAAAGCATGAACAATTACGGTACCGTATACATCAATTTATGAGGTGAAAAGGAGAAGGAGGTCTATAAATCAGGTATCTGAGAGATGGATAACGCGAGAAGGAAAAAGTGAGTAGAAGCGTAGAGGGCATTCCTCATAAAGGGTGTGTGGTGTATATTACGGGGGTATAAAGGGCGGGGTGTATATTACCCCATGGTTCTTTTTTATTTAATATAAATAATTATTAGTATCAATTTAATTTGGTGGACCTATTTCAAAAAAGATAACTATATCTTAACTATATCATTCCAAGGAAATATTTTAAAAAATATTTTCTTTGGGGTGTCGAATACATCCCCCGCGCCTTCTCACGTTACATTTCGCCTCGCGCCCTCTCCTGGGTTAACAGGCGCGAATATAAGCTCCGAAGTTAGGAAGTAATTCACGAGGAATTATGCGTGGAAAATGCTTCTTTATGCCAGTGAGACACGAATATTAAAAAAAAGAGGATCCTCAAGTCGGCCTCGTAATGTGTTGTCGCCCAATACACATTAAAATTGGTTTGCATAAGTCGCCACTCGCATCGCTGACGGACAAATTGATTCGAGTTTCACGGGGAAATAGGGCATAATTAGGGATGTTAACCGAAAATTTATGCACACGATGATTTGATCCATCAAATTCATTACTTGTTAATACTATTTCTCGCATTCACAAACATTGTACTGCAAAATGTTGGAAAAAAATGGATCGCATTGCTAACCACGCCGCTGACATTTTTGAAAGCCGATTAATATGCAACCGAAGTGGCAACAGAAATCAGACTTCTAAGGGATGGAATTGGGCCTCCTTTAAGTAGTTCCCTTGTAGTGAGGCATGGACAATGGCTGTAGCGTATGATCAGGTCGGTAGATTTCGAAATGTGGTGCTGTAGAAGATTATGAAGATCTAATGGATAGATCATGTGACTGATGAAGAGTTTCGTAGAGGATAAGGAGATGGGTACTTTGAAAATCTTCGGTAAAAGACGGGAAAATTCAATCGGCCAAATTTTGAGACGCGAGGGTCTAATAGAAGTTATCGCTGCGGGACAGGTAGAAGGGAAGAACGGTAGAGGCAGAACCCACGGATGATATGCAAACAGCAGGTGATGAAGGATGTAAAGAGGAAGAATTATGTAGGCGTTCAATTATTATCTAAATCTACCTAATACCCTGCTAGGCCACCTCTAGGGCGTTTGGCAGTGGGTGATCAATCACCTGCATGCAGCGTGCAATTGGACTCCCTCAAGCACACCACACCAAAAATTATACTACCACATGATGATAGAAATAATAATAAAATTCAGAAACATGCATTAAGTTTTACATAAGTAAGTATGCTACACTGCAAGTCACCTTATCTATTTAAGAGTTCTAACGCTGCCGTAATAATCTCTTATCAATCGTGAAAAAAAGACATTATGAATCTGTCTGTTCTACAGTTTATCTCTCTAATTTTATTTATATGATCTGATCTTCCGTAGTATGCTGGCGTCCGTAAGATATGGCTAACTTCGTTAGAAAAGACACTGCTCTTGAATTTATCTACAAGGATTAGTCTATTTTTCAATCTACGGTCTGACAGAGATTCCCATCCGAATCAATCTATGAGGTCAGTCACACTAACAAGACTATCGTAACGACCTTTCACGTACCTGGCAGCTCTTCTTTGCACGCGTTCTAACTCTGTTATTAAGCCTTTTTCATGAGGGTCCCAAACACTGGCAGCGTACTGGAAATGGGGTCTAACGAGGGAGAAGTAGCTAATTTCTCTCTCTTTCTCTGTCGTCGCACTTTCCTAATATTCTTAAAAAGAATTCATTTTACGATTAGCTTGACGTGTTATTTCCCGAATATGTTTATTCTACGATAGATCACAATTGAGTCTAACTCCAAGATATTTCACGGATTCAACTGTCTTTAATTGGGTCCCCGAGTGGTATAGCTATGTCGTGGTGTGGTATTCTTTTTCCAGAAATTCATTAGTACGCATTTTTGTTTTCAAAATTAATTCTAACTGCCATGCATCGCATGCAACATAATGAATGAGTAGAGAGCTGCGTCAAACAAATCCTATAATTGAGGAAGGTTGGTGATGATCAATGTATTGTACACATTTATTTATAATATTCCATTCCAACCCCTTATGTGCCGCCAGGAGACACCGCTGCATACACTATCGGTTATTGTCTTCATCCAAGCTGTAAAATATATATACCGCCCATTTTTGAGAGAACAGTTGCAAAAGTTGAACCTGTATTTCTTTTCAACGAATATTTTGTGCATGGCTTGCAATAATGTCAATTTAATATTAAATTTGATCTTACTTGCAATTAATATTGACAGAATTAAATATTAGGGCTTTTTGAATGCATATCTTGGCAGTGTATGAGCCGATTAGGATGATTCGTTAGAAAAATTCAATATATTATCCTTAATCTACTACAATAAAGTTACATCATGCACTGAGTTTGTGACGAAAGTATGGTCACTAAAGAGTATGGCCATGGCGAACTGAATTTTTTTCCTTCTGTTGTTTCTTTTGTTAAGTTTTGGCTGGATAAAGATCTAATCTTACTAAGCATCATGCAGGAAAGGAAAAAAGAGCGTTGTGATCGTCGATGCATAACCGTGGGAGTATGGTCTCTCCGAAGGGCAGCATATCGAAATTCCATGGGACTTGCCGAAGATGTGAGGTGGGAATTCTTTTTTTTTGTGATGGTCTCGTGGATTTATGGGTAAGGTGAAAGACTCCTTTCCTGAGGGAAGAAAAAGAATGATTAAGGAAAAATCTCAAGACGACCTCATAGAGGTCCGTCCGTTAAAAACTGGATTTATTTAGCCACTTTTGGCGTATTTTAATCAATTTTAAAAATGTCCGCGGCGCGATGATGAGTTCATAGCGATTCGAGGGGGGCCTGGGGGGGTCCCCACCCCCTCCACGAAATATCAAAACACACTTACTTTGCAACACAAAATAGCACTATGAGACATTTACTTCGGTAGTTTCCACAACTAACGTAAACGATCACATATATAAATGCCTTGAATAGGTGTAATCTTTCTAGATGGGACTCGAATCCGTGACCGACAAAACAGGTAAAAATTTAAAAAGAGAGTGAATTCCTAACTCTGCGCGCTACATTCATTTCATATCACGTTGGAGTGGAAAGCCTCAACTCAGTGGCGTAGCGAGTGGAGAAGTCCGGGGGGTCCAGACCCCCCCCCCCCAAAATATAAAAGCACACTTACTTTTCCTCACAAAAGAAAACCAATTATTGAAAAATGATGCATTTACAAAAGACGTCTTTGAAAAATAAAGTTTTTCGCTAGTGGAAAGTGTTAAATTAGTTTCAAACCCTCTACTTAGTGCCCTGTTTTTCAAAAATTTCCCCCATTGTTTTGGACTCCCCCCCTCCGAACAAAATTCCTGGCTACGCTACTGCTTCACAGGAGAGTAGAGTATAATATACCCATGCTAAATTTTCAAAGTGAATTCCGAGAAGAGTTCGTGAAAAATATCCTTCTGAGACGACGTGAAAAGTTCTCAATAATAAGATATTTTCTCAGACGACGTGAATCATATCCTTCGTTTACCGTAGTACTGTGGTAGCCGTGATCATGAGAAGAAAATAAAAGAAATAGGCTGCACAACAGAGACATTTAAAATGTCATACTTCCCTCGTACTATTAAGAACAGCAACGCTGTCTCAATTAATAGGATTAATGGTGTCACTCGCTGGGATGACTCATTGCATATTTTTTCTCCATAGTTGTACCCTTGCATGAATTTGCTCTAGGAATTACTAACTATTGGCAATTTTTTTATGAATATGCATGTATATTGTTAGTGTACGTAATACTTCTATGGCCTTGCGGTGTGCGTGTTGGTGATTGGTCACCCCCTGCCAAACACCCTAGAGGTGTCACGCAGGGTATTATGTTGATGTAGATTATTCATGGGTTTTACGGAGCTTAAACCCCCTTTCTGCTATTCTTCTTCCTGGAACAATGGCGAGAAATACGGAGGGTATTTTAATAAAATATAGCCACTAGGATAGAAAACAATACAAAGCTATTTTATTACAGATCCATAAGCGGTTTTTTAATGGGGTAGTTTCCTTCATAGAAGAAACAATACTCAGATAAAATTAGTAACTTGTTTCTTCAATGGCTATTAGGGTAGTTTCCTTCATCAAATGCCCTAGTTTGGGCCGTCCCTAGTTTAATCATATTATGATTTTTAGTATCCAAACTTTAAACAAAATTAAGGGATGTAGGCAGATAACTTGAGTTAAATCTAGTGTTGATTAGTACTTTAGAGTGTAGGTCTTGAAAAATTTAACTTTCGTCAAAATTCTAGTCTCTTCTTTTTTATTAATGTACAACCGACTGCTTCCTCTTTTTTATTTTATTGTAATAAAGAAATTGTAATATCCTTTTATGATTTCATGTGCCAAATTGACATATTCATAATCATTCATGACCCTGACGAAGGTATGTAAATATGCCGAAAAGTTGGAAAAATTTTCATCTATATTATTCAAGACCTAAACTCCAAGACACTAATCAACGTTAAACATAGAGGTCATGAGAAAGAAAAATAACTCCGATTAAGTTAGTAACTTGATTCTTCAATGGCTATTAGGGTAGTTTCCTTCATCAAAGAAAACGAAAGGCGTTGATTGCGATTCGTTACCCAACATTAGTGCATTCATAATATACAAATTATTTGGTTTTATAATTCCCAGTTTAGACGAATGTTAATGGTCAATTTTAACCTTATTTAAAAAAGGCCAGATTGACGCCCATGCGATGCCACTCCACGTGACGTCTCAGGGACCCAGATGCTATACGAGTAGTCAGGAGTTTTACATCGTCTCAGATTACCAATGCATTCATGTGGCGCAGAGCTCAGGAAAAAATCTGTTAATAATTGCCTACGGTTAGAAAGTTTCCTTAGTTTGATAGGGTATTAATAATCCTTATTTAAGCTAAGCGCTACCTGCTAGCAGGGTACTCTGCTATGAGCATCGTAGCGATGCTCATGGCCTCGCGCCAAGGTGGTCTCACACGGCAGCAGCCGGAACCAGAATGACGTCACAGAGGCTTTTCCCAGCGTTCATACTTAGTCGCCGCGTTTTCGTACGCTTGATAATTGTAATTCAAATTAAATCGCGAAATATAGATATCCTCATTTTAAAATCCAAAAGTGTGAAATACGTACTCCAGGAGTAATGATCTTTCGGTTTAGGCAATAAAAAAATAAAAGAAAATCACCCTATTATTGAGGTTAAAATGGTTAATATTGACAAAATATTTTTTAAGTTTACTATAATAAAATATATCAATACAATGAGTTATTAAATTAAATAATATACTACGTAAGAGCCGATATGTCGAACGGCCGTTCTAATATGATTAAATTCTGGTCAACTACCCTATCCTCTATCAAGCAGCTATTTTCCCGTTCCCTCTGAAAAACCCAATCAGTGATGAAATTTCACCCAACTCAAATGTGGGATGAGGAAAAAATTAGCTCTTCCTCCTCATTGCTCGGATGAGAGGGGTCCAAATAAAAACATTGATGCCACGATGCAATCGTGAAAGTGTGATTACACTTGAAGTGGTAGAAATCACATAGTATTTTCGCACTTAGAGTCAATACGGAAATACACCTCTTCACCCGACTTCGGGAGAAACTCCATCAAAAGAAATCGTAATTCGCACTCCAGCTGTCGATTCGCGTGTTCCTTCAAGACAGGAATTCCACACGTCAAGCAAATAAAAAGCAATTTATCTCTTTCGGGGAAACTTGTTCGGCAGGCAATTGGAAACGCATATGTCCCGGAAACCGGACGTGGATAAAAAGGGGAATCATGCATTTTGAAGAAGAGTTTCAAGAGTTTATAATGGAAGTTTCTCCAGACGGCCGCTAAATGTGTAAACCACTGCGCATTCGATTGGGTTTACAAAAATCGCCACTCTCGTCGCTGACGGACAAAGCGATCCGAATTTCACGTATAAATAAGCTATAATTAGGGCTTTCTGCCGATATTTATATTCTTGAATATGTAATCTATTAAATTCGTAACGGTTCAATGCTACTCCTGGCGATTGAATATTATTGTAAATTACACGCCCACATTCATGCAAAGCAAAACTTAACAAGGGTTAGCAATTCTTAAAGAAAATCCGAGCAAGTTTAGAACAATGGAAAAAAGGTAAACATGCGTCCTCGTCGCCCTAGCGAGTTACGTCATTAATTTTAATGACGGAGACACTTTTCCTATCCGTCATAACAACGACATCTTAAATATCTCTGTTTTGCAGTTGATTTCCTTCATTTATTCTCGTGATCACGTCCGCCATAGTAAGATGGCAAATCAAGGATATTTTTCACGTCGTCTAAGTTCTATCTTACATTAGTCTAGAGCTAGTCTTATTTTTTAGCCGTTATACTGTGTTTTGTTTTAACTTTCGACCATTTCGTTATTTATGATCGGAGCGCTTCGTGTTTTATATAATTCTTCTTAGCTTTATTGTACTTTACAAATATGCTATTTAGATTGAGATATTATTGAGAGATTGAGAAAGTAAAAAAAGTCAATAATTCTATTAGAGGTGCTAGTTACCTTCGTCGGGGGGGAGGAAAGGGACGGGCGAACGGACCCGCCAGCTACCTCTGTCGGTCCCATACAGTTTTTTTACTGGTCCTTTCCTTCCCTCCTTTGCTCGCGGCTTAGGTACTTCGCGGGCCCGTGCGCCAACTTACGGTATACACACTATAGACATCGGAAAGGAAAACGAGCACCAACAAACCGAATCCAGAAAAGGGAGAGAAAAGAAAAAAAACATGCTATTTGTCAGCCTTGCGAGAGCGATTACTGGCATTGATGTCATGTCTGTTACTATCTTAAATCTCTCTGTTCTCTAACCTATTATTCTTCGGAATCCTCAGTAATCATTTGCCTTTGCATGAATGTGGAAGTATAATTTGTTATTGTGCGTAACATTTTTATGATCGTGTGGTGTGCATATGGGAATTCTCTTTCTTGCTGCATGCTGGTGATTGATCACCCCCTGCCAAAAACTATAGAGGTGACTCGCAGAGTATTATTAGGATGTAGATGAATCTTGGTAGAGAATAAATTTTTACACGGCGTGTGATAAAGAAGCGCATCATTTGGCTCGCTCCTTTGTTTTTTTCCCTCAACGCTGTTATTTTTTTTCCTCTTCCTATCTCCGCGACTAAGATGTATTAGAAGCATTCATACTGAGAATTTTTTTGGCTATTCAAATGCGTATTTTGAGTATTTTTCGTATGAATATTAAACATGTTTTTGAGCAAACTAAATAATAGTGGACCGTCGATCTTTTTCGATTAATCAATATTTTGGTTTAAAGTTCGATTTTTTCTTAATATGTCGAGGTTTTCATTTCGATAAAGAAATTGATTGCACGAAAAATCGATTTCTGTCGATATTTTTCCGTCACTAAACGAAGTGATAAAGAAACGAATCGCTTGGCTCGTTCCTTTGTTTCTTTCTCTCAGCACTATTTTTTTCTGTTTCCTCCTCTTCCTATCACTGCGACTAATTATAAGATGTATTAGAATCATCTACACTGATTATTTTTTTAATAAATTAAGAAAAAGAACCGTCGCTTTTTTCGATTATTCGATCTTCTGGTTCAAAAATTTGATTTTTGCTGATAAGTTTAGTTTTTCATGTCGATTGAAAAATGGATTGCTCGAAAAATCGATTGCTGGAAAAAATTTTCCATCGCTAGGCGTTTGATAAAGATTCGCTTCGCTTTGCTCGCTCCTTTGTTTCGTAAGCTAAGCGCCCTCTTTTTTTGTTTTCCTCCTCTTCATATCTCCGCGACTTGAGACGCATAAGAAGGAGATGCTTTCGGCTTCGTCTTCGACCTTGAGTGGGAGAAGTGTGAACGGACAAAAAAAGAGGAGGAAAGTGAAAGGCTATTGAGCGGACGCCGCCAGCGACGCGGAGAATCTTCTCCATCTTACCGGATGGCCACGATTTGCGGCGGTTTTAGCGCTTTTAATGGGCCGATCGTAAAAATCACCCCGCCAATCCGGCGTCGAGTGATTTTTTTTTTACTCTTCCTCCCCACGAATCGCTGACCGCAAAGTATAGCAGAAGAGGTCGATGGGTGATCAGTGATAGAAAAATCGATTTCGATTTAAATCGAGTTTTAAATGCCTAATGCCTCGTTCACGTTACTACTTTCCGAGCGATCATCCTAACGATAGTTGGCCGAACTAGCCATGTGAATGCATGTCCTGACAATAGTTGAAGTAGTTCCGAACGTTGCCACTTTACGACGGTTAGGCGCTGGGAGACCGGAAAAGGAAGCGGCAAGAGAAAGACGAAAATCTCGTGAAGCTCTCTTCGCTCTATTTGTTTTATGGATTTGTCCTAGGAAGGAAGAATATGGGCGGAAGAAAAATTATTCGGTAAATACTCGTGAAACACACTAATATCTTGACCCTTTATCCCTCAAGAGCTTTGATAACCGTCAATTTCTCGTTCACTTTAGATGCCAGCAATAGAGGAAAGCACAGGTTTTAACCATTGTTGTGTGAATGCACGATAGTTCCAACGATTGCTGGAACAATCGTAATCTGAACGAAGCATATGTTCGAGGAAATCGAGATAGAGCCTTGATCTTCGTGTTTCGATTCACATTCGATTTTTCAACTTCCATCTTGACCATTTATTAAACTCTGATTAAAATCTTCTTCTTATTCTCTCTCTTGATGCCGTCGATATGCAGAGCGTTGGCAGCTCAGACATCGCTCTCTTGCCCGTTGAAATAGGTCCCCAATACCTCTAATTGCTGACCAAGATTAAAAGTCGATCAATTGAAAAATCGATTTTGACCGACCTTTTCCCATTGGTAAGGGGGATCGTCTGGAAGGCGGCTGAACTAATTGACGAATTTTGGGTCGGTTCACAGATGACGATTTTGTAACTATCTCTTATTCTCAAATGCAGTTAAATTTACCAAACGAGGAGATAAATTTTTCAATATTAAAATTGTTGCTTCTACCATTTCCTTTCCACAGCATGGACTTTGAGCCTTACTTTGGAAATGTGCGGTCACAATCGTGAACAGGTGTAGCAGTTCAAATGTTAGGACAGTAGATTCGAGGAAAACTAGTGGATTAGAAAAGGAGGTTACATCATTGCGAAGGAAATGGCGTGATCAAAGGAGGCGATCATGGATAGGAAACAGCTGATGAGAGAATCGTTATTGAGAGTCATAAGAATACGGATTCTTACCTTAATTATCGGAAGTATTAAATAATATATTCCATGTAGTCGTGTACGTCGTATGAAACTGTTCAAGCGCCGACAACCGCTGAGCTTTTCAATTACGTCAATCATAGTGGTAAAACTGAATAAAAATAAGCAAAAAGCCTAAGGTATTCGATTCGAATGGGTGAAGAGCGCTGAGCGCATGATCTGGAGCGCTTTTCAGTGCGTAAACATGACGCTGAATAAAAATGACTGGAAAAGACTAAAGGTATTCGAGATGTGGGTATGGAAAATAATGGATAAGGTGAAGAAGACAAAAGGAGGAGGAACGACGAAGACCCGTGCTTCTCCCCATGGTGGGTGAGGAGAGGCAGCTTCTAGGTGAGATACGCAGGAGACCGATGGTATGGTTGGAGCGAGTACTTAACTGGGAAGGACGTTTGAGTATAGTGCTAGGGGTGGAACGTTGGGTAAACGAGAGAGAGAAAGGAAGAGAAGAGGATTTATGGATTGAATGAAAGGGAGTAGGCTTTATTGTGAATTGAATAGGGAAGTGCTTGAAGGAAGGGAAAGCTCCCAGATTGCTTTCTTAGTACTCTATGGGAACCTACCTTAATTGATAGAATTCTGCAATAATAATCCCTCTTGTGTCATCCATATGAAATTATTTCATCTGTAATTGTCATTGCCTCAATGCTAAAGTTAGTTTGGATAGGTGAGGATAGATTTCCCCTCTGACCAAGCCACAGGAATATGAATTTTCAAATAGGTAGTGAACATAAATTTGGGAGGATGGGCCGGCTTACTTCATAAATTGCTTCATTTAGAACTACCTTGGCTGATAGACTTATTAAAAAGAATATTTTTTGTTACCTCGACCGGTCACATTATTTTCCAATTTCGATTACAATCGATGATGGTGATCGAGCCCATTGAAGCGTGTGGAAACTGACTTACAGAAGGATAAATTTTGGAAAGCAATATGAATGAAAATCTATTCTACATAATTATAGCCGGCAGCAGGTTGCGGGATGGGGTGATGGATGCTCTGCATTGCACGTCCGTGAAAGCATGAGTGCGATGTGTCCTCGTCATACCAAGTCCTCATTTCTTACCATCCCCATATTTTTTCTAAAT
The DNA here is from genome assembly GCF_921293095.1 of Ischnura elegans. Lineage (NCBI taxonomy): Eukaryota > Metazoa > Arthropoda > Insecta > Odonata > Coenagrionidae > Ischnura > Ischnura elegans. Next base: position 56,404,222 of record NC_060251.1, on the reverse strand, counting down.
GTTGATCGCTGTTAGTGTATCTAACTACGACAACATTCTGCGCTTGATTCTGGATTCTAGTTCCTTGCGCATGTGATTTTTTTTCTCGCGATCACTCCAACAAGTTGTGGTGCACATTACTCTATGGCAAGCTTATGTTATCCCATCCACACTATTGATTGCACCACATCAAAGAGGCCCAGTACTCTGAAGTAAATCTCATTGTCGAACTCTACAAGAATTCTTTGAGCCATCGAAACTTGGGAACTTGAGATGACCATATCAGTTAACTCATTGTCAGTTGCGACCACGACTAGATTTTCCCATGGACAAACTAGACTTAAGCTTAGGGCATCTACATCAAGAAGGGCCTACATTCAATTTGTTCGCAAAATTAAAATTACACTTTTCTGAAAACGAAATCTTACATTTAACATATTGATATATATTACACTAATAATGCATTTTACAACGTTTTACTATACTCGCTTTCTTGTTTTCCGGGAAAATCTTGCAACTCAAATGTCGACCACTTCTCGACTACCTAGAGAGCAGAAATTTACAAAATACGTCAGAACTTGATGACAGTGCAATTTTCTTACCCTTTTACCACGATCTGAACAGTATTTCGTGTAATATTTAGGAATAAAAATCCAGTCTGGAGTTCCAAAAATGGTCACCAAAATGGAGGCGCTGCAATGATTGTAGCTGTATTTAACTGACTTTACATCGCAACTTCAAAAACTTACGCCGTAGTATAGTTGTTATGCGTCTGATGTGCGGGGGAGTCTGGGATCGAGACTCTCACTAAGGATTATTATTATCTCTCATTTCATTTACGAACTTAAAAATGGGAGGTGAAAGAGCCTCATAAGTGAAATACCCTAGGGCCTCTTTTCATATAAATCCAGCCCTGGTTGTGACCATGGGATTGGAATTATATATCTTTTTACATTCTTACGTGCATGCTCTTAGAAATATTTTTATTTCGCCTACCATATCATTCCATGATATACGACAAAATTGTGGATCTTTTGACGAAGGAAGACAGAAAACGTATTTTCATATAAATACTTTTTACATCCGTTTGTATCGTCTTTGGCCCCATTATCGTTGTAATAATTCAAATTAACACCAAAGGGTTTATTTGATAGTAACTCAAAAGATAACGCAGGAATGTGCCTAAAGATCATTTTTATTCTGACCTTCATAAGGTGCCTCGTCTTGTATCAAGTGTAAAAATGACGGAAATAAATTGTGACCAGCATTTTTCTCTCACATTGATACATATTGTCACAAGTGTATCAGAGAATACGCTAATAATTAGTCCATCTCTCAAAATTATAAAACATGAAAGCTCTGTTTATTTGAGAAGAAGAAGAAGAGTAAAGGAAAAATAAAATAGCACATTTTTTTATCGCTTGGAGACAATGTTTACTATATTTCTCGATGGAATAATGAGAGCTCACTTCCTTCTTAGGTCATAGAAGTCATTTCGCGGTCTCATGAACAAGATATAGCAAGGGAAATCCCAACAGGACTTCCTCGGTCGTGTGCGGTAAATTACTGCGGCATATTATTGTGGAATGTATGTGACTTTCCTGGCTAGCAAACCCGGTGAAAAAAGATAAATCATATGATTTCCGCATTCTAGACAATCTATGGCTGTCTACACAAATAATGAATATTGAATAGGTCATTTTTTATTCTCAGTTAGGAAAAACTTATAAATATTGAATGCTTACGTTATCTTTCTTATTTTTTTACTGTATTTGTGTTTTCTAGGAATGCTCTATTGGTGTTAAGTATATGAAGAAATATTTTAATTTTCCTGAACTTCCTATATTTATAAAAAATATGGTTCTATCTTTTTGCATAGCTTTCAACTAAAAGAGAATTGTCAAAATTGGCATTATTACCCAGGTTTTTCCTCACAATAATTTTCTTAAGTTGTTAAGATGTGAAACACTAAACTCGCTGTGACGTAACTTATGCGACTAGACCTACCCATGGCCAAAAATTATTTATATTTATTAATAACTATTATTTAAAGCCTGCTCATTCATTGCTGTTTGTGGTATTGTGTATTTTAGAGTGGTTTATCTATTATAGCTAGGCTGATTCACCTGCAAGAAATGGGTCGCTTAATTTGACCGGCTTTACTTATCACTTACCGCTGGCATTATACTGAGGTGACGATGGAGTTTTGAGAGCGGAGTAATCAAAGGATCTTGAGACATCACCGCAATCCATCATAGTCAATGATTCGATGAAAGGTTCCCTAAAAAACTAATGACCGAACGAGCTGTTAGTGATCACACTTTGACGCAAGAAATATCCGCCTACATTGGCCCTCAGGCATTGATCACTGGTCAAGAGAGTATAGAACAATCATGGACAAGGGGTGCAGTGTGAGACGTTACTTTCTTAATAGAGACTCATAGCATGTATACAATACATACACCTCCCTCGTGACTAGCCGTCAATCCTCCATTAATATCTTCTCCCTCGCTTACTTACTCAGCGCACCGTCACGTTGTCCTCGTTTGACGCGCATCAACGGGCTATAAGCATGGTAATAACGGTGACATCACTCTTACAGATGACATTCTATCTTTATCCTTCGTGATAATAACTGTTTGAATAGTAACAGAAATTTCTTTAAAAACTAAAGGTTTATTCGATCACATGTTTCACCACTTAAAAGTAGAAAATAAAAATGATAAAAACGCTTTAAAATAAACAGAATAAAATACACTAAAAGTAAAAAATTAGCCTTACATCTCTCAGAGATTACAATACAAAAATTAGCTTTCCAACTCCTTACTCACGTATCAGGCTCTTCTACATTCATATATAATAAATATAATCAGCACCCAAGATTTATTCTCCGAGTGATGATAAGTTTATATTTTACTTCAGGTGAATTTTCAACATTTTTTAAGCGTGTTTTTTTATATTTTTTAAAAATTTCATTTTGTTAATTTTACAAAAAACCAATCCCCCGTCGAGTTTAGATGTGAGTGGCTTCCCCCCTATGGACACTTTTTAGTACCGGAAAAAATTGAAGCTCTTCCGAAGACTTCAACGCTCGGATTTCGTTCGGATCTGTTTTACGATCTCCCCGCGGCGAGGAGAATTACGTCTTCAGAGCGGGGAAAACCCAAGGGGACGTTAGTGTGCGCTGCGAGGAAGACACAGCGGCGGCTCTCTGTGTACTGTCAACGCAAGTCCATAAATTACTAGGGAAGGTCCAACCTTCGACAAGAGGAGAGTTGAAGGATTTTATTCCGCCAGGTGACGTCACAGCCGCCAATATCTCTCCGTGAAACGAAACGGCGTATGTTGTCTACGGCACGGGTCACGGCAGAAAAATGTTTTTTTTATGATGCTCGTTTCGCATTAATGTTTTTTTTTTGCATTCAAGATCACTCTGCCAAGTTTTCCGGCTGTATTAGAAGGGCTCTAGGGACTAACCCAGCGTCGACTTACTCCCAATCTCGACTTCATTCGTTATAGATCCGCAGGATTTGGGGTTTCTGCCGATGCGATACTGTGCACTAAACGTTATGTGGATTTTGACCACCGTGATATTGGGACGAAAGTGGGTTGAGGAGGCCTACTGGAAGAAAAGATAAGATTAAATGTGCAGACAGATTGGTAATAAGCCTTAATCCGAGCTGAAGACAGAAATACTGAGTAGATGTTGTGTTTTTCTGTTGTATGAGTACGAAAAATATATGCCGTTTTCCATGTAAACTTAATTTAAACAAGTGGATATGTAGCATACTCTAAACCGGTGCACCACCTCGAGTGGTCACATTTTTTTAGAGAGACGTTCAAGTCCCGCAGTACAATGCTAGCGGAGATTGCCCGTTAGCAGAGCCTATATCGTAACCAGCCCTTTTGATTCACTCGTTGAAAGCATTAATGAGAACTCGACAATACCCTAAGTTGAAGTAAAGGCCGGGAGAAAATTTCTCCTACTCTCCTTTCTATTTTAGAGTCAAGAGCTCCTTTCACTTTCCATTTTGAGAGAGATCTAGCAATATAAATAGATACAAAAGGAGAGTTAAGAATTGCTCAAATTTTAGGTGCTTAGGACTCCCCGAAATTAAGCTTAAAGGAGGTTTAACGTTGTCTGCACTCAAAGAGAATGCAAAAAAAAATCCGCTTATATTGTTAAAACATCTTTGCTTCGAAAAATGATATAATACTGTCTAAATCTGAGAATACATCCGGATTAGACTCTGCATCAGCCTTTTCTTTACACTCCCTTATAAAGGTTCTCTCATCGGTTATTTCCTCGTCTCTGTTTATAAATGCGTAATCGGCGGACATTTAAATGCATCTATTTTTTATTTAGGAACTTCATTCGCGCCAACGCGCTTATTGCAAACGGTCTTCTCATATTTTAGATTAAAAACAACATGCATACGACAATTATTGTACAATATATTCTATTTATTTGAACAAGATAGTTATTAATATGAAATTAAATGATTGAGGTTCCCAAAATATACAAAAAACGAACGTAATGATAAACTTTGTAAATTTCTGGTTGTGTATGTATGTAAAATTTAAAACGCGACGCCAACATACTCCGGGAGATCAGATCATGCGCATTTTGTCGAAAGGCATGAAGTAGTAGCCTTGAACTTGAAAACCCTCGTTGCGTGTGATGTGATGTATAGATACAAATCTTAATTGTTATATTGAAGCCCAACCCTTTAGTGCCTAGACTTCACAGGCATGATTGTTTATTTTTACTTTTTGTGGTCTTACTCTTATTGCTTCATGCTCAACGATTTTCGCGTGATGTCAGCTCTTCCTCGGCACTTGTCATTCGCGACCTTCAATTGAAGAGGAGTGAAGCAGTAGTGCATACAATCAAGCTCTTATCGTTGGGAACAATGACGTCATTTTATGGATTTGGATTCAGGTGCATGCATCATTTCTTGAAACTGGTTAAGGCAAGCAGTTGGTCTCCTCATACACTGTTTTTCGAGAAAAAATACTGACGATTACTCAGTCGCTGAAAAATATTGGCTTTATAAATGTTTTATTAAAGAAATTACACCGATTAAGGCGTAGTGTTGAAATAATAGGAAGTGGCATTTTTCCGCAATTATTTTAACGCTGACGTCCCGTTTCGGCTCACGGAGACAGGGCATCACAATACATGAGCGTCCAACTCCTTTCCTTAAACTAATCAAATCCCTCTCCACCTTTTTCTCAAATTAATACCTACATGTGATTTTCTCAAGTACTGTGATGTCTTGTACCGGATGATTGCTCTTTGAGCCGAAACGCGTTTCTAAAGGCCGTTTTACACGGGGCACGGAATTGCGCAGATTAGAGCTGCATTAATTTCTAAAATGGCGTGGAATTGCGCGAATGCATGAACGAAATTAGAACAGGGACTATTTTGCCGTCTCGCATCCACGCATTCTCGCATGTGTTCTAGCAATTCACCGCTTTACACGACGCAAATTTGATTGCGCCTTCGCACGTACCGTCAGATTGCGCAATTCCGTGTACCGTGTAAAACGGCCTTAATGCACTAAAATAATCGCATTTAACGCATTTTCTACCCACCCAAATTGAACAACTCTCGTCAACTCCCAGTCAGGCATATTAACTTTCATCTTATGTATACAATTATGATATTTATGGTTCCTTTTATCTTTCCAGCTTCCTCCGTAGACTGTCTGAGGAATTGACCACAGAGATGGCCACTTTGAGGCTGCTCGTGGCCCTGGCGGCGCTCCTCCTCGCTGCGTCCGCTTTGCCGACGGGAGTCGTCGAGACGCCGGCCGACACCCCGGCGCCGCCAGCCGACGCCCAAGAACAGCCATCGAGCACCACCTCAACGGCAGCGCCGAGCAGCACCGTCGCCGAAGCCGCCGCGGCGGCCGTGGACTCGGGCACCATTATCGCTACGACCGTGGCGACGCCTGTCACGGAAGAAGAGACTGAGGAGCCTGAAGATCTCTCCGACGTGAGTACTCCTGCCAATTTTTCATCCAATACAATAGGGTAGTTTCCTTCATCAAAGAAAACGAAAGGCATTGATTGCGATTCGTTACCCACCATTAGTGTATTCATAATTTACAAATTATTTGGTTTTTGAAATACCGGTTTAGACGAATGGCAAGGGTCAAATTTTATCCTCATTTGAAAAAGGCCAGATTGGTGCCCATGCGATTCCACTCCGCATGACGTCACAGGGACCTAGTTTCTACACGAGAGGATAGGAGTTATACATCGTCTGAGGTTACCAATGCATGCATGAGGCACAGAGCTCAGGGAAACATGTCTTAATAATCACTTATTAAAACTGGCTAAGTTCGGAAAGTTTTCTTCGTTTGATAAGGTATTAATAAACCTTTTTTAAGCCAAGCGCTACCATGCAGCAAGGTACTCAGCTATCCGCTAGCATCCTGCGACGTATCAGCGCTAAGCCTCGCCTCAAGGTCACCTCACCGGGCGTGAGGGGGAACCAGAAATACGACGTACGGAGATATTTCCCGACATTCATACTTAAGCGTCTCGTTTTCGCGCGCTTGAAAATTTTCACTTTTCATTTAATCGCGAAAAATAGATGTTGTCATTTAAAAATCTAAAAGCGTGAAATACGTACTCCAGGAGTAATAATCTTTCGATTAAAGCAATAAAAAAAAATTGGAAACCACCCTATTGTTTCGATTATCGATCCTAAAGCCTGGTTTACTTCTTAATCGAAATTGGAAGCTATGACGTGGTAGAAGGTCTACATTGCCAAGTACCGGGCTCTCCAGCCGTGTCTGCCGTTTATAGTGGACTATAGTTTTGAAAGCGATCCTGCTTTCGTCTTCAGGTCGAAGGTGGTAAGTGACGACGACGACGATCCTCAAAATTGACGGGTTTATATACCCAAAGTCCGTCCAGCCTCCGGTGTGTATATATACCACCTCTTCGGCGGCGATGATTTTACGCGAAGTGCGTAAACAGGGGAGAAATGACGATGCAAGTGTATAGGGACCAGTGTTACCTTTCCAGTGTTAGTGAAGGAACGAAGGTGGTAAGTGTTGATTTTTCGCCGCCTTATATACCACTGGCCGTCCTCCCCTGTCCACTGATTGGTCATTATTCTCTTCCACACGTCGATGATTGGGTAGCCATTGTCCCTGTTAATATTTGGTGTTCTATGGATTTATAATGCTTCCCTGATCTGCCTGGGGTGGTAGCGACTCTATTTTGCCACTATCTTCGCTCAATCGAAATCAATTTTATGGCCCGCCTCACTCCAAGCATGCTCTGCAGTGGCTGACAAGTGCAGTTGTTCCTATTTAGTGGCTCTTACTTGCTCGTGTCTTTCGAAACTGTAGTCAACTATATTAAACGACAGACGCGGCTGGAGAATCCGAAACTTGGCAGTCATCATGAACAATGCCGAGGAAACCTACGCACGAATTTGGCTACATTATAGCAGTGAAGAGACTTTGTTACTTCTACAGTTCTACTGGGTAAACTACGCTTTTAAAAAAGCGCCTAGTACACTACCACATGGGTGGCGAGGAAACGTGTGCATATTAAGGAGAATACTAAACCCTTTGTCCCTATGGTTGGCGGATGGACAGGTGAGAGCTGGAAACCAACATACGTGTTACGCGTCCAATAATGTTCGAAGAGCGCAACAATATATGTATATTATGGAGAATAGGGCTCCAGCTAACTTTCGAATGGCTTTTTCTCAGAAACGGCAACTCTTAGAGAAAAAGTAAAATGAAAATTTTGTAGATAATTTCCTGGTCTACAATTTTGGTCTGAGCAATTTTTATCGTAAAACTAACCGTTTGGCCAAAAAATACGAAAAAAAACATTTTTGTGACCTTAGACCTTGAATAAAAATGTTTGCACACGTGGGATCGATGGGGACTTTTCAGCATTTCATTAGAGTGGTATTCTTAATGTTCATGCAAATTTTCAGCTGTTTGGGAATTTATACAAGGGTACCCCTATCCTAATTTGACCGGGCTATTTATTTAACATTAAAATGACCGGTTTTGGTTGTTAAGCCATCTTCAAGTGCATTCAAAAACATGGAGAAGATAGGTTTGTATATTATTTTTGGAAGTTGCTATGTGGGTCGGAGTTTTAAGGCCTGAGATTAGTTGAGCAGGGAGGGGAGAGGAATGAGGGAAACAAAGCATATTTTGTAACTAGGATACAGGTTGGGGCATGGACGGATCCAGCATATTTTTCACGGGTTGAAAGGCAAACGGTCTTCTCATATTTGAGATACAAAAACATGCGTACAAAAAGTACTGTATAATATATTCTCTTTATTTTGACAAGATAGTTATTAATACGAAATTAAATGACCGAGGCTCCCAAAATTCACAAAAAACGAACGTAATGATAAACTTTGCAAGTTTCTGGTTGTTTATGTGTGTAAAATGTAATTCTCGGACGAAACTGGTTGTTACTAAAATCATACGTGAAATTTACAATGTTTTTTATTCAATGTGAATGATTTCTTAATAAGCGACTAGATATTTTCAGTGCCATGCTGCGAAATATTCCGAGTATAAAATATAAATAAAATACTCCGAATGTAAAATATGAATACAATATTACGAATATAAAATATAAATTAAATATTCCGAATGAAATAAATATAAATAATCCGATTATAAATATTACTAAGGCCAAGCATGCCGAATGGGAATATGTATTATAAAATGCTGAATTATTAGTATTTGCCGAGCATTCGCCTCCCACGCTTTCGTGAATCGCCGGAGTCACAAGGAAAAAGACACAAGACTTCAAGGTCACGGGAACCGTGTCACAAATCACTCCGCGTTTGATAATCTCTTACGCGCGAAGCAGTGAATCAGTCCCCCCACCTTCCCCGTACGTGAGCATGTGGAGTCGGGGGGCTAGGTTGTCTGGGAAGTTTTTTCGTCTCGCGGCTAGAATTTCAAGGTCTCAGGGTAAGCGCGCCTACTCCCCACCTCTTTTGAATACTGGCGAGGATTGATTGTGGAGTGAGTATTCCTAGGCCTCTATGTCCTAAACTCAAGAGTAGGTATATGACGTATGCAATAGTAGTTTTCGAATTATCGTATGATCGCTCGGCTCTGTATAATTTACTAGCGAATTATTTCATCATCATCTTAAGTCAACAATACTAAGATTGGTTTGAAGCAGCTCTCCATTCCTCTCTCCTATCCACTAACCTTTTCATAGCGATGTATTACTTCTCTTTTACATCATTTTTATCCTGTCCTATGTAACTCATTCTGGGCTGTCTCTTGCCTTTCTTCTCTTCCACCTGTCCTTCTACGATTGTTTTCATCACTCCTTAAGGTTCCTAGAAAACTTCTCTCCCACTCTTCTTAGCATTTCCTCAGTACTTACTCGGCCGATTCATTTTTTCTCGATTATTCTTCGGTAGCACCACATTCCGAATGCTTCCACTCTTGACTTGTCTGCTGCTATCAACGCCCAAGCCTCGCTTCCATTTAAAAAACACATGCTCCATATGTAGCATCTGATGAATTGTTTCCTTACGTCTAAGCTTGCAATTGTAATATATTAATCCAATGTAAAAATTCTTCTTGGCAGTTTTTAGATTTGATACAAATAAATGTATAAACGTGATAATTTTTTATATTTGAGATAGTGTAGAATGTTAACAAGGGTGTAATCTGCTTACCTTGAAAATTTCGAGATGATGATATCATTTTTACGTGAGTACCAAATACTGGTCGAGAAGTAGGTACCTCCGCCAAAATACTGGTCGAGAAGTGAGTATGCGTCCTCTAAAACATTTTTTTTACGCAAGAAGAATTTTGCTTCAGACCGTGTGTGTATATCCTCCACGGCGTTCGTTCACCTGACTCGGATGACTTCAGTGCATTCCTGGAAGTGGAATGCTGGCACAATAAAAGCTGCATTTTTTTATTATTTAAATCTTGCCTTGTTAAATCTACCGAGCAAACATCAGGACAAAGAACGCAGTTGGCCTTGAGCGTCGCTTCAGAGGAACTTCTCATAGCGAGAAGGAGCATCGGCCGAAAAAATTCGTCGCTAAAGAAAGGGATGATCACAGCGTGATGCTGCTGCGTCATTGCGGTCATGCTTCGGTCCGAGGTTTGAAAAATGGTTCCCTTTGACAATGGAGTAATTTGAAGACGGTGCACTCAGAATTACGTTGAGATGACGATACGCTCGGCAATGTAATTGAATGAACAGGAGGTGAATTGGCGTAGGTCTTTTCATCCAGGGGCGCAGCCAGGAATTAAGGCTAGGGAGGGTTTTAGGTGCAACTAATACTTACGGATGTGGGGGTGTTGCATACCAACCAGGGTAAGTAGGAGTTGCGTGGGCCCTCCTCTAGAAAATTTTTAAGAATAATGGTTCAAAATGGCGAGTTTTACGGCTTCCTGAGGGATATTTGATTAATCCTAACACTATTCTATCAGTAATACTGATCCAAAAAAGTAAAATGGATTAGACTTAAAATTTTCTCTGAGCTCTGGGGGGGGGGGGGGTGTTTATCCCCCAAAAATCTCCCCTCGCTGCGCCACTGTTTTCATGTCCTCTATAACTTAAATCGAAACTTGAAGCTTGTACGTGGTGGAAGGGCTCCATGTTATCAATAACAGACACTTTGTTACTACCACAATATAAAATCCTAAAAAACGCCTGAGTAGGCCTGTGGCAGGAGATTTTAAGACCGTTTTACACGGAGCATTCAATTGTGTAGGTTAGAACTGCATTTATTTCCCTTTATGGCGTGGAATCGCGCGAACAGAATTAGAACAGGGGCCATTTTGCCATCTCACGTCCACGCATTCTCGCACGTGCTCTAGCAATTCACCTCTTTACACGACGCAATTTTGACCGCGCCTTCGTACACGCATCAGGCTTGTTGAGCAAGGTGCCGACTGCATGCAAGGAGCCAGAGTATGCAAGTCGCGGACTTGCATACTCTGCCTCCGAAGTGTATAGAATTGCGGATTTTCAATACAAATTCCAAGTAACATAGCCTTAAAACAGGGAAAACCGTTTTTTGAACGACCGTCGATGGGACGCAATAAGAGAACACGAAGAATGATGAAATTTCTGGTAAATGAAATGATTCAGTTCGTTCTTTAAGCTGCCGCTCAATATGATGGATAATCCTTAACCAATTCGTCCATAAGTAAAATCCGAAGATTCAAGTGTGATGGAGTGGATTTTTTCCATATTGCAATAAATACATTCAACGATTATAAAATGTATCGCGACCAAGGTTTGTGTTACTACCTAGGTCGTAATAACTTCTAAAATCGTGGAAAATTGCCAGCATTTATTTCAATAAGTCTATAAATACTTTTCATAATTCTCCTATTTAATCTATTCATGCACTCTGTTAATTCAGAACGACTAATTGAAGGGTATTATCGCGATAGTTTAGCAATATCGTAATGCAAAATCTAAAAAAAAAGCAACCTAATATTTGCACTCAGCCGGCGGCAAGGCATGCTGTGAGATTTCAACCGTGGCCATGGTTGGAATCTCACTGAGAGGGTTACTGACAAGAACTCGTGGAGAAGGACGCCTTTAGCGAAGTTTGGGGTTGGTTATTTCGCATTCAGCGAGCACTTATTCCGTTCAAGGGGCCAACGCTACGACGGAAGTCCCTCATCCAAAGTGAACAAATTGCCCATCAGACTGTTTCCTCGTTTAGGCACCGAGTAAGCCAGCGTAACGACGAGGGTAATTCGAGTTCTGACAAGTCAACGTTCACTGGATCGTGATTCCTGTGGCCCTCTCTCATTGAATTCTCTACGGGATTGTGGGAGTCTTAAGTCTCAGGGATGAAAACCTAGTGATAAAAATACCCCTAGGTTTGGGTACAATCGGATTGAAATTCGTTGAACGTAGCCACTTTCTTATATCATAATTCCAAGTTATTGGAACGAAAGCTACGGCAATACCAAGCGCTAAAAGTTAGGCAACTTGATTTTACGCGCAAAAAACGGGTAAATTGTTTTTAGAAAAAATACTATGGGGCAGAAATTTTTTAAAGCAAATGATCCAACGTAGGAATAAATACTCCTTTGTATGCTTTATGTTGCATTGAAATTGATTGCTTCGTTTAGACGATAGAGGTCCTCAAACTCCTGCGTCTTGTTTTTTTTACAGACGGTAACTCTTTTGAGGGTGACGTTTGAAACCTCTTAGTAAAATTAAAGTTACTCGTAATATTACTAAAATACTTTCATTTTATTTCACGATCGAATTCAGTACATTTTGTAATATCTGCTTTTGAGGACTACCGCAAAATATTTTAGGAATGTTACTACTAACTTTAAATTTCCTGTTACATTTAAATTCCATCACATTAAGCCATAAATAAATCTGGAAGCTCGTGACCGTTTTTTTTTTCTTGCTATTCGGCTTCACCATGGATGCTTAACTACCACTCAATCAGTCTTTTTTCGATGAAATTGCTCGTTTAAAACTCAAGGTTTTGTCTAAAAATTTTCAGGGGAATGTAAAGTAGACCTTCGTCAACATTTTCGTTCATATTGAATATGATTATTTTGAATGTTAAGAAATACTGAGATATAATTTTCAAATTGGAGATGGTCATATGATAAAATGGTCTGCTATGTATACTCTGATTATTTGAGGATGACTGAGGCAATTTTTTATATTTTACCCAAGCTGTTAAAGACTGATTGGATTAATTAGGTAAAGCTATAGATTAATCGATTTATATAAATCATAATCGATGGATTATCTACGTTGATCGTAAGTAGCGTCTTTTGATTCAAAAATTTGGATTGAATTACTGGTAGTAAAAGTATTGTTCACTCGACTTATCTGAGTCTTAATCGATGATTCAAGATGTAATTAGGTTGGCAAAAACTTAAGCAAGTAACGCAATTCAATTATTTGGGCAGCACATTTGAGGAAAACGGATGGAGCGGTATTGTCATCAGGAAGAAAATTGCGTTAACAAAAGAGGCAGTCCATGAACAGGAAGGAGCTGAGGAGAGGATCGTTATGTAAGAGTTTAAAGAGTAAACTAGTAACGAGTCTGATATAGAGTGTAGGGCTATACGTTGCAGAAACGTGGACACTTAGGAAGGAGGACGAGAGAAGACTGGAGGCGTTCGAGATGTGAGAGTGGAGAGGAATGGAGCAGGTGAAGTGGACGGAGAGGAGGAGGAACGACGAAGTGCTGGACATGGTGGGTGAAGAGAGGGAGCTTCTAGATGAGATTTAGATACGGAGACAAAAGGTATGGATGTAGCGAGTACTGAGCGGGGAGGGGATGTTGAAAACAGTGTTATGGATAGAATGTTAGATAAACGAGAGAGAAGAATAGGAATTTTAGATAGAACGAAAGGGAGTAGGCTTTGATATGAATTTAAGAGGGAAGTACGTGAAGGAAGGGGAGGCTGCCAAAATGCTTCTACAGTACTCCATGGAAACCTACCTTAATTGGTAGAATACTTTAAAAATAGGTCCATAACACTCCAAAACAGCATCAATAGTCATCATGCCTACCATGATCCTTCCTCAAAACTACTTCGCTTCCTGTTCCCTCGCATGCATTTTCTCCAATTGGCGTTATTCACTCGAAACAGAAATCACAATTCATTGAAAGAATTAAATAATTCGACTGATGGATAAATTGCTGGCAGTGGCGTAGCCAGGAATTTCGTTCGGGGGGGGGGGGGGTCCAAAACCAGAGGGAAAAATGTTTGAGAAACAGGGTACAAAGTAGAGGGTTTTAACCTAATTTGACACATTTAATTAATCGAAATAAATTCATTTGCTAAAGAAATATAATGTAAATTCATGATTTTTCAATATTTTGTTTTCTTTTATGAAGGAAAATAATTGCGTTTTTATATTTCGGGGGGGTCTGGACCCCTGGCTACGCCACTGATTGTAAGCCTGCCGGAGCACCTCTTAAATACTTCATGCAAACATACTTTAATCGGTAGAATAATTTGATGATAAGAAATAATAATAATCGATAACTCTATTCTCATCGTGGGTAATTTAGGTTCTAGCGATGAACGCTATATCCTCAACAAACCGGGTGGATCGCGGAAGGAAAGTCCAAGAACCTCCTCTTATGCAGAGAGAATCTTTTTTTATTGCGGCAAGAACCACTTCGGAAAAGCCAAGAATATGAGGAGCGTGGAATTAGACGGTAGGATGTTGTGATGGCGTGCTGGCAGCTGTAATCGAGAGGGTTTTCCTCGCTTATAATCGCCGGCGTCTCCTGCTGCTCCCTCCAACGGCCGGTTGTTAACCTTCCCGTCCCCCTAAATATCCCTCGCACACTTGTCCCGAGAGTTTCGTAGCCGTGAGGTCCCACGGTATTTTCTTGTTTAATTAATTGGAGACCGTGCGAAGATTCGCTCGTTTCTCCATTCTCATTTCCGTGGGGCAATATGAAGCATAGGGCACTCTTGTTTCCAACCATTTTGTTGATTATATCAGAGTCTTCTTGAGAAATCTAATTATTTGGATATTTATAATGATGGAGATGATGCCAAAGAGATAGGATTTGCCCTTCTTCCGCTAGTTAAATATTTTTATCAATCACCAGGGACTTCATGGCAAATTTGGCAGTGCCGGAACGCACTTTCCTGAACTTTCTTTAGAGGTGAAATATTACTCTGATTTTTTAATTACAATTAATTTTTTTGCATTTTATTACTATTTTTTTGTTTTGGTTACGAATATATAAATTAGAAATTTTGAGGCAACAAATTGATGAAAGTGTTATTTTACCATCATATTTTTTGTTAACCGGTGCAGGAACTCCTTTCTGGCACTGGTTACGGCACCATGACACCACTGTTCATCACTATTGCTAAATACATTACTGTTTCATTGATTGGATCACTATAGGTAGGTATTATGCTGACCAGTGGAATGGAATTCTGTGAGAGTGAGTGAAGGTTTACTGAGCATTTAGCGGGTCATTAGTGTTAAAAATGCTTTCATAAAGACGTTTCACAAACGGTGGTTTAGTGATTATATTTTAAGTCAATTTTATGCCCAGCATGAATGATCATAGCGCAATAGAATTGGGTGGGTATAAATGAGAATCCGTAACGTTGACAAACTTTAGAAAATTATAAAATGTGAACCAATAATGATTCATATTCATCTGAGAAACCTCATCATACGGAAGTATAGCTGATAGTTAGACTTCTGTGATGATTTAGCATTATGTTGTTCAAAGCCAAATTACCAACAAGCTATTCCTTCCAATGTCTATTTGCTTAAGATCAGTTGCTTCCGAATTTCCCAAAAGATTTTCCGCATCAAACTTGTGGATTCTAATTGATCAGATCATCAGATCATGAACTCGAATGAATTCCCGTGGGAAGAACCCTAGAGCGACAATATAGCAGTGAAAACAAAACAATAAAGACGCGAGTTTGTCGTGAGAGTGAATAAGAACGATTCATGCTGTTTCAATTACGATTTTCGCTAGGGTTTGTTCGGATTGTTTTGCACTAATTGCCTAGTGATCAATCATAATTTCTATTTGTTTTAACTATATTCATTCGCTTTTTCAATAAATTTGAAATTATATTTTTGGCAAAGGTCATAATTTTACCTTTTTTTTAAAGTAAGTAAATAGGGAATTTAACTACTGAGTTCCGCTGACTGACCGAAATACAACTAGGGAAGGACAAAGGGCAATAATGTTATTACAATTTTTGAGTAAAAATAAAAATATACTTTTCAGCATAAATATATGCAATGTATGCAGCCTAACATATTCAAATGCATAAACCAAAAATAAAAATTAATTTCGTTCGTCGTTTCCATAAATTTTCAACATATTTTTTAGGAAAAAACATAATTTTACCTTCCTTTAAAAATAAGATAATGTGGAATATAACTGCTGAGTTCTGCCCAACTGACCACATGACGATCGGGGAAGAGATACTCGGGAAATATCTCGCAGTACCCACCTGAGAGAGAAAAAAAGGAGAAAAAAAGAATCTTGGGAGGCAGCTGAGAATTTCGCATCCACACCATCAGAATCGTGTCCCGGGAATAACTGTGCACCCGCGCACGCATAGCCAAGTGAGGTCAGTCACTCTGCTCGGGTTGAAAAAAAAGAAAGGAAGCGATCGTCTCGCAGTGCAAAAAGAAATACGAAATTGCCGTAAACGGGAAGATCGGAGAAAAAAATATCTTTGGCGGAACGGCATTCGCGTTTAATTTGCATAAATTATGAGTGGTAAGACGTCGTACCGTTCCATGTGTTCTGAATGGCGTCTTGTGATCAAATAAACCGCCCCTTGAGGCTTGGGCGTACCCAGCGGGGGGGGGGGGCAAGGGGGGAATTTATTACTATTTGCTCCCCCCCCTTAGAAGCGAAAATAAATTTAGTTCAAAGCAGAAGTTATGAACAAAATTTCCTTTGAAGAAAAATTATATTAGTAAAAGGCATGGAACTAAAATAAAAATAATTATTTTTACAAGCAAATAATTATAAAAAATAATAAATTGCAGTCATAATTCCCTTATAATTTTGGTTTCATTAACCTTTTCTGTGCAAAAACGTTACAACTTGAACGACCACGGCTAGTTTTGTCCTCCCCTCCCCCCTAGTTTTGATTCTGAGTACGCCCATGCCTTGAGGCGATTCTTAGTTTTTTTTATTGCCGCAAATGAAAGCAGGAAATGCGAAAAAAAGGAAGTAACCAAAGGAAGGCGGTGATCTGTAGGCTTTTTCCACCAAGGATTCTGAAACATAACCGAATACCTTTACCCATTACCTCCCGGTGATCTTATTGTGGAGGTGAGAAGCCAAAATGTACAAGTGATCTTTTTCTAAACGGAGTTAGCTACAGAAATTGATAGAAGAAATCAAGGGAACATGACCGTACCCAGCGAGGGGCAGGAGGGGGTAGCTGCCCCCCCCTCTGTAAAAATAGCAAATTTCTTTAAGGTAAATAATATTTTTTCAAGCAAATAATTTTAAAAACTAATGAAGAGCTGTTACAATTTCCTTAAAACGTTGATTCCATTCACCTTTTCTATGGTTAAATCTTACCTACAGCTTGAACAACCATGGCTTGCCCCCCCCCCCCCCCCCCAATTGTGATCCTGGGTACGCCCTTGCAAGGGAACTGTATAGAGGAGACCCAATTCCATCCTTAGAAGGGTGATTTCTATTGCCACTTCGGTCGCATTTTAATCGGCTTTCAAAAGTTTCCGCAGCGCGGTGAGGAGTGAAATGCGATCCACTTTTTCCTCTATTTTGCTGTATAATGTTTGTAATTGCGAGGAATAGCATTGAAGAGTTATGAATTTAATACATAACAGCATCCTGAATTTAAATTTCGGTCGACACCCCTAATTATTCCTTATTTCTACGTGAAAAACGGATCAATTTGTCCGTCAGCGACACGTGTGGCGACTTCTGTAAACCCATTTAAAAGCGCGGTGGCCGACATCACAATATGAGGCCGTGTTGAGGATCCTCCATTGCAATATTCGTGGAATAAAGACACAAACTTGTTTACCAAGGGATACGAGCGAGTCTCTGTTCTGCGCTGATATCGAGTGGTAAATCAAATGCACTACTGAATAAGAATCTAGTTGATCTCGTTTGCTTTCTTTACCTAATTTTTGTACCTAACTCTATTTATAAAAAAAATCACATATACCCCTTGGCATTTCCCCCTCTCATATGAAATCACTTAAAAATTAACAGATTTCAAGAGAAATCTTGGGTTGTATCCACAGAGCCTGATATTTTCAAGACGCTAGCTGAAGATTTAAACAAGCTATGATTCAGGAAAAATACTGAACAATCTGGAGTGATGCGTTTAGTGGCCATATCTCAGATTATTCTGAGTAGATTCATAGATTTTTAGCCCTTTCACCACTTCTGGGGTATTTAGAGCAATGCATTACTTATGAATGTACCTCTTTGTCCAATATAATGCTTTCATCACCAAATCTCGTCCAGCTTGCAAAGCAATATCAATATCAATCGCCTCCTAATGATGGCCGATTAAGTTAAAATTAGTTATCTTGCCGAATTTCCGTCGGAGAAATTGTTTATAGTTAGGATTGAAGTTATCAACTTTACTTCGAAGAAATAGTTAAATCTGACATGCGATACGTTCGCAGTGAAATGAAAAAATGATTGCTGCCATATTTTCTCAGTTTTCATTTAAACAATTTTCAGTTCAACTTAAAATAGTGGTTACGGCCACTTTTCTGTTCTTTTCAGGGCACGTTCAACTACATTAAACCTTCGGCGTGTTTCTAAAAGCAAAATCTAGATTTCATACTTCTTTAACATCATACAACCTGCCAGCACTCAAACTAGTGCCTCCTCATTCTGTATTTATCGTCTAGGTATTCGTTTAGCACCCATTTTGATGGAACGAATTTTTATAAAACACCCCACAAGATACCTTATTATTTGCCTTTGGGGTAGAAAATAATTGTATTGGAGGTGGAAAATTCAGACTACCGCTATTGATGAAATCGTTCGATAATGAAGCTATTTAATTGTTATGCTGTAATTGGTATCAATTTAAGCATCTTGTTTGAAAAAATTGATTTACGGGGTGTTAACTTTTGTTCTCTAGGTGTTTGAGAGTGATTTCCCTTTTTTTTTAACCTCAAAGCGATATGTCTTTGTGCAGCAGATCTCGTATGATACATTTTATTTCCCAAAAATAAATTGCTTAAAGTTATTCGAGATAATATTGGTAACTAGTTTTTAACGGCGTCATAATGGTCCTTCCTACACTAGTGAACGCAATGGATTTGTATTTTTTTTTAAACACTTTATCACGACCTTTTAACTCACCTATCTATTAGTTCTTTCATAAGATGCATCAAAAGTTCATATTATTAGTTTTGCAATTCCATGATTGGTATACTGCGGCTCTCATTTTTGTGGCGGCGTTTTTTTACTCCTTTGTCGTACTATTTTTCGGTGACCCACTGATAAATGGAAAAGAAGTTGGTAA
The DNA here is from genome assembly GCF_921293095.1 of Ischnura elegans. NCBI lineage: Eukaryota > Metazoa > Arthropoda > Insecta > Odonata > Coenagrionidae > Ischnura > Ischnura elegans. Next base: position 56,385,218 of record NC_060251.1, on the reverse strand, counting down.
TTGAAAACCAATAAAGCACATTTTTCGCGATTAACTCCCATCAGGAATAGGACTGAACGAAAGTGGTTTCTCTTAGGAACTTAGCTTCTCCCACTCAATTACCACGCCGGCCAACAGTACGCTCGTAACGACCTCGGTCGCAACTACCCGGGCGTTTACACATTTTACACACGGTTACCATCGCATTTTACAAGTTACCATCGCAACTCAGTGCTGCCCTCGTTGTGGAATTTTGTCAGTTAACAACTGAGGACGAGACTTCGTGAGGAAATTAAGTAGGGAAAGTAAATTAACGTTTTCATATGCTAAAACTAACACTTTTTTCTCGGCGCACAAGCGCTAACCATCGTAAGCTGGCAGGGCTAGGTACTAAGACATACGATGGTAACTCTGCGCGTATAAACGACGTTTTGAGGCTACCATGGTACGGACCGGGTTCGGTACGTTGGTAGTGTAAACGGGGCACAACTCTCGCCGACTGAGTTGAAGATCGCGCGGCGAGCTCTTTCGGCGGGGGCAACGATCCCCCGAGGATGCGCAGGGCAACCGGGCGAGCCCTCGGGCACCCAAAGGGGGCGGTCGAGACTGACTCGGCGGCGGGGGCGTCGGGACCCCCCTGGTGAGGAGGGGGAGGGCCGATATCCCTTGCCACCCTCCGGGGGATATACAGCGACGGAATCTTCCCCTGTTGTGTGTCTCACCCGCGGAGAATACCTGCGGAACCGGTCTCGCGGAAAAAAAGAATCCGTGAGGAGCGGAGGAGGCGTTGACCTTCGCTGACCAATGGGAAGGGGGGGTAGAAGAGGTGGGTGGGGGTAGAGGGGTCACGGAAGGTGGTGGTTAAGGGTGTTAGGGAAGGGAATGTATGCAGTAATACGTGTGCAAGGTTGATGGTGATGAATTCACTGCCTCGAGTGTGTGGTCTCGAAGCTCTTGTGAGAAGTTGCTGGACGTTCTGACGGGTGGAAAAAATAAAATTCCTTCTTTCATTTGACAGATGATTAATTCCGGAGAAATTTAATATGTATTTTTATTTTCAACAGTTAGATCACTCTGTGCCTCAACCCTAAGGTTGGACATAATAGTGGAGGTCTGGTTGGTTTCGTAGCATTGGCGTAGTTTCCAGGAATTTCGTTCGTTTTTGAAAAATAGGGTGCTAAGTAGAGGGTTTTAAACTAATTTTAATGCTTTTCATAATCGAAAAAAAACGTCATTTGTTAAAAAAATATTTTGTAAATTTATGATTTTTTTCAATATAATTTTTCTAGCAGCTGCCAGAGTACCCTGCTAGCAGGTAGCGCATGGCTTAAATAAGGTTTATTAATGCCCTATCAAACGAAGGAAACTTTCCAACATAAGACAATTAAGAGATAATTAAGAGATGTTTCCCTGAGCTCTGTGCCTCATGCATGCATTGGTAATCTCAGACAATGTAAAACTCCTATCTACTCGTATAGAAACTACGTCCCTGTGACGTCACGTGGAGTGGCATTGCATGTGCGCCAATCTGGCCTTTTTTCAAATGAGGTTAAAATTGACCATTGCCATTCGTCTAAACTGGGATTAATAAAACAAAATTATTTGTATATTATAAATACACTTATGTTGGGTAACGAATCGCAATCAATGCCTTTCGTTTTCTTTGATGAAGGAAACTACCCTATTCTTTCTGCAGTTTTCCTTTTCCTCAAACTCTTCAAATAGTGTCTGCCTTCCATCTCACTCAAAAGCTAAGCCACCAAGAATTCATCAGTATCCACCATGCACATGCATCACATCCATCCTCTCTACACCACAATGAGACAAAGTCACGTTCATGTTTAATAACACTCCCCTATCTCCCTCTGCATATTAAAGCCTCAATCTGCTGAAAAAATGTGAATTCAAAAGGACGCATCACTCTCGCTTGACCGATATTTTTTTCATGACGTATTTTTTGCTCCAAACTTGCACTATCGTTTTGAAACTTTTAGGGTTTAGAGAATTAATACTAATCAACTTTCAGAAGTACCTGTGTCAAATTTTTAATAATTTTACCTCAAATATAAAATTTGTATAGTTTAGTAAAGTAGTATTTTTAATACGTATATTATAATATTATTCAATTTTAAAAAAATATTTTAGTAATATGTACATTTAATAAAGTATTTTAATATGTAAAATTGTGCATTTTAGATACTATTAAGCATTGTAAATTGAAAAGTTAGTTTAAATAACTGAGTATATGAGTGAGTGCTTTGAATATTTTTGGCACCAAGGCTACTTCTTTTCATATAGATTTATGGCGAATTTAGAGGTCAATGAGGCATGCTATTTCCCAACATTCAATACCACAAGGCAGCAATGCTCATATGCACAACTAGCGGCACAGTTATAATGCAAAAACCGAATTTCAAACTCTAGGACATTTGATAAAAAGTAATTGTAGGAAAAAAGCGAGTAATAGCCGGAATTAAACGTAGACGAAATCACCTACAAATGTACATAATATGAGAAATTTCTGGAGTGGAGAAAGCATTTACCTCTCCCAGGATTCGAGCCCGAATCCCCCAATTTAATGCTATAGTTATTCTAACAACTTACGGTAGAAATTTCCCTTCGATGAATTATGTATTTTTCTGTTAGTTCCGAGCTAAGTTAACATTAACCGTCGATTTAATACTATTGTTAAAGGATTCTTTTTTAATTGCAACGTTCATTACCACAGCAATTCGAAATGTATGACTTAACAAAAAAAATGATATGGAAATTTTCTACACCAAATAATGATCCCAAATACAATTCCAGAAGAAGGCTTCATGTTGATTCATGATGACTGCCTGCATCGTAACGGCGCTCAGAGCCTCGCACAAAGGTCGCCTCACACAGCGGCAGTCGGAACCAGAATGACGTCACACGGGCTTTTCTCGGCATTCATACTTAGCCGTCGCGTTTTCGCGCGCTAGAAATTTTTCGCTTTTCATTTAATCGCGAAAAATAGATATCGTCATTTAAAAATCTAAAAGCATGACATATGTACTCCAGGAGTAATAATCTTTCGATTTAGGTAATTAAAAAAATAGGAAACCACCCTATTACGACGCTTAACAGAGTTACCAGCTGGAGTGGGAGGTGGAGTGTTAGAGGATGAACCGGTGCGAAAAAAAACGTTCTTCCCCTCAGAGTGGAGGATTTATCTTACCGAATGTCACAGGAGGAGATGCGGAATATAATTTACACATCTATGGTAGGGAAATGAAGGGCTGGATGTAGATAAAAAGATGATGTATATGAGGAGAAAATGAAAAGTAATTTTATAAGTTATTATAGTAGTTTATAAACATTACAATATTACATGGGGTGATTTTTAAGGGTTAAAAAGTTGCAAAATAAAATTAGTACATATCTTAAACATGACATTCTTAAATCAAAGTACTGTGACGAATAATTAATTGAATAATTAAGTTGTTAGGATAAATTATTTTGTTTACATTAAACCCATATAAGGGTTGAAATATTCTGAAATTATGTTCCAAAGTATAAAACAATCATTATTCAACTAATACAAACTAAATTTTACCCATATAAATCTTTCAAATATAGTTTTTTTTAACTTTTAGCATTTAGGGGTAGTTTTCACCCCTAAAAAAATAAAAAGTGTCCATCGGCATGGTATAGATTTTGAAGTAGAGGGTATGATTAGTCTAATTACAAATTTGTACGCAAATCGATTCAGTTTGAAAAGATTGTAAGATTTTGCACTTTTTTGAGCTCCATTTCCTGGACTGCCATGCCATTTCACTTATGAGGCCCCTTCATCTCCCATTTTTAATGTTTTAAATTACATTAGAGATAATTAAATATGTACGTCATTGCTGTGATGCAAAGGATGGAGAAAAATTGTGTCGCAAAAGGATAAACCTGGATAGTTGATGCTAGTGGAATCCAAAATTACTAATGATGCTTAGGTCGACAATGCACCATTCTTATGCTATAGAAACTTTGAGTCAAGCTCTCTGATTGGCCATTTTGCCCTCTCACTGGATGCTGTGGACAACTCATCACTTCAAGTGTTTGCCTGCCGAAGATAGTAATGTATCCAAACCCAGTGAGAAATGGGTGGTGGAGTCCACGTGGAACCCACGTGGAATCCACGTTGAGTGGTGGATATTTGGTGGTGGTGGATATTGAGTGGTGGGACCCACGTGGAATCCACGTTGATTTCAAGTGGATTTGTGGTGATTAGCATAAAATGGTAAACAGAATTTCTAATTTGTGGAACTTAACTCTCTGGTGTGACATTGCGTCATTTATCATCCTGAAACCACGCTAGTTATGTGAAAATGTATCGCACATTCTATTTTTATATAATTCGTGGAAAGGCAGCCATGAGAGCACATGAAAAATCGTAGACACATATATAGAAGGTTTAGACATAGAGTGGTTGAGGTTTTAATGGTTTTAGGACAGCACCTACTGCTGTTTTAATTTTTCCACCAAATTTCCACGTGGGTTCCACGACCAAAAACACGTGGTATCCACGTTACATTTCCACGTGGATTCCACCACCCATTTCTCACTGGGAAGCAGGGACGCAGCTAGGAATTAAGGGGGGGGGGGGGTTTAGGTGCAACTAACATCGGAGTGTGTGGGGGTATGGAATACCCACCAGGATAAGCGGTATGTGCGAGATTAATAAATTGCGGAATTTTAAGATAAATGGTGCAAAACATGGGTGTACCAAGCAAGGGGCAGGGAGGGGGGCAGTTGCCCCCCTAGAAGCAAAAATTGCAAAAGTCTTTAAGAAAAATCAGTACTGAAATGAAACGAAAGTATTCAACAAATTTTCTTTAAACCCACGAAAAATGATATGTATTAGTATAAGATAAAAAAACTAAAATAGAGCTATTTTTTTCAAGGAAATAATCTCATAAACTAATGTCAAAACTTGGCTTGCCCTCCTCTAGACCATGGCCCCCCCCCCCCCCCTAGTTATGATCCTGGGTATGCCCTTGGTTAAAAATGGTGAGTTTTATGGCTTTCTGAGGGATATTTTATTAAGCCTTGCACTATTCTATTAGTAATATCAATCCAATGAAGTAAAATGGATTAAACTTAAAAATTATTCTGAGCTCTGGGGGGTTTTATCCCCCAAAACCCCACCCTCGCTGCGCCACTGATCCAAAGGATCTGGCAACATGAAATTAAATAGTTATTTCTCCACCGTCAATGGAGAGATTGTTTGAGTTGTTGCTCGAAAGACCTTAAAATTCTTGAATGCCCTGTTAATTTCTTTATTTCAGTAGTCTGACTCCGTGTTCCTCACCTCCATAATTCTTCTTGCTCTGAAGTAATGTCTGCCCTATCAATCCTCTATCTGCCCACTATCCTCTGGTAGGAATTTTCATTATCTTTCCAACATTTTCAATGCCCTAAATGGCAAGTTCTGATTCTCAGAAATACTGCCTTTCTTTTCACTCCACATTCGCACCCGTGCCTTTCGTAATAATCACCTACTGCACCACCTAAATTCCGTCTTTTTTTAATATCCTTTTTATAGTTTTTTTATAGTTTATATTTGTTAAAGCTGCAGATTTTAAGTTGTCTATTCAATTTAAAGGCTGTTTTGGCTGTTTTTGAATGATTCTATAAATAATTTTTTTTAAATAAAAAGAGACAGAAAAAATGATCGTGCAATTCAGGTTTTAGATTAAACCCTTTCACTGCCAGCCCATTTCAAGTGGGATGTGCGAAGACTGCCATGGCTATTTTCTGGAATTCGCAACAGTTTAGATTTTAAAATTTTTCAGCTACTTAATTTTATTTAATGCGTCTAGATTTTTTCCCAATATTTAAGATACATTTATATCTTAGAACCATAGATAGATTATGGGGGTTTTCTTGAATTACAGCCTTTGAAGAGGTCACAATCACGAAAAAAAAAGTCAAATAAGTATGTAATAAGTAAGATGCATCGGCCCCTGCCAGTTTTCGCTCAACCAGCGAGGGCCGATATATCGGGCTGGAGGCCGTAAAAGGGCTAAATTTTTACTGGTTTATAGAAGTGATGAAGTGTTTCAATGAATTAAATGTCTAATGTGAACTCACCATCCAAATAAATCTGTCTACCCATATAAATGGTATGATGAGGACTGCATACATTATGCCTCAATTCTTTTGCCGCATTTTCTTCAAAATAATGGATAAAAATAATTTTCTATACTAATCTTTTATTACGCAGGTTCCGGAGCCAGTATCGAAGGATTCGGAGGGCCCTGAAGTTTACAGTTTACACATTCGGTCTGATGTGAAATACCGTTACGCCACCACCCTTGTTACCAGCAGAGTTGTAAATAGAGGGTCAAAAGCTGCTGAAGTGACATTCCAGTTTGTTCTTCCTGAAAAGGCTTTCATCTCAGGATTCCTTATGTGAGTTTCGATAAATGCAGGAATGTAATGAAATAAATATTAATTTCATGTGATTAGCCATACTACAGTCACTAGGTTTTAAACCTTAATTTAATCTTGCTACATATGTTTAGTAAATGATAATTTATTCTATGGCCAATCCATCTTTTTGCCATGTGCTGTCTGTGATGTGGTATTTTAGGTAGGTGTGCTGTAATCCTAATGGCATGTTCTAAACTAGTAATAGCTAAGCTAGGCATAGGCTAAGCTATACATTTCACAGCAGTCATAATAATGCTGCAGTCATAATAATGCCTTGCAATATTGAAATATATAGTTGTCGCAATGACAATGGTGGCTGTTTGCAGAACAGAGCCACTGCATCTGAAGGTACCTATGAATGCCCATTGTTATTTTCAATCTCGGTGCCCTGCTGTAAATCACCATGGCTAAAAGTTGGAATAAGCCGTTGATGTTGTAAGACATCAAAATTTTAATTAGGATATTTTAATAATTTGTGAAAACACATTATAAATACCCTTTATTTGGCCTCTTTGGTTTAAATTTTGGTCATAAATGATAATATAATTTTTATTCTTGAATTCAGGGAGGTGAGAGAGAAGGTTTACAAAGCATATGTGAAAGAAAAGGAAGAAGCCAACAAGATATATCAAGCAGCAGTTGAACAAGGACACACGGCAGCACAGGTCGCAGTTAGGTAAGCTAAGCTAATTATGTCTTGGTTCTTACCTTGCGGTGTACTGAGAATTTCATTTTAGATTTTGCAATCGTTTGAGACACTAACGTTGCCTTAAAAATTGAAACATACCGGCACTTTGTTATTGAAAATTTTGAAATCAAATTGAAAAAAAAAGACATATTGATGTTGTGAATTTATTTCATGTAACCACCCTTATATTTCATGGGGATTTTTTATCTGAAATTATCATATTTGTATCATTTGAGAAGTATATTTGAATTTATAGTTGTGTTAGTTGTGTTCAAAATCACTGTTATTATTTGCTACTGTTCATGGCATATGAATTAGTATTAAACCTTAATATTAAAGATTTTTCCTCCGGTCAGTCACAAGCTTACTAGATTTGAATAATAGTTTTTAGGGTATGGCTATGAGCCTTATATGTTACTTTACTGAATGCATTGATTTAACTTATTTTTCAGTGCTAGGGATTCAAACTTATTCGCTGTCTCTGTGAACATTGAGCCTATGACTAAAATGACATTTAACCTCACGTACGAGGAGCTGCTGACCCGTCGCTTGGGAGTTTATGATCACATTATTCATCTCATCACGAGTGATAAGGTAGCAAAATAGTTTTAATGATCGATGCATGAAATTCATAGCACTACAGGTCTTAAGGCCGCTGGGAGAAAGTTTTGAAGTTGCTGTGGCCTTTACTTGTATAAATTCTGTGGGCCTTAGTTTTTGGCCATAGATATTTTTCATTTTTATCTTAATGTAATATCCCTGTAACATAATGTCACCTTTTGATGTTGTTAAGTCATTTCATATACATTTAAAACTACCCCTATATATAAAACTTTATTTATCTCACATTAATTTAACATATTTATGTATAACTTTATTAAAAATTGCCTTTCTAACTATTCCTCAGTCACTAGACTACTATTAATGATATTCTATAATCATTTTTAATAAGTACATACTTTTCAAATTTGCACGAATAAAGTACCATATTCATAAATATCCTCCCAATTGGTTAATCATTTACAAACGTCTTTGTCAAACACATATTCAATTATTATTTAACAATTACATATATGCTTTTTTTAATTGTATGCCCAATTGTATTGCCTATGCTCTATTAGGGATACTATTTCAGGCTCCTCCATTCAGGGTACTTGAGTTAAAAAAAAAGATTTCAAGAAGATCTTTCATTATAACTTCACATGTAATGATATAATTACTGTCTTCATAGGTGGTTCGCGATATGAAAGTTGAGGTTGCCATTGAGGAACCCCAAAATATCACAAAAATCAAAGTACCTGAACCAGCTGGTAATAATGAAATTGGAACAGTGCCATCAGGTAAGAAAAATTTTTATCTGCCTCTGCCATTCATAGTTGATTTTCATTTCTCTCATTCACTCTGAGAAATTTTCAGTTGTATCCTGAGACTTATAGCTCATAAAACTTGAGGTGTTTACCTTGATGTTTGTATGTGCTCTCAAAAATAGGTTTTATTCTCTAAAATGTGTACAGTTGTGCCTGTGGCGAAAAACACATAAATAACATAAATGTTTAATTTATCTGTTGAAAAGTCCTAAAGTATTTATTCAATATTGGAATCATTATCCAAATGCACTTGTGGGGTGTAAAGATTCAAGCAGTTTGTTTCCATGTTTGAATTGTCAGCTGAATGTAAAAGGAGTGTTTCGATAACAGTAAGAAAAGTAATGAAGTATGGATTTGGTATAAAAACTTTCAGCGTGACCTCCTCAAAAAAATTCCATATGATCCTCACTTCATGATTTCTTAAGCTGGCGTGATGAAGTTTATGAACTCTCCAAATCATTCATCTTATTTCCTTTGCAGATGAACTAGTGAAAATAACGAGACCAACCCCCAAGAGTGCCCTCATTACGTACGCACCCTCTTTGGAGCAGCAGAAGAAACTGAATGAAAAGAAGAAGGATGAAAACTCACTCCCCAACAGTATTCCAGAGGAAACCTCTACCCAGCGCCTTAGAGTTCAGTATGATGTAGACCATCATTCTCCAAGCGGAGATGTTCTGGTAAGCCACCTACCTAATATCATTCTTTTATAATTCTTATGTTCTGAATTAATGATATATTCTCCAAATAACATCTAATAGGCACCCATTAATCATAGAGGTACATATGTATATCCATTAAATGAAAAGATAATTATTGAATGAGCACATCATCCATGACAAATGTCTCAGTAATGCAACATTGATGGGTTGGCATAGTGAAGGATGTAGTCATGCATCGAGGACCCCTTTATTACAAAAACGATCACTTTCCCCAGTGCCATTTATATTGTGAATTCAGAGTTCAATTAAAATACAAATAATGCTGGATAAGAAATTAAATTTGTTAAAATTTATTCAAGGTTGCACAGTAAAGACAACAAGCATAAAGGGAAAAAAATTGAAATTTTGAGCTATGTATAAAATATGCATTGTTTAGTAAATCACTTCACACACATAATCAGTACTTATTAAAATTCCTGGCTAGCATGTTTTAGAAAAAGTAAGCACATCTTACGCTGATGCTATGAAATAGGAGTTGAGGATACTTAATTACATATAAGCCATTGAAAATTTTTATTTATCACTATTTACTAAAAGAGGTACATAATTAATAATTGCTTTGGAAAAAGCCTTAAATCTCAAAGGAAGTAAGTACATAAATCATCTTTTGGAGACTGAGTAACAGTGTGTTGTCTATGTCGAAGGATAACAGGTTTCAAAAATTACATATCATAATCCATTAGAATGCTGCGTATATTTTGGCCTTTAGACACTTTTATTTTGCTAGTCGTGATGTTGGGTATAGAAATTGTTGATACTTGCATTCTAAAGATATTATTCAATATAAATGAAATAGAAGAACGGATTCAATGGCATTATGGAGTGTTTGCGTGAATAACTTATATTTAAATTACCCTTTGTTTCAGTTGCGAGATGGATACTTTGTCCATTTCTTTGCACCATCAGAAGATAGTGTTGAAGAATCTAGGAAGCGTCACAAGCATGTCATTTTTGTCCTTGATACTTCTGGATCAATGTGGGGACGTAAGATTCAGCAACTCCAGGAAGCAATGGCTCTGATTCTGGATTCCTTGGATGCAAAAGGAGATTATTTCAGCATTGTCCAATTTAGTGACTCTGTCAAGGTTAGAAACTTTTTTATTACCAGCTATATTCATCAAAATATGCGTTAGTAATTTTTGAATCAGTGTGGTTCGGGCATTGTTCTTAATGGTATTGAAATTTATTTTCAGGAGTGGTCTCCTTTAACCAGGGAATCAGAAAACAGCCAGGGAATACATCCTGTCACATCTCAAAACATTGAGAAGGCCAAAAAATATATCAAGACCATGGAGGCTTATGGAGGTACGTGTAGATATTTTCAAGTACCAATTGTGATGTCCAGGGTGCAGCTAAGAATTAAGACTTGGGGGGTTTTAGATGCAACTAATACTGGGGGATCTGGGGGCATGGAATACCCACCAGGGTAAGCAGGAGGTGCAGAGGCCCTCCCTCAGAAATTTTTTTTAAGATAAATAGCCATAATGGTGAGTTTTAAAGCTTTCTTAGGGACATGTTATTAATTCGTACACTAGTATACAAGTAATATTAATCTATTTAGTTAAGTAAAATGGATTAAACTTACAAAATTTCTCTAAGCTCTTGGGGGGGAGGGGGTTATATCCCCCAAAACCCCTCGCTGCACCACTGCTGACGTCAGCAGGGACGCCGACTTACGAAAAATATTGGAGGGGCCCAAACCGGGGATCTTGCCCCAGGAAAGTTTATAAGTAGTGAGTTTTAAGTTTTTTAAGCATTTTAAAAGAGTCATATGATCAACATTAGAACCCTGATAACTCGAATCACGATATCTGGACACTCCGGGGAAAATCGACAAGCCTGGCACATTTTTTTCCTCACACCCATAACCAATTTTTGAGGGGGCTCGGGCCCCCTCAGGCCCCATGGAGTCGGTGCCACTGGACATCGGTCACTTTATCAAATGCCATCATACATAATTGGTTTCAGAACATCTTTATCTTAATTTAATCATCAGATCTTTAGTAATTCAATTGCTGGCATAGAATTTCTATATCAATAACCTCAAGAGGATAAATATGATTCTATTTCCATAAATACTTGAGTCAATGAACTTATGCACCATTGTGGTCAATTGTATTTTTACTTCATAGCTGTATTCATTATATTAGAGGGAAAAAAATGTTTCAATTGGCAGAGCTAAAGTAAAGTGACAAATTTTCTAAGTACATACATATAACCAATCATTTACCAAGGAAATGTCTTTTTGAAGCTAAATCGTTCCTACAGAAACATTTAATTTTAAATGTAAGTATTAAAGTAATTTTTTTTTAAAGTGCTTTGTTGAGGCCAATCAATTACAACTTTGAAGAATTGCCATCCATAGATACAAGTTTACTCCACGGTATAGTCCCTCAGTTAGAGAACAAATATAAAGTTAGTTGAAATGAGCAAAATTATCACCTCGAGGACCTTAAAATCCTTATCCTAGCAACTGGTCATGCAGTTTATTTTGCCTATGCTCCCTAGAACAGGGGGAACAGCCAAGAATTAAGGCTAAGGGGGGTTTTAGGCACAAGTAATACTTAGGAGTGTGGAGGTATTACATACCCGCCAGGGTAAGCAGGAGTTGCAGGGGGCCCTCCTCCAGAAAACTTATAAGAATAATGGTTTGAAATGGCAAGTTTTACGGCTTTCTGACGGATGTTTGATCAATCCTAACACTATGCTATAAGTAATACTTATCCAATTAAGTAAAATGGATTAAACTTAAAAATTTATCTGAGCTCTGGGGGGGGGGGGTTTATCCCCCAAATACCCCCCTCGCTGCACACTGCCCAAGTAGACCATCCCCCAAATATTTTCTTTGGATCCTTTTCATTTGTAAGCAGTTGGTTAACAGCATATACGTTACCTTTGTTCTAGGAACCAACATTGCTGCTGCACTCCGTTCAGGCATTCAAATAGCAGCACGTGGGTTGAGTGGTGATCCATTCCGCAGGACATTGGAGGAACAGAATAGCAGTTCACCTCTTCCTCAACCTCTAGTCATTTTCCTCACTGATGGAGAACCCACCACTGGTGAGACCCGCCTCTCTAAAATCCTTGCTGGTACAAGGGCAATGAACACCGAAGCTAGGGTAAGATATCTTTGGTAATATTTTTGTCCTCGTCACATTATATAAGTTAATAATTTTCCTTTTTTTATTGCTATCGATTATTATATTTGGTGATTGAAATTTTCCAAGCAATACCCTGGCAAAAGATCAATGTAACATATATGTATGTGTAAAAATATGGTACATTATATAAAATTACACATTTACTACATTTTTCTACTCACAAAGTTACACAAATCGTACAGTTGGTACAACCTGTACATTATTGATACCACAGCCATACTCAATGTGATGCATCAGATGTTACACAGATTATACCACTAAGTTACTAGTCTATTCATCCACCAGAAGTGTACACAATATTTACACATCAATCACCATTTTTGGGTACACAAATGTCATCACAATTTTATCACTGTGTCGCGATACCAATAATTTACACTCACAGTACATAGATATTACCCCGGAAGTGTATACCTACCTAGTCCATCTTTTCTACCTCTCCTTATACTTTTTCTGTAGTTGCCGACCAGTCTCACCAATTGTACCCATTTTTCGTGCATGTCATGACCACATTTTTTTGTCAAGTGTAGATCAACACTCACAACAGTGTTACAGTTACCATAGTTATTTAATTGAGATTCTTTGATTGTCTGAGGCTACATTAATGATTGAATTTACTCACCCTTTTTAAATGGATAACATTAAGTAATGAGTTGATGTGATAGGTGGAGGCCTGGTTTCCTAGTCTGAGGACTATGATCCACCAACAAGTACCCACTTGTTTCATATCTTTGTGTTAATCTCAGTCCATCATTTTGTGGATAAATTTGGGGAGAAATACTTCAAATTTTGTTAAGCTAGAATAAGATGGTTTCCTTTTCACCAATACCACCAATGTTAACAATAATAATAATATTTATTAGACATAAAACAAAACACAATTTGCATTAGTCTTCGTCATGATTGGTATACAAAATATTGCAAATACAGAAAATTATTATATTATTAGTGCAATTTCTGAAAATATTCAGTCACAAAATATACAAAAAATATTAAAAGATACAAGAAATTATAATGAACATTTTGGTGAAATTATGGAGAATATTAAATCACAAAAAAATTAAATCACCCTTGTCGCTATCAAGGAATTCCTCGATTGAGTAGAAGGCCTTTTTTTATTAGCCAGGCATGCACAATCAATTTCACCAATGTTACCACATACATACATATATTGTTAATATTATCTGAATGCTAAGACTTATTTATTTCATTTTGGGTTTTGTTAACCTTCCCATAGAGTGGTAACTTCTTTTATCCTTGCTCCTCTTTTGAATCTAAAATTATATAATTTAATTTTAGGCATATTTTAATTTCCTATTATAAATGCTCTCAATTACAGGCTCCCATATTCTCTTTGGCTTTTGGCAATGATGCTGACTTCAAATTCGTGAGAAAGCTTTCCCTCCAGAACCATGCTTTTGCCAGGAGAATTTATGAAGCAGCTGATGCTACTCTGCAGCTGGAATCGTTCTTCCAAGAAGTATCTTCTCCACTTCTGAATAACGTTACATTTTCTTATGTTAATCCCAAGGTGAGCACAAATCAAGGCAATATGTTTTTGAAAGCATATGAAACTCTGAATTTAGCTTTTATTAATCCTCAGTCAGTCCCGTCACATTTTGGAATGTTCATTGTCACGTGGCATCTCACAGACACCATTTTGGAAAGGTGAAACGAACTGCATGGCAGTAGAAGTAACTTTTTTAACTATAATAAATCATTCATTGATTATTTAATTTCATGAATGAACAGCAAATTTATACTTAATAATGAGGGAGATATTTGTACTTATAAAAGACTGCTACCTTATTTTAATGTTTCTTGCAGCAATTCATCAAAATTATATCAACATGTTTAATTTGCACAGTAAACGCAAACATATTTTTCAGAGTTCCACAGTATGGATTTTGCTAATAACCTAACAAATAATAGTTTTGCCTACAGGGGGAATAATTGATTTTGGAAACATATTATATTGATAGCTCGTTCAGTTGTACTTGAACCAAAATATCTTCTATCAGATTGGAAAGTTATTATTCGATGCAACATAATAATTATTTTGTGTTTACAGTTAATGTTATGCATCGATGTAGATCTACATCAATGTAATGAGACACCATAAACGTATGTAGCAGAGGGGTAAATGGTGTATTATATGCCGAAGTTCACTAAAATTTTGTGGGAACCATAGTATATTCTTCGCAATAATAGTTTTATTCAGGTGTTAAATTGATTACAATAATTTGTAGTAATAAGACGCATATCCAAATTTCAATGCTCTAAATAGTTGTTAGTTTAAATTATAAAAATAATTAAAAACTTTTCGATGAATATCACGAAGTTATTAGCATGTAATGTATTGAAACTCAGGTTGTTGCATGGCGTCTACCAGACTCCAAAAACAACAAAATGTCAAAATTTATTCCATAGATGTGACAAAATCATGTTGGTGACTATTTCAGAATCATAAAATAATAAGATACAAGGAACATGAGTTTCCTAACAATGAAAATACGATATGGGCAAAGAAAAAAAATTGGCTTGGCGTCTGGTAGACGCCACGCGACCAACGACCATGACCGCGTTTCTTCCGTCATGGGGTTACAACTGAATAAGTTACGGTGTTCCATCACCGGGTTAAACACAAATTTTAAGATCTGGCAGATGCCGTAGAAAAGCCTCAGGCCTTTTCTGGGGGTGGAGCTCCCCCAGCGAGCGCAAGTGAGTTAGTTCACACAGACAGATAAATCCGAATAATGACCGCGACCACGAAATAAACTTGTCTCATCAAAAATAAGTTTAAAATCTGAAATTGGACAGTATGGTACATTTTCCTCATGGAAATGGCTGGGAAATAGTTCAAAATCTGCTTCCAAATATTAGGGAATGATATGGAGCATTTTTTTTTTTATTTTTAGGTGGACCAGACATCTTTGACCGAATCAAATTTCCACACATACTTTGCCGGAACAGAAGTCATTGTAGCTGGAAGAGTAAATGATCCAACTATTTCCAAAGATGATTTAGGAACCACTGTAGTATCATCTTCCTCTTCAGCATCTATGTCTGTGTCTACACAGTCATCCACTTCAGATGCAGTTGTTGGTAAATCTACCACTACGACAACACCTCCTCCATCACTGGTTCCTCTTCCTATGAGTAATGACAAGGAGGAGGAGAAGCCAGCATCTTCAGCTGGAGGTTGGTTCCTTACAAATGTTTCTTTCATTTTTATTCTAGACATTACAACTGTTAGAAAGTTATTGCTATTTATAGCATTAAAAAAGAAATGAGCCAGAGCCTGTAATGTGCAAACCGGTGACAGAGTATCGTGTTGCAGTGGTGTAACTATAACTATGTACTCCAAAGCCTCAGAGAAATCAAAAATTTTTTTTTTAATCTTGCCTGGATTTGATCTATAATAACTGCATCTGCTTAAAGTTAAATTTTAAGTGCCAAAATGATGTAAAATGCATTTTCAGACTTGTTATTTTTCAAAATATTTCCTGAACTTCCCGTTTCCTGGGGGGGTGGCCCCCACTAATCTCCCCCTCCCCTCATCCCCCCCAAATCCCCCACATCCCCCCTAAAGCATATTCTTTGTTACCCTACTGTTGTGTTGTGTGCAATGAGGTGCAAGTACTATCAGTGAGTGGGAGTGCCCAGCCCGTCTCTAGAGGGCACACGTGCACGTCCTGTGGATATACAAAGCTAGCAGCAGCTTGCATCCAGGGGTGGATCCAGGATTTCTTTCTGGGGGGGAGGCACAAGCAAGGCCGTATCTAGGATTTTGTTCTGGGGGGGTCGCAAGGATACCTCGTAATACAAAATGAACGCAATGATAATGGGACCGTATTAAAAATCTTGCCTATTTTTTAAGGGTGTGGGGGGTGGGGGGGGGGCACATGCCCCTCTGCCCCCCCCTAAAATCTGCCTTTGCATGCATCAGTCATCCAATGCTGCCAGTCGCATTGCAAACAGTGACATGGAGGCATCAAAAGAAAAGCAAAGAGGTGCTGTTCGTTTTCTGACTGATGAAGGTGTAGGGGGGAACGGACATTCATCGATGAATGTCACAAGTGTATGGCGAGCACTGCATGTCCCTTGCAAGGGTCGAGGTGTGGCACAAGCGCTCCAGGGATGGACGGATGTCGGCAGCCGATGATGCGCTGTCTAGAGCACCACACTGCATTACCAATGACATGATGAAATCAAAACGACCAGCCAAGCTCACCCAGGGGTCGTCATTGAGTGTAAATAATCAGGTTGCATGTAACTATTGCATATTTTTTACAGTAAAATGCACTTGAAACGATTACTTTTCACTATATGTAATTCTTACTTGTAATTTAAATTACAAGCAAAAATTGCATTGTAATTACTCCTTATGGTGAAAGAGGAATCATTACTCTCATTTTAATCTGTACTTGCTCTTACTCGACGATTAATTCACTGATTTCATTGATTTACCCAGGCCTTCAGATAACTTCAAATCCCTGAGTACTATAATTTGCTTTTTTAGGTTCAGCCACCCTTATGTTTCAGTCTACTTCTGGAGGATGCAAAATATAATACATAATTGGTTGAGGCATGGCTGTCTGGACAGACTCTTCAAGATACAGCTTTGTGGGCTGGTATCTTGACATACGCTTCTATGAACGAAATTTCAGATGCAATTATAAGGCTCAGGTTTTAGGCATACCATTTTGTGGACTAGAAATTCAAGACATTCATTGAAGTTTTGAATCTTCAACCCTTTCGAGACGGCGGAGTTTTTGTCTCAGCAAGACTGCTGTACTGAGCCCCAAGACACTCTTGTTTCTCATGGTACGGAGCATTTTTGGAGGGCATTTGTTAAGAAGGGTCTCGCTGAACCTTTTTTGACCCCTCCATGCAACGACTTCGCATTATCTCAAACTCCGAGAGTAGTTGTGCTCTCTCCTTTCCGGGTTTACGACCATACCTGCGGCATTGGTTCACGGTCAACTTATGTATTGCTTATATGTATTTAGCAAATGGATAATTGTTGCTTGCACGTAAATTGCAGATTTTGAATTGAATTCCTCATTTCTTTTCTGAGCATTGTCAAATTTTAAACAAAATTCTAAGGCCAATATTAACGCATTTAATGCAGCAACAATTTCTTTGTTGATTTTTATACATAACTCGAGATATGAGTTAATATTTATCGTAGAATTTTGTTCAAAAATTGTAAACGCTGCTCAAAAGACAAATAATTCAATTCTTAGTTTATTTTTCTTGAGAAATGAACAAATATTTATTTCGAAACCTGACTGAATAAACAATTGTATGACCGTTGTCCCTTACTGCTAAGAGGGGTTATAAAAAAGGAGGGGTCCGGGTACCTGCTCCTGGATTCCGAGGGTAAATCCTAAACCCCGCAGGTTTGGGTTACGAAACAAAGACGAAGTAAACCCGCGACCGTCCTAAAAGGGGGAGAGGTAGAAAACGTATATATACGGCTTTTGTTTACCTGGCTAGGAAAACCTCACACGTAAATATACGGCCGTCGTCTCCCGGGTCAGGAAACGTCCACACGTATATATACGTGTATAGTAGGGAAAAGGTTAAATGATTGTGCATCCATATACTACAATATGTTTTATATATTTCTGTATTCATTTTGATCATTGTAATGGTGATCAAAAATCCAAAAAGTGATAATTTTCTTTTTAAAAGTCAATTTATTCATTAAGGTTATGTTAAGGTAAATAATGTTCTTAGAAAGATATAGCTTTCTTTTTTGCTTTTTTCTGTCATTGAAGCAAATTCTTGCGGTGATCACATTGTGTGACAATGATTATATCATGATGACTGCTACGGAATGTATAAAGCTCCAAGCAGTGGCGTAACCCGGGGAGAGGTCTGGGGGGTCCGGACTCTCCAGAAATTTAAAAACACAATTACTTTGCTTCATGAAAGAAAACAAAATTTTGAAAAATCATGAATTTACGTAGGATTTCTTAGAAAAATGAAGGTTTTTCCAATATGAAAAGTGTTAAAATTAGTTTAAAAACCTCCACTAAGTATCCTGTTTTTCAAACATTCCCCCCCTTGGGCCCCCGGGAACAAAATTCCGGGCTACCCCACTGGTTATGGGGACAGCTGTGTTAAGTTAAGGGTCGTTGTATTTTAAGCCATGGAAATGGCAACATTGGCATAATTCTCTTTTAAACTTCAGTGCCAGCTGTTGAAGCATCACAAGGTGTTCCTCCACCGTCATTGGAACATGATATCATCATCCCATATCCCAGGTTCCCGCCACCAAGGACTCCAGAGCAAGAAGTACGCAAGCCTGAACCTGGTTCTCTGGAAAGGCTTTGGGCTTATCTCACCATTCGCCAGCTGCTGGACCAAGACCTAGCTAATGAGGAAGAGCGGGACCCATGGGAACCAGTTACAACTCCCCCAACGACAGAGAGCATTCTGTTGAACAGTAGTGAGTAAATAGTCACACATTCAATTATATTAATACCAAGTGTCTAAAATTTTCCATATACAGGCGGTCCCTGACTTTCGTACACAATGCGTTCCCGAAAACTTGTACGAAAGTCGAATGTACGAAAGTCAAACCATTGACTTCCATACTAATTAGGGGTTACGTTCCAAAAGAGCGGAATATATGTACTAAAACCTTTTTTTCTTGGATTTTAATTCAATTCACTAAATTTTAATAATATGTTAATAAAATTTCTCATCATCTAATTTCTTTTGAAAATACGCAGAAAATGTAAATAAAAGTTAAAAAACAAGAACTCCGTCGGCTATCGAGTGAAACTTCCTCTTAGCGTTTAAGTTGACATTCCACTTATTACGTCCACTATAAATAAAAAGACTTATCAAGAAGCATAACAAAATGTAATTTTTGAACCCGTACTCCGGATACCTTTTAATTTTTACACCAAAATTCGGCATTCGGCAGGCGACTGTCGTGATCGCGTTATTTCACATTTTATTCAAAAAAGACAAAAGACAAACAGGATTCGGGTGATATTTCGTGCAATATCGTTGCTGAAGGTGTACATGAATTATACAGCACTCAAACGAAAAAACAGAATTAGAAAGAAGATTTTACTAGTTTTATTGAAAGCTATTTGATGATGTCTAGTGAACTTTTTTGAAAAATCTCTCCAATGAAGGCTTTCTTCTTCTCTTGATGAAGGAGCCTATAGCAGGCAGTCCGTCTCCCAAATAAATCACCTAGATTAGAGTCAATTACCAACAATTCCCTTCATTGTATACATTCGTATTGTTCGCATATACTGCCATTTGAAACAATTGAATGTTGGGATGCGCAGTAAACATTGTGGGAATTTAAAAAAATTACAGACCTACGTCCGAAAGTCCGAATTTTGCTTACGGAAGTCAAGTAAAAGGTGTCAATTTTGAACGTACGAAAGTGCGAATTGTACGAAAGTCGAGTGTACGAAAGTCAAGGACCGCCTGTAAAGTAAAACCTCTACGTAGTGAACCTCTTTACATCTTAAACCCCCATACATCATACCACCCCTACGGTCCCGTCTGATTTACAAGTAAATTTATAGGTAAACCTATTTGTAGTGAACCTCTTTATATCGTAAAACCTCCACTTATCATACCAAGGAGATACCCCCGAGATGGCCTAACTACCTCCGCAAATTGTACCGAGACAACAAGAGACCATTAATGCAGCCACAATTACGTACATGGAATGACATTTTCAGCAATACATAATTGTTTCACTCTTTTTTTTCTAATATATGTACCTTATTATGCTGTAATTTTCACGTTAATCATTAGTTGTGGCCATTTTGTTCAATATGAGAGCATACCTGACAGTAAATAAGAAAAAAGGTATCCAAATATCCCAATCATTTTAAGTGACTGTTGAATTGAGAGAGATCACATCATTTTCTCTTGAATCACGGTAAAAATCATGCGATAGCGCTCGCTTTCTGTAATTATTAAATAATAAATATTTGTTCACTGACGCATGCATGTGTGTTTAAACACATAAATATAATGGTTTAAAAGACAGTAGTGCCTTTCATTTCCAAAGGATATGAAAAAATGGTGCATAACACTAAAACCTCTCTATAGTGAACCTTCTTACATCGCATTGCCCAAATTTTGGACCCCTCCATTTCTATGTAAAGAGGTTTTACTGTATTAACTGAATGCTTTTCAGGCATTTAGACAGCTTTATGTTGAAAAGAATTACAAAATCTAAAGATATCATAAGAAACAACAACTGAGATTGAAAACAGCATCCAAATCTATGCACCATGCCATGTAGTACCTAGTAGCGGTAAATTATGTGAACCTACTTTAACTCTAATGAAAAATTATAACATTTGTTAGCTGCTAAAAGAAATGCATAGTAATAAATTATGTTAATAACTGCCAAAAGAAGTAGTGGCAAATTACCTTAACATTAATACAAACATAATATTATCTACTGAATGCATACAAAACTACCTTTTAGAATCTTTCAAGTTAATGTTTTGGTTTCATATGTGTAAATATAAGATTTCCTTGTTGTAAAATCTTTTACATGATAAAGCATGCTGAGAAAAACGTACATATTCTTGCAGGTCTTTCTGTGATTGGTGTTCCGATTTCGAAGGAGCCTACACCCCTTACTCCTAAGCAGAAAGCACTTCAGTTGGCCCTGCAGGTAAGCTATCCATTTTCATTGTTCAATGAAGTGGTTTACTAGCCTGTCCGCCCCCTCAGTATATTGTTAGATTCCTGATCCAGGGCAATCATCCCATCATTCCTATTTTTTTTGATCGCCTAAATCGAAAGATTATTACTCCAGGAGTACACTTTAAGATTTTTAAATGACGGTATCTATTTTTCACGATTAAATGAAAAGTGAAAATTTTCAATCGCGCAAAAACTCGACTGCTAATTATGAATGCTGGGAAAAGCCCATGTGATGTCATTTTGGTTCAGGCTGCCGCTGTGAGAGGCGACCTTGGTGCGAGGCTCTGAGTGCCGATATGATGCAGGCTGCTAGCAGGTACCTGAGTACCTTGCTACCAGGTGGCGCTTGGCTAAAATGAGGAATATTAATACCCTATCAAACGAATGAAACTTTCCGACCATAGGCAATTTTAATAAGTGATTATTAGTAGATATTTCCCTGAGCTCTATTCCTCATGCATGCATTGATGATCTCAGACAATGCAAAACTCCTGACTTTTCGTATTGCATCTGGGTCCCAGTGACGTCACGTGGAGTGGTATCGCATTGGCACCAATCTGGCCTTTTTCAAATGGGGTTAAGATTGACCATTATCATTTGTCTAAACTGGGATATCTGAAACCAAATTATTTGTAGTCGTCTGAGATTACCATTGCATGCATGAGGCATAGAACTCAGGGAAACATTTCTTAATACATAATCACATATTAAAATTGCCTAAGGTCAGAAGTTTCCTTCATTTGACAGGGTAATATTAATCCTTATTGAAGCCAAGTGCTACCTGCTGGCTGGGTACTTTGCTACCTGCTAGCAGCCTGCATTGTAGCGGCACTCAAAGCCTCGCCCCAAGGTCACCTCACCCGGTGGCTGCGGGAACCAGAAATACTTCACAAGGTCTTTTCCCAGCATTCATACTTAGCCGTCGCATTTTTGCGTGCTTGAAACTTTTCACTTTTCATTTAATCGCAAAAAATAGATATCTTCATTTAAAAATCTAAGAGCGTGAAATGCGTACTCCAGGAGTAATAATCTTTTGATTCAAGCAATAAAAAAATACATAATAGGAAACCACCCTATTGACGTGCTATGCTGGTTGGGCCGGGAGCCTTTTCTCCACCTCTGTACGCGATTAATATCCAGTGCACCGCTAGTAAAAAAAAGTATTTGAATGGAAGTTATGGCGTGGAAACCTCCCTCTATTTTTCTTTCTTTTCTTTACCACCGATTTTGACAATTTTAATGAAAATTGGGACCGCATTGAGTGTGTTAAAGAATTAAATGTCACTCTTTTTTAGTTCGTTTCATTTTAATTTCTATTGATGACATGATGACAGAAAATACTGTAGTCTTTATCACTAATTCTTGCTAATGATTTTTTTTACAGTATGGTTTTGTCACTCCACTTACTTCCCTGGTGGTTGTGAAGCCTCCAAAGAAGGGAGTGGATCCTACCAAACCAGTGAGCAGTACATTCACTGACCCACTTCTAGAAGGTAAAGAAAAGGGACCAGGATATGGACAATTCATCCAGAATAAAATTGGTAAAATGGCATACCTCTCCACTTCTTTTTTTCTAATTGATAGTTGAAAAACCACCCTTTTATTAAGAGAGATTTACATATGGCAGTTAATAACAATCAAGTGAGACAAATACAGAAAAAAAATCCTAAGCATCATGAGTATAACAAAAATCTCTTACTTTCCCTCTCTTTTTGGTGAATGCATTTTTAACTAAGCTGTACAAGTGAAAATTTCTCTCTGGCAGAAATTGCGGTGTTCAACAATGTAAACAAGAGACCAAAGTACCAAGGTGGTATGCCCGCATTGGTAGGAGAGTCATCAATCCAAAGGCCCATCGATATATTCCTAATGCTGGGGATTTTTTTTCTCCTAGTAAGTAATACTTAATGAATTTCAACCGCAATATTGGCTGGAACAAAATATTCACATGCACAGCTCAGCATGGCATGGGAAGCAATTGCATGAACTGTTTCACATAACCACAATCAGGGTGCTAACTTAAAATTCTCAGCAAATTAACAGCATAAACTGTTGTAGTTAGTGCATAGGTTGGAGTTTTCTACCATTTATAAATTAAATTTCCTCTCCGCTACTTTTGTGATTAGGCTCCTTTTAACGTCTTAAGTTTAGGCACTGGGAAATTATACCTAGGATGGGATACTTCCTTATAATTTTTCAAATCATAACCAGAAATTGATCTATCCACAATTAGAAGGAATCCATCATTGTAAAAACGGAAAATGATACATTGATATGATGAAAATGATATGATAGATGAAAGCATTTTCATGATTGTAAAGTGACGGAATTCTAGCATCTAATGCCAATCTATATACATACATCATATATACAGGCGGTCCTCGACTTTCGTACACTCGACTTTCGTACAATTCGCACTTTCGTACATTCAAAATTGACACCTTTTACTCGACTTTCGTACGCTAAATTCGGACTTTCGGACGCTGGTCCGTAATTTTTTTAAAATTCCCGCCATTTTTATTGCGCATCCCAACATTCAATTGTTTCAAATTGCAGTATCGGCAGTATATGCGAACAATATGAACGTATATAATGAAGTAAATTGTTGGTAATTGACTCTAATTTAGGTGATTTATTTGGGAGAGAGACTGCCTGCTATAGGCTCCTTTATCAAGAGAAGAGGAAAGCCTTCATTGAAGATATTTTTCAAAAGAAGTTGACTAGACATCATCGAATAGCTTTCAATAAAACTAGTAAGACCTTCTTTTTAATTGTGTTTTTTCGTTTGAGTGCTGTTTAATAGGGTTGTTCACCATATTTTTTTTATTTAAGAAATCGAAAGATCGTGCTTCAGAAGGAGCAATGACAATAATATTATGCTATTTTCTTCATTGTACATGTTTAGAGAAGGCTTTAAACAGTGACAAATTTTACGTTACGCCAAAAAGCCCTACTTCCATCTTGAATTGATGTGTGACGTCACAAGCCTGTAGATGCCCTACTGCAGTGTTGTTTAAGTGGCTCAGCAGGGTTATTCCACTTTTTTTCAAGATCTCCAGCGTCTGCCGCCAGATCAGTGTTTAAAGAAAATCCAAATTTATCCTTTAATAAGAGTAATAATAAGCAAAATTACCCTTACTTGTACATATTTATTGCTCATCATATCACAAATAGCACTACAACGCACATATTTCACGAGCTGTCTTTTTGATACGTATAATCAGTATATTCCGAATCAACTGATTCAATGAAAAACTTGACTCACAATAAATATAAAACACTAATAAAACATGATAATCGGTTTTCCAATCACTCTGCACACGCTAAAAGAATTTGCACTCCTTGAAGTTCGAAAGATTCTCCACACCTCACTTCTCACTCATCACTAACGACTTAGAATCAGTTTACGTTATTTCACATTGACATTTCGAGGACAATGAAATGAATAGGCTGAAACAAATTGCTAAACCGGTTATTGTAACACCAAAAAACTTCGAATTTCACTATTACTCTTACCCGTACTCTTACCGTAACCAAAATATGACCAAAACAAAAACAAACAACAGCGCAACGAAATTCGTGAAATGTAAACACTCGTGAATGCTCAAAATGAATAGGTAATAAAATCAAACGGAACTTAGAAGCGAACAAACAATGGAAAATTAATATGCGTTCGATGTATCCCTAAAGCACAACTAGCTCAAATATGAAACATATCCCCTAGGCAATAGTTAGATACCTTAGATCGAAATGTATAGGGTTGATTGAACTAGCATGGAAGAAATAAATAATTTCGTCGAAGCAGTTACATTCACAACTCACTTCACTCTTTACTTCATCGTCTATATGCAATCATTCACTTAGGGGTACATCAAGGGCGCAAATTGTGTTCACTTGCACTAGAGGCACAATGAAAGTTCACTGCACGTAGTTTCCTAGCAAATGCAGCTATACAAAACTTTCAATTCCTGTCAACGCTACATACGTTGCCTGCCTAACTTGAAGAATGGATTTCATGTCGCCTTGATCCATCCGGAAGCTTCATGCACAACATAGGCCATTTCAAAATAAGGAATAACCTTGGCAAATGTCCAGTCGGCATGCAGAGTACTCAGCTTGGCATCGAGCGATCGAGGGTACAGGCCAGCCGTACAGGCTTGTGTCGTCATCACCTCTATTTCAAGATGGCCGACCGTTTTTGGCGGCGTTTAAAATTGTTCGAATTTTGATTGCTAATAATTCCATCACTACTTTTTCAACGCATCTGTCATTCATCCCAATCGAAATGAAATTACATCAGAAGTGATATACATTCGTTTTTTTAGACCGTTCTGATAGGCTTGAACAACCCTATTCATGTAAACCTTCAGCAACGATATTGCACGAAATATCACCCGAATTCCGTTTGTATTTTGTCTTTTTTGAATAACATGCGGAATATACGCGATCACGAATGTCACCTGCCAAATGTCGAATTTTGGTGTAAAAATTAGACGGTATCCAGAGTGCGGGTTCAACGAATACATTTTTTTATGCTACTTGATATGTCCTTTTATTTATAGTGGACGTAATAAGTGGAATGTCAACTTAAACGCCAAGAGGAAGTTTCACTCGATAGCCAACGGAGTTCTTGTTTTTTAAACTTATATTTGCATTTTCTGCGTATTTTCGAAATAAATTAGATGATTTGAGGAGTTTTATTAATATATTATTTAAATTAAGTCAATTGAAATGAATTCCGTGAAAAAAAAGGTTTTAGTACGTAAATTCCGCTCTTCTGGAACGTAACCCCTAATTAGTATGGTAGTCAATGGTTCGACTTTCGTACAATTCGACTTTCGTACAAGTTTTCGGGAACGCATTGTGTACGAAAGTCGGGGACCGCCTGTAAAAGAAAGTAAAAAATCGTGTTAGTTAGAACACTTATAACTCGAGAACTGCTGCACCAATTTTAATGATATTAGGTTCTTTAGATTCGTCTCAGCCCCAGATAACATATAGGACATTTAAAAAAGGATAATTTCACAAAATAAAATCATCTCTTTCTTAGTGATATGCTTTTAGGAGTTAGTAATGCAACAACAATTGATAAGTCGGTCAAAACTACAAATTAAATTATTTGTTTTGTTTTTACCAATTTAATTACCGCACTTCGTAGCAATATAACATTTTAATCACTAAGTATATTCAAAATATTGAAATTGCATTAAAAAAATTTAAATGGAGCTTATTGTAAGCCCAGCTCGAGTTGACTCTTCACTACTGTGTTTGTAAACAAATCTCCAAGCAATTGTTGACAAAGGGTAATGTCTGTGTTCCTGAGGAGGAATCGAGCAGTTTGATTTCACTTGGTCAGCATGTTTGCAAATTAGTTTCATCGGAAGGTGAGCTCATCAACAAAGTGTTCCAGAATATGATTGATCACCACAAAAATCAAAATTTGTTATTGAGCGAACAATTTTGATGGCCTTGAACGAAGATGTGGATTACTCAAACTAGGTAAATCAGGATCAAATAGTTAGTACACTGCATGAATTCTAATCTTTTAACTGTGTAACAAACTAAAACGAAATCACCAATTATCTATCTGAATATTTAAAGTCCTTGGACGTACCTGGCTTACCAAGGCATGATTTACAGCTAAATGTAGGCTTTGTGTTCATGATCTTTCGTAACTTAAACCAACCATAACTATCCAACGGAACGCGTTTGGTGATTTAAAAAAATTGATAATAAATGTGATTCACGCGACTTTACTTAAAGGAAAACTCAAAGATGAGGAAGTTCTCATTCCGAAGATTCCGTGATCCCAACTTATATGCCCTTTTGAGCTTAATCGTATTCAATTTACAATTCGTGTTGCATTCATGATAACGATTAACAAATCAAATGGTCAGTCTTTCAGTTTTTGTGATGTTTGTGCTCATGTGTTAATGAAAATCCATGATTTTCTCATGGTCAATTAAACGTGGTATGTTAACGAGTCGGTAAACCATCCGCTGTATTTCTTCCTTCACTTCAAGAGCGCAGCTAGGAATTAAGGATAGGGGGGTTTTAGGCGCAGCTACAGGTGTGTAGGGTATGCTAAGGTAAGCGAGAGGTGTGGGGGCCCTCCCCCAGACATTTTTAACATAAATGGTTCAAAATAGTGGGTTTTGCGGCTGTGTGAATAGTTAAATATGTTTTGTTTGTTACTCATCCATCCCCCTAATGTATTATAAACCAAATGTTTTATAAAAATATTCTCTGAGCTATTGGGGGGGTTTTAACCCCAAATAAACCCCCTCGCTGCGTTACTGCTTCGCTTCGCTATATTTATTTAGCTTCATCCACTTTATCTTGCGCCTGATAACAAAACAAAAACTGTTGTTTATCAGAAAGTGCTTGATGCAAAGCACTAAACCTGAATGTGTAGGGGACACTGTGGTGCGTTTACACATGCAGCACGTTTTCGCAGTGCATTTTTTCAAGCATAGATACTATAACTGGCGCGCCTAAAGTCATTTGAAACGAATACTGCTTCATAGGGGCTTTTCTTACACGATTTTAGCATCAGTCAAGCATCGGTCTGGCGTTGTGTTAACCTGCCCCATGAATGATTATTATTATTATTATTATAATGGGCCAAGTTTACGCAACAGACTTGGACCTAAAAACATTTTTTTTACGGTTGATAACACATAAAGCCAACAACTGAATGCGCATAATTTTTATTTCATTAACTGCTTCATAAAACCACAAGGCCCAAAATTTCTTAAACTAAAGCGTAAGAAAATTCATTGAAAAAAATTCGCGTAAACGTGCTCCGATCCACCCTATGTACATTCAATAAAGAAAATGTCTTTCCGGCAAGAAATTTTGGTACTCATTTACGTAGTTTTATTGAATTTGTATCCTTATTTTATTATTATAAATTTAACATGATTAAAAACGATACAGCCGCTCTTTATTTATAAATGGTGTAACTAAACTGTAAGTTCATTGATTGTTAGGCGGTACGAAGTTCGCCGGGTCAGCCAGTTAATAATAAATGATACACTTTTTCCCATAATTCAATATGACAATCATCTGCAGTGTCATCGTTTTTAAATACTTACTTGGGGCCTCCTACCATCCCTTTCCTATGTGTCAAAGTTGACTAATAAAAATGTTTTTCATTGCACATTAAGGAATGGCACGTTGACCAAAAATGATTATTATTATGCCTGCCAATAATTGCAATAGAGCTACATTTGGTTTAAAAAAAATATTTACTACCTACTGGATATTAATATATGCTCTCCATCTGATTTTTATATACCCTAGCTCTGGTATTTAGTGCTTTGCAGTAAGTGAATTGCAAGGTTTGGCTTCAGCAATGCTGAATGGCTTTTATTGTCATTTAATAAAAATCATTAGGGAGAATTAAAGGTGTTTGTATCAAATCCTTTGCAACGAAATTAGTGCAAACCTAACATTTTTTTTACAGGTATTGCCAATAAAAATAACCAACCTCTCAAATCTTTTGAACCAGAACAAACTGCGTAATGACTAATTTTTTGCATTGTATTGTCTTAAAAAGATTTGTTTTGCATCTATAAGATGCCTATTTAGCTCATTTTCATTAAAGATCGTGAAAATTTTCTCCATTTCGACATTGAATATTGAGCAGCTTATAATCAATAAACTGAGTATGCCATCTTACCCATTTCATAATGCATTTTTCGCATCACTATCAGGCTACTTTAGTGTTTATAAACTTAGAATTTATGTTAAATAATATGCTTGCTGAAAGTATCTAATGTATTGATGTTGTTATTTGTTGGTAGTTATGCGATAGCTCTAAAAGAGCATGGATCTTTCTTAAATTGTCATATGTGCACATAATTACGTCCAACTTACTTTAACACTTTCTTAGCATTTTCAGCATTGCATATCATGTTCTCCTTGCAGTATAAAGGCCAGGAATTATGTATGCATTTCTGTTTTATTTTCCTGGGTGAACATTTGCTCAGAAATAATAGGCATTGTCCTGTATGACCTTTGAATTCTTTCTCCAATCCCTCTAGCATACATATTGTTGTCATGGTGATGTAGTGCCACTTTTTCAATGAAAGTTGGCTCTCACATATACTAATTCAAGGACAGTCTTGCGTATGCTTCCTCCAATTATCCTCCATCCAAATGAAATAATTCTTTTTGATGGCTTATCAAGAAAAATTATGCACTTGGAGGGTATAAAGTGGCGAGTGTGTACTAACAAAAATTTGACCATTTGATGATCGTGATGGAAGGCATGTAAATAAGGCCCTTCAATGGCTTGATTGAGAAAAATTTCAATGTTCTGTAGTGCCTGTTGCAGCACATTCAGGCTCCTTCCGGCCTCAGGCAGTAGCGAGCGCCGGAATGTTTGGCCCACCTGGGCCACTTGGGCTGGCTGCACCATTCCCATCATATGGATTCGCTGCTACTCATCGCCCTGGTCCACCACCATACACCACAACGTTCTCATCATTCCATCGCCCATCAGCTGACATCTCTCCAGAAGCAGAGCATGAGGAAGATGTGTTGGATTCTGCGACGACCATGGGAGGAGATGGAGATGAGGATGGTGAGCACTCGGTCCTGGGGTATATTTATTCTGATCTAGATTGGTGCACTCCTGTGCTGCCATTTCAAAGACATGCAAGCATGCCTAAGAAGTCTAATCAAAGTGTCCCTTATGGATATTTACTTTAATACTAATAGGTACACCAGAAGTAAGACTCTTCATGATCTAAAATAGGATTTTTGTGCACAGTAAGCCCTCAATTTACGAACATGTGACTTATGAACTTTCAGACACGTATATAAATTGTTAATAAGTAGCTTCAAGGTGTGCACTTACACTGTCTAGAGATAGTCGTGGTATCACTACACGAGTTATATGTATCTTTAAGTAAAAGCAGAATGTATTATTATTTGATAATAGCCTTAAACAGGTTCTCCTCCTAGGCTACCTAGATTCACTTGACAATTGCTGCAGAAATATAATTTCTGTACGGAGTAATAAAACTTATTACAGTTGAGGACCTCAAATCCGGAAAGCTTGGGACCAAGGGTTTCCGGATTTTTGGTTTTTCTGGATTTCTGGTCTTCAGCACGCGGAAAAAGTGGTACACTTTTTTTGAGAATTTTAATGCAATAAAACCATAACTCAGAAATTAGACATGAAAGGGATTTTAACATTTATTAGCATAAACCTGGCAGTATTTCAATTTAATATATTCAATAAAAACTTGCCGAATAAGCCTTCAAATCATGAACGTAGCCTCCGCAGCATAAACTATGCTTGCTTAACACTGGATGAGAACGAGCAATAAATACATCTTTTTTTTATTCATGCTCAATAGCTTTCGTTGATAGCATTCGCTAGCAGATGTTGCGATATCTATCCATACCTTCCTTTTTCTGATAGTAAATCTGTGCAAATGCTTCTATATTTTGTCGCCAAATTAAATAATTTAAGAATACGTTCAGGCTCTAGTGCTCGATGTTTGAGATCCCTATGTGTTCCTGCCTAGGTTGTTAACATATGTTCATAGTGTGTGCTAACTTCCTACTCGTCCCAGAACATGTCTTAGAGAGTGGTGCCACAAGGTGGCAAGTCAAAACACTACACAGAGGGTTTAAGGTATACCGGGACTAGCCACAGTGATAACTTTTAACGGGAGTCACCTGCAATGCACAATCGTGCGCAAGATCCACAGAGAAAAAATCATCCGCCTTGACTGGGATTCGAACCCGGATCCCCCGATTTCTGGTCGAGTGCTTTAGCCAGTTAAGCTATTGAGGCGTCATTCTTCCCTGTGGATATTTGTGGACTATACCGGACAAGGTGGTATGGACTGCTGAGCATATGATGCCACAAGCAGTCCAAATCGTGCCCACAGCATCACAGCCGGAGAGCAGGCCCGGACGTAGAACACAAAGAGGTGTTCGCTCTTGACTAGTTTAAAGTATACCGGGACTAGCCGCGGTGATACCTCGTACACCTCGTCCGGTGGTGTCCACAAATATCCACAGAGAAGAATGACGCCTCGGTAACTTAACTGGCTAAAGCACTCGACCGGAAATCAGAGGGTTCGAATCCCAGTCAAGGCGGATGATTTTTTCTCTGTGGATCTTTCGCACGATTTTGCATTGCAGGAGACTCCCGTTAAAAGTTATCACCACGGCTAGTCCCGGTATACTTTAAACTAGTCAAGAGCGAACACCTCTTCGCATTCTACGTCCGGGCCTGCTCTCCGGCTGTGACGCTGTGCACATGATTTGGACTGCTAGTCGCATCATATGCTCAGCAGTCCATACCACCTTGTCGGTATAGTCCACAAATATCCACAGGGAAGAATGATATCTCGATAGCTTAACTGGCTAAAGCACTCGACCGGAAATCGGGGGATCCGGGTTCGAATCCTAGTCAAGGCAGATGATTTTTTCTCTGTGGATCTTTCGCACGACCACGCAGAGGAATTTTCAAACGTTCTGGCTTTCTGGTTTTCTGGGTTTCTGGATTACAGATTTGAGGTCCTCAACTGTATTATTATTATTAAAATACAAACTGAAAATTTCATGGCTTTAGCAGTGTTAATTTGGTCTTTCTGGTGATGAGCAAATGGATAAGTCTGTCAGGTATTTGCTTCATGAAAGAGATTAATTAATATTTATTAGATTTAGATATTAATATTAAATAAAAGACCATTAATACTTTTTCTTCCAGTTGCCAAGCATCTTACCATTGAAGACATCGAGTGGTATGAAGATCATGTCACCAGTGAGGGTCAATTCAATTTCACTCAGCCAGGATTACCCGATGAGCTGTATGCAGTGGATAACCGCACATGGAAGGTAATAAAATTTTTTTTAACATCCAGGTCATTGTATTTGTCAAATGTATTTATGAAACAATGAACTTTATTGCTTGACAGTTACTTGTGGAACTAATTCAAGATAGCAGTTGACCCATAGTTAAACTTATCATCAATACATAATAACCTAAGGAGTCTTAATGCTATGTTCTAAACTCTAAATTATGATGAAAATTGTTGACGAAAAAGGCCTGAATATTAAAGTAGGTGCTTTTTGAAAGTCAAATAAAGCTATAGCCTTGGAGTTCTGCTTGTTTTCTAAAAATCAAGCCTATAATTTTTCTCAGTTAATGAATATGTGCAAATTGGTTATTCTCAGAATATGATTATGGTTTGAAGTTCCTATTTTCTTGCTTCATAATACAATCAACCCTAGTCTGAAATATTAATTCTTATTCCATAGAAGATATATCGGCTTTGTCACTTGACAATTGCATTTTCAAAGTATACGGATGCAAAAGCCATGACTCTTCAGAGATAATTTTCCCATATTGTAGTTTTTGGTTTTTCAAATTAAAACATGTACATATATGAGGAAGGTGAAATTGCAGAAAAAGAACATAGTTATGGTTAAATCTGCTCTGCAATGTCTTCGCATCTTTTCTTTCAAGTAACAAATGAGTCATACATCACTTTTTGATGTTGCCCAATATGTACATTTACTTGAATTTATTCAGACAAATGCAGTCATTAAAGTACTGCACTTATTACTTAAAAATATTTCTGCATAAATAATTAAATGTTACTTTATAGGAAAATGATACTCACGGAAAATGTCAAACACCTGGAAAACAAGAAGGCTTCTGTCGTCATCTGTCCACGTGTGTTCAGGCCACCTTTGTGAAGGACTACACTCAGTTCATTCCATACTTCTGCTCGATCGACAAGTAAGTAATAAAATATATTAATGGAATTCACTTTCTTAACCCTCTTAGTGCCATCCTTCTTTGTGGGGTACTGGCAAAAAATGCGGGAGGTATTTTCATAAAATGCAGCAACTAGGAAAAAATGCAAAATTATTGTATTACATATCCATAAGTTTTCTTTTTATTATTGAGGTTAAACTGGTTAATATTGACAAAATATATTTATGTTAACTGAAATAAAATATCATCATCATTAGTCAACAATTCTAAGATTGGTTTGATGTAGCTCTCCACTTCTCTCTCTTATCCTCTAACCTTTTCATAGCTACATATTTCTTTTCTTTTACATCCTTTAATACCTGTCCTATGTAACTCATTCGGGGTCATCTCTTGCCCTTCTTCCCTTCCAACTGTCTTTTTACGACAGTCTTCATCAGGTCATTGTGGTTCAAAATTTGGCCACCTAATTTGTCCCGTCTTCTGCTTAAGGTATTTAGGAGCCTTCTCTTCTCTCCCACTCTTCCAAGCACTTCCTCATTACTTACACCATCAATCTATTTTACCTTCATCATTCTTCGGTAGCACCACATTTCGAATGCTTCCACTCTTGACTTCTCTGCTGCTGTCAACGTCCAAGCCTCGCTTCCATAGAGAAACATACTCCATATGTAGCATCTGATGAATTGTTTTCTTACTTCTATGCTTGTATTCTCAGCTGTAAAAAGATTCTTCTTTTTGTAGAAATAAAATATATCAATGCAATATGTTATAGCATATTAAATAATGGACTATGTAAGAGCGGATATATCGGCCAGGCTCACTTTTTGCCTGAGAGGCAAAAGCCGATATATTGGCCCGACACACTAAAAGAGTTAACCTTTTCCCTACTGAAGGGAAAAATATGCATCTGGATGTTTCTTGACCAGGGAGACAAAAGCTGCAAATTTTCATTGGAGATTATCCTACGCAGGTGAACGAATGCCAAATACATATGTTTCCTCCCCCTTTTATGACGGTCACAGATGTGCGATGTCTTTGTTTCTGGACCCAACACAGCGGGGCTTAGGCTTTACCCTCGAAATCCGGGAGCCGGTACACGAACCCCTCGTCTTATATTACCCCTCTTAGTGGTACGGGACCACGGTCATACAATTCTTAATCCAGTCATTTTGTGAAATAAATATTTGTTCCTTTCTCAAAAAATATAAACTAACAATTGAATTATTCTTCTTTTTAGCAGCGTTTACAATTTTTAAATGAAATTCTACAATGAACATTGACTTATATCTCGATTTCAGTATATACACCAACATGGAAATTGTTGCTGGTTTAAAAGCACTAATATTGATGGTAAAGCTTCGTTCAAAATTTGACAATTCTCAGAATCAAACGAGGAATTCAATTCAAAGTCTGCAATTTACGTTCAAGCAACAATTATCCATTTCGCTAATTCATATTAACGAAGCATGATTGACCATGAACCAATGCCGCTGGTAGAGTTATTAACCCCGAAAGGAGGGAGCCCAACTACCCTGACATAATGCAGAGTCACCTCTAGGAATGGTCGAAAAGGTTGGTGCTGAGAGTGCTTGATTATCAGCGAGACCCTTCTTAACGAATTTCCTGAAAAATGCTCCGTGCAGAGGGGATGGAAGAGTCTCTTGGGGCTCAGTACAGCAGTTATGCGAGGTGAGACCTCCACCATCTCAAAAGGGTTAACAGTTGCCTCATAAATACTCAAAGAAATAGAGTAGGACCATAACATTCACATACAGTAACAATAATCATCATGTCTACCATAATCCTTCCTCAAAAACTACCCTGCTTCCTGTCCCCACATTCATCTACATCTACATAATACCCCGCAAGCCGCCTAAAAGGCGTGTGGCAGGGGGTGTTAGGACACCAGCCGTTTACAGCTTAAAAAAAAAGTGCTCTAACGAGGTTGGGACAAGCGTTTATTAAAGTCCTTTATTGTTCGAGGGAAAAACGAATTCCCATATCTATCCATTCGGCAAAACATCTCTCTTAATTTATCGCTTCTATCGGACCTGGAAATATAGTGTGGCTCTAATATTATGTTCACTGTTTTGCTCTTAAAGATATCCATTCTCAATTGTTGAAGCAATCTAAGCCTAGCGCGCAGCCTCCAAGTCTCCAATGGCTCCCAGCCTAATTCGCTTAACATCTGGGTAACACTGTCTGTACGCCCGTAACAGTTTTTGACGAAACGCGCAGCCTTCCTTTGTATTTTATTCAGTTCGCGGATTAAGTCTTTCTGCGCGGGATCCCATACGCTCGCAGCATTTTCAAGGTGCGGTCGGACGAGCGTGAAATAGCACCTTTCTTTAACTTTCTCATTCGAAAATCTTCCCACAATACGCTTGACGAATCCTAATTTCTTCAGGGCTATGCCGCAAATATTCTTTATATGTGTTCCCCATGTGAGGTTCGAGGTTATCGGTGGTGGTAACATTGGTGTTATTCACTCAAAATGAAAATCACAATTCTTTCCAAATATAAAAGAATTTGACTGTTAAATTTCAACAAAATAAATATTCTTCACTCAGCCATTTGCTCACAGGTCTAAAATTAAAAATAAAACTCGAAATTTGCCACCTACCTTTCATGAGTTGATGATATAATTAAAGTAGCAGTCCATTTATTTGGGCAGAGATGACTGCTTATTTAGGGATGGAATTGGTAAAAAGAGAAATTATTTATTGCTCAAGAAGTTGGTGAGAGATTTAAAATAATAGAAAAAAAATATGCATGCGTCTCTTAATTTTCCAAACTGTTATCGTAATTGGCAGTAAAAAAATTTGGTCAATGTGACCAATTAGACTTTGATAAGCATTGTAGCTTAGGATTTATTTCAAATATCTTTGTGACTAAGAAGCAGGCCCAAGTTTTTCGCGGGATGAGGATAAAGGGTACGTGGCTTCCTGATAACCAACCAAAATGCCATTGGTGGAGCTTAGCCACTGAGAAATTCAGTCGCTAACATACCTCCACGGAGTACACTTCATGAGTAAGTTGCTGTGTTGCCAAGTAGAAAAAGGGTTTTCATGACTATCTTTTGTTTTCAT
The DNA here is from genome assembly GCF_921293095.1 of Ischnura elegans. NCBI lineage: Eukaryota > Metazoa > Arthropoda > Insecta > Odonata > Coenagrionidae > Ischnura > Ischnura elegans. The sequence continues at coordinate 56,349,301 of NC_060251.1, read as the reverse complement.
TCACCGACGAAATATTTATAGGAAATATGGCAGTGCCTGCCTCTCTCTCCCCATCGCACATCCCTAAAGTCGCAGGTCCCATCTCCTTCCACGACGCTGCTTGAAACATTCCAAGCTTATATAACTGGACCAGTCACTAAGATATTTGAAAAGAATTGTTGTGGTGATGAAAATGGATAGATGACATGAATAATCTGAAAGTTCCAAGAAAAGGAGAGAAATCTCCTGTATACAATGGGTAAATGATGAGACAGTTAATCGGCTACATAATGAAACACAATACATATTGTGTGACAAACTATCGTTGAAGGGAAGAATGGCTATAAAATACAAAGGCTCATGAAAAATTTCATCCAGCAATTCATTTGCTTTACCCTTATGTGGCCACCACCTGACTATGATTAGATTAGGTACAATAGAAGTGGGCACTTAGACCTATTAGGCGCTACACCCGTTCTGATCCGATCACCCGACATGACTGAACTCCCTGACCATGTCTGTCAGGGCAAGCTCTACAGACATCCAAACCAATCCACCCGACCCAGCCAACTTACCAAATATTCCTCAGTATGCAGGGTGATCACGTGGAGTGAAGTTGCGGTTTCGGCTAGTGTTGGCAATGGCTCCACATTTTTAGAAAAATCAAAAAATGGGTTTTGCTTCAGCCAATTAGATTCTCATTGATGACATATAAAAAGAAAAGAGTATGGGCGAAGAAATGGTTGTTTGAAGTTTCACCCGCATGAATTTACTTTGAGAATTGAATGGAAATGATTTCCGAAATTATTTGAGGATGGGCAAAGTGTGTTTCATGGAATTGCTTGGCAAGATCAAACCACAAATTGATAGAAAAAATAGCATATAATGGTACAGACGTTGTGACACCACAGAAATCGGGCTAGGGCCGTTGGCGGTTGGATGGTCTCTCTGTACCAACCGCCCGACTGTCTTTGTCGGGCAACAGGCCTACGCACCCTCCAACCATCGGTGCCAATGTAGTCAGTCCTGACACTTGGGTGGTTTGGTCCAAGCGTGTGTAGTGCCTTTGAGGGTCTATTGTGCTCACCACTGATGACTGATGACCCATAGAGGCCTATGTCTGTAGTGCAGAGGTCCCCAATGGGAAGATCTCTTCCCTCCCTGGCTCTAAAGAAGGTGACCTCAATTGTTTATATTGACTCCTCATGATTGCGGCACATAATAGATGGGTAGTTGTTTCTTCTCTCATCTTGCGCCATCTACACTTGTCCGAGTCTGCAAAACCCAGTAATCACCTGACTTACCCCTTGCAGATTCTTTTCTTTTGTGTCTAACACATCTGGATTTTTTCTTATAATCTTTGTTCCTTATTTTCATCCATTTCTTCAAGGTTTCATATTCTCTCTTGATCATCTTCCTTGAAGACCAAGTACTAAAGCATGACTTCTCTTTCAGAATGGCTGGTGTGTGCTGTCCAAACGCATTTACTCCTCCGCCAAGCATGGAGGTAACAAACTCAGAAAAAGTAACTGAGACTGATTCTGATGTGCATACAATGCAAGAGACCAGTTCTCCATCAACATCTACGGATAAGATGACGGAAGAAAAAATTTCCACATAATTTAATCTGTGAAGTGAACAATCTTTGGTGAACCATGAGCAGAAATTCATAATACATTCATTTTTTATACATAATAAGTGTCAAGATCTCCATTTCATCAGTGTTTTGTGAATGTGTTGCTGATTATGCTGTCAAAAATATATTGATACTGTAATTGTGTGACATTAATACACCATAATTTTTTATTAATTTGAAGTTTCATTTCTTTAATTAAGTCTCCTTAATTGCCCAATGATACTAAAACTATGAAATATGTATGTACACTGTAGCAGTTTGTGCCTCTATTAAATTACAGTTGCCAGAGGTGCAAATATATGATTGTGGTATCACTGGAAATACTAATACAATTCATTTTTCTGTGCAGATTGGTTATAAAAAAATGTAGGGAAGCAAAAAAAATATTGGGAACATAATAACTTTAAAATTTTCACCGATATGTTTTATAACAGCTTGTTCTGCCATTACTGGTTAAAAATCCTATTTTAAATGGTACACTTTGGTCGTCAGCTTTTATTCAATGTGCTACAATCAAAACTATTTAACAATGTACACATTTAATGATCATATATAACATTTTTCTTCATTTATGATTGAATAATCTTCTAAAATTACTCGAGAGTTTTTTTTTCCGCCTCTGATCATCTCTGCAATGCTAGATCAGATTTCCAAGTAAACTTGAAACATTCCTTGTCAGCAAGTAAATAAAATAATTCCATTTCACAAAGGGGATTCTCAGGGAAATAATAGGCCTGGTTTAGTCATACATTACAATGCAAATATCCTGTTGCTTTTATGCAATTATGCAAATATCCTGCTGCAATTATGTGTGCACAAGAGCTACCAAAATGGGACCCAAAAAAATTGGGATTAAATTGTACAAAAATTTGCCATTATGTATAAAAGAAATGAAAAGCATCAATGCTTAAAAGTCTGATTAGAAAGAGTACCTACTTAAAAAATAAGCTGTACTATTCAATCGATGGTTATCTTATTGACTCTTCACGTTAAACATTCAATTGTATATAATATGTGAATATGTGTTTAAACATTACGTGCCTTATTTCTATGCATATAAATATATCAGATCTCCGGGCAAATAGATTTTCATGATTATTATTATTAGATCATTAAGTTCCAGAGGATATCCCCATCAGTAGCGTCAGGGGCGCAGCTAGGAATTAAGGCTGGAAGGGGTGGGGGGGGGGGGTTTGGTGCAACTAACACCGGGGTGTGTGGGGGTATGGTATACCCACCAGGATAAGCAGTAGGTGCGAGATTAATAAATTGCGGAATTTTAAAGATAAATGGTTCAAAATGGTGAGTTTTACGGCTTTCTGAAGGGTATTTTATTCATCCTTACACTATTCTATTAGTAATATCAATCCAATTAAGTAAAACGGATTACACTTAAAAATTTCTCTGAGCTCTGGGGGGCGTTTATCCCCTAAAACCTCCCCCTCACTGCGCCACTGAGTAGGGTAACTAGGGATAGGCTCTAGGGGGGGAGGGGGATAGCCTGAGGTGGCGCCCTCCCCCCCTCTCAGGCAACGGGGTCCAGGAAAATTTTTGAAAAATGACATGCCTGGAAATACATTTCACATTATTTTGGCACTTAAGACTTAACTTTAAGCAGATGCAGTTATTGCATGACAAAACTAGATAATATTTTTAAATTTCTGCGAGGCCTTGGGGGGGATCTATCCACTGACCCCCCCATAGTTACGCCACTGATCCCCATTAAATCATATGAATCAATGTTGCAGTGAAATGTATTGTGGGTGCAGATGAGAAAAAAATGGAAATTTTACATTGGCTAGTAAAACCTCAACTGCAATAGAGGTATATCTTAAAACAGCATGTGGAGAGTTTGTTACTCGATTGTTTGAATTACCATTTTATGCTCAACCTTTCTTTAAGAATGAGAAGGAATCAACATGAGGAATTGCTTAAGAAGTGAAAATAGAAATAATAAACAGTAAATTAATGCATATACAGAGGGGTTGAATACTATTTCATGTCATGAATAAAAAAACTGCCTATAACTGGGAAAAATGCCAGGGCAGAAAGTATTAGATTTTTTCTGTGTCATGAGAGAGGTGATATTACATGCATTACTACTTACCCTCAGTTTATAAGCATAGGATAACTCTGAGGAATAATACATCAAATGTATCCTAGCAATGCAATGCGGCCAGATGACTGGGATATCATATAAAATACTACTGCTACATGAACGAGGGTTACGATGCAGTTAAAATGCACTGAAGAAGAATGTCCGTAAGCTATGGAAAAATTTGCAAAATTTTGAGACCCCAACAATGTTCATCAATATACCAGCCTAGAAGAATGAGCAACGTGAGCTCTATGGAACAGAGTATAAGATGAGTTTGCTCTACACTTTGTTGATGTGAAAATCAGACCCTCAACTGTGTTGAGAAGGAAATCTTGGACGGTCCACAATTCTCATCCAGGTCACAGTACTATCGCTCAAGCCCTAGCATTTTCTCCCGGAGTTCAGCCCGCAGAGTGAGTGTTGTATGCGTTTGTGAGCGAGATCTCAACCAAGACAACCTTAGGGAGGCTCCCTCAACCATTGCAAACTTTCCTATGAGTTGAGTGAATGCTTGGGAAGGGTGTCTGGATGAGAAGCTGAGGTAGGTCACTGCATCGAATACTTCCATTCCAGCAAACCAACACATTATGTATTTTGTTTTGTACGTACAACATGATCCCTCAGTTACGACTATTAGAAATGATTTTACACTTCAACCAGTTTTTTTTTAATCAAAACTAGCCATGAAAAACAATCAGTTGCTTATTGTTAGTCAATAGTTGGTTAGGCCACCTTAGGCTTTGACATTAATTTTATACTAGTGCCCAAAGAAGGGGCTTAGGCATATTGTCTTCCAGTAGTACCCGTTCTGTATTTTCTATTTGTATTCTATATTTTCCTACTACCTGTTTTTCCTTAATATGCATGCTGTTTTATTCAGGGCGTTCATCCAGTGTTTTGATATATTTACTTCCAAGAGGGGCTTTTGATATCATGTTCTGATGATTTTATTTGGGTGTGCTAGGCGATCACAATGGATGTGCAGGACATAAGTAATTGCTTTGAAGGCTTTTTGTTGGTTGGTGACCCCAGATTTTGAGATGCTCGAAAACTCACATCTCTGAAAGAGCTATTTTTAAAAAGACATTAGGAGCTTAAGGGATTACAAATTTGTATGGAATGGGAACTTCAAAGTAAACAGCATCCACAGATAGGCAATCACTGTGATGTCATTTTTCTCATTGCTGTACAAAGGAAAGATGATATTGAGCCATACAACACAGGTGTTAATTGGGTATACATAAGATCACTAAGTAGCTAAAAGCCACAACAGGCCTCCGCAAAGACCTAACTTAGCATTCAACAACATACTTTAAACCTTTAGTCTCCATATGTTATCAGTTTATCTTACAGATAATATATTAATCTTCCCACAATCCTATCTCCAATCCCCCATAATGATCAGATATGCGGGTTTTGTAATAAGCCTTAGATAGTTAGAAAAGCCTTAAATAGTTAAGTTTCAAATATGCCTGCTCCCTATGGCTCAGTATATAGTGATTACTACAATGGCGACTGATAACTATCAAGCATGCACTTGCTTCACTCCATACCATGACTTCAGAGCACTAATTGATAAGTGATCAAGGATGAGCTGGCTGAATGCAACTACTGTGAAGAAACATTGGGGCAAGTCCTAATACCTGCGCTTTTCCGAAGTACATGGCTGAGCTCACAGCAGCCAAGACAAAATCTGCAAAATATCCAATGTACTAGCTATGCAACTGCAATTCTATTCCATTAACCACCTTTGATCGAATCCCCTCTTTAAGCTTACAAATAAGCACCATAAATAGAATACAGAGTGAATTTTAATGGCTAATTTAGTTTCAACAGTTCAACCCTAAGGAGTGAATAGTCCGGGGATTATTATGAATAAAAATATCAATAAAATGAAATACATTGTAATGATTTTAGCATATATGTATTTACAAATAGCGAAAGTGTAAAATTGTGTAACAATCACTCAGTGAAATGTACATTTGAGATTGAACATTACTTCAACAGCACATTTAAAATGTAACTAAGTACTTAAAGTAATAAAAATCTCAGCATTCATCGTGCTGTTATATCAAGGCCAATGTGATTAAAACCTTGCTTTAATTATAATACAAAAATAATTGCCTCATTGTCCCGTGAATATTTATACTTGAATATACCTGTATATATTCTTCTGGCCACATTCCCTGTACATAGTCCATACAGTTTCACAAATTTCTTCATATATTCATTTTCACAGCTAACTCCACAGAATGCACATGAGATATTTGATGTTAAATATCGATTGTTTCCTTGGGTCTTGTTTTGACGTACACGTACGCCACTATCAGAAGAAACACTGCCACTATTGTTGGAATAGCAATAGTGAAAACTCTTTTCTTATTCTCAATAAAGTCCTTCTTCCTCTCTTTTTTCTGCTTGTTGGTTTCTTTAACTTTCCCCTTCAGCTGACGCATTTCGGCAAATCACCGATATTCCTTTACGGGCTGCAAATGAATGGCACAACATACAATTTTTCAATTCACAAATAATTCTAAACTATTATTTTAAAGAAATACTTTGTAGCATATTGGAATACGGACCAACTATTAATTAACACCACTGAAGAGAAAAAGGACACCTATGCCACGTACAAGTATCAGATCACTACACATATTTATCGGATAGGAATGAAAATGAATTATTACATGACTATTGAACGGAATTATTAAATGCTGTATACTTACGAATTTACCAACAAATAATAATAATATTAAGTCCAATGGAAATAGCTTCAATCTCGGTGCCCGGTGAATTTGGACAACAAAACCTGACAAAACCACCTTCACGTTTGAAGATACGAAAAAAATTGTCTCTAGTGACGCGCGGACAAAAACTTAACAACTGGCCAACACATCAAACAAAACACAAGCGTTATTAGGGTATTTACTTTTTAAAAAGGCGCGTGTGATAACTGACGGTAACGGTCAAAAACGTCAAAAATAAAATACGCGTGAGTTATGGTATATGTGCTGTATTTAAGAGATGATTTTCGTATTGGGACACTTAATTAAATAGTGATCGTGATGTTTAAAAGGTTTATGAAGGCTTATTTACTTGAAGTGTCCATGTTTAAGTGTTACATTGGTTAATATTGAAAGATAGTCCAAGCTCATCTTCGACAATGATCAGCAATATTGTAGTTGTAAATAAACCAAATTTAAGTGGAAGAAATTGCTTATTGGTTGACTTAGAGCAACTTAAGAAGGAAGAATTCGCCCAGCGCCGCAAACTAAGGATTCAGCAGGTTAGTAATAACATTTAGTGATGGAGTTTTGGCGTATGTAGTGTACTTTAGACGGAAATTCAGTTGTTTTCTACCTTGCAGGTGCGACTACAGTCGAAGGATCTAGCCTCTCGTGTTCTTAGAGATGTCCGTAATGAGAGAAAGTCGCATTTGAAGGAAGTTCAACACAAACCACCTAATGTGTGTAACAAGTGGCAATCAAGAAAACTACTCGAAATCAATCTCATGTACAAGGAGAATAATCCTGGACAGAGAGCTGCTGCAGAATTGGTACGAAACGAGCGTTGACTATATTTTTACCTTGTTCAATCCATGTAAACACACAGGTCAAATAATTAAGAAACAAACATAGGACTCCTACATTAATTTTTTGTGGAAAATATTTTCAAGGGTTTTGAATACTTAAAACCAAAATATCAGTGGTTTATGAACCGGATTAAGTTGACTCACAATGTAACAGATCAAATTTTGCTTGCGGGTCATTCCATGTCAAGTGGTCTAATTTTCAGAAAGTGCCCCGCGCGACCATCACGGATTTTGATGAAATTTTGTGGTACTAATCCCTCATGTTCCAAACAGACACTGCTAAAATTTTATGTTCGTCGGTGCAAAATTTGTTGAGATACGACTGTCTGATTGATCCCATACCTCGACTTCCTACAGTATGACTGTGAAATTTTCGCAATTTTAAATATCATTATCTCCGCTATTATTTTTTCAAAAGAAACGAAACTCGGCTACTTAGGACAACTTTTGGTGCTCTATTCAACGCAACAATTTAAAAATTTTAGTTAATCATTAGGACTGAACAAATTTCTCACAAAATTTGACGAAAAATGTTTTTTGAGAAAAAAATTAAAATGTTGACACTGTACAGTTCCGACAATATTCAAGCCATGAAGATGAAACTTGGTGCACGATATCTTTACATAACATAGTTTTTAAAGCAAAACTTTTAAGCCTATAGGTCTTTGCATAATTTAATAAATTAAGTGTAAAGTTGCCGGTTTTTGTAAATTGGTCAAAAATAGGGTACCTTAAATCCACTGTTACAAAAATAGACCCTCTAGAAACGCTTTGAAACTAATCTAATTAGAAAGAGCATGTTTTAAAGTCCCTAAAACACTGGGTCTGGTTTTTCATCGCGGACAAATAAGACTGGAAAAATTGAGACAAAGTTGATGGCGTTGCCATGGCAACGTCTTATTTTTTAAACCTGCAATTTGTGTTTTTTATTATCCTTATTCGTTTTTACAGGTTTACGTCGGCTTTATTATGACTTATTTTATTGTGTTGGTCCATGGTGACTTTGTCACTACCAGTTCAGATGGCTGATCTAGCAACCCCATCGCCAAGGGGCCACGCCCGATAGCCGTACAATACCAGCCACGGGTGGGTTTCTTTGTTCAGGATCCCAAGCCTGTAGGTGGTTGGTTTTTTCATATAGGTTCCAAAGCCTTGTGTGGGTATCTTTCCGGTTCCCAAGCCGTATATAATTGGGCAGCTTTTCCTAGGTTCCCAAGCCTAAAGTGGGCATCTTTTAGGGTTCCCAAGCCGAAGTCTATACAGTTCGATTTTATAACAATCTTCTTCATGTTCTATTGCATTCACGGTTGACTTTCTTTAACATTATTTCTGGGAATTTGTATTGTCGACCAGATGATGTTACTGAAGGTGCAGGAAGCAGAGTAATGAGGTGTTGTTCTGGAACCCAGCAAACGTCTTGCCTTTCAGGCCAAAAAAACGAATGAGCAGGACCTTGAGGATGCATAAATTTGATCAATGCGTCGTTTTGTTTGATAGAGACTTCAACAACATTGCCGACCCACCATTTCTTGTCATACATACATGCAACATAACATCCGGGAACTAGTTCAGACAATTTTAAATGCAAAGTGGCGGTATCAGAAATTTTCGCGACAAAATTGATTGTGTCATTTGAAACTTTGCTGACACAAATCGACTTCGAGTCAACTGGTACAAACTGGTGATGATCTCTTGTACCAGCAATTGTGCTGCTTCCTTGCCATCTGTCTTCTTGAAATTTCTTGCTTTTTTCGACCTCTTCTTTTGAAACATATATATATTTGATTCCGTTGATATGCTGCTGACAAAAATTAAATAGGTCTGTCGGCGTCAATATTTGATCTTCTAATGGTCTTTGCAAGCTTGCTCGGGCGGCCAGTCGCTTAGTCGTACCACCAACGCCGTCGCACGGCGACTTTCCATGGCTCGTGCCAAAAAAGTTCCATTCAGCTTTAATTTCAAAATCATTTTTGTGGTTGCACAAATTGACAAAATTTTTATAATTTTTGTACTGTGCTGCAGAGCCATCACTGAAGTAGTATATTTTGTAACGTTCGTTTTAGAAGTCAAAAACTCGATAAATTTTTCGATAAACACGTGTACAGATACCGTATCATGTTGCATACAATCAGAAATAATACAACAGCTGATAATTTGCAGCGTGTCTGCTTCACCAAAATAATAAGCAACAAATGGATGTAATGTTGCTTGTGAATTCTCCCAGTGAAAGCCTTGGGCAGCATCCTGGACAATGAATGAATAATTCTCTGCAAAATCCATTAAAACGATCACGTCTGTTTTCTTTAAATCTGCTTTCAACGACTTCAAATATTCGCTTTGATGCTTTGAAACGAAGTGGTGACTTGTTAGTTTCCAAATCTTGCTTACAAGTTTTTCGATGAAGCTGTCCAAAGGTAGAATGCTTGTTTCTAGCGTTTCACAGTCGGTGTGGACCCACTGTTTAAATTTGATCGATTCTTCGTAGTCCCTGTCCTTGAATATTTCTTCCAAGTACGCTATCAGCGCTTCTTCACCAGGGCACTTTTGGCATCGCTGTAACATAGCACAATATCAATAACTTCATCTGAATGAACGGGAAAGACAATCATGTTGAAAATTTAAATTAGATGTTGCCATGGCAACGCCGTCAACTTTGCCTAAATTTTTCTAGTCTTATTTGCCCGCGATGAAAAACCAGACCCACTGTTTTAGAGACTTTAAAAAATGCTCTTTCTAATTAGATTAGTTTCAAAGCATTTCTAGAGGGTCTATTTTTGTAACAGTTGATTTAAGGTACCCTATTTTTGACCAATTTACAAAAACCTGCAACTTTACACTTAATTTATTAAATTATGCAATGACCTATAGGCTTCCAATTTTTGCTTTAAAAACTATGTTATGTATAGATATCGTGCACCAAGTTTCATCTTCATCGCTTGAATATTGTCGGAACTGTACAGTGTCAACATTTTAATTTTTTTCTCAAAAAACATTTTTCGTCAAATTTTGTGAGAAATTTGTTCAGTCCTAATGATTAACTAAAATTTTTAAATTGTTGCGTTGAATAGAGCACCAAAAGTTGTCCTAAGTAGCCGAGTTTCGTTTCTTTTGAAAAAATAATAGCGGAGATAATGATATTTAAAATTGCGAAAATTTCACAGTCATACTGTAGGAAGTCGAGGTATGGGGTCAATCAAACTCCTGTATCTCCGCAAATATTGCACCGCCGAGCCTAAAACTTTACCAGCATTTGTTTGGGACATGTGGGACTGTTCATACAAAATTTCATCAAAATCGGTGATGGTCGCGCGGGGAGCCCTAGACCACGTGACATGGAATGACCCTTGCCCTAAATTTTATCTTTCATTGATATTATGCAGCTCTATAACTATTAAAGCCAAGTCATTGAAAACTTAGAAGATGTTCACGTGAGATACTCGTTATATTTTTGGATTAGTATAATTGATTCTTGAAAGAAAAGGGAACTGAAGTATGTAATGATTCTTTTCATTCTGAAATCAATGCTACGGGAATACTAGTGTAAATGTTAGACATATTTTAAAAGACTTGGGTCACAGTTTTTATGTTTTGTATTAAAATTAGGAGGCTCGTAGCCCGAGACTATCTCAGCTGAGGGTAAGGGGTTACATACTCTGGTAATGTAAGTGTAGCTGCACTTCACACACTAAATCTGATAACTCACCACTGGTTTGGAGCATGCTAAAAATTTGATTTTTGAAAATAGTGTTGCAGTTTTGTAAACAGTATTCATGAGTATTTGAATATTTCTTAGCCAGATCCTGAGGAGGAAATCCAAGAACAGATGAAGAAAAATGAAGAAGCTGCACAGCAACGTGGAAGAAAAGCTGTTGCCCAATTGAAATCAAACATAGTGGCTTCACGTCAGGAAAGGGATAAAGCTTTATCTCAGCGAGAAAAAGCCAAAACCTTGGAAAGCATACGTGCTACAATGGTTTCAGCTCTCCCTAATATCAAGAGCAAAAGGTACAAATTACTGTGTTGTTATTAATATAGCGTGGGGATCGGGTTGGTGTGGTTACTAGAGTGTTAGCTTCCCACCCCGTGGGCTCGGGTTCAAATCCCGGTGATGGCAGAGAGTTTTAAAGATTGCCCGATTCTTGCTTGAATGTTGTGTGGAGGACATTTCAAGCGCAACACTCTGTCCATCAGATGGGACGTTAAGCCGTGGTCCCCTTGGCACATTTCGTTAAGAGCAGGCTAATGCCGATGCCGAGTTTCTCTCCTCCCTTCCTACCCTTCCCTCATGGCACAAATACCTCAGCTGTTGGTCGCCTCCTTCAAATACCATGTTAATATTGTTTATATAATTAATGCAGTACTGTCTTAAGAATTTTGATCCCTAGCTGCCATAGAATTATGTATCCATTTACTTCTGAATACTTGAATGAAGAGAATGGCGTGTTCCAATTCAGGTTTTGTTCCTTGCATCAGTTCTTGGTTCTGATTCTTAATCAAGTATCTCATTATCATTGCTTGATCTTAAAAAAAATGTTGATAATATGTAGAGTCTCATGAACATCCATCGTAAGTATTCAATCCAAAGATTGGTTTTATTGTAGCTCTCTACTCTACTCTTCTATCTGCCAACCTTTTCATACTAACGTATTTCTTTTCTTTTATATCCCCATTATCTTGTCCTATCTAATTCACTTGGGATTTTTCTTTGCTGTTTTTACCTTCCGTTTGACCATGGTGGTCTTCATCAGGCCATCATCCTCATGATTTGGCCACTTTAACTGTCCCATCTTTTTCTGAAGGTCTTTAGAAGACTTCATTTTGAAAATTACCCAAGATAATGCATCAAGTTATCTCACAAGTGATATTTTCATTCAAATCTTTATAATTAAAGTATTTAATATTAATGGTGCTTTGGAAAAGTTTTATAACTGGGTTTTGTGATAATATATTTTCATTGATTTTTAAAAATTCAGTTCCGATTCTGCTCTTAAGCTCAAGAACCGCTGAAGGGCTGAATTGACCCATCTCTGAGGTTAACTAATTTTTCCGATTGCCTCTATGTTTTGACTTGTTAAGCTAATCTTTATCTTTTAACTCTGTGAATTGTAGAAAATGTTACCTAATTGCACTGATTAATATTTTAAAGTCGGGTGTAAATTTAAAAAATCCTGAGTTGTTGCAGCCTAGTTACAAAGATGGTTGTTATGTTACCACCCTAGCCTGTTTCGCTCTTGAACTACTTAAACTGAAATTATTTTTTGTTATTGTAAAGTCTATTTCATTATCCGTTTTACTGTTAATTTACTTCTAATTGACATTTTGTAGTGCAAATTTCTTCAACTGTCATTCCTGCTGTTTAAGTAATTAATTCATCCTTAGCTATTCATAAATCAGGTATGACAATTCAGTGTCAAATCTTATGATTCTGGAGCTGTATATCTGCCATTTAAGTACTTCTTGTGTAATAGATATTTTTTACGCAAATCTAATGATTTATTTCATTATTTATGAGTTATTAGAGCTATTTCTTAAGGGGTTGAATGAGGTTATTGATGCATTAGTGACCTTTTGCCTATTTTACTCATAAGGATCCTGCTCTCTAACTTTTTAAATATAATGTCATCACTGATTTTTTACTCAAATGTTAATGTACCTGAAGTTTACTAAAATATAGATTGTTAATGGAACCTCATTAATCAAGGGAAGTTGCATGCGTAGATAAAGTAGTATCCCCCAAGTCTTTTCTTAACCTTTGTGCATCATGTTAGGTACATCATTAAAATGACTTGACAGCTATTTCTGTGGTCATTAATTTCTGCTCTGTATGAGTTCTAATTACTCATGGAGGAGATAATTGCCTTTGTTTAGGACTGGGTAGCACTCTGGAAAATGTGGTAATTTGAGGGAAGTTTTAATTGCTATTATTATATTTTATATTGCTATTTATGGTGTCCTCTCATGAGTATTCTATCCTTGTTTCTAATGCAGGTGTAAGAGTGACCCGAGTAGTTGATTATCATCTCTGCGTATATTTGCGTATATTTACAATGTAGGCTGATGAGATTAGGATTATTTTATGATGTAAATGTTAAAGAAGTGATATTTTCATCAGCTTTTGACTACTTTTTACAATGGATTAATGACCCTAAATGCATGAAATTAGTATTTTCTTCTGATTTCAAGTAATTCTTTGAAATTCGTCATTGTAATTATAGGAATCCAGAACAGAACCACAGTAAAGCTGGAGAAAATGTTAGAGGCTTTGTAAATGACCCCGAAACGCCGCCAGTATGCACTGGAAGGGAAGAGAGCGAAGATCATGTTGAAAGCCAAAGAACGCCAGTTGTTCCTGAATTAAGATTGCCTGTATCCGCCACTGAGAGGCAAGGCATTAAGCTGCCAGAGACGTCTTCAAGAAAAACGTTACCTGCGACTGAAACCCTTCCCCATCTCGTGGAGGTGTACGACCATCATAACCCATGTTCACTCACACAGAGGCAGCATCCTTCTGTGAGGGTGGAGAAGACATCTATACTTTCTCAAGTAAGACAAAAAATATCACACTATATGCATGACATTTTCATATCCTTGAACTTTTATTGGATAAGAATGGATTTCTTTTGATTGTAAACCACTGGTTTTCATGAGTCACTTATTTATGGCTGCAAGGTTAGGGTGTCCCAAAAAAACCAAAAGTTTGAAAGTTGAGGGGGCATTTCCATTTTCCTATGCGAATGCATGAAAAAACATCCCACAAAAATTTTCAGCTCAATCGGACAATATTTGACCCTGCCGAAACGCATTCAAAGTTTGAATTTTTGAGTTTTCCAGATTTCATGCAATGTTGCCTACCCTGCAGGAGGCTCAAGTGTTAAAAAACAACCAATTTTAAGTTCAAACCATCTCCTCTAGCTCTATAGGCGTTGACAGCAACACTTGAGTCAAAATGAGCTTCATAGCCACAACTTGGTGTGTTTACAAGTCCCGCTCGCCGTTGCGGCCGCCAGGCGCCAGCCGAGTGCATATTGCCCCGCCGTGTCGTGTTGAGATTCGAGTTATGCGCTTTTGCAACATCGCTCTGTTTATGTTAAAAGTATCCCGGCTTAGTCTATCAGCCACTCGTGGAGTTTAGTGTTGTGCACTAACTGAGAACGTGAGGTATTGTCGTGTGTTTCGTGGTCGAGGCTGTTGCGGCGGTGGCCAGAATGAACGTGAAATCGAAGAGTACGCTGGTTATGCGAAGTGCGACAAGTGCGTGGTTGGTGGGTAATGAGTCCAAACATTTGCCCGGCAATGGTAAACTCCCTATGCTGCGTGAAGTTCTCAAAGTTTTCTTTTACAACCTACACTGTTCTCCAGGATCGATGTCAGCGGCAGATGCAGCAAGGATTGCAATCAAAGAGTTACTTGCTGTGTGGGGAAAGTCTAATATTCCTACGCAGGAGGCTCGAGCAGCCATTAAGAAGCTCCTGACAGCTTACGAGAACTACCATGCCCTTGGGAAAGACAAAAATAAAACTAGTGAGAAGTCAGTGTCCGCAAGAGAGGAATTCAGCAAAGTGCTCGACCGTCTGTTTGACATCGGCTGCAAAGACGCCCTTTCAAACATTACTGTGGAGGAGGACAAGTTGTTTTACATATCTATGAAAACTGATTGAAAAGGATATATGGCGGGTATTGATATAAAGTGGTGTAAGTGTTTAGAAAACCGTAAGAAACTTCAAGAAGAGGATTTTTAAAGGAAAAAACGGCATGAGAAAGAAAAGGAAATATTGGATGAGAAAGTGGACCTCGTTCGACAGATGTCTGCGGAGAGTACGACGAGCTCGTTGGATTCGGAAGAAAGTAATTTTTTCCGGGTGCGGGAAGGGTGACCAACATGGCGGAAGAAAGGGAGAAATAACATTTTGTTACTTTTACAGAATTTGAAATGCGGACAAGGTCCGGAAAGTGCCGTAGAGTAAGTATAATGTCCGACATCCTTGTGACTGCTTTCCTAGATCGGACTCAAGACGTCCTCTGCCGCTGGGTCTATGATAGTCCAGGCTGTCGCCAATGCGACAGCATCTGCATTGGGTTTTAAAGGGGATGAAATCCATTTAGTATTTTCCAAATCTCATCTACATATAATGAGAGTGAATAAAAGGTCCGAGACACTAAGGCTTATCAAGCAAGACTTTCACCCTCAAGTTCCTTTAGCAGTGCACTGGGATGGGAAATTACTTCCGAGCAATGAAGACGACAAGAGGCTGTTTGAAGGATATTTCAAATGTAGATGACATTATCAAATTTTGTATTCTTCAGCTGCAGGTTCGTAAATGGTAAATGTCAGGATGTTCAGGGTGATTTAAACTCCATCCTCAGGATTAGTATTTAAAATTATGCCCCATATTATTTTAGAACCACCATCCTCGAGACGACTACAAAGAATTTTTGGAGTTGTGTATAGTGTGGTTCCCAAGAAAGAGAAGTATGTGGTTCGGCCCCCCCAGGCCCAACTGACAAATCACGGTGGATGAATAAGGAGCTCTACGCTTTTAAAACGTGGATTTTTGGCAAGCAATTGCGTTTGTCGACACATGACAGTGACAATTTATTCAAATTGTGTTGCTTCATTGCAATTGCATTTATGAAACATTGGTACACCTGTCCTGTGGCAGTGAGCGCTCCGAGAATGGATCTTGAGCTACTTAAAGTCCTTGGTCGGAAGAAAGACCCTCACTACGCAGCAGCTTTGGCCAAGTTTTGTAACCATCTATGGTTAAAACTTTCGAAAACTTGAATTGTATGGCCCTCTTTGATGAAATGGTTTCTGACGACGAGAAAAGAGACATTGCGGAAGCAATCAGAGACAATGAGGGGTCTGACGATGACGCACCTCGGGCTACTCTTCCGCCTAATCGACCTATTAGTGAGCTGACTCTCGCTGACTTCGCTTCGAAAAATTCTGTGAAGTTTTTCAAAATTATTGGTATTTCGCCGGCATTTGTGCTGCGAGATCCGTGCACATGGAAAAGTGACGTAGACTATCAGAAGGGCCTATCTATAGTTCAGCACCTTAAGGTTGTTAATGATACTGCAGAGAGAGGAGTTCAATTAATAAAATATTTTCTAGTCAAGAAAAAATTGACAGATGATGAGGCTCCGAGGCAACATCTGTTACTAGTTGTTAAGCGGCATAGGAAAATGCATGAAAAAAGTGGCAAAAAACTCTAGTTTTTCATATTGCTTGTTGTTCACAGTGCATTTGTATCCGCATTATCACAGTATAATAATAAGAGAGCATTTTCTTACAGAGGTTTCTAATTTTAAATCCCCCAAGACCCTTAGAGCTAGGCAACATTGCATGAAATCTGGAAAACTCAAAAATTCAAACTTTGAATGCGTTTCGGCAGGGTCAAATATTGTCCGATTGAGCTGAAAATTTCTATGGGATGTTTTTTCATGCATTCGCATAGGAAAATGGAAATGCCCCCTCAACTTTCAAACTTTCGGTTTTTTTGGGACACCCTACTGCAAGGTGCTCGATCTGTTGCTTTGCCAACCTCAGTGGTGGCAGGGTTAAGTCCTTGCCTGCCATGCAAGAGGTCATGGGTTCGAGTCCCTCCTGGGTAGGTTTCTCTATCCAAGACATGGATATTAGTGTACGTTTAATTGTTAAGTTAAAAACCCCGATATAAAAAGGTCTAGGGTGCTGTTTTTGGTGGTACAGGAGTAAATAAAAATCTGAGAAAGTTATTTGCAAGAATATAGAAAATGGTTTCGTGGAATAGTAAACCACATTCTCAGACAACAGGCTGAGCAGTCAGTGTTGCACACAAATTTTCTGGGAAGCAACTGCTGCATAGCACAGTTCCGTGTTGATGCAGAGTGATCATGCCATTGGTTGCCTGACAGTTTTCACTGTCGATCATCATGCAGCCATGGATACGTGGTTCTTAGATACAACAGCTGCATAAAACGAGACCTGGTATGGATTCCCCTTAGGATGGTAGGCATCATGCAGGAAAACTCATGAGTATGGTTGATACTTACATTTAGTGACTAACTTCCAGTATAATAGGTCACCATCTGTCTATTGTACAGGGTGCGGCATCATAATTTCCTTTTTTATTATGGGCACCATCAGGGGTGGTCTGGGGACCCTTGGCGAGGCCTCATGATGAGGTCCTCCTTACCTTTGGTCATAATGACTGAAACGTGTTCTTCTTCATGCCATTTCAGCCGTAATGACCGAAGTGTGTCACTTTTTTGGCCTCTCTTAGCACACCATCGGTCACTGCTACTTCAGTGCCGATATATGACGTGACTGACACTGCACTCATAGCCGCATACACACCAAAACTCAAATGGAAAGGATCCAAGTATTAAAGCAAAAAGAAAAGTATAGACTTTTGGTGCAATGGGTGAATTTGTCTAAAAATCCACGGCAGGGATTGTGTTAATTTTTTTTTATATGTGTATTAATCAAATTTGTGTAATTACAGCTTTTGATTCATACAATGACATCAGTGGAAGAGATCATTGGTAATATTTACACTATTTATTGTTTGCTTTTACTTTTGTGTCGTCTACGAACATGATTCATATGCCCAAGGACATGATACATATGTCTATGGACATGGCAGAAGAGGGACATTATGTGTTTACTCACAAGAAAAAACATAAATCGTTTATGTTAAATTATTTGTTATTGGACATTATGTGTCTAGTCATAGAATACAAAATATATACAATTTAGTCATGACTTCAAATACAAGATGAAGTGCAGAGTGAAATGTTGAAGTAATGAATATACATAATGCCCTAAAAATAAATTGGCCTACTGTAATTCAAAGTTACTTCTATAATCTTAGCATACTCGGTATTCAGAAATAACAAATGTTGGTATTTAATAATAAATATGACAGACATAATGTTAACTTGGCCTAATCTAAGTCTGCATGGTACTGTACCAATTGGTTTTGACAAGATGTGCAGTCATTTATTCATGCAAAAATAAAAAGATCCTAGAATTCTGTTTGGCATTATGGGAAAATGTCTCAAAAACAAAATTGCTACTTTAAAATGTCCTAAGTAAAGAAATATTTGTAAAATTTCAGTAACTTGTGCGTGTAATTTCAATCCAAGCACACATTAAACTTTACAAAGAATACAAGAAGCAGAACTTCCAGTGTGTGAAGATTATGTATCATCATTGACGTCTTGAAATTCTAATTGCATTTTTCCAATATCTATGTGCTTACATTTCTTCTCTTGGAGCACATTCAATACATGTTAGGCTTCTCACTTGTACTAAGTTTGGTTTTGTGACCGACCAGCCAATCTTATGTGTTTTTAGGGCACCGTTAAATTTGGGCATGTTAAAAGTGGATTAGAGAAGCTTTCTAGAATGAAATGAGATGGCACATGAATGATCATTTAAATTTTGTACTTCATTCCGTCATCTCCATTGACATTAAATCTTTTAATTACTTTCAGACTAATGCTCGTGAAGCAGCAGAAAGAGAATCAAAGGAAGAGGCTGAAAGACAGACAGTGGGGGTGGAGGCTGAGGAAGAAGCAAGGATAACGAGAGGGAAGAAAGCTCTGGCTAAAGAACTAATTCGCCGAGATTTCAGCAGAGTTATGAATCATTTTGATGAACTAGCCAGGCAGGACTGCAAAGCAAGGGTGGCTGAAATTTCAAAATTACCAGTAAGCATTTCACCAGTTCATTAGTTAGCCAAAATATTGACAATTTTGTTGAAAAATACGACGATATCAATTAGCTGCTGAGTGCAATAAAATCTATTTAAGCTTTCTTTCTTTGGCATGCTAACTTTGAATCTTCTTATTACATAATGTACATTGTCACATCTTCAATAATGAACAGGTGTGCCTTACTTCCTGCTTAGGGTATAAGGTCTCCCGATAGGGTATAAAGCTGTACTTGCCCTGTGCATAGAAAAGTGTGTAGAAAAATATCTCTTGGATATGAATAATTGTTCATCGTGATAATATTTTGCAAATTTGAGAAATTATGTTAAAGTTGGCTCTTGCCCAAAGCAGTTGATATGGGGCAGACTTAAATCTTGGGCTTCAAAGTAATTGTTAACTGTCATGGCCGTAATTTCATGAATATAAAAATTTAAAGATTAAATTATGTATTTAGGAATCACTCATTGGCACCGTATAGGTTCTTGAAATGGATATGTATGTACAGTCATTTCCAAAGGTATTTATCACCATAGAGTGGTGGATCTATGCGGTGGGGACTGATTCCAAGGGGGGAAGGGCTATAGCCCCCCCCTTGGGTATCCAATTTGCACAAGATAGAATGGTAATTTTTTCTGACCCCCACTACTGCTAGAATTTGAACCCCCCTTTGTCCCTATCCTGGATCCACCACTCACCATATATCATTGGGCCTTCCACCCATGTTTTTTGGCAGTGGGTTCACCAGCCATGCCACTTACAACATCCTCAATGGCTCTTGGCAATGTTAACATTTCTTGTATCTTGTGTGCCAACTGTACAGAGTTTGTATAGACTTGGCCCCATTGAGCTGGTAGATAGAGCGTGAGAGTGGATTCATACTTTTGGAAATGATTGTTTGAAATTATGTAGTTTTAATTGTAAACTGCCATAAAAAATGTCACCCTTGTTAGCGCGGGGTTATCGTTGGGATGGCACTCCAAAAGAGTTGGCGAAACAAGTCAGTCAGTTAAGGAATTTATTGTGATTTCTTTAACATTGCGTCGCGAATGCCTTCCTTCCGACTTAAACACACACCGAGTCTATCCCGCCGACTGACTGCTGCCTACAGCATCATCCGCCATCCCATCCACCACGTGACCACCAGCTCCCTCCAAGGTGCTGATGTCAGCATGGCTACCACGCTGGCATTTCACATAAGTGTCTCCTTATAGAGGTCCAAATACCATGAGACATCTAAATGACCATCTGGTCTCACGTCCCCGTTTGGCGGCAAACTCAAGTGGTGCTGCTTACACCCTTTTTATTTCATAAATTATGAGTTTAGTTGAGGAGGGTGGTAGCCTAGGTGGTGAAGTGTTTGGCTGATGATCAATGGGTTCTTGGTTCAATACCTGCGTGATCTTTTGGACTCTCCTAGAAAAATACTTTTCATTAGGTTGCTTAAGTTAAGGACTTGGCCCTCATACACTGAATATGAGACATTCAATTGCCTGCGGCTTATTTTGGGTCAGCTCTGTGATAAGAGAGTAGAAAATTGAAGATATGTAATGGTATCAGATTCAGCATAATTTTTAACTTCTACGAAAGCCAAGCTTCTATTCAGCTGATAACTCTAAGCTGTACGCATCCATCCATAAAAATAAACGGCCAACTCCCCCATTAACACTAAGCTTTCATTTCCATTAAAATTAAACAAAATTATTTTGTTAGATTCTCTAATCATTATGGTCATCACTTAAATAATTTTTCTTTTAATTTTTTTGTCTCATTTTTTTCATGCAGCCAGAAATTTATATGGATGAGGAGAGAGCAGCTTGTGTTAAGAAGAAGCAACAGCAAGACATGGAATCTGCTTTTGAAGGAGTTATGCATGGGAACATGGGTGTTGAACTTGGAAAGGAAAGGTCAAAAGGAGACAAGTCTGAGGACACTGGTTGTGAACCTCTGTTAGTAGAGAAGGCATCTTTCCCTGAAGATATCACACTAGATGCAACTGACCCTATGACTGACACATCCATTCCAAAATTAAATTTGGCTGTTTGTGAACAAGGTATGTTAAAAATTAATAATAACTACTCGATAAATTTTTTATCCAAAGTTATTCTTTCATCTCCCTAATTAGTTTTGGAGATGCCAATACAGAAAATACTTTTTGAACTTGATAGTTATTGGTAGAGTGCTCTGCACGGAGATCCGTGCACATAAAATTTTGGTGAAAACGTTTCACCCCTTCCAAATTATTTGTATGATGAAGGCTCTGTCAGATGAGGTGTGCTTGCTGGAACTTCTAAGTCCGATTTATATGCCATCAGCAGGGTGCCCAGTGACCGGAAAAATCAGGAGAATAGGGTAGTTTCCTTCATCAAAGAAAACGAAAGGCATTGATTGCGATTCGTTACCCACCATTAGTGTATTTATTCATAATATACAAATTATTTGGTTTTAGAAGTCCCAGTATGGATGAATGTTAATGGTCAATTTTAACCTCATTTGATAAAGGCCAGATTGGCACACATGCGATACCACTCCACATGACGTCACAGGGGCCTAGATTCTATACGAGTAGTCAGGAGTCTTACATCATCTGAGATTAACAATGCATGCATGAGGCACAGAGCTCAGGGAAACATTTCTTAATAATCACCTATTAAAATTCCCTAAGGTCGAAAAGTTTCCTTAGTTTGATAGGGTATTAATATGATGTCTCCATGCTTCTGGGTTTCACCGTATGGATTTTCTTTGCGACAGTTTCTCCGGTATTCCAACCGGCATCTTCAGGAAAACTATGCATCAACTTCAGGGTATTAATAATCCTTATCTAAGCCAAGCACTACCTGCTAGCAGGGTACTCTGCTACCTGCTAGCAGCCTGCATCACAGCGGCACACAGAGCCTCACACCAAGGTCGCCTCACACAGCGGCTGCCGGAACCAGAATGACATCACATGGGCTTTTCCCAGCATTCATACTCATCCATCAGGTTTTTGTGGGCTTTAAAATTTTCAATTTTCATTTAATCGCGAAAATTAGATATTGTCATTTAAAAATCTAAAAGCATGAAATACGTACTCCAGGAGTAATAATCTTTCAATTTAGGCTATTACAAAATATTAGGAAACCACCCTATTGTACTTCCCTCTTCAATCCAGTGTACGATCTACTCCCTCTAATTTATATATGTATTTATGAAAGAGGATGTCTGTTTTTTTCTGTCAAGTATGCGTTTCCATACAGCTGCACAAATTGCAACCAAAGTTAATATATAGGTGCTTCTCATGCTTCCAAACTCTGTAGGGTTACTTTAGGTTGCATCTGACACGTCCTTTGTGTCGTTTTCTCATTACCATTCGTTACGTCACGTCATACAACCTCTGCGGTTGGACATCCTGCCAGTCAGGCACCCCTCTTTACAAAATCGAAGCGAAAACATAACTCAAAGAATACTACTCTTATCTATTAATCCTCTTGTTACAAACCTTTTTGCTGGGGCTTGTGTTCACATGGCATTTTTAGTCTGCGCATGCATGGACCATATAGGTAACGATCAGTGTTGTGAAGCGGGATGTAAGCTGATCATGTGCACAGTATATGGAAATTATTTTTCTATTGTTTGCTGTTTAGCATTTTCCGCTCACCGCCTTACTTCAATTTTGAGGTGGGGTGATAGGATGGGGTAACTTGCAAAATTCTCCATTTAAAGTGGACTTAACAGGAAGAGTACAGGAGAATTTCAAGTTTATTTATTAAACATTATCCTAGTTTAGCTAAAATTTCTTTAAACTCGACCATATTCAAATGCATGACCCATTGAGTATGCTTGTTCACTGTCTCATTTCTCTCAAGGGGGTGACCATCACCATATCTGCTTTCTTCCTTTACCTAAAATTCGTGCCATGTGACTAATAGTTCCAAGTTTCCCACTTCTCTGAGTACTATCCTTACCGAAAACTCCTGCTGGTTGAAGTTAGATCTTAGGTTTCCACTGCATTTCTCCATATTAGTTGGCTTTCAGGCCTTCCTCCGTGTTGAGTCATCAATACCTGACAACAGTTCCTCCAGCCATCCTGCTGGCGTCTTCAGGTCAGAAGATGCCTGCAGGATGGGTGGAGAAACTGTTGTCACCTATGGACAACTCAACAAGGTGGAATGCCCAAAAGCTGACAGCTAGTCCTGCTAGTTGTACATATGTATCTATAAATCTTATTCTCTTTTTTCCCCTGCCTTGCATCTTTATCTCTAAAGCAGATTTTAGCATCTCCCAACTCTTCCATCTCCTCCCAGGAAGAAAGAATTTTTCCCTGATATGTTCAATTTTTTTTAGTCACATTTTGTAACTATGTATATTATAGTCCAAGTTAGCCCTTTGATTTGCATATTTTATTTAGCATATTTTGATGAAATAATTGGAACAGCAATTTTTTTATTTCCAGTTTCAACCTCTACCTCTACAGAATATGACGCTTCTAGCAGTAGCTCTCATCCTACCATTAACTCTAGTGATGTGTTATCTGACAAAACGAAAAATGCCGATGAACCAATTGAAATTACGCCAGTTGAAAAAATTGAAGAAAAACCATGTGAACGACAATCAGCTGAGGTAAGTAACTTTAACTTAGCCTGCCTTTAACTTAAATAATATTATTTATTTATGATTTAATATGCTGAGGAAGTGAGTCGGAAAAGTTGACTGTTTATCAATTAGCATGATTCTGTATCAAAAATGTCTTCATGGTAAAAGTACACACTAACAAGATATTATCTGAAGTTATTTTTTTTCTCATTTTGATGCTTAATATTTGTTTAAATTTAGGATATAGACCGAGAGTTGCAAGCTGCCAGAGAAGAGTTGCGAAGGCGAATTGAAAATGCAAGATCCATTTTGGAGGAAAATGGTAGGGATTTTTTTATTAAACCCTTCTACTTCAATTTATTTTCTGAATATAGTGCTCCTATCCTCTATTTTTTCTGTGGTTCTAACGGAAAGATAAAGAAATGATATTTTGTAGTTTGCAATCAGCGCAGAACAGTGAAATAAAAAGTGATTATTTCATATTGTTAATGAACGAAACCTCTTCCCGTAAGAACATCAAAAACACTGCTATACCTACTCATGTAAAATCTTTTTATTTCGTCCACTGTATCATATTTCATGAAACATGAGTTCTTAATGTACATAATGGGTTTTAACATTGTTAATCTTTCAACATATTTCTATTGCTCCCCTAAATAGAGCTAAAATTATGAAAATCTGATGATGATCTACTCTTGTCATTGCACGATTTTCCATCGGAAGTTCATGATGAGCTAGACTTGTCATTTCAGCGTAAGCGGTTAACACATTCAGTGCGTGGCACCTCAATTGACGTGGTCCTGTTCAAGCCGAGATACGGAGCATGTCAATTGACGTGCTCTGCCGGTCAGGCTTGGAACCCTTTGTCTTCCTCCGTACATGACTAATATCCACTTCCGAGTCTTCCGATCGCGTGTATGGCCTTTAGCAAGCTTCCCTCTTTTGAATCTTGTGCGCCGTTTGTAAAAAGCAGAATTTGAACGGAAGTTGTGGTGCAGAAACCTCTATTTTTCTTTTTTATTTTAACAGCCAATTTTGAGGACTTTAATGAAAATCGGGCCCGCATTGAATGTCTTAATGATGTGGATATATTTATGTACAGTAGACTCCCGATTATCCGGGCCAATGACGGGGATAGACGGCACGAATAATCGGAAAACACGGATAATCCAAGCTTTCTCTTAAATGTTTTGTAATGTTTATACTTTACGAAAAACAAGCAATATACAGTGGAACTTGGTTAGTACGTTCCTCCTTAGTACGTTTTCCTCCTTAGTACGGCGATTTCCCTCGGTCCCGGTACCATCCGAACAAAATACAGGTAAAAGAATTTGGTTAGTACGTTTGAAAAAATTGCGCTTTCCTGGTTAGTACGCTCAATTGCTTGCCGTGACGCAACCCGCAATTCGTTCTCTAGTGTCTTCTTAAGGGTCGCAAACGTCTGAATTCATGATTTAATTTATTATTATTAGCCATTAACATTCTTCCATTCATTCCACATCTCTTTCTTCTACCGTAATTCATCCAAATGCATTTCTGAATTCTTGTGACGTGATGAAAAATAAAATGCGCCCATTTTTCGGGAATGTCTGACTACGAAAAACTACAGCCAATAAGAAGCCCCAATTTTCCCCACCCCGAGCTCCTCACCTTCTGTTGCCTTTGGAGCGCTTGTGAGTGCCCACTGCTGCACACAAAGTTCGTGAGTTGGCAATTGTTGCTATTGCACGAGTTATCATGATGAAGAAATGAGTCTTAACGGTATTAGACAATTCCCACATTATCTAAAGCAGTACTGCTCCATAAACTCGACGTCGTGCGTATTTACTTGACTACTGTTGCGGGAGCAGACGGTCCTCTGGATCTCAACGCGAAGCTTAGCTTAAAAGTACCTGATCTCGGAACGAAAGCAGACAACATTAGACAAATTTTGAAAGTAAATTTCAACTGTCTAATATAAAATTTTCTTGTAATTACGTCGTAATCTAATAATCTTGCGTGACATCAGTCGATATATCGATCGATTTTACAATCGAAATGGTATCATTCCAGAAGCGAATGTCTACGGCTGTTGCCATAATTTGAAAGTCAATATAATTTTGCCCAATTTTTATGATGTTTAAAAAACCAGTTGACTTACTCCGGGTTGTTGTTATATTCTCCGAGTACGCTGTGAGAAAGAAAAATGACTTGTCTTCGCTTGTCTGAGCTTCACTCGTCCTCGTTCTGTAAATATATATAGGATAAATCACGGGAGATAGACGCCGTAATCTTGGAATCGTCTTCGGAAATCTATGAAAAATTGCGATTTTTATTCACATGGTATTGTTTTTCAATGTAGCGCTCATTTTCTTGATTTTAAATGTGAAAAGAGTTCAGGAAGGCGATCCTATGAGAACTACCGATAGTAATTGTAATTATGACGACTTTTTCACTGATTGCAATAACCCCGACTGCTATTATTTACTTTCCTCGTTAGTACGTTTTCCTGGTTAGTACGTTCATTTTTCGTGGTCCCTTCAGAAACGTACTAACCAAGTTCCACTGTATTATTATCTATGCAGTTATTCTGTTATTTAAGAGTGCTTCCCGGACTCATTCAGAGCTTTCTTCGCCAGTTCGCGATCTTTTTAGCGGTAATAGCATGGTTGAACTGGTATTGTTAATGCTCCATGTAAGGCCTGGTTTCGAAAACCATGTATCCATGGTCGTGTGATCATTACAGAAAAGTGGTTTGCACAAATGCCTCAAAACCACTGCTCAACATCGGAAACTACACTGTCAGGCACCACGCCATGTACTCGCGTCTCGCTCAAGTTGCCCGGGTTGCAACTGCTGCGCGACGTGTATCTGTGATCAAGGACCCCTGTCGCACACTGCGAGGCTTGGAAAACAGGGACACGGTGCTCTCATGAATGCAACTAGCGCGTGATCACTTCCGTTTTACAAAGGGGGTTCTAATGAGAATAATAAGCGCGTTGTATCCTAGCATTTATTCCGTAATTCCGATGATTTTGCGTCCAATTTTTTTAAAAAGATTGCGGAAAAAATTGAGCGAGAGTGAAAATCATGCACGGATAATCCGCCACCCGGATAAACTGCAGCCGAATAATTGGGAGTCTGCTTTATTGTAATTATAATTTCTGCGAAACATCAAATGAAACCCCTCAATAAATTGCAGTCAAAGGTATCTGTGTTTTTGTTTAATTTTTTTGTTTCTCATTCGTCCTTTTTTATTGCAGGAAGTGAGCGTGTCAAGAGTGATCGATGCAGGAAAGAAGGAGATGAGGTTGATCATAAGCCCTCAAGTGAGCCTGACAAAGGAAAAGTGGCCTGGTGGTGCACATTATCACAAGGAAAAACTAAGACTCAGGTTTTGCCTTTAGGTAATTATTTTTTGCAAAGTTTAGATTTGATCTCCTCCAGCGTAAATCTGATGAAAAGTATTAGGCATGGATGGATCCATCTGTGTCTATGGTAATGTTACAAGCTGCTGTAGTTATTTTCCTTACTATTTGCTCAACCGGTTTCTATGTTTACACATCATTACTGATAAGACAGCTCTTGATATTGCTGTGTAAACATTGAAATTGGTCGAGCAAATAAAATAGTGTAGAAAGTTACTACAGCTGCTAGTATCATTACCATCGATGAATTTCCAAAAAGTGAACTCTTCAACAATCAATATGTGTGTAAGATATCAGATGTAGAATTCTCAGATATTTACAGATCCAAATTCATTTGAAAAAACAGGCTATTAAATGGAGGTATGCAAGTAATAAAGTTTCTTTGGGGTAGACTTGATAAAGCAATTCTATTTCCTCTATAACTCAGGTATTTTTGTGTTTTACTCATTTCAGACAATTGTTGAGACCAAATGATTTTGACTAATAATTTTCAAGATGGTCAATTGTATTATCTTTCGACTTATGAGGTGGTTGTTATTTATGTTTCCTAAATGTATTTCAATCAAACATTAAAGGGCCTTTTCATCTCAAATCAGGCAGACAGTGCAGGGGCTATTTCGCCATCTCACGTCCACGCATTCTCGCATGTGTTCTAGCAATTCACTGCTTTACATGATGCAATTATGACTGAGCCTTCGCACACACGTCAGATGGTGCAAGTACGTGCCCCATGTAAAATGGCCTTTAGTCATTTTTTATGTGATCGTAAATTCTTCGAAGATATTCCCATTGCTGTGCCCCTATTTTGAATCACATTCTAAGATAAATTTTTTACGCCATGAAATTAAAAAAATCGTTTTTCTTTCTTTTTTCAGAAACTGTTGAGAAAGAAAAACCCAAGGAAGGAAAATCAGAGACGGAAAAAACTGAGAAAGAGAAGTCCAAAAGCAAAAGGAAGAGTTCCGTGTACAAAAATTCATTTGAAGTGAAGGGGAAGACTCTTGAGGAGGTTGACATACTGTTGCAGAAAGCCAAGAAAGATAGAGAGAGTCGGGACTCCAATGGGACTGTATCAAGTAACTCTACTTCATCGTGGGGATTAGAAGAAGTTCGTGTAGTGTTCAAGGTGGATGAGGAATCATCTGAAAAAGATACAACAGGCGTAGAGGAGGAGGGAAGTTCAAGACCTACAGTTACTCTGCAGAAGGCTCCCGAGCATCATAAGTCTCGAGGTGAAAGGGTGAAGTGGGTTGCTGGAGATAAGAAGGAAACAAAGCCAAAGCAGGTGAGAATTTTATTTTCAGTAAATTGGCTTATACAGGGAGAAAAATTGTGTCACAGAATTTTAACCCCGGATAGCTAATTCCAGTAGGAGCAAAAATTACTTATGACGCTGTCGTGTCCTCTGGTAGACAGCTGGATAAGGAGCGACTCAGACTTGGGATCTTGACTGATACTAAGGGATTATGGGCTGCGAAGGTGGTCCTCTCGGAGGGACAGTATCGGTGAGAAATGAATGATATAGAGTTTGCCACAAGGAGTGTATTTTAGACTGTTGTTTCTTGGACAAGAGTGATCTCCTCACTTGGATACACTGGATCAATCAACGAGCTTTCCTTCCATGGCTCTGCGGGAATCCTCTACATGGGTCCTGACACTTGACACCTTGCAGTTTTTAAGGAATTGCGGTATCCGACCACCCCCGTGT
Organism: Ischnura elegans; assembly: GCF_921293095.1. Lineage (NCBI taxonomy): Eukaryota > Metazoa > Arthropoda > Insecta > Odonata > Coenagrionidae > Ischnura > Ischnura elegans. Next base: position 56,320,612 of record NC_060251.1, on the reverse strand, counting down.
GCATGCTAAAATTTTCCACTCATGCGCCATTCTTTTCTGAAAAGGGCACCTGCACCGACTGTCAAAAATGTATTCCGCACAATCAGCACTGTACAGGCAAAATTGAAAGTTCCAGAGACTCATGCATAAACCAAAATAAGGCAAATTGTAAGACGGACTGGGTCGGATTGAACAATTGCCAGGCATCACACAAAGAGGATGCATGGATAGCAGGAATGGAATCAGCCTAAGCAATAGACACGCATCACACAAAGAGTATGCTTGCAATGAAAATTTAATCAGCTAGCAAAATTGCCACGCATCAGAAAAGAATGTGAGAATTTAATCAGCAAGGAAAATAAGTTGGGATATAACAATATTTTGGTCAAAAATGCACCATTTTTTAAAGTACAAAATCTTTGAGCCAAGCAATCCGATTGGCCTTAAGTTTGCCCTGTTGCTGGATGCTCTAGACAAAGGCAAAGGCAAATATGTACTGGCAAAGCATTCGTAGTCATGAGTTATCCAGAGCATCCGGGGGGCAGGGTAAACTCGAGGCCAATCGGAGTGCTTTGCTCAAAGTTTCTGTTGTTTAAAAATGGTGAGTTTTCGACCTAAACATGATTAATAATTTTGGTTCCTACTGGCATCAGCTACCCAGGGTTTATATTCCATGACATAATTTTTCTCCGCCTTGTATATGTAGTTGAATCCAAAAGTGTTGCAATGAATTGATTGGCACCAATTTTCCCCAGTTTAGAAATAGAATTTATATATTTTCTAACTAGGACATTTAGGACTATGTTGTTCTTAGATGTATGTAATTTACTTGTTGGGAAACACTTATATCTATGCCATGGATGGTGGAAATCCCACCATCGATGGCATGGGTAATCGGTCATTACTTGTCATCAAGCTTTACCAGGGCGAATCCCAGAGGGATTCGCCCTGGTAAAGCTTTTGATTTGGTGGGTGGGAATTGTTATCACTCGGCCATCAAAGTCTGCTTGGTGTAGTTAGAGTCTCAGAAGGAGCAAAATTTGAACAACAATCATATCTCTCATAATATTGTACATAATTACTGCATCATTCAGAATTATTATTTTATGAATTTTTTAAAGGTTTAAGATTGCATTAGTGGAGTAGGTTGTGCTTGACATGGAATCCACTACATTTTGTTTTATTTTCATTTGTTTACATTCGTAAAGCAGTCTATCCATTGAATCATACTTTTTTACCAATCTGCTGCATTCCTGCTCATTTAGTGCAAACCTTTTTGATTAGACTATTCAATCGTCCATTGGCCATAATTGCTCATGTAAAACCTCATTTGTGGAATAAGTTTAGGGTGTACCCTTATCATGTTGTCATTTCTTCACTTATTTACCTTATCTCCTCACTTGTCATTTGTACCTCTAGTTTTTTATTGAAACCTGATGGCTGGTGGTCTTGATGACTAAAATGTGCCTTGTGTATTTATTTCTCAGTTACGCCTTTTGTCCTTGAGGTTACCTGCCAAAATAGCTTTAAATAAGCTGATTTTTGTATTTAAGGCAATTTTTTATCAAAGCATTTTAGTTCTTCATCTTATTCATCCTTTCTTCAATTTAGGTGGAGGATAAGCATCTGGGTAGACAAGAAAGACGTTCAGTCAAATTTCTGGATGATAAGGTGTCTCGCAAAAGAAAGGAAAGATGGGATAATGTTGCTGATCAAACAGCACGAGCTGACAAAGATTTGAATATAATGGCCGATAGGAAGAAAAGGTATGTTTCTTTTAGATGGTACATGAAGTTGCTGTAATGCTCCTTGTAAATATGCAGTAAATATAGTTTCACAAAGCTGGAGATCAGTATTCATGATTTTTATATTATTGAGCTATTGGGTTCAAGTGGATAATATTAATATGTATTTATTCAGTGTAAGGTTGTTAGTGATTTAGTGTGTATAAGTCATTCCTCAAATTACATGTTATATGAATTGTGCATTTAACTTCGGTTAGTTATACAGTTAAACATGGTTTTTTAAGTATGTATACAGAAAAGTATAATTTTTACAATTTAGCGAGTTTCCCTTTAAACAATTTATTCACCAATTAGGTGTAGAGTACATATAGCTATGCATTTTGGCACTGTGTACATGCAAATGTATGGTTACAAGTCACAAATGTGAGTGAAGCTTGAGTTTTAGTAGAAGCACCCCTCTCTTCCTGGGGGTATTACATACTCCCTGGATCCAGGTAATGACCCACCCTTCCCCCCCCCCCCCCCCCCAAATTTGATGCTGAATGCCCATATCTCTATTGTTATCCTTGACTGCTACACTGTACTGTCTGGGCTTCTGATTGTGGCATGGTTGTATGCTAGAGGAATTATCAATGCAAACGGATTCATTTCAGTGGAAGGAAAGGAGAAAAAGCGCTGAGGACAGATTTGGATAGAACCCAGAGTGATACTTCATGTGCGAGACTGCCAACCGACCAGGAAATTATGGACAGTGACCGAGCCAAGTTGATTCTGGAGGAAGTCAAATCTCAGAGGAAGAGGCTGGAAAAATGGGTGGAGGAGCAAAGAAATGCTAGGGGGAAAGGAAATCGCCTGCTTCTCAATTATATTCAGAAGCTTCTCTCAATGTCTCGCGAGAGTGTGGCTGAACTTAGCGTGAGTGACGTCTCATCCCCTGTTGTTCTCTTGTCCACTCCCAGCATATCTGATTCTAGTGCTGCGGCTGAAGTGGTGGAAGATCCTTCGGCCGTGAAAAAGTGTGAAGATAAAGGTGTTGGAACAAGCTTTGAAGATGCGGTCGTGGATCAAGAAGTTCAGGTCACATTGTCTCCGTGCAGAGATGAGAGAACTATCAGCCCAGCATCAACTGTGGATGGTAGGACAATAAGAAAGGTTTCTCCAGTCGTGGATAGGCACATCATCAGTCGAACAGAGGAAAGTGATAAGTCTCTCAGACTTTCCCTTGACCGTGATATTGCCAAGTCATTGGCTGAGTTAAAATCAAGTGTAATGCCTCCTCGGAGTGATCCTAGTGTTCCTGTTAGGGAGTTGCAGAGCCCTGTGCAGTTAATACCCCATGTCCCCTCTATACCTCCTAGCCCACCTCCTCCCTCTCCAGAGTATGATGAGTTATCTGTTCTGCATTCGAAAAGAATTTCTCTGCTCGGTGCCAAGCTGGAGGAAATTCGAGAAATGAGGAAAAGGCTCATGACATCGTTCCAGTCATCAAACAGTGATTCAGAATTTAGTGCAAGTTTGTCCCCTAAAAGCGGTGATGAAGACGCTGCTAATGTGACCAAGAGAAGTGATAGTGTGAAGGAAGGTGAAAGGAGTGATGTTCCTGAATATCAAGCGAAAGGCTCAGAGGTACATCTTGGGGAAAGTGACGGGAGAGAATCGTTGGATTCATCTCGTAGCAGCGGAAGGAGTGATGAAGAGTCTGAGGTCAGTATTTTATTACTTAGATTTTTGGTATTAGTGCAATAGTCGCAATACTTCAGGCAGTTTTAGTGTAATACGTAGCTTGATTAAATCAAAACTTGAACAACTTAAGGCTGGAAGGCGATACTTGGTGGAACTTGGTGACAGGAAACATAATGAAGACACACTTTTGTATGCTCCACAGGAGTTTTAATTACCGACCCAAGTTTCGACATAGTTAAAACTCCTGTGGATCATACAAAAGTGTGTCTTCATTATGTTTCAAAACTTGAAGCTTGTACGTGGTGGAAGGGCTCCAATTTGTCAATGACAGACACTTTGTTACTTCCATTATATATTTTAAATTTTTTTTTCTATTTTTTGAACAGGTTTGGCTGTTACACCATTATCAAGTACAACCAAGTAAATTTTCTGTACTTGATAATGGTGTAATAGTTGAAATTGGTCAAAAAATAGAAATTTTTTAAAAATATGTATGTGTAATGTGGAAGTAATTAAGTGTCTGTTATTGATAGCATAGCTTGATAATTAAGACTTATTGCAGGAAAGAGTTTGAAAACATTTAAAGCTTAAAGTTTAAAGAAAGATTTTACAAGCATTTAAACTGCCGTAAAGAAGTACCCTGATTGAAGAGTTTTTCTGATTAGTTCATATACATCTGTGCATTTAGTAGAAGGCTTTCTATTAAGTTATTAGAGATTGATTTTATGCATTGTAGGTATATTGGCAGACATTATTGTGGTTCATTTATACTGTGCTATGTTTTAGAAAATATGAAACTATCTGGAAGTTTAGTCCTTTTACCTAAACTTCTGATTATTTCTTTCCTTTGAAGAAAAGATGTTTAGAGGAGAAGAGTTTAATCAATTTTCATATAATTTTTGCTGATAGGTTTGAGTTGCGTTCTACCTAACCTTCCTGGTACTCAAGGATTTATGTATTAAAAATCCTATTATTACATATAAAGCATTATTGACCACTATGGTAGAACATTATTCAAGTACGTATTTATGATTTTTTGATCATTTGACCAAAAAAACATCAGAAGAACTTAATAATTAAAATGGCATAACATAGCTACACTGGGCTACATGAAGGATGTAGTCCTGAGTACCCCATAATGTATGCATGCAGTGTGCTAATTAATGCCATTTGTGAAGCTTATTAGAATGTCTTAAATTGGCAGTTATGTTTGCAAATATGTTGGTTATATATACTTCTCTGCTGTCAGAGTAATTACAATTGGTTTGTCTTTAATTTTAGGATTCCTTATTGGAAAAATTGTTCCTGGACTCTTTAACCCTCTCAGAGCCTAAGAAATCCTTTAAACCTAGTGAAGAGGTGAAATCCACTCTGAGGAATGGCAATGCCAAAGCTGGTCCTCCACCGACAGCCTTGAAAGGAGGAACATGGTAATTTAATTCTCTACTACTTTCTCCGTCCTTTCAGTGTTTCCTGTCATTGTTTGTTGCTTAAGACCATCCAATTTCTTTTATTTAGATTTTTATTGGCATGTACATATTGTTGGTTTTTTTGCCATTAGTCATTAGTGGGAGGTCATCATCAATTGCTTATTTTTCATGTTTTGCGTAAAAAAATTGGCTTTATTAGTAGTAATTTTGTAGGAAAATAAGTATGTCTCATTGAGATACATATTTATCCTGAGAATGTGAAAAATTCCTTTCTTGAATAGCATCATTCATTTCTCATTGTTTCAATTGTACAAGTGTTAGGAGATATATGTAATAATTATTCAATAATTTTGCAATTATAAGGAAAGTGTTTGTATTCTAAGTGCTATTTTCTTTTGGAAGTCAGTACTCAAGGTAAGGAGAATTATCTGGGAAGGCTTAGAATAGAATAAATTATTAAGGCTTTGAGTAATTTTCGAACTTTTTGCTGTTTCCATTTTAACATCAGCGTTTTCAGCACTCACATGGTTTGAGTGTTGTCATTGGCTTTCAGCTAAACTGTGTATTTAAGTTGGCTTTTCATACAACTACCTTTTATATTTATGTATATGTTAATATGACAAGCCCAACTGCTGTGTTTTTTAATATATTTTATTACCTCTCTTCCCTTGCCATGAGGTATAGATGTTGTATACATGAAATTTTTTTGTGAAAGAATTTGCCATTAGCCTCCATCAACTTTATGGACAATTCTACTATTGATCACTTTCTACTTGGTTTTTATAACTGCCTTTCAATGTGTCCTAATTATTGTTTTTGTTAGGGTCAGTTTCAGATGATATTTTATGTCAAACCAAAGGTTAAGAAATTTTTGTAACCCTATCTATAATTAGATATTGTATTTGGTCTACTTTTTAAAACTATATTTAGGCTTTAGTTGATAGTGTTTTTATTATAATTTTGTATAGTTCATTGCTTTTTTTAGTCTATAATTATGTGAGCGTGGCTGTTTTTATGAGCATAATGATAAACTGTGAACTTTTCTGATCTTAAAATTTTCTCCTTCATTTTAATAGGATTGGCAGTGAATTTCAAATACCTCATGAGCTTTCTACTATTGCGGAAGTTGATTCCAGGTTGTTCAGTGCAACTTCTCTTGCTGGACAGAAGAAAGGGGAGGTGAGCTTTTCAATTTTAAATCTTAACAAGACAAATTAGCTCAATGAAGTGACACAATAGTCTACTGTGCTGTCAAAAGTCTTCTTACAGTTTCTGTATATTAAGATGGAGCCTTTACATGGATTTACATTTACAAAGCACCTGTAGAAGGAGGATCATTTTTGCACCTTTGCCTCCAAGATGTTACACCGAGCGAATTGAAGTTAGATGAAATAGCTACTATGACACCCTCTGCATCTAGATTTTTTTTATCATAAAAAAAATGATAGCCACTTCTTGTCTCGCTTAGCTGACTGGATATTGTATTGCTCTCAGGGAATTTCATTTTTATTATCTTTACCAAGTTTTACATCACATAGTGTATGTTTCATTTGCCACAATGCCCAAGCTGCTCAAGAGTGGTGATTCTTACACTGTCAAGTTAACCTGGAGGCCAATACGGCACTGTCTTATTGGAATTTAAGTGTTTTTTGACCTTGAAGTCAAAGTTCATTGAGAAATTGCCGAAATATACACATAACTGATGAATTAGTTTATTTTACAGAAAGGAAATTATTTTATTTTAAAATTTTCCGTCAGCCTTAATTGGTAAGATATTAGTCAAATTTATGATAATGGTATCATTTGCTTTGATTGCTAAAAATATTCTTTTATCCACACAAATTTATGTGTTGAAATATGGTGTTAGGGATTAAACTTAGAGAAAGTGTTTGAAAAATTGACTTTTGAATATTTAATTTGCAATGAAATGCTTTTCTGGTAATCATGTTTAGGTAATATATCTCTATATTATCTCTAAGGATGATACTTACTTTAAGTGTTATTTCTTGAGTTATAATATTGCCAAAATTTAAATATAATATTGTAAATTTAAAAATAATTTTGTAATTGTAATAAAAATTAAATATAATTTTGTTATGTAATAGCAAAACACTTTATCTTATATTTTTGCTATATCTCTTCTGTGGCATTTTAAATACAATTATTGAAGCTCTCAAGCTAAAATATCTATACATTGAGCATGTCAATAAGTATTTTTGTCATCTTTCAGGAATATTCTACATCAGTCATTAGCACACAGCATCAGCAAGAGCCTTTGGAAGACCCATTTAAGGAATCTGAAGTTTTAAAAGCAATTGGGATCAGGTCTCCTGTGCTTTTCCTGGAGAAGGTACCTGTGGGCAGTTTGGCGGAAGATAAGGAATCAGTTACAGATGTTGCTGAGAAACCCTCTTCAGACATATCAATAGTTTTGAAAGATTCTGCAGAGGCCAGAATTTTGACTGACCGGACCAAATCACCAAAGCAAGATGTGGTTGAGGAAGAGGATAAATCAGATGTGTCACTGCCCTTGTCATTTTCCTCTTTAGACAACTCTGCTGAATTTCCCTGTAACCTGGATGATGCTTTAAGAATATTAGGAATCTCGCCTAGCATTTTAAAGAGAAGAATTTCATCTGAATCTGGTAATGCATCCTCTGCCACATCTTCACAATCAGGTTCTCCTGGAAAAAAGTCTCGCAGCGCCTCGGTTTCTCCTGTATCCAGTCCCCCAAAAGATGATCGTAGGACATCACCTACCGTTGGGGGTAGTAGTCCAACAATTGTGGCTGAACGAGAATTGAAGGGTATGGCAGGTGATTCAGAACTCCAGAAATCTAGTTTGCAGTTCACCCCACTGGGTTCCTTCAAAGATCTCTGTATCGGAACATCCAGTGCCAAGTCACAGCAGAGTGGGGATCAATCGGTGGGCAGGGGGGGCTTCCTCAAGGAGATGGGTTTGGAGCCGGCAGACTTTCAGTCCACACCGATCGCATCCTTCAAGGAATTCACCTATTCGCACGGTTCAGGATCCTTCTTTCTCCCCGAACACCAGCCTGGGACGGGAAGTATTTTACCACCAGGTGCATTCAGGAATATGGGCAAGAGTTTCCCGGAACTAACGTTATTAAAGGAGAAATTAAGTCCAGGTGTGGACAGATCTCACGTGGAATCTCCTGCCGTTCCCAAAGGTACTCCTGAATTAATGCTGAAGCATTCAACGCCAAAGCATAGCTTCAGTGGTGATGGGTCATCCTCGTCCAATTCTGGGGAGCAGAGAAGCAGGGGTGCCCGATCTGGTTTTCCTTTCATTGGTGACTCAGCACCCTCGTCTATCAGTGGTGGCAATACATCTGATGGTACCGAATGGAAGAATTTGTCTGATGACAACCAGAGGACTCCTCACTAGGGGAAAGAAAAAATGTAATTTTATTTTTTGTTGGGAAGTTAATATTTATTTTCATTGTTATTCTTTTTTATGTTTGACTACTAACATTTGTTTGACCAGCTTACTTTACCGTCAGCTTATTATTTCTATCTGCTTGATAAATATTTGGAGTATCACCAAAATTTTATTCCCTTTTAATTTCTGTTTTTCCTTAACAGTTATTTGTTTTTGTTGAAGTATTTGTGTAGATATGTATATTTTAATTTATAATGTTGAATGTACAGAGCTTAATTAACTTCTATCCTAATTTAATGGAGAGAAATAGGTAGATAGATTCATGACATGCAAAAACTGGCTGTCATTTTTTTTATTTTTGACAATGGCTCACAAATAGCCTGAAAAATGCTAGGAATATATTCTTGACCTCAGAAATGTTTTATTCATCTTTGTTTTCTCATTATTAAATTCATCAAAGATAGCTAAATGGTAGGTGAAGTTTATCAGTCATCATCAGTGCAATATATGCTTGGCAAGATATCTGATTTATTTAGTTTGTTGTCTGTATGTATATATTCAATACAACTAACCTAGCTGAGTGGAAATGTCTGCTAAATAAGTATTAAATGAACTCATGAGGCAATCATGTTTTCATGCATTATTCACTTATTTTACTATTTGTCCAATGAAAATAAATTATTTTATAAAATAAAAGTAATGCCTTTTTCCGTGATTGAAATAATTCTACCATAGTAATTTTGGATTTGTTACTAAATGGCAAATAGTAATGCCCTTTATGGCATTTGTTGTTGTCCATTATTTTGTAATTAATTACTTGACTATTTTATTTTCAAGAATGGTGAGAAACTAAATGCCAAAACATTTTATTATTTAAAGGTTTGTATGTATGTTCAGACTAGCTAATATTTAACTTCAATCACTTCTGACTTGAATATTATCAATGTGATGACTTAACTTTCTTGTGTAAGAGATCATGAGCACTAATCTTTGGAGAAATTTTTCATTGACCAGATAATTGATTAACATATTTAAGCAAATTACATATAAAATTTTGGCTGGCTTGCGCATGTAATCTTAGTTCACACCCATTCAGTGGAAATCTTAGCTCAACATCAACTACAAACGATTTACACATTTGTGCCTCTTGTAAATTGGAGAAAATGGTGGCACAAATTGTCTTAAAATTGAAATGCATTGCAATTTCCTTAATTTTGAGTCATTATCCAACTTCTTGCTAAAAACTAAATTATCATGTGGGTAATGCAAATTTATGTGCTAAGCATTCACTAAATAATGATATTGGAAGTAATTAATTTCTATGTATCTATTAACGCAATTCAAATTTTTTCATTTCTTATCATGGAATGCTTCTGGTACATTCTTTATACTAAGCTAATAATTTCTAGATGGTTTGCTTTGGTCAATCCATGTGATAAAAAGTTGAAGTCACATATCACACTGTGACGTTTAATTATGGTTTTTTGGTTGATTAATAGAGAAAAATTGATCTCCTCACGTGAATATATACTTGGTAATTAATTATTTCTCAAATGCCTTATTATGTTCCTCATTCTAGTTATTGTTAAAAAAAAACTAATTAATTTCAACCAGTCATATTTTTATTTGTTCATTATTTTTTTATTGAATGATGATGGAAATGAAAAACCTAAGGATACTGACTTTCACCCTTATAGGAAAAAAACCCACTGCAGTAAAACACCCACACAAGAAGGGGGTGTGAAAAACCTGCAAAATTCCTTAACAAAGATACAAAAACTATTAATTTACCTATTTTATCTGTATTTAGTTTCCATGCTAAATTTCCTCCCAAGAAAGCTTAATGTGTTTCAACTCTTAAAAGCTTCCCATGTAATTTTGATTTTCTTTCCTCATTGCAGAAATCATGAGAGTTTTCTCGAGCAAATGAATGAGTTTTAGTATCTACATGCAAGAGAAGGAGATAATTGAATTTATGGTTGAAAACAGGGAATTGAAGTTTGATCAAGCAATTTGAGTGAGGTAAGGTTTTCCTACCCTTGATCATTAGTGGAAAATGATCACGTGAAACAATCGTTTTTTTCGCAATCATTCGGAGCAATTGCTGGAACCGTCCCTTGAAAGGGATGGAAAAAAATGAACTTGTGATTTAGGCTTTAACTGAACTAAGACCATAGTGTGAGTGGAGTAGGGCAATGAGTTCAAGCCCCCCAGTTGTGGTGTAACCAGGAATTTTGTTCTCTGGGAGGGGGGTCCAAAACAGGGAGAAAGTTTAAAAAAAAAAAACATAGTTCCAAGTAGAGGGTTTCAAACTAATTTTAATACTTTTCATGATCTAATGAGATTAATTTTTCAAAAAAATCTTTTATAAATAATTATTATAACACTTATAGTGCCAGTGGGCTGATCCATTGGCGCGGGAGGTATGTGTGAAGAGTGCCAAGGGCTGATCTATTGGCCGGGATTGTTTTACACTCACACCTTTTATTTTCTGAGTTTCATGTAACTTTGCATGGGCGTACAGGGCCGAATTTACTGTAAGGCAAAATAGGCACGTACCTTGGCGTGTCGCAGTCCCAGGGACGCCTCCTGTCGCCTCATGTGAGTGGCTATGCCTTATCATAAAAATCAGGGAGGGGGGGGGCTCAAGTAAGGAGGGGCGCTCAATGGAGAGGTGCCTACAGCGTAACTTTGGGTAAATCCAGCCCTGTGGGCGTACCCAGCGGGGGGTAGAGAGGGGGTAATCGCCTCCCCCTAGAAATGAAAATATATTTAGTTCAAAACAAAAGTTATGAACAAATTTTCCTTTTGAAGAAAATTGATATTAGTATAAGATATGGAACTAAATTAAAAATCATTATTTTTTCAAACAAATAATTATAAAAACTCATAAATGGCTTTCATAATTTCCTTAAAATTTTGGTTTCATTAACTTTTTTGTGCAAAAGCAACTTGAACAACTACAGCTAGTTTTGCCCCCTAGTTTTGATTCTGGGTATGCTCTTATAGCTTTGGTATCTTTTTTTAGTATCTGTCATGCTTTAACCTACCCGTAAGTTTTGGGAGCCAAGTAAAAAAAATAGTCATTGAAAATGCATATTAGGCTTTATGTAAATTTTTAAGTGCAAACCTGCAAATTCGCCAAAAAAAAAGCCCTAGCATTCTTCACCATACCGGACAAAATAGGCTGGCACTAAAAAAGATAAATTATTCATGATTTTTCAATATTTTGTTTCCTTTTATGAAAAAGCAAAGTAATTGTAGAATTAGAGTTTTTCTCGGCGCATGCTCTGCAGGAATATTTCTCGGGTTTCCCACCTTGTAATAATAAAAAAAATTAAGTTACATATCGCACAGTGACGTTCAAACATGGTTTTGAAGAAACCCTGGCATAATCCTGAAGACGATGGCGGACTTAGTCATCGAAAGGTTGGGACCTGTGACCCAAATCTACCCCCGGTGGGAAACCCGAGAACTATTCCTACAAAGTAATTGTGTTTTTATATTTCGGTCCGGACTCTCACCCTCAAGCTACGCCAATGCTCCCCACGAAAAGTTTGGGTGATGTAGTCTTAAGCCTGAATCTCACGATCAGTTTTTCCATTCCTTTCGAGGGACAGCTCTAGCGATCGCTCCGATTATGGCGGAAAAAGTGACCTTTTCATGCGATGGCTCCAGGGATAGAAATCCCATCCCTTTTTCCATCGCTGAAACCATCGCTGGCACCGTCCTTCAGCCGATCAGGGCTCACGGCCGCTAACAGCGATTGTAAATGCCGTTTTACACGGGGCACAGAATTGCACAATCTGACGTGTGTACGAAGGTGCAGTCAAAATTGCGTCGTGTAAAGCGGTGAATTGCTAGAAAACATGCGAGAATGCGTGGATGTGAGATGGCAAAATAGCCCCTGTTCTAATTTCGTTCATGAATTCGCGCGATTCCACGCCATTGTAGAAATTAATGCATTTCTAACCTGCGCAATTCCATGCCCAGTGTAAAACGGCCTTAACTCCACGCTTGGCTTTTCATTGAATGACAGCTGTAATTACGTTAAGTGACAGAATAAGCGATGGAAAAAGGGAGGGTGGAAATGGCCATGTGATTCTGAAAATGATTGGTCGAGCGATTACACCTTCCGGTCCGATTACTCTACTCGGTCCCTGAAAAGCTATCGCTTCAGCTATCATTCTGAGGGACGGAATAAATGATCGAGTGATTCACGCTTTAGGGTGCACCCCCTCCATAAGAACCACCTTCTTTCCTCCGAACAAATTTCCTAGCTATAGCTCCAAAATGAGCTGATAGAATGCCTACTATAATGAAAAATACCTTTACACTTTCGTATGATTGGCTCTGGTCACAGCGAATTGACCAACTTGATATGTTGATTCGGTTATCGTATTTCCGACAAAAAAGCACAGCTTCCGCCATATTTTCGAAACCGCGACCTTGAACAGGGGCGGGCATCAAAATTTGGGGGGGGGTCATGACCTAGGGAGCAAAAAATACCCCCCGAGATAGCTTAATGACACATCTTATTTTATTTTTGAGCTTGTTTTTTTACCGAATGGAGTGCTACGCTCCAGTGACGCAGCGAGGGAGGGGGGGTTTGGGGGATGAAAGCCCCCCTCAGAGCTCAGAGAAATTTTTAAGTTTAATCCATTTCACTTAACTGGATTGATATAACTAATAGAATAGTGTAAGGATGAATAAAATATCCCTCAGAAAGCCGTAAAACTCACCATTTTCAACCATTTATTTTAAAATTCCGCAATTTACTAATCTCGCATATACCTCTTATCCTGGTTGGTATTCCATACCACCACACAACCCGGTATTAGTTGCGCCTAACACCCCCCCCCCCCAGCCTTAATTCCTAGCTGCCCCCCTGCTAATCTCTACCATAAATACAACTCCAACTTCTTTCGCGTTTGGGACTTGTAGCCATACATTTGAATATATCTACAGTGTATATTACTCACTCCCTTTAATAATTATAATAAAAAGTCATCTTTATTGGGCGAGGTTTGGACGAGAAAGTCCCATCTTCAATCTAACGCCTCGAAATGCGTGAAATATTTGCAGAGGATATGTCAAGTTACTCTTAAAGTTAAATGAAGTCGAATTGGAACAAAAGATACTTAGAAGAATGTTTTGTAAAAAATACAGGGAGAACAAATTTACATTTACCAAGTGTAAAAAGGTGTGAAGAAACGTGGGTAAAACCTAAGGATATAGAGTATAGAGTTTCGTCGTTATTGGAAAAAACCCCTGTAGGAAAATGCTCACAAAAGAAGGGGGCGTGAAAAGTCTGCGAAAACTCCTTTATAGTGGTACAAATACTATTAAGCTAATAAAAATTAAAACACTTTGATAAAATTTTGAGGGGTCGTCATGACCCCAGTCACCCTCCCCCCCTAAATCCGCCAGCCCTTGACGGAGGGACTCCATAACTCAAGCCCCATCTAACCGACCCGATTCCACACTCGTGAATGCGAGGTGCGCCTTCATTTGTTTCCTCTTTTGTTCCAGATGCGCAAATCATTCACGAGGTGCCGGCGTTCTTATCGCACTACTCTGTCCCTAGGTATTTGTTTTCCGCCTCCTCCCCCCACTTCCGACCTGCCCCCTATGCTGAGGCCAGTCCTTCCCCTTACCCCCCCCCGACCCTTTCCTTTCCACTGTTTCAAATCCCCACCCTACCCCCTCTCCTTCGCTACCGCAGACACTCCAAATACATTTCGTTCGGAGGATACTCCCGTTCAACTTGTCTCGAACGATAGCAGTTGTGCTGCATCAGTTTCCACGGCTCCGCGAACTGGAAGTGTCGTGATCTAAAGATGTGATCTTCTTCGTCGTACCCCGCAAACCGTGGATCCCGAGCTGGAGTCGAACTGTGACCCATCAGTAGAGAAAAATAGAGGATTTTAATTTCAATGGCATTTTGCAAAAAGTGTTAAAAAACTCGGTAAACTTATATAAGTGATCGCTTTTCTGCCTCCGGAATATTTTTCATTCATATTCGTGTGAATTACATGTTTATTTTAAACGCCCATCAGCAAAGTTCTTCTCCGTTTATTTTCCATTTTAAACCCTTTATTGGGTCGGACGTGAGACATTTTATCTTGGATGACATTTCGCGAAAAGTGTTTCGAAATGGAAAGAATTGGAACAGTATTTTTTTGCTTCTGAGAGTTGTTTCCTTTGTTTTTGTAGTATTTGAGAGATAATTTTAATCTCACACACATAAAATATATCCTTCTTAAGCTTTCCATAGAAAAAATTCTCTTGGATTACATTATTGATTGATTGGAAATTGAAACATTTCATTCATAAATTACGAACCTAGTTGCACATGTGTTGAACTTTACGATGACAGGGTAAGGAATGATTCGATTGATCGACTATTAGTTTGAATGAATATCAGCAGACCGTTTAGTTTCGATTGTGTACAGGTTATATGCGGTGGATGTTTACTTCTTTATTGAGTTTACAGTCCACTGGTGGAAAATCAAGATTTTTTATATTAGGTTGCATCGCTGAATAATTTGTCAAGTATGCAGTATCGAAACCATTTCTGACTGCTATTTGGACTTTCTATGAACGTGAAAACAGACTTTAATGGCTAAGAGGTGAAAGCTTTTGAGTGACGAACACTTTCCACGTAATATATTTCACAGATTCCTCCGCTTTGTGATGACATTCTAATATGTATTTTGGGTGATGGCAAGAGTTTTCCAAGGTATCTGGACGGAAATAGTTTGATTCCAGCATAGTAGTATGCAGTGAGATGCATAGTTGTGTGTAGTGAGATATACTTTCACGTACTCTATTCGAAATAAGGCATTAACTGTTCGTTGACATTTACATCATTCGAGTTTTTTAAAAGTGAACTTTGGCTTAAATTTACCACATGCTGTGGAAAAATCTTTCTGGTTCTGTGAAAAAGCGAAGAATTTCGTGTGAAGTTCAGAGTTTTAGAAGTTTAAGATAATTTTATCCTGCTTAAATCAGATTTTTAGCATTGCCCCATAAAGGGTGACAGTGGCTATTCATATTGTGAAGAATGATTGCTGTATGGATAATGGATATCTATTGCTTTCCCGAAGCCGTCAATAGTTCCAGTTGACGCGCTCATACTCTGGAGCATCCATGGAAGGCTACTTATCTCTGTCGCAACTAAACAATTGAAGCATCGCGTATTTACTATCGCTATTCATCGGCGTAACCAAGGTACCTAGAAAGTGCTGGAGGCTTCTGGCGGTGGAAGCTCGTGCCCTGTCGCGGGGGAAATTGAATGATTCGAAGTTGTCAATCCGCGCTTTGTTACCTTGTAGAGGAGGTGGAATGTTCACATAAAAGTAACTTAAACTGTAACACATGAATTCACCGTTTTGAGTTGAGGTTCATGTACTGAAAGTGAAGAGTGTGGTTATTTAATGAGCTCGGCTGCTGACCTAAAGGAATTTGGAGGTCCTCCGCCGAAACAGTTACTAATCGTTGTTAACATTTTAGAGCCCTATGAAAACAGTGTTTTAGGCTAGTGGATAGGTACAGCGCTTGGATGCTGATCGAAAGGCCTCCAGTTCAAGCCCCGCTTGAAGCATTCGGATATCCCTAAACAAAATTTCCCATGCGAGAAGTGGCCTAGATAAAAGGAACTGGCCATGAATGTGTGAGATTAATACGCCTTAGTTCAGGGTGAGCTCCATCCTCACCTATGAAAACCAACCCAACGGATTGAATCCCTGATTAAGTGGTAGTGAGTGTGAATAACTAATTTCTAACCTTTTAAGTGGAATGTTTGACCTCTAATCGGGTTGGTCTGGTTCAAAGTCCAGGTTGTTTACCGATTCAGGCACGTTCAAGAAGGCAAAAACTGCGCGATATTCGAATGTTCCCGGTCTGTGGTGGATCAGAGTGTGTGCTAGATGTTTCACTTGGACAACCTCACCGCCATAGTGAGTTCAACTCGCCTAGGTTAAGACATCTGTGCCATTGAAGACTGGTGTCAGTATTTGTGCTCTGCGGAATAAGATTTTTCAAGAGTTGCGGTAGCTGTACGGAGGAACGTCTGGGAAGGAGTAAGTAGCGGCATTTAACCTCCAACCATCGTCTTTGGGTTCGGGGATATTATAGCATTTAACGTTGACGGTAACTATTCTTGTTTAACGGGTTAATTCATTTATTTTTTAAGTATAAAGATCCATTTTTAGTTTTAATGTATTGGTTTGGTTGCTCAGGGCCTTCGCAGCTGTACATTAGGACGGGTCGGAAAAATTGATTTTTTCCCCAAGGAAACTTTCCCCAACCCAAAAAAGTTGTGGAACTAATCAAAAATAAAGCCAAAAAATTATACAGACCTCTAGGCGAACCCCTTACCCTGGCTCGTCGGCCATTTACGAGGGGAAAGGATAACCAATCGACGAATTTAATATTTCATAGTCATTTCCTATAGATTTTGCCGAGTTATTGCCCCTCAGGAAAATAATCCGACAAAATCTATAGAAAATGACTTGGAAATAGTGGTCTGAACATTTTTTGGCTTTATTTCTGATCAGTTCTACAACTTTTTTACTGGGCCAGGTTTCATCGAAAGAAATCGAATTTTCTTATCCACCCTACTATACATGTCATCATCTTCATCTGAATAACATTCCCTTCCACCTTTAATTATTTACTTTCTGTTGCTCATGCGGGTTTTAATATTTTTCATTGTTATGTGACCATCAAAATCACCTGATTTGCACATTGTTAATTGTCCCAGGTCCATCATTTTTCTACGGCCGGTGAAACCAACTTTATTGTCTGTTTTCCAATATTTTGGGCCATTGTTGGTTAAAGGGGAAGAATTAAAGAAGAAGAATTGCATGACGGGCATAGGACATGGAGAGGCTTCATTTATTTAATACTGAATTTCTTTGTATCAAATAATGAGAGTATCTACATCTACAAGATACCCTTCAGGCCACCTCTAGGGTGTTTGGCAGGGAATGATCAATCAGCAACATGCAAGAGGACACTCACCTGCGCACCAGACGGTCATAAAATTATTACGCATAGTAAAAAAAGTATGCGTTCATATTTATGCAAAGACAAAACTTTCTCCTATACCTTCCAAATGATTAGTTATGTGTCAGTGGCTCAAAATACCAAACTGTCATTGACTCATTAAGTCACTAAATTTTGCTAACCATCTCTGTTTCTTTCCAGCCTGTTATGTTTTAGCCTTAAGCGATAATTATTATTTGAAATCACTACGCTATTGTTTTCAAGAGATCTTTATGTATTCCCTTACTCTCTCGTGGAGGCAAGGAAACCATTAAAGGTAGATATATCGAATTAAAAATCTCCTTAATGTCATTAAGAAGACGCATGACTCCTTTTCTTGACGTACCAGTCTTTTTTATGACGTATTACTTGTTTAAAAATTGCGTCAACGTCAATGTCCGGCAAAGAAGGCGGCCCCGCAAGAGGGGGGACCGCCCCCTTTCCCCCCCCATATGTATCCGCCACTGATTAAAAGTTAGTCTCCATCTCAAATTTCAATGTGTTACCCCAAACTTTTCTCCCTTTATTTTGACGCTTGAATTAAGGTCAAATGTTAACAAAGATTACTTTAATAACCCTGAAATTATCAAGATTTTGGGTCGAGTTTTGAAAAAAAAAACAATACATCTCTAAACAGGAAAAATACGACTGATTTGGGTAGAGTGATTCGTCCTTTCAAATTAGTATGTAGATTTTCCCTGTTTTTTTAATTTTTAACTTTTATATAGTTATTAGCTCATCTACTGCGCTGGTACTCATCTTAGAGTTTCTGCGAATGAAATATATATGAGTATTATTTGGTTAGTAGAAGCATTCATTATTTTATCAGCACAGCCTCAGATTTCTACCTTATTTCCAATTTTTATCGTAATTTAACTCCTCTGTAATTCTTTTTGCTTATTTCCATTGTATTTTCTTCCCTTGGCGTGCTTTAACTTCCCATTCTCGTGTTAACAGAGGAGAAAAGAGAATGGGAACTCGTTGTTACTTCCTCCCTATTTTGACAGTTTCGTGATGAAGGGCTAGGCATTAAAGTACTGCGAATGTGCATCAGAAAGTTTTAGTGTTAGTGGTTCTCTCCCGTGTTTATTTGTCAAAGTTGACGGCATGGTTAGAAAAAAATCCAGTTTAACTTTTCATTTATATGCAGGTGAAGCTGGAATGTTTTTTAAAGATGGTTAACGACGTGAGAGTGAGAGGACATGAAAAAATATTTCTTTACCTTAAATAATTAATGTCAATAGAGGATTCCTTGAAGCCAAGAGTGGCAATTTTTACAGTTTCGGAGATAAGTGCAGATGGTATGTGGGTTGCACAATATTGCTGTGGCAAAGGGATACAAGTGAATCACTGAATCTGTATGTCATACACTCTTATCATTGATCAACGTGTATCTCTTTGTTACAACAATATTTTTACCCCAGGTATGCAGCTGGGGGGAGGTTTAGGAGCAACTAATACTGGGGGGGTATTGAATACGGGAGGTGCGGGTGCCCTCCCCCAGAATTTTTTAAAGACAAGTGGTTCAAAATGGTGAGTTTTACGGCTTTCTGAGGGATATTTTATTAATCCTTACACTATTCTAAAAGTAATATTTATCCAATTACGTAAAATGGATTAAATTTCAAAATTTTTGTGAGTTCTGGGGGGTTTTATACCCCAAGACCCCCCCTCGCTGCGCCTCAGGTGTACCCTACCGACCATCATCTGTATTTATCTCCGAAATTATAAATTCGAACTTGTAGCCCTTGGTTTCTAGAGTCTCAATTCATATGTGAATATTTTTCACCAAGCTACATGTGCAAGTAGATTTTAATGCGTGGATTTGAGCAATTATCCACTTTATTAGACTTAAAATAAAATAAAGCTACAATTTCTCTTTTACATATTCGGAGATCCCTATGTCAAGGTTATCTATTAACTCAAAAGAAAAGTAAGAGAAGAGTCTGATTTAAATTGAAATGGATATCAGTAGCTACACTATTACTTTATGCTTATCCGTCTGTCGGGCGCTGGTTAATCTAATTTTCCGATGTTGAAAAAATCAAAAATATCTCTCTTGCCTCCAGTTTTCATTGTCCACATCTTAAGGTTGTGTAAATAATTTTGATTGATGGCAGCCCGTTGGCGAATGAAGCATTACGCCCAGAACTTATTTCCACGCGTTGACTGTGAGTATCCACTCACTTTTTGTATATTTTGACCGTCACGTATGGTTCTCTTTGACTGCACTCCTCTCTCTAAAGGAGGCACCGATTCGTGTTTACTACCGCTCCTTTGTCTGGTCATTTACCCTAAGTCTCGTGTGAGCTTGCTTATTTATAGCCAACCTTTATCACGTGAGGTCGCCCGACTATTTCCATCACGGTTGGTCTACTCATTGTCAGGAGTAGTTGTATGCATCGTGCATCCATAAGATTGGCTTACGGATGCCTTGGCTCTCTTCATTCATTCATACTATTGCTGTGATAGGTAAAATGTTACCACGGGTGGATTCAGGATCACATTTGGGGGGGGGGGGGGGGAGAGGGAGGGGGTCATGACCTTATTCCGGGAAGCATAGAATAACCCCCTGGAGAGAGGGGCATTCTCCCGTGTTATTTTTTTTATAGGAATGCTACTGTCTACGTTAAATACAACTCAATCTTCTTTCACATTCGGGACTTGTCGCCACGCATTGACATATGCAGTGGCGTAACTAGGAATATGCTTTGGAGGGGATGGGATAGTCTGAGGGGCGACCCCCCCTCAGGTAACGGTAGATCCAGGAAAACTTTTAAAAATGACATGCCTGGAAATAAATTTTACGTAATTTAGGTACTAAAAATTTAGCTTTAAGGAGATAAAGTTATAATATGTCAAAACTAGAAAACAAAATAATTTTTTATTTCTCTGAGGCTTTGGGGGGGATCTATCCCCTTATCCCCCTCATAGTTACGCTACTGGACATATGCATTCCCTTTACTGCTGTGCTAGAATATAAAACTGTTACTCATATTAAATTAATAAAATGAAGTGTATAAACTTTGGGGGGTCATGACCCCTTGTACCCACCCCCTAAATCCGCCGTGGACTGCAGCCCAGTGGCTCAAACGAGAGGAAGAGGTGGTTAGGGTAACATATTGTCATTTATTAATCTGCATGGATAATACGCTGCTATTCTTTTTGATATTCATGAAGGGATTATCGAAGACATTAAAAACTCATCGGATATCATTTTGAATAATGTACCCATTCGAATAATCGTAATTATTATGTATATAATTAAAGTCTGTAGCACACTCGACAGACTACCGACTGCTATTGATATTATGTATGAACTGCTTATTCCTTCTGTATGAGTGTAAACCTGGAATTCTTATAATTGGTAAACAGACATGGTCTCTCTAGTGTGTACAACTATGCTTTACGGTTTACTCAATTTTTCTTAAATATTTAGTGAACTTTTCTCATTTATTTCTCAAATTCCATTCTGTTTAAGATCAATATTGTTTCTTGTTTCAAGTCTAGTTTTGTATTGAGTGGAAGTTGTTGTGGTTTTTCGAAATGTTTTATTAATTCTTTCTCTTTTATATTTGAAAAAGCAAGTGAAATTTTCATTTCTGTAAAGTTTTTGGGACCTTTTGGGTCTATTACAATACAAATTTGTTACTATTATTTATTTGCTTAGTTGCGACACCTCTACTTAGGCGTGAATCAACCCTTTCAAACCCAGAGCTTCTTCTGGGAGAAATTAAATTTCAAGACTTCTCATTTTAAAAATGTGTAAATTTTCTACTTCATCATAATTATTGTGGCAGCTATATATTTAGCCATTAAACTTTACAGCATAAAGTAAACGTAGTTTAAGCATTTCCTTAATAGAGCTAGGTGAAAAAGCTCACTTTTTTTGTTTCTTAGAGGCAATATTGGGTTAAAAGGGAAAATATTCGATGCGACCGTGATTGGCTGGTAAATCTGGAAGAATTCAGATAACAATCAGTCCGTTGTCATTTTTTATAATGCTTGAACGACCTTTAAAAAGAGTGCGCAAACACTTGCCAAGGACTTGGAAAAAGAACACGTCCACCACCCTTTATAACCCCATCCCTTGAAATCCCTTCTTTTTTCGTCTTCGAGATCCTCATCATCCCCCTTGCTGCACATATCCTTTTCCGTAAACTCTCCCTGGCGGCGGCGATGCTAAAACTTACACTTTTTCTTTTATGGCTCAAGGGGGTCATATAATTCCATCCGTTCCACTTACTCCCTTCCTCTTCCACTTGCTTTTTTTTTAGTACCGCGGAACGATAAACAAGAGGCAGGATGGCGCGAAAGGAAAAATGTGAATGAAATGAAACGTCGGCCTTTCCTCATTCCCTCGTATTCCATTGGAACAGCGCGTTAGGAATCACAAACAATAGTTTTACGACATTCTTTCCCGAGGACTTTTTTTTAGGATTTAGGAGAGATTCCTGCAAACTCTCAATTTTGTCGACGATTGCTTTATGATTTTTACTAATTTTGTGGATGAGTGCTTCGCGGGTCAAGATTTGTTTATTTAATACATGAACGCAGACAAATCTTACTGTTAGGCAAAAATTATTACATTATATTGTGAACGCGGTCAAGATTTGTTAATATATGTGCGCGGACAAATCTTATTCTTAGACAAAAATTATTGTATTATGAACGCGGAAAAATCTGGACCATCACTCAACGCCCTGAGGACGATGGCAGAATAGGGTGGTTTCCTATTTTTTTATTGCCTAAATCGAAAGATTATTACTTCTGGAGTACGTATTTCACGCTTTTAGATTTTTAAATGACGATATCTATTTTTCGCCATTGAATGTAAAGTGAAAAATTTCTAGCGCGCGAAAACGCGACTGCTAAGTATGAATGCTGGGAAAATCCCGTGCGACATCATTCTGGTTCCTGCTGCCGCCGTGTGAGGCCACCTTGGTGCGAGGCTGTGAGAGCCGCTACCATGCAGGCTACTAGCAGGTAGAGCTTGTCTTAAATAAGGATTATTATTACCCCATCAAACGAAGGAAATTTTCCGATCATAGGCAATTTTTATATGTGATTATTAAGGGATGTTTCCCTGAGCTCTGTGCCTCATGCATGCATCGATAATCTCAGACGATGTAAAACTATCTACTCGTGCAGAAACTGGGTCCCTGCGAAGTCACGTGAAGTGGCATCGCATGGGCGCCAATCTGGCCTTTTTAAAATGAGGTTAAAATTGACCGTTGCCATTCGTCTAAACTGGGATTTCTAAAACCTAATCATTTGTAAATCATGAATACATTAATGGTGGGTAACGAATCGCAATCAATGCCTTTCGTTTTCTTTGATGAAGGAAACTACCCTATTAGCCATTGAAGCACCAATTTACTAATTTTATCTGAGTTTTTTTTCTTTCTCTTCACCTCTATGTTTAACGTTGATTAGTGCCTTGGAGTTTAGGTGTAGAATAATTCAAATGCAAATTTTTGCCAACCTTTCGGCATATTTACGTGCCTTCATCGGGGCTATGAATGAATATGAATACATTAATTTGGCGCATGAAAGCATAAAAGGATATTGCAATTTCTTTACTACAATAACATAAAAAAGAGGAAACAGTCGGTTGTAAATTTTTAAAAAGAAGAGACTAGAGTTTTGACCTAAGTTAAATTTTTCAAGACCTACACTCTAAAATACTAATCACAATTATTTTTAACTCAAGTTATCTGCCTGCACGCCTTAATTTCGGTTTAAGTTTGGATACTAAAAATCATAATATATTTAAACTATGGGTGGCCAACCCTAGGGCCTCACGCGGTCCGATTAGAGGCCTGCTACATTCATCACACTTTTATAAATATATTCATTTATTAAAGGCCAAATTATTAAATACCAAAGCTTAAAAAAATTTCCGCATTCATTTATTAAAAACTTATATATTGAAATTGTATACGTGCCCCGCGGAGTTATTTGTGTTTGTACCGTTCGTGTTTTTATCATGGATACCGCGGAGTTACGATTCATATCCTCCGAAAAGATCAGTTTGGTTGGCCACCCCTTATGTTGGGAAGGCATTCTTCTGGCCTCTGAATTTTTCTGCTGATGAAATATCGGCCTCCGTGGTCCTTTTCAAGTATTGTACTAGTAGTATCGTTATGTCCATGCACCACTTACGCCCAATCTCTCTTTTTTCGTCATGTATAACTTGCTTCAAACTTACGCTATCCTTTTCAAATTTTCAGTGCACATTTAGTAAACTTTTTTTTTCAACATTTACCTCCATTCCATATATAAGAACGAGAGATTTGAGACAATTATGAGTTAAAATTTTCAAAGTTGAGTTGCAGACAAATGTTAATAGAGGTCTACTCTACGTGCCATGCGTTAGATTTTATGGTATTAGCTGTCTTATTCTAGTGTAATTTCAATTATTTACTGAGACTACGTAAGTGATGACGCTATGTTCGTTTTACACACAAATGAAAGTGTCTATTATTTTTTAAGACATAATACAAAGCCCCACTTACATAGCGGTGTGACCAACTTTGCAATAATATAATATAAAACTGTCTTTAGCTAGATTGATACCAACATTCTCTCAGCAACCTGAGACTTTCAAAATAATTTAACAAGTTTTGATAAGGTATTAAGCGACTAAGAGGACCGTTCGAGCAAGAGGGGTGCATTCTCTTAAAGCCTTTTTTTAAACAATTTTGCCTGGCCATTGTTGGAGATTTGCGATTGATATAATTTCTATTTGGGTCTTCATATCATTTGGATCCTCATTTACGTGGCTGCTGCCATTCATACAGAAAATGAGGCTCCGTCCGGTATATGAAAATCTCTTCACTGAACCCAATATCATTCATAATATGCACAATAACGCGTTAGTTTCAAGTTACTTATTTTTCCCCTTTTATTCCATATCCGTCCTTTAACGCGTCACCTTCGGAAAACAATATTCAAATATTTAGTATTTCCCGAAATGATTTTCAACCCTCGAGAAATGATTATTTTGAGCTTGTTTGCATACGATTCTCACAATCGATCCAAGAGTATAGTGTTTACTCCCGCCGAGAAAGTATGTCGAAAAAAAAGTTCGTAAAGCGGATCAGATACGTATCTACCACCTGGAGAACTGTTTCATTACCCATTATCCTTCCTGAAGTATTTTGAACGCGTTTAATGTAAACAAAGCATTGTGTTGGTATTTAAACGGGGTGGATAAGATGGAGGTCGCGACATAAAGGGTGTTTGGCCTAGTGAGTGAGAAGACTGGCAATGAGTTGAATTCAATATAAGTACGTGGAAAGGGGCGTTACAGAATGAGAACACAACGCTATTTTGTTTGGTACTTGAGGAGGAAGATGCGCCCCAGAGTCCTCTATACTTCAAGGGGACCTCTGTAGCATACGCTGATTAAGTGGTCCGCTAACGCTTTAAACTACGTACTTTGGTTTCAAAATAGCTTCATTTTGGTGGTGGACATCAAAATGATTGGTAAATAGCTTTAAATCTTTATTGGAGATCAAGCTCTTTTTACTGTATCTAAAAAATGTCAAGGAGACGGCCGCCTTGAACGAGTGAGAATGGATGTTCGATATTTAAACCCCATCTTCCTCGTCACTTCATTGGCATTGTTTGCTATCTTTTTTCAAAAATATCTAGACACCCACGTATCCAATTTTACTAATGAGGCCGGGTCAGTAAAAATGTGGAGGGTTGGCTCTCAAGGTAAACTGCATCCTTTGCTTTTACGCCACCAAGAGCCGACAAGGAAGGACGGGGATTCGACCGGAATGACGTAATTGGAGTCAAACTCTACGCCTAAGTGTAAGGAATACGTTGAGGAAAATCACGTCCACGCAAAATTTGGGCCGTCGGAGTGTTCTCTGTCGGACTGATTGGTTTTTCCTTTCTTTTGGTTCATATCGGAACTCACAGTTTATACATCAGGAAGACGTGGCTCCGTTGCAGAGTAGGTTTTTTTGCGTGCGGGGTAATTGGTATGAGTTGTGGGAGGATTCGATTCCGAAGTAATCACACTTTTTTCTTTTTTTTCACTATGTGATTACTTTAGATTCGATCTCTCGCGCCGGTTTCAATACGCACGTTGACCTATGTATAAATAAAAAGCTGTGATGAAATTATTAAGTTACACTCTCTAAAGTAATTATTAAGTTTCAGTCTTTCAGTGAATTAGATATGCTTAATATTGTTCAAAAGCGCGAAAATTTAACTGATCAACACGAATTCCAGGGTTAGCCGATAATAGGGTGGTTTCCTATTATGTTTTTATTGCATAAATCGAAAGATTATTACTCCTGGAGTACGTATTTCACGCTTTTAGATTTATAAATGACGATATCTATTTTTCGCGATAAAATGAAAAGTGAAAATTTTCAAGCGCGCGAAAACACGACGCGGAAGTATGAATGCCGGGAAATCTCTCCGTGTAACGTATTTCTTGTTCCCGCTGCCGCCCTGTGAGGTGACCTTGAGGCGAGTTGAGCGCTGATACGACGCAGGCTGCTAGCGGGTAGCTGAGTACCCTGCTGGCTGGTAGCGCTTGGCTTAAATAAGGATTATTAATACCTTATGAATCGAAGAAAACTTTCCGACCTTAGCCAGTTTTAATAAGTGATATTAAGACATGTTTCCCTGAGCTCTGCGCCTCATGCATGCATTGGTAACCTCAGACGATGTATAACTCCTATCTTCTCGTATAGAAACTAGGTCCCTGTGACGTCACGTGGAGTGGCATCGCATGGGCGCCAATCTGGCCCTTTTCAAATGAGGTTAAAAATGGACCATAGCCATTCGTCTAAACCGGTATTTCTAAAACGGAGTAATTTGTATATTATGAATACAGTAATGGTGGGTAACGAATCGCAATCAATGCCTTTCGTTTTCTTTGATGAAGGAAACTACCCTATTGAGCACTTTCAATTAAGCTACTCTCTCGTCAGTGGCTTTGGAAAAATCTCGACACATCAATGTTCCTTCAGAGTTTAATTTTGTCAGAATAAGACGATTTATCGTAGTTTTCCTCTTATGTTAGCTTAACGCTACCATTTGAAAATTTGTCTCGCAAAGCATCGTTAGTCCGTGCACCGGTAGATTTTCTAGATGGAGAAAAGCATTGACGAGCGCTTCAGCCGATAAATACAGTCGAAGATTCTTCGTGTCTGTATTGGTCGTGGAGAGGAATAATTTATTACATCTCAGCAACTTATTGTTTGGTTGTCTTCCTTTGAAGTCGAAGATACTTAAATAGACCGCAGAAACGTTTCCGCTCGGAAGAATGACTTCTGGAAGCAATAATTTTTAGTATGTACTAAGTTTACGAGAAAACGTCCGCTTTGGAATGATATATGCGTATATCACTGCTTTTCCTTCTTTGTGGATTCTGAGATTTTATTTTCGTGAAATTGATATTTCTACATGCCTAAGTAAGGAATGCAGCATATCTCACTTTCCAAAGTATTAAAATACTTTTATGAGAATAGCATACTTATATGAGGACTCTAGAAGCCAAGGGGTGCAAGCGCAATTTTCATAATTTCGGAGATAAGTGTAGATAATGATTGGTGTGGTGCACAATACTGTTTTGGCTAAAAAATAAAAGTACTTAAATCAATGAATCTATATAATAAGTACACTAGTAGCGTAGCCAAAACATGAAATGGAGGGAAGGGGGTTGCCGTACATTTCGGGGCCCTTCCGAGGAGTACGGAAAACATCCCAGGGCAACAGGGGGCCCGGGCCCTCCCCCGGAATAATTAGGGATTTTTTATGTTAAAAACGTGATTTTTAGGACTCAAAACAGTAATTCCGTTTCCCCCCCCCCCCCCCCGTGGCTACGCTACTGATGTATACTTATCAGTGATTCACTTGTTTACCTTTGCCACAACAATATTGCGTACCCCACCAACCATCATCTGCACTTATTCCCGAAATTATGAAAATTGCGACTGTACCCCTTGGCCTCTAGGGTCATCATATGATCCTGCTTTATTACGCATCGCAGTATGTTTGGTGGATGACGATGAAAAAGTATTGGTGGCTTTGAAGTGTTGTTCGGTTGGGAGTTACTCCAATTTATTTGATATATGCTTCTCACCAAATTCCCAAGAAAATGTTGTACGTGCAAGAATAAGTTAGTTTCCTTCATCAAAGAAAACGAAAGGCATTCATTGCGATTCGTTACCCACCGTTAGTGTATTCATAATATACAAATTATTTGGTTTTAGAAATACCGGTTTAGACGAATAGCAAGGGTCAATTTTATCCTCATTTGAAAAAAGGCCAGATTGGCGCCCATGCGATGCCACTCCATGTGACGTCACAGGGACCTAGTTTCTATACGAGTAGATAGGAGTTTGACATCGTCTGAGATTACCAATGCATGCATGAGGCACAGAGCTCAGGGAAACATCTCTTAATAATCACCAATTAAAACTGCCCATGATCGGAAGGTTTCCTTCGTTTGATAAGGTATTAATAATCCTTATTTAAGCCAAGCGCTACCTGCCAGCAGGGTACTCTGCTACCTGCTAGCATCCTGCATCGCAGCGGCGCACATATCCTCGCCCCAGGGTCACCTCACTTGCGGCAGCGGGAACCAGAATGACGTCACGCGGGCTTTTCCCAGCATTCATACTTAGCCGTCGTGTTTTCGTGCGCTTGAAAATTTCCATTTTTCATTTAATCGCCAAAAATAGATATCGTCATTTAAAAATCTAAAAGCGTGAAATGCGTACTCCAGGAGTTATAATCTTACGGTTTAGGCAATAAAAAAATAATAGGAAACCACCCTATTGAGGTTCCTGTGTCACGACTGCCAATTTACCCTTATAAAGATTGCACAATTGTGCTCAATTTCAACATAACAGACCTTTTGGTCCACATTTCAGCTTGATATGAGGTGTGCGTATGGGAATCATCTTGCATGCTGCGTGTTGGTGATTGATCACCCCCTGCCAAACACGTTAGAGATGACTCGGAGGTTATTATGTTGACGCAGATGTTGACTATTTTTCCTAGGGAGGGTAGAAAATTATAGGCATAGGTTGATCAATTGATCATTCGTTTATTCCGCCGCTTCCGCCGATAATTCAATCAAATGATGGTGTATAATGAACCCACTCATAAATTGACTTTAACTGCCGGACGTAATACTGAACTATCATCTACATCTATATCTATATAATACCCCGCGAGCCACCTCTAGGGTGTTTGGCAGGGGGTGATCAATCACCGGCATGCAGCATGCAATTGGACTCCAACATGCACACCACACAGTTCAAAAAACGTCACGCATACTAACAAATTATACTACTATATGCTGTTAGAAATAACAATAAAATTAAGAAGCATGAATTAAGTTTTACATAGGTTAGTTGGCTATACTACAAGTCATGCAATCTATTTATGAGGTCTATCGCTGCCGTTATAATCTCTTATCGATCGTGGAAAAAAAATGACATTCTGAATCTGTCTGTTCTACAATCTCTCTCTCTCTTATTTTATTTATATGATCTGATTTTCCGTAGTATGTTGGCGTCATTAAGATATGGTTAAGTGAAAGTATCAGTGAAATACAAGCTCCCTTACACGAAGAAAGCATGTTTATTATATTATGAGATGCCGCCCAAAAACAGTTTTCTGATTCCCACAAGTTTGCTTTTTATTTTGTCATCATCATCATAAGTTAGCAATCCTTAGATTGGTTTGACGCAGCTCTCGTCTGTCCGTTACCCTTTTCATAGCGACGTATTTCGTCTCTTATACATCCTTTATAACCTGTCATATGCAGCTCATCGGGCCTGCCATTCTTCCCTTCTACCAGCTCTTTTGCTTTTCATCTTATTATATTTTAAAAAAAATTAACATATTAGAGGTCCTTGCTTATTTTACATTTAATCAATATCTAACCCCACGCGCTTTCTATGTTGTCTTTGAGATTGGTCTGACTAAATTCTAAAATCTGAAGAAATTAACGGGATGCGAGGATACAAAAAGAAAACATACATTAATGTATTTCCACCATGCCTGATATTATTGTAATGCTCATTGAGGGGCATTTCCATGAAAATGTCAACTTTTTCTCACAAATTAAAATTTAGTCTGGAAATATTTTATCTTTATAAATCAACAGCTAATTGATTGAATTTCAAAAAATCAATGCTTGAAATATTATTCACAGCCTTGCTAAAAGTGTTCAAACTATACTTCGATTCACAGAGCTTTGAAGATGTTTAAATTCATTGCACTTTGGAGGTTGACCTCGCACTAATTCCGTCACATGTTATTTATGGGCTTATTTAGAAGGCATTTCCATAATTTATTTTGTTTATGTACATGAAAATCACCTTCATAAATGTTTCTTGATCATGCACAGTTACAAGTTTTCCATTTTTTTTTATTTTACAAATCAATCGAAATATCCTATTGCATAATTTTCTCCAAAGGTGATTCCGTCACGAATGGAATTGCCCTGAGGTCAAAGATACCAAGTCACTCTTCGAAACGTCGACAGCCATGCCATCATTTACCCTATGAAAAACCCGAGTAGCCTACCAACGCAATATACGTCGTGGAAACACTATGCTTGGCTTTAGACAGGTTTCATAATGTGTCATTGACACATTGTGTCAAACTTCGGTGATTTTCATGGGGTGCTAATCGCTATATTTCCTCTCCTCCGTTATAGGATACAAACAGCTGTGGTAATTTCCGTACTATTTTGTGTGATAATGAAATAGTGTGGAAAATTACTACAGCTATTTTTACCTTATTACGCAGTGGCACAGCCGTAGGCGTAGTTGGTTTCCAGGTTACAACCCCCACTAAAGCCTTTAAAAGAGGCGCCAAAAATGATTAAGATGTTACTATTTTTCGTGATTTTTATTGTTTTCAGCCCTAAAAATCACGTTTTCAACATCTTAAATCCGAAAATTTTCCCGGGGAACCCCCTTTCCCCTGGAGTATTTTCCATATACCTCGGAAGGGCCCCAAATTCTCCATTTTAAAATCCTGGCTACGCTACTGTTATTACGTACAATGAATTTTCACAAAATGGACTCGCCAACAATCGCTCTACCCTAGTTTTCCTCTTCTCGTTACAGTGGATCTGCCGAAGATGACAACGGTGTCTCCCGCCTTGACCACGGAGGAGGGTGACCTTCCGTTCCCCTACAGCTGCTTCGCGATGAACGCGTCGGATGACCACGTGTCGCCCCCCGCCGGTTGTGACACCATCTACTCGGTGCCGGCGAGCGTTGTGGTCCTCCTATCCCTCTGCTACGGGTTCCTCTCGGTGTCTGCGGTGGGCGGGAACGCGCTCGTCATCTGGGCCGTGTTCGGATCGCACCGCATGCGGAGATCGTCCACCAACTTCTTCATCGCCAACCTCGCTTTGGCCGACATCATCATCGGACTCTTCTCCATTCCCTTCCAGTTCCAGGCGGCGCTCCTCCAGCGATGGGACCTCCCCGAGTTCATGTGCCCCTTCTGCCCCTTCGTCCAGGTGAGAAATCATGATTGTGAAATGATTATTAGAGTGGCGGTTTTATGATGACTGGTTTGTGCTATCCTGAACATGGTGAAGCCATTATCTTAGCTTGAAAATATTAGAAAGTTGCAGTAAAGAAATACAGTTTACAGTAAAGTTTCGAAAAACGCACGATCTCAAACGGGATGACTCGTTAACATGCCACCTCTACCACCAAAATATTGCGCACAATAACAAAATATACGTGCACATGCAAAGGCAGAGCTTGCCAACGGTTAGAAATCCCAATAGCTAATCCATGAAAGGTTAGAATATGGATAAATGAAATATGCTATGAGTAGACCTATCGAGTGACGTCGTTAATTTTATTAATTTAGGCACCGTTGCTATCCTAAATCGAGGAAAGAATGGCATTTTAAATTTCTATGTTTTGCTGTCTATTCCCTTTATATTCTTCTCGTTATATCGTATACCATAGTACGACGGGTAAAGGAAGGGTATGCTTCATGTCTTCTGGGAAAAAAGCCCTCTCAAAATTTACTGGGTAAATTCAGCCTAATCATTGCTCCACGCTCCTGTAAAGATTCTCATCATAACTCGCCTAACACATTGATCCATATTTTCCCTGGTCCTTCCCCCGTACAGGTGTGGTGATGGAAAATCGAGGTTCAAATGCCAAATATCGAGGAAATCGAGATCAAGACTTGATCTTGGAGTTTCGATACAAACTCGAGTTTTCAAGTTCGCTCTCGACTGTTTTGTTTCATCTTAGCGTCACTACAATCCTATGATATCGTCATCCGTCCCATGCGAAAGACTTCTCTTCAAGGCCGCTAAAATTGGAGAGGCATGCCCTCAATAATTTAGAAAACACCTCAATCAATTGAAGAAAGATCTGAGGTTTTCCCGGCATATGATGATGCTGAAGTTGTTGCGGGTTTCCCACCGGATGAGGTTCTCCATCTCTGCCGACGTTTAGATGGCCGTGTCGTCCATCCTCCCTGCCCTGATGACGATGGACGACACGACCATAGAAACGACGGCAGAGATGGAGAACCTCATCCGGTGGGAAACACGAAACAACTTCAGCACCACAATCAGTTGATCTTTCTTTAAAAATTTTTATCGGAGCCGAATGGTTCCAAGCGGTGATCCCATGACTTCAATGTGCTTGTTTTTTTATATGTTTACAACTAATAATTCACCCATGTAAGTTAGCACCCATTAGATTTTTAGGTTTTTATGGGCACTTTGAGTTTTTATCGAATATATAATAACCGTCGAATATATTATAAAAATGTTTTTGTACAAGCTATATTAAGAAAAACAGTTGATTTTTTCGATTAATCGATCTTCTGGTTCAAATCCGATTTTTGTTGATTTCGATAGATACACAGGTATTATTGGTATAGGTAATTGAAAGAAATAAAATTCCACAAGGCCTTACTCCTTGCTGGGCAAAAAGGTGGGGGAGGGGTGGGGATTTGGAAGGATGACCAAAGTAAAAGACAGAAATAGAAAACTAGAAACATCGCGCTCCCACACTCGCACCTAGTGGATTTGCTCAGAGGAACAAATTTCCACCTAGGTCTCAATCACACAAGCACTCAGGTTTGCGTAGCTTCCGCCCACGCCAGTGACCCACTCACACCAAAGAAAAAGACAAAAAAAATAACTAGGAAAATCACGCTCACACTCAAGCACCTTGCGGATTTTTTCCAAGGAAAAAATGTCCGCGGGGGACACATGCACTCACACACGCACAGGTTTGTGAAGCTCTCGCTTACGACAGTGTATAAATATTACGACCTAACTGTGTAATATAATATTACTATTATAGCAATATATGTGTAATATAATAGTAATATAATATTACTATCATGTAATATAATAATATGATAAAATATAAAAATAATAATATATAAAAAAATAAAAAAATAAATAATATTATGTAATTTAATACTAATATGTGATATAATATTACTATTATATTACACAGTTATTACTATTGCCATATTACTCCATATTTTACTGATCCTCCATTATCTGATATATTTTCCTGCTCCTTCCCCCGCTCAGGTGTTGAGCGTGAACGTGAGCATCTTCACCCTGACTGCGATCGCAGTGGACCGCCATCAGGCGATCGTGCGCCCGCTGTCTGGAGCGAGGCCCTCCCGCCTAAGGGCCCGCATCCTCATCGCCGCCATCTGGGTCGTCTCGGCCGCCCTCGCCCTCCCAATGGCCCTCGCCCTCGGCGTCACACATGAGCTCGCTTTCCTGCACCCTTACCCATCCTTCGAGTGGTTCGGGGACGAAGCCGATGGAGTCACACCATCTTCTCTCTTGGAAGCGGTGAGTGCCTCATCAACACTTCATTACGTTGGTGCGAAGGCTTACGCGGTGCGCTGGTAATGTAGGCTGCATTTTCCGGGTTTCACCGCGTCGTGGTTGCGTTGGGAACAACAGTTTCTCCTGCATTCTAGCTGACTTCGACCTGAAGATGCCTGCCAGAATGCAGGAGAAACTGTTGTCCCCAACGCAACAACGACGCGGTGAAACCCCGATAATGCGGCCTACATTAACACTTTCATTACACCATTTCAAAGTCGTGGAAGGTTACTCGGGAATTCCACCGGGTCTGGTTCTCCAACTCCATCTCGGCCGACGTTTCGACGCACGAGTCGTCATCGGGGCATCAGGGCAACAGTAATGGGCCCGGGTGATGATGGACAACTCGTACTTCGAAAATTCGGCCGAGATAGAGTTAGAGAACCTGACCCGGTGGAATTCCCGATTAACCTTCCACGATTCCATACGCCGGCAAAGCCTAAGATCATTCTTCACTTCGAAGGTGTTTGGCTGGAGGTGACTGGACACTAGAGAGCGGAAAAGGCATTTTTAACTATTGTAAAAGGAGAAATTTAGAGGTTTTAACTGAAAATATTATTCAATTTCATTCCACAGAACGTATTTTAATCAATTATTTGACGAGTTTATAGGACGCTGTTGGTGTGGTGCGACTTTTTTTTCGAATAAGTAGGCTTTTTTTGGTCTTCGAATTTGAGGACTATCTTTTCTGCGCTCCACAAATGACTGTGCATGTATAATACAATAGCCATAATATTCTCTGCCATTAATGACCGGAACCTACGGATAATTGATTACATAATAAAAGCTCGATCTGATTTTAAGGCAGACAACATGACTGATTTTTAAAGGCAGCGTTTTTAAGATGCTATCAGTTGATTTTCACGGCCATTTATTAGTATAACAATAGGATTAAAGTAGTTGCAGATGTGAATGTGAAACAAATAGGTGCTGATTGTAAGATAGACTCACGTTAAATTTAAGAAATCCCAGTTCTGACAGTTCGGAAGGATGTTACTGGAATAGGTACATATGCTTAGTAGTTAAAAATCCAAGCATACGCAAGAGTTACGGACCCAATTCGCCCAATCGTGCTATCCACTCTAAGCACGATGATTTTCAACATGGGGTCCGAAAAATCATACCTAGGTTCTAGGGGAATATAAAGTCCGTACTGTTGAAGCTTGATTATTGCTGCCACTTAGTGATCATATTAATCAGTTTTCAAAAATGTCCGCAGCGCGGTTATGAGCTGACAGTCATCCATTCACTCTTAATATTAACTATTTATTGTTCGTAGTGGTGAGGATTAGCACTGAACAGTTATGAATGTTATAGCGTTGGAGATTGGAGCGTCTGTGAGATAAATAATGGCGTAATTCATTGCATCGTGGTAACAACAACATCATCAACATATTAATAACACCGTGGTAATTCCACGCTTCATCTCGGACATATCTTTCGGTTGATAGCCTTGATTACAGCTTATGTTTCCATGAAATTCGAATAGCTCTGGCCGAGTGTTGTTTTCTGTAAACTAATTTAAATGCGCGGTGGGTTACAACATTTTCAATCAGTCTACTTAAGAACCCCAACTTTCAATATTCGTGAGCAGGTGCGTGATTTTAACGCGAGTCATACCGTAAATGCATGCTTATTCCATGGTACCTCACCAAGATTAAATTAAGATCACAATGAATGCCATATATAGTTTTTACTGTTAAGCAATATACGAATAATTAATATAAAATAATAGTAATGGTAAAAAATAGCTATAATTCTCATTATTCTACCTTAGCTAAATATACTCTTTAAGTATATACATGTGTACACAATATTTGGAAACTGCACTGTGGAGTATAATTACTCCGTAGGTTAACCTGAATTGAGGTACCATCGTTTGCTAGCTTAAATGACGCCTGGCGCAGATTTATAAACATTTTTTAAATCTAATAGCAGGAAAACAAATCAGATTGTATTGAAATGTATATTAATTACTGTGCTAGAGTGTAATAAAGACAAAAATAAGAATTTTAAATTACAACAATGCAAGTACATGATAAATCATGAATTCAAGGAAGAAAATAAATGAGAAAAAAGTGAAGAAAAAATTTACGATGAGAAAAATATTCACGATAAACCTTCGTCCTCCACTGTGTGCAGACGGAGTTTCCGATGGAGGAGGTGGGCGGTGAGTGGCCTGAGGAATGGACTAAGCCGTTTTGCAGCAACGTGGGCATCTCCCCTTGGACCATGAACGCGTATCGCCACGCCCTGGCGGCCTTACAGTACGCCTGTCCTCTCGCCGTTATCTCCGTGGCCTACGCCAAGGTGGGCATGCGCCTCTGGGGCGCCACCACGCCCGGAACCGCGCAGAGGCGCCGCGACGCCAACCTACTCAAGAACAAGAAGAGGGTGAGTCTAAAAATTACACTTCATCATGCGTCGCGGCGCAACATTTACATATCGTCGTGGTGTAGCCTTTAACTTGGGTTGGCAAGGATTTATTGGGGGTATTGTAGTATACCGGGACTAACCACGGTGGCTACAGACCCCCAATGCACAAAATAGCGGAAATCCGCGGAGGAAAAATCATTCTCCTTGACCGGGATTCGAACCCGGATTATACCGCTCACCGCTTAGAGCTATAGTAGTACTTCCTATCTACGTACTTGTGTTGTCGTATTTCAGTATTTTTTGAATCTCGCATTTGTTTTTAAGTGTATAAAAAAGCATATGATGCCCCTATGTAAATAATTTAATTTACCCAACTTACCATTGACCTTGGCCGTCCAAGGATTTA
Source organism: Ischnura elegans (assembly GCF_921293095.1). Classification (NCBI taxonomy): domain Eukaryota; kingdom Metazoa; phylum Arthropoda; class Insecta; order Odonata; family Coenagrionidae; genus Ischnura; species Ischnura elegans. The sequence goes on along the minus strand of NC_060251.1, from coordinate 56,284,644 downwards.
ATTAATTTACTCTACTGACTTGAGGGCTGAAGTTTCGTACGCTTTGTGATTCTATGCTCCGTAATAGCAATAATTACTTCCAAACTCCAAAAGTAATGGAAAATAAGAACTGCCCATATCCATAATCCTCTATTATCAATAGCCATTAACGATTATTACAAGTAGGTTCTGCAAACACTTCTCTAGTACCAGCATTCCCACACAAAGGTTTTCATTGCTGAACAGACTACTGTTGAGTGTTAAATATTTTCTGCCTCGAATCCAATAGGGGGGAAACAAGGCACTCCGCTTCGGTACAGGAATGCTGCTGAGAATCTTTCTGGGGCAATGACATGACAACCGTTTCCCGGTAGGATTAGAGGCCAGAGCATATGGGTTTAAAGTCTCGAGCGCCCGTTATCAGACCTACTGTCAAGGTCAAAGACATTTTTTCTCCGATAATACATTTTTTTTGGGGAAAGCCCAAGGAAGATGACGAATCCGATAGAACTCTCTGGGTAATGCGGTCTTGCTTGCTCATCATTTATGAAGAAAAATGTAATAGTAATGAAAAATGGTGCCCTTATTCCGAGTGGTTATTTTCCATTAAAGTTATTATTACTCATCCTATATCATATGAAATTTCCTTAGAAATTTAAATTCACTGTAGTTTTCCAGATGATTATAAATCCATTACCTATGTTGCTTCGGTTAATCGAGTCAGCGAAACAAAATTTCCGTTTTCTTCTAAAATATATCGAGATACGCCCCGGATGCCAATGACTCAAAATAGGTATAAACTTCTATGTTTAGTTTATTCTAAATTGTCCCTTATGGACAAAAACCATGGAAGATGTAATGTTATTCGGTGAGTGTACTTATGGTGATATCACTTTCGAAGTTTTCGCATTTATTTTAAATATAACATAACATATTATGTCCAAATTTCAATTTTTGTTTGGTTTGTCTGAAGGGTGGACCCGGAAGTTGAACAAAGCACTCAGTGGTCCTCACCCAGTTAGCATTTCTTGGTTAATGATTGTAATAGCTTCATTAATTATGTTGAGATAACGCATTTGATTGAACGTGGGATAAAAAAAGGTATTTTATTTACCCTCAAGAGGAGATATCATATGGTGTGAGTCCGATATCCCCTACATTCTTCCTATAAATTACTAAAACCGCACCATTACTTTAAGATGACCCTATATTTTAGCTACCAACGCGAGAGATGAAGCAGATGGTAAAAAAGTAAAAAAATGTAATTCAGTATTAATTAAACGAAGATGTAAGAATTAATGAAAAGGTACCTTCTCTGAAGATAAAAAAAATAAAATGGGATTTTCTCTGAAAGAATAATATGGTCATTCGTTATATTAGATGCACCATAGCAATTAATCGTTGAAATTATTGATGAACAATGTTGGCAATTTCAAGCAATGATTGGGTTTTAATCAAACGTAGCAACGAAAGCTAAAACGACTTTTTGACATGCCGCCGAATCTGAAAAATTTTACCAAGTATTAATCAAAATTTATTTGCTTTTATTTGTTAGGTCTTGAGGCCGATTGTTTTCAAATTTTAATGCAACATCATTTAAACGAGGAAAAGTATTTTCCGTGGAAATGAACGACATACTTTGCGTGCACATGAATGGAAACAAAAAGACGTTGCGTAACTGGGTTCAGCCCTAAACTATGGAAACAACCTTGTGACAGAAAACCACGGCGCTGCCGACGGACGTGAATGCACGATTCCGTGAACCATTGTATGAAATGCAAGGCATGTGGGTTATTGAGGAGGAGAGGGGGCCGTTATTGAGGAGGAGAGGGGGCCGTATTCGTCCGTTCCACATGTGTCTACCACGATCGCTTGCCGTGGCTCGATGGTCGTATTTTACGTCTTCGCCCTCTCCCCCTTCTTTTGTTTGCGCGCGTCCTTCCCCGTCGTCGAGCTGAGTGCGAAGGACGTTGCTCGCGGCTGCTGTAGCTCACGGGCGGTGCATGCACCGCGCGGAAAAGGTGAAATGGAGAATACCTTGTCCTCGATACAATTGATGAATGCGGGGAAATTGCCGACAATGAGGGTGCTACGGAACTATTGGCTGAGAGGGAGGAGGCTTCATGGCTTACTCATAGGCCTTACGGTATGATAACCAGTGGTAACCAGGTTTATAGCGGTTTTAGAAGAGACGGGACGAGATATGAAATGAAATGAAGGCATCTACCATGGCCACCTATAATACAGGCCGGAACATGCAATTTGGCGACAGCGCTTTACGTGACGTCAGGGGTGCTACTCTGCACATCGCCTGGGGTGCGGTGGATCGGCCTCTCAGCTGTTGACGTTAATACGGTTGGACCTCCGTTCACCTTCCCTAAAGTTAAGCTAAAAATTACGGTAGGGTTGAGTTATTCGAGTAGTTATATTTCGTATTTTAACAGCTATTTATTAAAAGTAATCGTGAGAACTAATAACAAGCCAAGGGATACGAGAGATTATTCACGGAAATATATTTAAGTACTGCGATCGACGTCCCAGAAGTTCAGACCAAGAAGGAAATACCGTTTAGTTTACTACTTAACCCATTGGTTGTTAATATGGAAGAACACCCTATAAAATTTATTGACTTAGAAATAAAGAGCGGCTTTTAAATAAACATCATTTCACCTCCCTGCATAACCTAAAAAATTAACATGTTAAAAAGTAATTCGTTATTTTCTAGCACCTTTCGTCGCGGTATTTCAGGAGAGAAAAATAATTTATGAAGTTCAACAACATTTATTTAAACTAAAAATCAGATATATACATTTTCCGGTAAACATTTCATATTGAAGAGGTCAAACAACCTCACAATGTCACAAGACATGGCCATAAAAGCATAAATATTACTCCAGAAAGTGGAATAAATAAAAGCTGCCACAGGTTCTTAATTTCAATTTCAGCTGGAAACAACCTCCATAGATCTTGCCATTTGAAGTTCACCGATGAACCGTCACCAGCAACAGCTATCAGTTTCACAGGCACCACATTACCTGATGGAAAAAAATGATCAGTACAAATGTTATGGCTAATTAGAAAACTATGTGATATAAAAAAAAACTAGTCTTAGCATTATATAAATTGGACAACGTTTAAAAAATATGAAGCCACAAGGAAGATAAATATATATTCAATCTAATATTTCTTAACAACAAGATCAGTATAATGAAATATTAACGACTTCCGAATTGGAAAAATATCTCAACAAATAACATTATACTAACATTTAACTCAATACTTATTAAAAGAAAATCAAATTTTACAAACGAGAAGAAATTATTGAATTAATCTCGATAATGGTAGCCACAACAGGTTCTTCATAATTGGTTATATGGCCAAATTTTCAAGGTTCACTAACAAACGTTCACTCAAAAGGGAGTTTTAGCTGCAGAGAAAATTATTATATTGTTCTAAATACTACATACATATATGTAATTTCACTCAGCACTCATGGATTTTCCAATATACCTACTGTATTGGAAGGCGGCTAGACGTCAATTTACTAAGTATTTTCAATATGAAAACTTATATAGTCATTTCCTCAGAAGTTCTTTCATGTTCCACTAATTCATACAATATTCGTTCATTTCATCTTTAATTATTTCCACAGATTTTCATGCTTCACTGATCACAATAAGGAGTTTTACCTGCAAGAGAAAGATGGATTAGTTCAAAAATACCACGTATAGATATATCACTCAGTACCCTTGGATTTTCAATATACCTAGAATATTGTAAGGCGGATAATTATCAATTAAGGTGCCCTTATCGATAAGAGAACAAATATTGACATTTCATCAATGTTCTTTCATGTTCCACCGATTCATAAAATATTTGTTGATCTCATTTCCAAGATTTACATCTACTTATGTTCACAGGTTTTCATAGTTCACTGATCACAACAAGAAGTTCTACCTGCAAGGGAAAGATGAATTAGTTCAAAATACCACTTATATATTCCGTATCACTTAGTAGCAATTGATTTTCCAATGTACCTTCAGTAGTAGAAGGCGGCCAGATGTCAAATTAGCATGTATTTCGGAAATAATGATAAATATTATCATTTCATCAGCAGTCTTTTCCTGTTCCACTGATTCATACAATATTTCCTGATTTCATTTCTTAGAAGTACAACTCATCTACTTAAATTATTTTCACAGATTTTCATGGTTCACTGATCACAATAAGAAGTTTTAAGAAGAGGAGAGGGCCTGAAACACTGTGGGAGTAGCACCAGGGGACAACTTTAGGCGATCTAACTCGTAACTTTTCACTTCAACGTTCTTATTCATGTAAGTTACACGGTGTAGGATATCCTGCTCAGCAAAATGCTTGACGCAAACTATTGCGCTTGAAGAAAGATTCCAATCCTTCCGAGGGATATTCTTCAGCCACTTCTGTCAACTGCGTTCATCTTTGGTGAACTGGAACACAGTCACATACCCCTTGTTCTTGGTGGATAGGTAGTTGCTTCTGCAATATGGCACACGATAACGTTTGGGCACCTTAAATGAAAACAATGGAAAGTTGCATGAATAAAAATAGTTTCGCTGATTACAGAAAAAAAGGAGTGCATTCATGATTAGTTTGGAAAATATGAATGACATTAGTACCTAGAAACATTAATAGAGTTAATGAGTAGCCATTCTTCCTTCAATAATATACGACGTTATTATAGATACAGCTACACATAGTTATTCATAAGGCAACCAAATATAGCAATCACTGTTAACTCAAGAATAATAATATTATAAAAAACAACGCAGCATTTAAATACCCGACAAATACACTTCGTTTCATTTGTGTTCTCTTAATGTTCCTTCGTGGCCGGCCGCCAAGAGACGCAATGCTTTGGATGAAATACTGCTGAATATCCACTCACAATACACTGAGAATATCTTTTAACTATTTTACTTGCCGTAAGGCAAAACACAGTACAGAAAAATAATTCTTTTTCCCCATTTAAAACCAGTATTGTTGCACTCTCAATTCCCTTCCATTAATGGCCGGCCGGCATGTGATCACAATACTTTTGAAGTAATAAACGTGATTTTCCTCCTTCAGCTCCCAAAAAATATCTTTAAACTATTGTACGTACCTTTAGCCAATGGGATATCCACAAAATAAGTCCAGTTCTGCCTTTTTAACAAGAGATTTAATGCTTCTTAGGCCACACGGACACTCTTCACGCATAAGTCGCCATGCTCTTAAGCAAACACAATCGCACCCCGGCACAGCGTTGCCAAAATTCCATGTTCCGGCCTGTATTATAGGTGGCCATGCATCTACTCATTCCGTGATGCCAATGAGCATGCATGTACTATTGTAAGGGCTTCTGGATGAGGTACGGAGAGGACAGAAGGAATGGATGAAGCGATTACTTAGCGTGGAGGGGATGTTCAAAACAGTGTAAAATCGTTTCAGGCTTGATTTGGTTGAAGTTCGATATGCCCATGATGAAAGAGCGCTAATTGTATTTTCCACACTTTTTAAACTAAAGAAAAATTCCAAAACTCAACAACCGACCCAGGTTTCAACGCATTGTGTCATTTTCAAGATTTAAAAGTGTTAGAAGGTAGAGTGTTGGGTAAACGAGGGAGAGGAAGAAAGAGAATGGGTTTTTTTTTGATAGAATGAAAGGGAGTATGCCTTATTGTGAATTGAAAAGAGAAATACATGAAGAAAGTGGATGAAGCTAGAATACCTCTTAAATACTCCATGGAAACCTACCTCAATCGGTAGAATATTTTAATAAATAAATAAATTGTAAAGACATAGACTGTGGGATTTGGGGTTTGGTCCTGGACAAGGCCTTGGATTATTCTTGGACATAGTCTTAGGTCGTAGAGTAAAGGGAATCTTATTAAATATCATTCTGATAGAGGAATTTGGTTCGCTACTGCTCGCTAAAATACATACATATTTCGCATATATTATGGAGGAAAGTTTTTATGTCATCATGGTCGACATTAATCGTGGTTGAAAGGTTAAGTTAGGGCCCCTTTATGTAATATTCACAGTAAGGTCTAGGATTAAATTTCATGAAAATGACAGGTACTTTGTTTCTCAAACCAACATCCGTAATGTCTGTAATCGACTCTCATCGTCGATCTATCTGCGGTGTAAACGGGTACCCTGCGGCTATTAACGTGATACGATTGTTCAAAAACATGCTGTGGTCAGCACTAAATTAAAAACATTTATGTTTACACGTATTAGGTGAGACTCGAAGGATTTTTTTTAAATACCCATGAAATATCTTCGTATATTTCGTAAATTCTCCCATGTTAGTGGTTGAATCTTCGTGAGAAGGAAGCAGGATGCATTCTGTTTATTCCCAAAAGGAATAGGCAACTATACTCGAGAGATGTTTGGATTATGTTGGAAAAATCTCGACGTGGCCATTTGGGTTCGAGGGAAAGGCTTGAAGCAGGAAACGTTTTATGCATTGACAGGGAGTTAACGATGGGCCTTAAAAAGATTTCCATCCCTTTTATAAATTCCAGATCATCTCCAGTTAGAAGTGGTTTTCTTCTGACTCGCTTCTACTTGTTCTCAAGATCATTGGAATATATTGCTGCGTGCTTTTTTATGTGATATTTGGCTATTTCTTCCAGTTTCAATGGAAAAATATAAGAGGTTTTCGGTGCATCCGAAAAACACACATTTATGAAATAGATTTAACTTTACTACCGTTACTACACAATAACAGTAAATAAGATATTTTCCTGACAGCATTACATATATTTATTGGTACTTATGTAAAATAAAAGCTCAGGGAAACAAGTAATGCATGGTAAATAACATCAAATCATTTCTAAACGTAATAAATAATTCTTGCCAATTGTATAATTAGAATTAGCTGATTCATAGTCATTATTTTGTGATTTAAACTATTATTCAAAGCCATATGCTGAGAAAAAACAAGAGATATGCATGCTTTCCGCCAAATAATCTGATTTTAATAGGATTTCTAACATTTATTCACGAAAGAATGAATATTCTTTGCTATTCAACCTCATCAAAAAGCTTGCAAAAGGCAAGGGTTTTATAAATTAAGTCGTATGTTATGGTACGTCCTGGTCACGTATGACCTTGAAATTTCGTTTCAACATAAAATTCGATGCTTTTATTTTCTTTGGAGTGCTGGTTTAAATTTTATGGCGAAGAATGGGAGGAGAATCTTATTGATTTTCGCTGTGGACTTAACTGTTCCTTTTATTTTACCTGGCCCGGGTGAGGCCACAATCCGGCCACCTCCTTCCCCGGGCCAGGGCTCTTTTACAGAATGTTCAGTTGAAGTATCAGCAAAACAGTAGTGCTTAATATATGTCATTACTCGGCGCTCAGGCCGATAGAAATTCTCATGTTCTTGTGCTGATTTAGCCAAGTCAGGAGGTAGGTTATAACATAACACCCTTTTTCCCCAAACCAACGGGCATAACTGGTGGCCTCCAGTAGAATATCCAACAGAGCATATGGCAATGAAATAAATAAAAATAAATGAATAAATGAATATTTCAACGAGTGTATAATATAAATAAATATGTTGAATAGAGGACGTATTGAACTTCTGGAAGTGTGTAAATGTATTCCATAACGAAATATACTGTGTAGTTTTGAAAACCTTAAGGATTAGAATATGATGATCAACATATCTACTAGTCAAATCGGCACGAAGACATTTTATCGTACTAGTCCTCCTTCTGGTCCGAATTATTCCTCTTCGATATTATACAGATTGTAAGGGAATGATGGGTGAAATATTTATAGCGTAGTTATTTATCTGTCGAAAGGAACTCCATGGTCGGAATTCTTCTGCAGGAAGACGTATTTTCGCTGCTTCATCTCAGCTATAACTCCCATTTTTCTCATCTTCTCATTTCGTGGCTTCAGAAATAGCCACTGCTACAATTCAAACTACTGCCACTCAAAGGATGACAGCGAAGGCAGGAGTTCCCTGCCGCGGAACGCGTTAGAAAGCTTCCCCTAGATAAATTGAATGAATCGAAAATATGAATAAAATTTGCTTTTAATATATTAAACGCTATGGATATAAAACTATGGTCTTTGAGAGACATGTAAAATTAGAACATGTCATCAGAAAAGTTTCGAAGCCTTCGAGATCTAGTGCTGGCGGCGAGTGCTTAAGATAAAATGCTTAAGGATGGACAGGGAGCCTTTAGCAGCTCCATTCACATAAAAACCAGTGGTGTCATCGTGCCTGAACGCTGTTCCGGCACTAGTAAACAAAAGACATAATAGTCAAATAACGATTTTTATCAAATCTGTTGCCTCAAAATTTCTAATTCATGTATTCGTAACCAAGACAAAAAAATAGTAATAAAATGTAAATAATGGCTTGTTATAATAAAACACACACAAAGTAATAATTCACATCCAGAGAAAGCTCAGGAAAGTGCGTTCCGGCACTGCTAAATTTGCCATGAAGTCACTGCATAAAACTATGATATTTTGACGGAAAGAGAATCTGGAACATAAAAATGAAGACAAGCACACGGCAGTGAAACACATCCGTGAGGGGAGTGGCATTTTACGGATCAGAAAACATTGAAAATTGGAAAAACTGATAAGAAAAGAAAACTTCGAGACCTGGTGCTGACGGCAGGTGCATAAAATCAATGCACGGTTATAATGAATGAATAAACGATTATTAGCTTTCCTCCAATGAGTGTAAAGCCCCATTCATAACAACTTTACTCGGCGTTACTTAAGATAATGTGTCCCACACCGAAATGTTTTGCCCATCACACGTCAGACCATACATCAATATTGAAATAGATTTTAGAGGACCTTAAATATTTTACGTGACTCTCAGAAAACGACACAACCTTTCTTGTTGGTTTCATCTTTGACTTAGGCATTGGTTTACTAATCAATACGCTAAGTCGAGTTGTACAGCTGTTGTGAACCAACAGACTTTCTCATAGAGTTTTCAACGTCATAGTTACGTCAAGATATGTCGCAGCGTGTCACAATTACCACGTGGCCACTTGTTTGTGAACGGGTCCCATTTCGAAGGAGCTTATCTACACTCACCTAGCAAATACCCACTCTAATTACCTACCAATCACAAGTGACACGAATTGCCGCTTGAAATTACCCCGCTGTCTCCAGCAACCTCTACTCAATTGCATTGACTGCTTTAGGCATTTACTAACGGGATTATTCCATGGTACAATATGTCCCTTCCATGAGCCAACCAACATTATTTCTTGATTAGGCTCTTCGTTACTTCCAAACTCGTATTCCCCTCTGTTGCTTTATTTTGTTTCCACGATGCTTTATCTTTTTCTCTGCGCAATTGTACTAATTGATGCTACACATGGAAAAATTTTCTCTGAGGGAGCGAGGCTTGGACGTTGACAGCAGCAGAGAAGTCAAGAGTGGAAGCATTCGAAATGTGGTGCCACCGAAGAATGATGAAGATAAAATGGATCGACCGTGTAACTAATGAGGAAGTGCTAAGAAGGGTGAGAGAAGTCTTCTAGAAACCTTAAGAAGAAGAAGGGACAACGTGGTTAGCCATATTTCGAGGTATGATGGCCTGGTGAAAACAATCGTAGAAGGACAGTTGGAAGGGAAGAAGGGCAAAGGACGGCCTCGAATGAAGGCCATTTTTTACATAGGATAAGTTAAAAAGAATGTAAAAGAGAAGAAAGATGTAGCAGTGAAAAGGTTGGCGGATAGGAGAGCTGCGTCAAATCAGTACCTGGATTGTAAACTAATAATGATGATGATGATCGTATCGATTAGTTTTTATTAATAGTCACGTCCTGGTCCTGGTAATGCTGTTCCGGTGAGCCTTGGCTCACCCCAACCAGCCAGTTAAGAATGATTGAATTAAAAATGGCGCACGTGCACGGTACTCTTGTGGGAGTATTGGGTTGTCTGTGTGAAATAGAAACTTATAACTAAAATATTTAAAACATGAATATTGGCTTTTTGGTTGCCATTACATTGGTATAACATAACAGATGTTAATACATTATAAAATTTTTATTTTTTTGGTTATTTATTGTTATATATTATTTATTTTTTAGATAAAATTTCTTTCTCAAATATTTTAATTATTTTTTTTTCTTTTTTATTCCCTCAATGCGGCTTATGATTCCCCGGCAATACAATCTATAAAATTTATTAGGGACCGGTTGCTGCGATCCTTGCCGTGGATACTTATCATATTAATGTTTTGAGAATACTATGCAAATTTGGGATACAGTTAAAAGATGACAAAGTTCTACTTCATGTACCCAGAAAATATTAAAAGGATGGCGTATGTTTCGAACAAGTAATTCGCCGTGGGAAGAATGACCAGTAGAAAATAGTATTGCGTTCCCTTCCGCGGACGGGACAATTTAATCTGCTTAATCTTGAGGCATGATTTGTGATGGATAAGTGACAGTCAAAATCGATTTTTAACCGAAATGAAAAGCTAGATTTTTCAGCAAATTACGAATTTTGAATCAAAAGATGGATTGGTCGGAAAAGTCGACGATTCGTATTTGAAAAAATACAGTTCGAGCAAAATCATGCTCTTTATTTATTCGAAAAAAATACTCAAATAACACATTTGAGTCGTAGAAAAATACCAACAAATCTATTCCTAATACATGATTGGATTATTAATAATTAAAATTTACAAATGCACGCACATTAAAATTTTGAGATCACCGTATGGAACCATTCGCCTACGTATAATATTTTTTTTAAGATCAAGTCATTGCGATGCTTTCTTTATTATCGAAGGCGTGCCTTTCCAAACTTACCGGCATTAAATGATAGCATTTCATTCGAGACGGATGACGTTGTCGTAGGCCGGTAGTGACCTTGCTGAGATCAAACGAAATGGTGAAGATCGAAATTGAAACATCGAGTTTGGATGGAAACTCGATGATCATGGCTCGATGTCGATTTATTCGATCTTTGAATATTAAAACTCGATTTTCGATTTTAATCGAAATCGATTTTTCTATCACAACACTGATATGGTATGATATTTGGAGGTGGTGATCGACATCTTCGATATATCTATTTATCCATTAAAAGGTATATGGTTTAATGATGAGTTTCACCGAAGTGCAAGTGTAAGGGAATGAAGGCAATGGATGGCCTTGATTGAGTCATCTGGGTCAAGTTATCAAGGATGTAAAACAAATGACAAGCGTAAATAGGAAAAGATTAACTGATAGTATAGTTGAGTGCTGTGCTGCATCGGACAAATCTCATGATTGCTGGTCTATGATGTTTCATGGCGACATCTTGACACGTGGCTTGAATAACGGCGCGTGCTCCAGTTGCACTACTAAGTGCAATTGGTTGCCAATAAACTGCTCATAACCACCATCAGCTTCGAAACACCACGTAAACTTGCTTGTGGACTGCACGTCGCCCTATTTGTCGGTAGACTTACTATTGCCCCTCTCTTAAACAACCCATTGACCCTCTGAGGTCCATAAAGATTACAGCCATTAGATTGCATGACAAAATACGTTTTTAGGCTAATATTAATGCGTAGGTTAGAAAACCATTAATATGAAATCGACATCTCTTATGATTTATGAGATACAGTCTAGGACGTGAAATAACATCGATTCTCGCCCCCCTAAGGTCCACACGGACATATGTGTCACATTAAATAAAAACACTAATTCTGAGAAAATTAAAGCACAAGTGCGGAGTTTTTCGTACTAACTCCACAAACTAGGTACACGTAAATGGTAAACCGAAAGTCCTGTTGCAATTGATTTGCTATAAACTATCAAATTTCCACTCCGTAAACAGCATTTCAAGTGAAAGTTCTTAACAATGTGGAAACAACGATATCGATAGGGCACAGAGTAGGGATATACAGAGAGGACAAAACGGCTGAAGGCGGTAATCAGCTTATTGCGCATTTCACCATGTTCTAAATAAGGAAACGTGGCTTGAGTTGCTATTTGGTTGCTATCGTTGCTATCATTCGCGCTTGGCGTGGAGTGTTGTCGCACGAATTTTTTTTTATACCTCCACTCTTCAATACTTTCACGTAGTGTGCTAGTGTTTTAAAGAAACGTGGAAAATGAAGGAAGTGGAAAATAAGACGAGAAGAAAAGGTTTTGCTTGATTTTCAGCCATTAACTGCAAAAACAATGCGGGCATGACGGAAGCAAAGTTGAGTTTCTTCAGTTTCCCTAAAGACCCTGTGAGGTAAGTAATTCCATATTTTTTCTGAGTTACATTGCTGATCGAAGAAACTAAACTTATATTCGAGTATTATTTTCATGGGAAATGAAATTGTCGAAAAAGTTTAATAAGAACTTGAGGTGTTGGCGCAGGTCCAAGGAATGTGTGATTCGATGTCGTCGGTCGGATTTAGAAAACAAGACTGTCAGTTATTTACATAATAATTGCCGAATTTGTGCGTGCGATTTGGCGGTCCTTGCTCTATCTTTATTAGTAAAGAAATAATTAGGCTACTTTGAATTTTAAACCCTCTTTTTTCGGTGGATGGTAAGTCGTTAGCACTATTTGGTTTGAATTTACCGCATAATTTTACTCATTTTCAATATGGCCGCCGTGCGCATTTTTCATTACATAGAAACCTATGGTACAGCCACCTAATGTCCCCTCTGTATATATCTACTCTGTGGATAGGGTATCACGAAAAGAATTGAAAACTAGAAGCCAATAACTTATTCTTCAATAGAACCAATTCTTTCAATAATACACCTTCTAATTTAATTTTGAGATAATTTAAAAAATTTGGGATATATATGTCCCTTTGAACTTAAAGGTTAAGGCTAAGATGAGTGCTGCATGACTGGTGTGGAATCAATCCGTGCCACACACCCAGGTAGTGGCTTGAACCTAATCTCGTAGATGTAGATGAATATGCTACATCACGTGAATCAACAATGTCACATTGCCTGCCGTCAAATCAACCCCGCTCAAAGAATTCAAGCGATTATGAAGGTGCTCCGTGAGCATTTCTTCCTTTTCAACAGGGTTTGGGAGTCCTCCTTGGAGGAAAGTCAGGAGGGATTCCTCCCAACTCCTTACCTCCGAAACTCTTGGGAGGAGAACTCTGTTCAGAGGAAATAAAAAAACTCTCAGAGTTTTTTTTCTCCTCCAACATATGTCGAGAGGAGAATGAAAAGGCTTTCCTCCGAAAAGAGTTTCCTCCCAAATGAGCTAGAGCAATACAAAAAAAGTATTTACGGCACATGAGGCAAAGCTCTGGACAGAGTGGAGACATGCGGTCAGCACTTACGCCGAAGCACTTCGAAGGGTCGCTAATCCGCGACCAGCTCACCCACGCAGGACCGTCTCCTCGACCCTACGAGCAGGCAGACTACCTCCCGAAAAGTGACGTTTCAACGAAATACTCAAGGAAACTAATAATGGTTGAAACGCTTATCGGCACAATACTCGATCACATATGACACTACAATGTCATCAAATGTCTCAGTCATCAAATCCACAAGCCTCTTAAACAATTCAAACGTCTATCGGCTCGTCTCAAGACCAGTAACGAACTGCATCATTGGATACAGTATGGAAAAGGGAATCGAAAAAATTTATTGAAATTATTTGACAATATTTCTTTCTACGCACTTGCACTAATGAGAACTTATGTGCAGTAAAATTCGCTTATAACGAATTTCAGGAACCAACATTTTATTTTGTTTTTAAGGGGATTTCGTTTTATCCATGGGAAAGGATTTTATTCTACACATAAAAATATTGCCGGCTAATGTTCAGTAAATCATCTTTATTTAAGCAACAGATCTATAACAAATAACCAACGTCCCGCAGATTGTGTTCGAATAGAGACCCTCTCGTCTATGTCGTCTCCTTGTGCCCCTTTGAAGTGAGCAAATCACAGCACCTCCTTCAAAAGAACCGCCACCAAGTGCGTCATTGTTTTTGGTGTTAGACCAAGAGGCAGTGAAAAAAAAAACGGGAGCACCATCCCCTCCACTTGAAATTCTCATAAAAGATTTTCGACGCCACCCAGGGTGATCCGTGACGTCTGTTGCGTAAGAGCACCAGCACATCGTAAGGGGGGGGGGGGGGGGAGAGAGACATGGAGCGCTTAACACAATAAATCGCAGCCCAGTGCAAACGACACCTGTTACGACACGGCCCACTGAATGTGTCCTCTTTTACTCCCAACGATTCACAGCACCCGGCACCCACGCAAGAGAGGGGAGATATCAGCTGAGTTGCAGAGTTAAATTCTTTCTTTTTAGGGGGCATCCATTAATTACGTGAGGCGTTTAGTGTGGGGGGGGGGGGGGAGGTCGAGGGGTTCAAGCCGATTCTCACCCAATCTCACGTGGGAGATTAAGGTCGTGGCAAATATCACGTTTTTTTCCGCAATTAACAGTGTAAAATTGCGATCTCAGTAATCTTAAATGTCTAATCTAGAACAAATTGTTTTCTTTTTAATCCTACGTAATGAAGCACAGATTAACTTATTTGCACTGAAAATACGCATTTTGAACAAGCTCACGTGAGATTATAGGGAGGGGTCGAGTCAAATTTCACGATATCTCATACAGGGGGGAAAAGGTGATCCAAAAATCTGCAAAATCACCTCGCGTAATCAATGGACGCTCCCTTATATATATAAAGGTTTCAGATCTTAATATCTATGAAGAAAGAATTAGTAGTTATCTATTTTACATTTTTATTTATTCCCAAACCACCGAATACAGCATATATTGGCCATTTTACATCAGGTCGTGCAACAAATTAAACACTTACACGTGCACGAACAATCATGTTGTTGAAAGGGGCAACCTACCCAGGCAGGACTCGAACTCGTGACTTCTCATTTGGTAGGCGAGGACTTTATCCCGCCGCCACCGAGGTCGGCGAGGTAAAGGTCGAGGTATGTTGTGAAATTCAAACATTTGGGGTTTGGGAGCCGGTTCATTTTCTTGGAATCTAGAGAATTGTTTTGTTTGAGGAGCTCCGATCACCTACTACAGAATAATACTCTGGATATTGGAAAATTAAAGAATAAAATTTATAGGGTTCACTTATTTAAAAAAGCGCGACCCGAGTTTCATTACATAGATACTTCTTAAGGTTACATCAACATGGAAAATAATAAAATAAACTTTGTAAGATACACTTATATCATATATATTATTACAGAAAGATCTTTCTCTGTCATTCCATACATCGATGGCTAACACGTATCTTAAAAATAGCAACTTTTCAGGAGGGCAAAAAACGATTAATTAGTTTAACTTGTACTCTGAAATTAAAAACCAAAAGTTCATAAAACTGAGAAAGAAGCATTCATTTGCACACAAAGGGTTGTTTTTTGCTTGTATTTTATTTTTTTCGTGTAATTACAATTTGTTTAAGATACCTGTCTCAAACCGGCCGAATTTGAGATACGTGATGTTAGAACGTAGCCATCGATATGCTCCGTAAATACTGCTCCTACATTGATAAATAAGCTATCGATTTAAACGTTGAATTACCGGCTCTTCACGAAAATTGCAATATTAATCTCAAATGTTACTATTTACTCATTAATTTGAACTAAAAGTTTCGATTTTTCCATGTCGATTACTCACTCGAGGCATATCGACTCCACACATTTTTTTTATTCTTAACTTAAAGATAGATTTAAAAACAAGTTACATCCATACCTGAACCAAAGATGTGTAACATAAGGAGGCAAAAATATTATAAATAAAGCCTAATAGGCATGAAGAATGTTAAATGCTTTCTAAAAGAGACATCGTGTGTTAAACAATAATGTGTATTACGAGTAAATAAGTACCAAACTCTTGCTTATATTTTATTCAAATGTTTTTTTATGATTTTGTCAGAAGGCAAGTATGAAGAAATTACTTTATGATACACTTTCTTCTCTATTTAGAACGCAATTACACCGTTTCTTTAATATACTGCTGGCCTCGGGTGCGGCGGGGCAGTGGCGGATACATATGGGGGGCGCATGTTGCGCGCCACCCGCCTTGCGGGGCTGCCCGCATTACCGAACATTGCAGAACCACAATTGTAACTTTTTTATATCATAAGATAGCATTGCCTTGTGTATACGTAAAATCAGTTAAAATAAAACTTAAATTCTTAATCTTAAATTCTGCATGCAACTTGATTATTTTTCATTACGATAAAAGTCAAGGTAGCTAAAAATATCTTTTGGGCTCCCCACTTGAGATTTACCTGCATCCGTTACTGCAGTGGGGTAAAGTCCTCGCACGCCAAAAAGGCGGTCGCGGGTTCGAGTATCGCCTGGGTAAGTTACCCCCAGGGTAACCATCCAGGGTATGGTTGTTTGTGCTCGTGAAATTGTTTGCATACATGTTACTGACTCCGATGTAAAAGGCCGTATAGGACTGTTTTCGGTGGTATGGAAAAAATACTTATTTCCTAAGAGCGTGAAAGTCTGAAATTTCCGCTAGGGTCACCTAATATTTAAAAAATCACGACCAGGGTTTCATAACATAATTACATATTCGTGTCTTAACTTAGGACACGAAAATGTAAAAATGTTATGGAACCTGGTCATGTTTTTTAATTATGTTAGTGAACCTTACAAATTTTATTCTTTTATTTTCCATAATGGAAAGGCTTCACATAGTTAAATCAGAAGTTGTCAGTGAGGCTCTGGATTCTTGCAGAAAAAATAGCATTCATTTAGTTGGTACTATTTTGGAAGTAGTTAAAAATTTTCTTAAGGTTCATAATGCTGCTAATTTTAAAAAAACTTCTGAAATCTAGAGGCACTGTATAAATTATAATAATTACGATAAGGTTGGGAAAAACTAGAGAAAGCAGTAATTTAAGTAAAAGCTCATTGACTTAATCCCAGTCATGACAAGTAATTTTTAAGCACGAAGAATAGATCAGATCATACCAGTAAAACTGGGGAGTTTAACTCGGTTAGATAGATTTAGGATGTAGTTTTTTCCGAGATCGATAAAACACTACAACGGCAGTGTTAGGGCTTAAGCATACGATAGTTGACAGGTAGTGTAGCTTACTAAATTAAGTATTCCTTAATGCATGTTCCTGAATTTTTCTTCGAGTTTCAAACAGCATTTTTTGCATGGTCATAGTCAGTGCTGTAGTTGGGAAAAATTTAGGCGGTACTCACCAAAGATTGCCAACAGCTGAACATGTATTATACATCCGGCCGCGATTAAAATTCTAACTCCAACTCTTATCTTAGTTCCAAGGTGTGCCACTCTGATCAAGTAAATAATCATTTCCGATTTTTCTTTCTGAAATCTATTGGACAATTTACAGTAGGGCTATTTTTTATATATGTTAAAAGGTAGTTTAACCGGTACGCTTATAATTTATAATGTAATATAATATTGGATTGGATATTTAATATAATAGTTTGGATTTTAGGGGGTACGCCATACCGGCCCAACTACACCACTGGTCATAGTCAGATTACCTTTATAAGTAGGATATGGTATATTACAAGTCAAACATAGCCCACATGACGCTTAGTGCATGTTAGTGGAAGTAAATCTTAATCCCCTGGTGCATCTTGGTGATGGGACACCCTCTGCCAAACACCTCCGTACCTGGCTGGCAGGGTAATATGTAGATGTATATGTAGAGAAAGGAAAACAAGTAAACTTCTGTTATAATACGCCTTGTAAAAGCGGTTATCGGCGGATTCATTTTCCTCCTAAATGTTGAAATTGTTAAGTTTCTGTGATGTGAACTGCTATAATAAGTTTGGCATTTACACTGCCATCTGGCATTTTCTAATCATGACAATGAACATCATTTCGTTTGTGTGAAACGAAGCCACGTTTTCACACTTGATTTATGGCTCAGCGGAGCGTAGTTTCGTCCAACGGCGACCTTCAGCGTGACACATTCTATCAAAATAAGCGAGAGGGAAAATATGTTATTGAAAAATGGTTTTATGTCACAATTATGAAATAACTTGCCATTTATTGCACGAATAAAAACCCGAAAACTTTCTAAATCTTATGATGCACCTTGTAAATGCGGTTATTGGCGGATTCATTTTCCTTCTTAGAATTTGTATAGTGTAGTTGAGATTGGTAAATTTGCTATGATTTGAATTATTATAAGGTTGAAATTCACATAACCGTTTGGCATTCCCCGTCATGAAAATAAAAAAAAACGTATCGTTTGTGTGGGGCGAAGCCACGTTTTCACACTTGGTTTACAGCTCAGTGGACCATAGTTTCGTCCAACGGTGGCCTTCAGACTGACACATTCTATCAAAATACCGAGTGGGAAAATATCTTATTGAAAAATGGTTTCCCGTCATCGTTATGAAATACTTTGTCATTTATAACACCCGATGGTGGAAGAAAAACGTAGCTCTAGGAAATTAAACGATGGGTACGCGAGGCACCCGGGTAAAAGTACTTCAATATGGTCCATCTCACGAATATTACAAAAGAGTAAGCCTAACAATATGTTTTCTCCCACCAAGCATTTAAATTAGTTTACAGAAGTCGCCGCTCGCGTCGCTGACGGAAAAATTGATCCGAGTTTTGCAGGGAAATAAGGTAATTATGGGAATTGCCATGTGAAAAAATTCCCCTGGACCGGGAATCGTACTTCGGATCTTCGGCTTTCGATGAAATAAGCTTTTATTGCTTAATTTTTGGTACGAACAGATATATAATACATCTAATGGGAACAATTTCAAACGTATTGGTATCACATACAAGTATATAAAAGTACAACATTATAAGCATTTAAAATTTTGATCTCAATCATTTAAATAAGCTTTTCTATGCGTATCTTAGACATTTTCATTCAAATAAAAATTTCGAGGTAAAAATAAGCAAAGAACATAAACAATAGATTATTATTCTTTTATCAAATTTTCCGGCTTTCCGGGCTAATGCGCAGACCACTAACCTACCCAGGTTACTTAATTCCCATGGAAATTGTACCGAGTCTCATATTATTGTACTCAGGAAAACAGGAATTAAGGTACCTGGATAGCGCAGTGGTCTACGCGTTGGCCCGGTAAGCCAAGGTCTGTGGTTCGATTCTCGGTCCAGGGGAATTTTTTCTCACGGCAATTAATAAATATTTCACCGCCGTTCACGCGGCAGGATTAGAAATATTACATATAATTATAGGTATTAACCGAATTTAACCGATAACCGTATTTAAATTAACCGTATTAACCGATAGATCACATTATAATGTGATCTATCAATGCTATTCCTCCCAATTACAAACACTATGGTGAAAAATATTGGATAAAAACTGGATTGCATTGCACTCATCACCGCGTCGCGGGCACTTTTGAAAACCGATTAAAATGCGACCGAATTGGCAACAGAAATCATCCTTCTATTGAATGGAATTGGGCCTCCTCTATGTAGTCCCCTTGGTCCATGTCCTACTTCAGTTTCTCCATGTTCCACCAAATGGGTTGAATGCCTTGTGTTGTTGGCAAAGAATGGGCCTCCAGGCTATTGTGTAAAGTTGGCTCGCCTGACTGGAAGATTTATGGCACCGTTTTAAATCTCGTGACGTGCTATGGTGACAGAATGGAAAAATGATCGTTAAGTTGTTGTGGTCTTCACAAGCTCCTCGGAAAGCTTATCATGGCTCCATCCTCAGCCGGTATGAATTTTGAATATTTTCATCATATTGAATAGGTGGAATTTTAGAATTGAAATAGAAGATAGTTGCACTTTTCCACTATTATTAAATGCGTACTACGCGTTCCATCTCACAGAGCCATCATCTGGCACAAGATTATATGATTTATTAATTGTCATTTATTACATACGATGGTAGAGGAGAATATATTGTTCTCGGAAGTTAAAAGATTGGTACTTTAGAACGTAGAGAGAATGTATAACGGTATGTAGAAAAATTTCTAGTTTTCCCTCGCGCTAAAAAATTACGTAACATTACTGAGATTAGAAAATGAATTTTTATTTCAATTAGGGGAGACCGGGGCACGTTGGCCTTAGGGGCAGGATGGCCCAGTTGAGCTAATCCATACAATAGACACTAGATCGTGACATTCGGACGTATATGCAATTATATTAATTTCCAAATGAAAGTGGCAAAAAAGGGCTTTAGATCATTCCACACAATACAAATAAAACATCTAGATAAACATCTAGAAAAAGATCATACATAGAACATACAATATAAACATTTAGAAAAAGATCTAGACTAGATCGTGCTAGGAATCAATTAGAAATCACGTGTTTCAGTAAAATTCTATACCTACGCTAAATGTGTTTTGTTTAAGTTTTTTTTAGTTTAGGCGCAATAGGTGAGTACTATGATTGAAGGTCATGGTTTATGGATTATTTATGTGTGGCATACAATCTAAATTGCTTCAGTGGATTTTGTAACGAATAGAATTTGTTGTAAACATGGCGATGGGGCAGGTTTCTCCCACTTACTCTAGTTTTAACCGACCTTAGCGCAATGCCGAAACGCGTCGTACGCATTAAATTATTGTGGAAAATTGCGACTAACTTTTATTTCCATGTGTCGAACTTCCACTAATTACGCCCGAATCGGTTGAAATCATTAATAATTTTAGTGCCTTGCGGTTCAAAATATCGGTCGACATTATTTTGAGATATTTTTTTTGTACTGTGTGGAATGATTTAAAGCACTTTTTTGCCACTTTCATTTGAAATTTTAATATAATTGTATGCATGTCCGAATGTCACGGGTTAAGTGTTGGTAACTTAGAAAATGGATACTTGTACAATGATGTGTCCTGAATCGTACTATAAAATGATAGAGTCAAAAATAAATTTTGTTATATTCTATTCAGTATTTATTTTAAAAAACCACCGGTTTTGGTATTTTCAGGACATTGAGTTGACAGAACATTTTTTCAATCGGTAAAGTTTTTTAAAATAAATACTGTGTGGAATAAAAAAATATTTTTGAATCTTTCACGTCACCATTCTACGAAGTGAACTCACAAATAATTGATTTCGTACTCTTAAAAGTCGGCAGCATTGCCCACTATGTTTATAAGTTTTTCAATTTATTTCAACGAATGCCTCAGGGCGATCAAAGTTCATCGGTTAAATCTTCTAACGGTCAGTTTTGACACATTTCTATCATTTTTTCCAAGTTCAAACAAAAACAAATCGATTTAATGTAATTACAAACCTGATGCACTGCAATTAAGCTTGTGGCTAATATTTAAGTAATATGCATCTTTCAGCTTGAGAGCACCGTGATTAGGCAATGCCAAAACTAATGGACTAAACGAATAGATAAAAAATAATTACTTCATCCCTAGTAATAGTAAGTTTCCTGACCTTCTTCATCGTATGAAGTGATGTTGAGAGTCGATTACGCCACTGTGCTATGGAAACATGAACGAATTGTAGGGGGTAAATGGGATAATGAGGGTGAAAGTGTATCCCAAAACAAAAAAAAACATTGAGAAGGGATGGAATTCACGGGAATTGTTTGTTGTGGACTCAATTGATACCTCCGTTCACGCTTGAAGGTAATGTAAAATGTTTCGAAAGAACGTTGACGTATTTTCGATGTTACGACAGATGTTCCTTTTTGTCTTAGGCCATCAAAAAATCTATTTAGTACTATCTGTGTTTCGGAGACGAAGATATTGCATTCCAGAACTTGTGGCCAGTAAGAGAAGGTACTGCAGCCAGACATTCTCCTTGTTATTCGTCTTATCTTATCTGCTAAGCCCAATTTTCCTCATCGGCGATCCTTTTACAATGCTTATTTAGACTGCTTCCAAGAAAAACCTGAAAAATCTCATACTCTACCTCCGCCGTCGATTCGTGGAACTACTTTCACTTATCTGGTCGCAAAATCACTACGCAGCCCTGAAGGAAGTGTCGCTATACATTTCCGCTCTCCTCTACACATTCCGATATATTTGGACGCATCGGGACCGGTACAATATGTCCCAATGAAGCATCTGATCCATGCATCCGAAATGACCATACAATTACTAGTTTAATACTTCCATAAATTGCATTAAAAAAAACAAATATATCATACAAAGATATTTTGGAAGCTTTAGGTAGCCTCAAAAAAATAATATGATTTTAGCCTACTTTCTAGGTACCTTGGTGCGTATCTTCATGATACGTCATAATTTATAAATTCAAAAGTAAATTATCTAAACAAAACAGTCTAAGATTAGCCAGACAGGACTAATACAGTAAATACTAGAAATTCACAAAATAATATTTAAGTATTAGACTACACTGGGCTAAGCAAGTGCCCATTCCGCTACTACTTGAAGGAATTTAATTTTAATAGTAATATGGACATATATGTTCACTGTTGTAAAATTACTTGCTATAGGTCTTGTACACGAATTTCACCTTTTAAAAGAAATTTGTTGACTCAAATTTTAGTCACAAAGAAGTTATTTCGAAGATTATGTTGCGTTCATGGCAAAGTTTTATTTCCTCATCTCTATTGAAATTTTCAAAGTACTAAACCCTTTATAACCCAGAGCTGCTTAAGAAAGAAATCAAATTTCAAGATTTTTCATTCTGAAAAGATGAAAATTTTGCACTCAATCATAATTATCGAGGCAGATCAATATTTCGTTATTAAAATTTACACCCTAAAATAATATGTTGTTTAGATATTTCCTAAATAGAGCTAAAATGTATACGTTTTTGATGTTGCTTTGAAGCAACATTGGGTCATAATGGGTTAATAAATTTATAATTAACTATATCTTTAAAAAAAAATACCTTCAATATGCATTTAAGGGCGTTGAAGTATTTGTATTCTATAATTTTGTATACAAGTACTTCCTGTTTTTTGACAACATAATGCCAAAGAAAATTGGCTGTTCGTCATTACCTTTCATCTAACGTCATTGAATTCCGGCATTGAATTTTGGTAATTGCCGTGCAGGCATATTGAGCATTAGGGTTACTATGAAACTTGATGGTCATAGGCGTAGCTTTTAAAATCCATTTCAAAAATAAGAAAAATGCGTCAACTGACAATTTCCCTGACAAAATTCAGGTAAATTTAAATTCAGGCAATTAAAAAAGTCAGGGAAATTGTCAGTTGACGCATTTTTCTTATTTTTGAAATGGATTTTAAAAGCTACGCCTATGACCATCAAGTTTCATAGTAACCCTAATGCTCAATATGCCTGCGCGGCAATTACCAAATTCAAATTGCCTCGGTGGCGGTGGGGTGAAGTTCTCGCCTGCCAAACCGTAGGTCGTGGGTTCGAATCCCGCCTGGGTAGGTGATCCCTATCCAGGGCATGGATGTTTGTGTTGTACTTTGTTAATATTGGAGACCCTCGTTGTAAAAGGCCGTTATGTGCTGTTTACGGGGGATGTGATTAAAAAAAAAAAAAAAGAAATTCATCTTCATATTGACTGTGGGGTAGTCGAAACCTTGTTAAGGATAGGAAAAAGCTGTGAAAATTTACTGCGTTGGTTTCCTCTCACTTTCAGGCGCTTTCACAATTCATGCCTCATTATCTTTCCATTTGATAGTTATGCACACATGGTTGACCTTTCCTTTTCAGTATTGTCCACTAATACCCCTATTGCTTTGCAGGTTATCAAGATGCTCTTCATCGTCGTGGCCCTTTTCGCCTTGTGCTGGCTGCCGCTCCAAACCTACAACGTGATGCAGGCCATATTCCCCCATATTAACCAGTGAGTATACTCGTATTTGTTGGTGGTTGAAACGAATATCCAAGATCTTTGAGAGCCTATATAAATGACTACTTTCATAAAATTTTAAGGCCATATTGTAAGGAAGGGCAGATAAAGATGATTTGGGACTCATTAATCTCGAAGCAGCGGAATCCACGAAAGAATTTATCACAACTTTGTCTTTTTAAAGCATGATTTGTTTTACCATTGCTCCGCAAAGCCAGCAAAAGTATTTTTAGGCACATCTAATCGGTTCCTTTGTTCCTTGATTTTTCATTTAATACTTTGTAATAATATTTTACTTATCATATATTCCTTAGACGAAGATCGGTACGTTCGTTAGACCATTTAGGTTGAAATTTATCGTACTCCATTATACTGCGTGTTAAAATTGCATTAATCATTGCACTAATTCGATCAAGCATATTTTTTCGGTTTTATCGAGAGATATCGCAAAATAAATACAGTACAAATACAAATACATTATTAGACAAATCTACATATTATCAAGAAATCGCTTCTTTAGGCCTGGTTACACATACAAGTTTATGTCTAAATGTATGAACGCGTGAATGAACACCGAAATACAACGTGTAACCACTCAACTTGAGCGAATGCATGCACAGAAAATAGAACCTGTTCTAATTTGGTTCATGCATTCGCACATGTTCCGTTCCACAGAAGTCATTCATGCAAACAGGCATTAACTCGTGCATGTTAATGTACCGTGTAGCAAGGCCTTTTGACCTTAGACGGAAATCCCTAGAAAATCTATGGCGATTGATTTACTACTTTTCAACTGGTTGCGGAAGTTTTCCTCCATATTTATGCTCTGGCATTTGGGTGGTATTTTAATTTAAGGAAGGCTACCGTCAGTAAGGCCTTATCTGCAGCGGAATCATCGAGCAACGACCAGTTTGGCTCGACATTATTGCCTCTTGGACTGGTTCCGTTTTAAAGTATTTCTTTTCATGAAAAAAATTATATTGCCATATCTTAAATAGCATTAAAATATTCAACGCACCCGTCTTCTTAAACTTTTTAGTGTAAAAAGTTGCGTTATGGGTTTAATTTATTCTTTAATGTTGGAATAAATTAACCTGCTGGGTTCATGGAAATGGAACTTTAAATATGTGTAATAAATTTTGAGTGCAAGACCGGAAATATTATGATGGAGGTTTACTTTCCCCTCTTTCATCATTTTGTTCGGGAATAATCACAAAATTGCTTCCATCCCCCGATGATATCTTGAATGGATACTGTCATGCATTGCGGATTTATTTATTTTCAAAACCGTTGTATGTACAGAGTAATTTCTTGCATTTTGCTCGGGTTTGAAAAATAAAATATTAAAATTTTTACATATTTTCTTGCGTACTTAAAGGTCATATGTGAAGGTCAAAATAAAGGTTCCATTAAATTTTACCTTAACGAGTTGTCTTTGAACCATGAGTGAAATAAGGCAGAAAGTATTTCATTTAGTTATTTTTTTCAAATTCCCCGTAAACAGCAAATAGATGCCATTTACAACGGAGGTATTAACGAAATATGACACAAACATCCATGCCCAGGATAGGGACCACCTACCTAGGCGGGATTTGAACCCGCGACCTACGATTTGGTAGGCGAGGATTTTACCCCAGCGCCACCGAGGCCGACGTGCTGATTTCAATGAAACTAACCCACAAAATTTAATCATTTAGTAATTTCTAACCTTTACATGAAAGTTTATAAGAGACTCTCATTAAAAGAGACTATTTTTTTCTAAAGCATAATCAATCTCAAATTTTCAATAACCACCAACATGCTTTATCCAACTTAATCCATGGCCTAGAGCTATTGATAGGAGCAGCAATGCATGGTTAAAACTCATGTGTTTTTTCCAAATCGCAATAAATTGTATTCGCCGTTGTTGTGAAATGTTGTGAAAAGGATAGTAATAGTTCTAAAAATGTATTTTACGTTGGAAACTCGCCAATCAATGAAGTGAAAAAAATTTTAGTTTATATTAGATAGTTTTCAGTTTTTAATTATATTGATGAATCATAATCAACCCCGTCATGTTTTATTTCTCCAGGTATAAATACATCAACATCATTTGGTTCTGCTGCGATTGGCTGGCCATGAGTAACAGCTGCTGCAATCCTATTATCTACGGAATATATAGCGTGAGTAATAACTTAATTTGTGTTTAAAATTACCATTAAATGGAAAATGTTTTTCTTTCTTCGTTAGTAAATGTTGTAAATACAGCATAGGCAGGCGTTTGACAGCATATATAGGTTGATGTATATAAAATCCTCTGCAAGTACAGAATTTATTAATTAATTAAGTTATATTTTAATGCCATCTACTAACTGTAAACAAGTTCTACGCTGCATCACGATATACCCCAATCAAAACAAAGCATTCTGAAATCAATTATTAGCAATATTTCTCAGTTACATAGCATAAAAATCTTGAAAAAAATTCAGTACCGAGGACTCTCCCTATTTGACCTAAACATATTTTTTTGTTAGTTTCAAAATCTTTGTGAAATTAGTACCGTCCGCTGAAAACATCCGCTGTTTTCGCATGCATTGAGATGATTTCCTTCATACGAAAAATTCAGGTAAAATAATTCTAGGCATTATTTTCTTCAATATTTTCTTCTTTCGATATATTCTCTTATATTTTATTACATCGCACAAATTTAATCACCTGAATTAGTTTATAATGTCAATGCATTTTTACCATTAGTATAATGGGAATTTATTACCTCTAATAAATAAACAACAAGAGAAACTTTATGTTTCAATTCATCGTCAATTAACATGGGATATGCGCCTCATAAAACCCAAAAAATCCAGAGAAATTCTTTGCGCATGCGTTGAAATGCCTTGCGTACATTAATACGCTACTTGGATTGTTGACTGTTGCCGCATGATTACACGAAGTCAAGTTAATCCAAAGGGCGGCATTGTCATTATGAGTGTGAAGACAATTATCTGCATTTCCAACAAGGGCATAAATATTACGTGTGGCGAGTTTCTGCCGGTTTGATAATGCATGAGGAGCTTAACAAAGGCATACTGTAATTATCCGGAGATCTTCAGTCTGCGAAAGGTTTGACGGCACTAGTCGATGCATTGGGTAAACGGAGGGAGGAACATGGATTGAAGATCAATCACAATAGGCCCAAATTTATGCGATTTTTTACCATCGCGAGTTAGGAAAGCCAGGCTAATTATAAAAGCAGGTGGTTACAAACTTGAAAAGGTGGAACAATGCAACTATTTGGGTGGCACATTAAAGGAAAAATAGCTCTGCAGAAAGGAAATCAGGAATATAATTGCGAAGGCTAAAGAGGTGTTTGCAAAAGAACCAATGAAGAGGATCTTTGCGTGATAGTGTAAAAAAGGCTATTCAAGATTTGGAATTGGAGATCAGCGTTTTACGGTGTGGAGATGTGTACGCTGAGGAAAGATGACGAGATAAGACAGGTGGCGTTCGAAATGTGGGTGTTGAGGAGATTGGAGAAGGTGAGTTGGACCTGATGGGTGAGATACGGCGAAGTACTTGATATGGTTGGGGAGGAGACAGAGGGTACGGATGGAGCGAGTACTGAGCGGGGAGGTAATGTCACGTACCGTGCATTAGGAAAGAATGCGTGATAGATGCGGAATGGGGAGGAAGAGAATAGAAATTATTCACAGAATGAAGGGGGTATAAGCCTTGTTGTGAATCGGAAAGGGAATAGGGTTGTTTCCTTCTTCAAAGAAAACGAAAGGCATTAATTGCGATTTGTTACCCAACATTAGTGTTTTCATAATACATATACAAATTATTTGGTTTTAGATATCCCAGTTTAGGCGAATGTTAATGGTCAATTTTAATCTCATTAAAAAAGGCTAGATTGGCGGCCATGCGATGCCACTCCACGCGACGTCACATGGACCTAGATACTATACGAGTTGTCAGGAGTTTTACGTAGTCTGAAATTACCAATGCATGCAGTTGGCACAGAGCTCAGGGAAACATCTCTTAATAATCACCAAATAAAATTGCCAATGGTTTCCTTCGTTTGATAGGGCATTAATAATCCTTATTTAAGCCAAGCGCTACCTGGTAGCAGGATACTATGCTACCCGCTAGCAGCCGGTATCGTATCGGCGCTCATAGCCTCGAACCAAGGTGGCCTCACACGGCGGCAGCTGGAACCAGAATGACGTCACACGGGATTTTCCCGGCATTCATACTTAGCCGTCGCGTTTTCGCGCACTTAAAAATTTTCACTTTTCAATCAATGGTGAAAAATAGATATCGTCATTTAAAATTCTAAAAGCGTGAAAGGCGTACTCCAGGAGTAATAATCTTTCGATTTAGACAATAAAAAAATAAAAGGGAAACCACCCTATTCCAATTTTGGAGTGGAGACAAGCCGGGTGGTTTCCATAGTATTCCATGTAGCCTTTAATTATAATCTTCGCTTTGTACCTCATTAATTTTTTCCTCTCTTCTTGGGCAGGATAAGTTCAAGACGGAGTTCGCGCGCCGCTTTCGGCTGTCTTCAACCGCGTCCTCGATGTCCACCCGCACTCAGACCTCTCTCCGCTCCGTGAGTTCGCTGCGCCGCGAGGATGCCTGGAGTTACCGTCGGTCCCGCACCTCCATGGGCCGCGCCTCCGACCCAAAGGCCTTCCTGCACCCCAACGGCCTCGAAGAAGAGGAAGAGGACGACCTCCGAGAGGAGATTAGATGAACTAATCATGTCCTCATCTCGATAGCCTTTTCCCCCCGAGGATGTCGAACACTTCGTTTATGTGAAAACCACGAATATTACAAAAGAGGATCCTCTATACGACCTCTTATTGTGTTGTCAGTCACCCTGCACTTTAATGGGTTTACAAAAGTCGCCACTCGCGTCACTGATAGACAAATTGACCCGAGTTTCACGGGGAAATAAGGTATAATCAGGGGTTTTAATCAAAATTTATATATATGATGATGTGATCTTGCAATTGCAAAAATTTTACTGCATAATATTAGAAAAAAGTGGATTACATTGCACTCGTCACCGCGCCGCGGACATTTTAAAAAACCAATAAAAATGCGACCGAAGTGGCAACAGAAATCAGCCGTGTATCGGATGGAATTGGGCCTCCCCTATGCAGGCCCCTTCGTGTAAACAGTCTTGCTATGCTCCTTTTTCAAATATTTTGATGGCTGGCCCAGTCGTGCAAATTCGGAATGTTTCGAGCGGCGTCGCAGCAGGAGGTGGGACATGCGATACTAGGGACGTGGGATGGGGAGAAAGAGAGTGGCGGACGTTGCCATGTTTTCTCAAAAGACTCAGTCAGTGCATGGAAACAAAAGACTACAAAAAAAACCTCCTCCTATTTGGCAACACAACTAATTTATGCACACAGCGTACACCACGGTGGTCTGACAATGAATGTGGCTGAATTTCCCGGAGGCTATACTCCGCCTTTTGCATTTTGGATGGTTTTCAGGAAGTCACTTCCCTTCCGCTCTCATCCCCCAAAAAACTTGGGTCTGCCTCTTAGTCGCAAAGATGTTTGAAATGAACTCTAGGCCAATATACTTCGTCCCATCATTAAAACGTTTTATAAGGATATTTTAACTTTTCTTGGGATTCCGCGGGGGTAAGATTTTCTGAGAGCGCCGACGTTTCAGCCATAGTCGAGCACAGCCTGGATGAGGACCATAAACTAAGGTGGGATGACACCCGAGTTTTATGGCGATCAAATCAATTTTGAGATCGTTTAACTAAAGAGGCTATAGAGATAAGACTGGAAAATAAAAATGTCAACAGGGACACCGGATATTTGATCAGCAGCTCTTGGAATAGAACTCTTAAAAGAATTATGATTGCCAGAGCTAAGTCTACGCTGGTCCACGGTCCTTCGCGACAACAATTGGGACTAGACCAATCCCGCCCCTCCTGATGCTGATCTTCAACGGTCACTTCAAATATTGATTCAGTAGCCGTGAGAATGGGTAACGAGTCGGTACCCGAAACTCCGGCGCTCTTAGAAAATATTACCCGCGCGGAATTCCAAGAAAATTTTAAATATTCTGTTCGCCGGGAAAGTGTAAAATCTTACATTTTTGTGAGTTTGCTAGCTCTGGACCATTATCGTCACACGCTTCATGTGTCCCACGGAGTTTACGCAACCCCAGAGAACTACATATACATAATACCCTGAAAGCCATCCCCAGGGTATTTTGAAGGGGTAAATAATCACCGCCATACCATAAGTCACTTGCGCACTCCATGGTTATCCACAAAATACAACAATAAAGTTAACAGATAGGTACACATTCGTGAGGGTGGTGTGAGCTCCCTCTAAGCATGCTTGAAACCATAAATGGGCTCCTCAGGCAAAAATATAATCAGTGTGACGTCAGTAGTCTGGGATGATGTTGGATCAACTGCCTCAATAGTGGAATATAAAAAGTGACGTATATATTTACGATTATTATCGTATCGAAGACGACGTCATCGAACCTCTGAAAAGTGGCCCACCGCGGTCTTGATGTTGACCGTCTGTGAAGTCATAATGGTCGATGCACACATCTATGGTGGTCGCCATTCTGTTGGGAAGACATAAATGTGTTCCAGTGCAGCTATTGGTATGTGCAGTGCAAATGGCGACAAATTGGTCATCGAATTTCAGTGACAAATGTGAGCAACTCCCATAGTCGAATTGGTGCTAGTCCTCGACTCAATTAGGACTCCCGTTTTGTGTCGAGAGAAAATTTCTGGACACTCTCAAAGCCTATGAAATAATATGAATGGCATGAAAGTCATTCGGTGTAATTTGATGACACGCTGGAAGTCTAGAGAGAAATATGTATCATGTGTGCCTCCAAATTTTTGTGGGCTTGTCCAACAATTTTATATTACGGACGATGGTGATAGAGTTTAAAAATAAAGAGACTCATATTTCATTAGCTTTTCGATACGTCACCTAGTTCTCGAGCTATTCTTGATGAAAAATCGATGGCGTTAAACCATTTCGCGGATAAGTTGATGACGTCAAAAACTCATGCCGGGAAGTTCTCCGCTTCTCAGATGCGCCTCGGCCTTTTTCTTGGACTTATAGTATTACGCTGGTTATTTACAATCTTGATAGAGACTACTTACCTCTCCGTGAAGAATTAAATGAACCAGAACTAAGATGATGTCATCAACTCAGTCCAAGTGGGTGGCAAATTTCGTGTTTGCTTATTTTAAATTCACGAGGGAATGTCTGAGTGGATAATTTTGTATTTATTTTCAGGAAGATATCGGATCGTCAGAATGTAGATTTCTAATTTGTCAAGGGTTTTAATTATGTACAATATAATCATATTATTTTTTTCAAGTCCCTTGAAATGTAAAGAAACGTGCCTCTTAACAGTCAGCACACATGATATTATTGTGTACAATGTACTTTCAAGGCACTTATTTTAGTATTTTACTGCATTACCAATTTAAAAAAAATATAAGAAGCTTTTGTGCTTGAATCTATGTAATTGAATCCTTTCTTGGCCAAATGAATTTTCCCTTATTACCCCAGAATTCAAATGATTTTAAAGGGTTATTTTCGGTTACGTGCTAGAATGTCTCTTCAATCTGCTGGCTATACAATGGCGTAAATTCTTTCCATGAAAGCTGAGTGTCGGTCGAACTCCAATTAATCCCCACTAATACGAAACAAAGGTCTTTAATTGTGAAAAAGCTGGAGCTGAAAATAAAGGCTGCAAATTATTTGAGTGAATTACTCCAACATATTTGCTCAAAGTGCATTCTTTCCTGGAAATTTGCGGGCAATTTCAATTTTGTTGTTAATTTGAGAGAATCATTTATTGTTTTTTTTCCACGCAAGTACAATTTTTTTTACATATGATGTATATTAATTGAAATGAATATGTCTTATAATACCTCCGGAACGTCTAGCTAGGATTGCAATGTTCGTTTTTGCCCTAAGCTGCCCACGATATCCGTGATGAACCGCGCTAGGAAGGAACGCCTGCGTTGTATAGCTCTGGACAGCTGGAAAGACAATATTATCATGACCACGTGAATATGAATCATCCCTGTCAACGAGTGAGGTTGAAAATGTGCTATATGATAAGAATGGCGATAAAAAGAATAAAAAAATTGGATCTGGAACTTATCCCTGTCATTTTTCCGCACAGACGGATGTCCGTGAAAATATTTCTTCCTTATTTTTTTAATCAGTGTTAACCACGGATAAAGGAGACATTAAACAAGAGAAATTGATGATTGGATGCCAAGACCATGGGTATGAATTCAAGCTCTGGTGTTGCACAGGTTCGATGTTTATATTTTAACTTGTGGAATTTATTTGAGGTCTCTTGTTGCTATCCATGGTATAATGTTATAAACCATTGAATCTCTTTTTTACTATCTCTTTGGAGAGTTGCGTAAAGAGAATATCTGTTAATTAAACATCTAGGGTTAAATTTGTGCTTAAACTATCACAATATCCACATTTTTATTGAAGAAACGAAACCACACATATTTTGTCTTAATCAACCATTATAAGGTGTTTATATCACAAACATCATTGTGTTTTATGTTATTTTCATCCGCTTTTTCTTAACTTGTTACGTTTGTTTACCTGTTTCATCGTTGGAATCTTGTATTTTATTTTTCCCACTTCCCATCGTTGTATCGACTTGAAACATCGCCCAATTAATGCTTTTGATTACATTACAATATTAATTTGTCAGGCATTTATAATTTTTTCCATTGTGCTCAGATTAATCAAAACTATTTTCCATATCGAAAATAGTTTAAAATTTTCTCAATAGATGGCGTTAGTTACAATTTCAGCTAGATAATTCATATTTTAATGCATCGAAAATTATTCTCGATTACGTTTACGCAAAGAAAACCTTATAAGTGAAGACATTTTTCCACCTGAGATTGAAGTTAAGGCTATAGTTCTTACGTGAGTCTCCTCGATTGCACATGATATCAAAATGTACTATTTTAGGCCACAATCCATCAATTTTATTTTATTGCTTACAACATACATAATATAGGGAATTCGTTTTGAAAGTGGAAATTGCACCTTTCACTGTTTCCCGCGAAGTTTTCAAACGGAAGCAGTTGATGACCAATCCGAAATAACTGCTTTGTTTGCTGTGGTAGTGCTGTTTTTCCTTCCGTTTTGCTACATCGGTGTAGGAGTAGTGCCAGAGAATGTCGGAACACGCCTCACGTTGATTTTAGTTCGGATAGTGAATTCGACCAATTTAACGGCATTTCTGTGAATACAAAGAGGTTAATGGAGTGTTCCACCTGTTTGCTTCGCCTTATCCTCGCGTTGCAGTTTGCGTAATCCATCGGAGCTTAGTGACGTTGCACAAAAAAATTTTGGGTTTGTGCTTGCTAGTTGTCCAAAGCAGTGTAGCCCTCTCCCTGCCTGAATTCATAAGGATCAGATTTGGATTTGAGGAATACCATGGTAAAGTACTGCATTTTTCTAATTTGTATGCCTCTAACGATAATTGTGGAAGTATGTTCTGAAGTGTACTCCCTAAGTGTATTTTCGCTTGTGCTTGTGCTTGCTAGCAGTCCAAAGCAGTGTAGCCCTCTCCCTGCCTGAATTCGTAAGGATGAGATTTGGATTTGAGGAATACCATAGTAAAGTACTGCATTTTTCTAATTCGTATGCCTCTAACGATAATTGTTGAAGTATGTTCTGAAGTGTACTCCCATTTTCGCTTGTGCTTGCTAGCAGTCCAAAGCAGTGTAGCCCTCTCCCTGGCTGAATTCATAAGGATCAGATTCGGATTTGAGGAATACCATGGTAAAGTACTGCATTTTTCTAATTCGTATGCCTCTAACGATAATTGTTGAAGTATGTTCTGAAGTGTACTCCCATTTTCGCTTGTGCTTGCTAGCAGTCCAAAGCAGTGTAGCCCTCTCCCTGGCTGAATTCATAAGGATCAGATTCGGATTTGAGGAATACCATGGTAAAGTACTGCATTTTTCTAATTCGTATGCCTCTAACGATAATTGTGGAAGTATGTTCTGAAGTGTACTCCCATTTTCGCTTGTGCTTGCTAGCAGTCCAAAGCAGTGTAGCCCTCTCCCTGCCTGAATTCGTAAGGATCAGATTTGGATTTGAGGAATACCATGGTAAAGTACTGCATTTTTCTAATGCGTATGCCTCTAACGATAATTGTTGAAGTATGTTCTGAAGTGTACTCCCATTTTCGCTTGTGCTTGCTAGCAGTCCAAAGCAGTGTAGCCCTCTCCCTGGCTGAATTCATAAGGATCAGATTCGGATTTGAGGAATACCATGGTAAAGTACTGCATTTTTCTAATTCGTATGCCTCTAACGATAATTGTGGAAGTATGTTCTGAAGTGTACTCCCATTTTCGCTTGTGCTTGCTAGCAGTCCAAAGCAGTGTAGCCCTCTCCCTGCCTGAATTCATAAGGATCAGATTCGGATTTGAGGAATACCATGGTAAAGTACTGCATTTTTCTAATTCGTATGCCTCTAACGATAATTGTTGAAGTATGTTCTGAAGTGTACTCCCATTTTCGCTTGTGCTTGCTAGCAGTCCAAAGCAGTGTAGCCCTCTCCCTGGCTGAATTCATAAGGATCAGATTCGGATTTGAGGAATACCATGGTAAAGTACTGCATTTTTCTAATTCGTATGCCTCTAACGATAATTGTGGAAGTATGTTCTGAAGTGTACTCCCATTTTCGCTTGTGCTTGCTAGCAGTCCAAAGCAGTGTAGCCCTCTCCCTGCCTGAATTCGTAAGGATCAGATTTGGATTTGAGGAATACCATGGTAAAGTACTGCATTTTTCTAATGCGTATGCCTCTAACGTTAATTGTGGAAGTATGTTCTGAAGTGTACTCCCATTTTCGACTGTACAAGTAAATTAGGCGAATTGAAGATATGAGAGCAAGAAGACCAGTTTCTGCAAAATTGAGATTTTCATCCCTCCTCTTCTTTGCTAGCAGGCATTGTTTTTTCTCGATAACAAGTTTAGCAGACGTTGCTGGAAACATACGTTCTGCTCTCAGAGAGTAAGAACCATTATTTATTTCTTATTTTTATAAAATCTTCACCTTTGGTTATACCTGTTGCTGACACTCATATCTTCAATTGTGTAATAGCAGTGCCCGCAAAGTGTGCATCGACGAACGGTTCCTTTGTTAATTTTCTTTCTCTGTTATGTGCCTGATTTAAAATGAATAATCTCATCTCTGTTTTATTTCGGTGTGTGTTCGAAATTCGGGTAATGTTGGCAAGATTGTCCAGATCATAAACTATATTCGTCCTGTTTTATTCTATGCAAGGGTCGTCATTAATTTATTTACTTTACATGCTTTTTCTGAAGTAGCGTGGTTTTTTATTAGCGTACGTAAAGTGATTTGAAATGACTTTAGTTGAATGAAGCGATTGCCTCAATCTAATTATTGTTATTAAGTCACTGCTCAATGGGGAATTACGTTTTGAAAACCACATTGGCGTTCGAATCGGTCGACCGAGCTGTAGATGCAGACAAAAACTTCTCTAGTGTGACACGCGCGTCGTGTCGTAATACTAGTTATACTCAAGCTTCGTTTGGGTCGGCTTTGAGCGCTTGCGGTGTTGTTTTTTACTGCTTTTGCAACATATTTACATGCATAGCGTGTTGGAGACACGGAATGAGAACCGTTTCCCGTCGAATTAAGAATTGGTTGAAATAATTGACGCTGTTTGCACCTTGTATGACTGCTGTTTTAGTATCGTCACTTGACCTTACCGGTATTCGAACATGGACTCCCAATTGCCGATCAGATGTTTTCAGCTTCTGCCTCAATGTTGCATGTGATGCTATTGGTAGCATACTTGAGCGGCAATTAGAAGATGGGGGTTTGAATCCCGGTGAATTACGTCTTTGATATATTTTACAGCTAACAACGGAAGTTGTTATTATTATTATTTTTATTATTATTATTATGAAAAAATAAAGAAGGTGTAATTGTTTCATTATAATATAGGTCTTCCTAAAAAGTATGATAAACAATCTCCGAAGTGAAAATCTCTTTGAAAATATCCATTCGATCCTGCCTCAACCGAAGAAGCTCATGAACTAGCGCTTCCCATCCGCGTTAGGAAAGAATTCAGGAAAGAATTTGTAATTAAATTGCCGTGTAGCAGTGACATTAGTATAAATCGGTACTTTTCGACATTTCCTGGGCTTTCTCGAAATCCTCGAAGTCCGAGGTGGCCCAAGTAAATGAACTGGCCAGTGACGTCATGGCAAAATTAGCACTGCCGAAACGCACTTTCCTTAACCATTTTTTTACAAATGAAATACTACCCTTAATTCACAGTGTCCGGCGATATCTGGTGGAAATGTTTTATATCCATGAAAATAAAATGAAATGGTAAATTTCCACAGAATTTTATTTACAAAATACCGACCCGGTTTCGATAATAATGATAATGCCTTGATAATGACACTACGTGTCGAAACCGGGTTGGTATTTTGTAAATAAAATTGTGTGGAAATTTACCATTTTATTTTATTCTCATGGCTGCTTGCCCTACCTGCTGCTACCCTGCTTGTTTCAATTATTTCAGTAAATATAGAATAAACAAATCGGAAAATATTTTTATTTTGGTTACGAATAATATTTGAAATTTCGAGGCACCAAAATTGATGGAAGTGTTATTTGACTATTATGTCTTTTCTTAACCAGTGCCGCAACGGCGTTCCGGCACCATGACACCCCTGGAACTGGCCCCCGAATATGTGAAAATTCACTCGCCCGTTGCTTTGTCTGGGGTGAGCTATACCCTCAGCTACCAGTAATGGCTTCGCCTGGTTTCGATATTTAGTGGGCCCTTCTCTCTTCTGTAGCGTTAAGGTGTTTTACCCCGTCCCATCCCTTCCAACCCTTACCCTACCCCAGAGGCGTCGAAATGGCTCCTATCGCGGCGGCGCCTCTTTCCTTTTCCCTTCCTTTCCTCCCCCTCCCCGGGTGATCGGGTGTATCAGCACGATTGCTGGGTCCCGGCCCCGGTGTGTTGTACCCTCGTAGGGCTCCCCTGAGCCCTCATTACTTAATAACCCTCAGCTACCTTCACCAACCTTGGGGTTGAATGACTGAGTGATAAATTTCATTTGAGCTGCCATCCTGTTATATTTTACCAGCGCTTTTCCCTAAACTTTCGCGGGGAGGATCTTTTTACTTTCTTTATTAGTCTGTTTCAACCTACAAAGAGTGCATCCCGGAATGCAGTTCACGATTGCAATCTTTCGCGAGCTTTTACTTTTGGGGAGAGCGGCGGATCGTTGGCAGGGTTTCAAATAATGGGTGCTTTCGAATATAGGTGCTTCACTCAACGGCACAGAAATCGTTCGGAGGGTGAAAGCGAGCCGTGCTCCGAGTTGCAAAACGTTGAACTCCAACGCGTGCTTCCATATAATAACTCAATCCTCGCCCATTATGTTTGGACGGTGTTGGATGACTAACGAGTCATTCATTCCTTCGATCAAGTTATACAACTCCCTCGTCATATAAACCGTTCGCTAAAAACCATTCATTAGTCTTGCATCACGCATCCCCCAAGACTCAATCTTTTTTTTATTGCCATTAAAAAAATAATTATATATTTTTATTCCTCACTAACAATTGCAGATTTCCTTTTACAAAATCAGTGGAATATATAGATAGGTACACCGGTGGTTAAGCCAGGAGAAGGCGTACCCACTACCTCAAAATAATAAAATGTATTTTTTACACTAGATCACCCTAAATTAACCAGTGTATTTTATAGCCTTGTGTGTTTTAAGCAAAATAGCCTCCTGAATACCCATCAATTGTGTAATATATTTCTCTGTAGTTTCTCGACGCATAACTTTTATTACTTTGGTTTAAATCGAAAAAATGACATTTATAAAAAAATAGCATACAATGCGATTCCTAGAGATCTTCAGAGATTTAATATTGGTTTAATAACTCTTTGGCAAAAACCAAGGAGGTTGTAAATATCTGGAGGTGCTGTTCCTGAGTTTTTATCGTAGTTCCGCCATCTTGGTTTGACAATTTTCGGACTTAGTCTCCGACTGATATTTTGAGGTGGCTAAGTTCTGTTTTGAAAATGAACTACATTAAGTGAAAATGCCACCATAATCATTAGTATTTCGCCGGTAATTGTCATTGGATTTTCCCCATCATTCGTGATACTTCTATTGATGTATAGACTCTGTGTCTTTTAGCCACTTTAATGGTGGGGATATCCTTGAAAACACACTCAATTACTCTAATTGTTAAATTTCCGTTGGCTATAATAAAATTAAATACCAGTGTAAGTGCATGTAATGACTAGTTTACTCTCGATAAATTTTATTTTCAACTGATCTGGTTGTAGAACGTAACCGTGGCGATTGACAATAATTTTTCCCTGGGAAAAGATGTTTGAGTCATAACTTCGCGAAGCCCACCAACGAAGTAAGAAAAAAAGGTTTACACTTAGAAATATTTTAGATTTAGAAAATATATTTATTGTTCTAGGACTCTTGTCCTCTAAGAACAAATACAACTTACTATTACAAAATCATAGAGTAGATTTAAACATAGAATTAATTAAACATAAAATCATGAAATCAACTCAACTTACTCATTGAGAGCTATAAACTAACAGAAAATATAACAAAATAGTTCCATTTTACAAAGAAATCATATCATGACTACACTAAAACAACAACATACATTGTGCGTTCCATAGTTTATTTTAATGTATTAACTAGTTATGACCAAAAATTTCAGCAAATAATAAGCATTGACTCTTTGGGAATTGTCAATGTTTTGGTCAAAGTGGGCGTGGCTTGTCCTACCCAAGCACCCCCATTCCTACCACACTCCGCTTCCGTCAAAAATTCTATTTTTCATAATTGTCATTTTTTCGAATTTAAACTAAGTAATACGTCGAGAAACACCAAATTTCAGGCTAATGGGATCACTTTTAATTTTGACCAAATCGTGAAAATTCACTATTTCGCGAAATATTATCTCAAAAATGGAGGGAAATACTGAGTAGCGTCGTAGGGTTCAACAAAAATTGTAAGAACTGGCAGAGACCGCGGGCCTTTTCTCGGGCAGAGTCCCTCCTGCGGGCGAAAGCGAGTTTATTCATCAAAATTGAACGATTCCCTCGATAATCGAAGCCTGTGGGATTTTAAAATACGCTGATGTTGGACAAAGGCCTGTGACTGAAGGCACGAAGCTTTTGGGGGGGATGGTATGGCTTGGAGTGGCGACCCCCCCCCCCCCTCAGGAAACAGGGGTTGCGGGAAAATTTTTGAAAAACGAAATGCCTGGAAATACATTTTACATCAATTTTGGCGTTTAAAATTTAACTTTTAAGGAGATGCAGTTATTATATGTCAAAATTAGACAATATTTTTAAATAATGTTTTTCTTTGTCTGAGGAATTGGGGGGATCTACTAGCCGTCCCCCCATAGTTACGCCACTGCTAATGGAAATTAAACTGCAGAGAAAGAAGAAGATAAAGACGATATTTGTTTGAAGCTATATAATTAAATATTGATGACATTAATTGCTATATAATTAAATATTGATGACCTTTCCTGGCACTGTCTAGAAATCAAGAAAACCACATGATATCAAACAGCTTTGTCCATGCGATTACTCTTCCAAAACCTTCGATTTTTGGCCGCCAGGTGTCAGACGATTCATTTTGAATCACGAGTATCGAGGCGCAACAGGAGGTGTGCGCCTCGCCATTGCTACCGGAGACAATTCACACCGCCGCGCCGAGTCTGCTTAAAATAAGAACCTGGATTTCCGAGAATATTCCAACGGCTCGGATGCTATCCATGCATGATAAAAATGTTTTTTTTATTCAATTAAGTGATTATTTTTATTTTCTCATTGTTTGTAAATTCCATTTCAAGAGTCCAGCCGACCTGGCCAGACTGTCTCGCATCTCAAGTACGAATTCATTCATATATGTCTGGTAACTATAGGTTGAAAATATCTTGATTTTTTGTAAAAAGATGCTGTTTTTTAGCTATTAGAGGGACATAATAGACATGACTTACCGAACCAAAAACTGAAATTAAAGTTCACCCTCAAGTTTCGGTGAATTTTTAATCAGTAGTAACGAGGAAGAGAAGCCTCATGAAAACCTTAATAAGAAGACGGAACAACCCTATAGGCCACATCTTGAGACATGATGGCCTGATGAAGACAATCGTCGAAGGACAAGTGGAAGGCAAGAATGGAAAAGGAAGACCTCGAACAAAATACCTATATGGAACAAGTAAACAGAGATGTGAAAGAGAAGAAATACGTAGGTGTGAAAAGATTAGCTGATAGGAGAACTGAGTGGAGAGGTGCGTCAAACCAATCCTAGGATTGTTGACCAGTGATGATGATGAGAACAAAACAATGTTACAATATCACAACTTCGCACTATCGTGTATATCCATCGTATGTAACGCCACGAATACTAAACATTTGGTTAACGGGTAAAAATGCAAAAAATATGAAATGAGCATTTTAAATCACTAAAATAGAGGAGGACTTATATTTTGTTACTATTGAATCATTTTTCATTCCTGTAATAACAATTAAATTTTAGCCATTTAGAGATTTTTCATACATCTGCAATATTAGTGTTACTATTTCGTCCTTGAGCAAATTGATACGAGAATTCTCTTGTGGATATTTCATTACACTTATTTCCTTTTTGCAAGGTGGTGATATTTATCCGTCGCTTCATCGGTTGCGTCATCGCACAGGAGTGTTCATAGCCATTGACGTGAAGTTGGTCTTAAGAAGGAATGCCGAAGAGTAGTCGGCGCCGAATGCTTTGGCCCATAAATGCTCATTTTTAACGACCTCTTTGGAGGCCATCCGAATCTGACTGGCAGCAGGAGTAAAATTAACGTGCGTCATTTTTTTTACGATGTCTCATCACCTTCCCTTTCAGTGGGTGCATGGATTTATGTGGAGGGTTATGATTTTTATCGATAAGATTTTCTAAATTTCGTCCACAATTCTTACAAATTAGAGAAAAACCTACTAAAAATGGCGTTGAAATAAATATCTTACCTATACCCATTCCATAAATATCAATATTAATGTAAGTATGCATTGAACATTCATTTTTACTAACAGTGGCAGGAAAATATGATAAATTAGTTTCAATGAAGATATTTTTATTTTATCTATTTATTTATTTTAAATTTTACTTATCTCTTTTTCCCCAAAAATAACACAACGAGGCCTTTTGCACAAGAAGGCCTGCTGCCAGTCACATTCAACAGCTAACATATAAGATCACACCCACACCCTCATTTCTTAAAAATTGGTGAAAAATCTCCCGAAAAATGTTGTGCTGAACTTTTGAAATCGTATTCTGTATCATAATCGTAAAATGTATTTCATTCCATAAATATCAATTTAAATATAAGCTTTGAAAATTTGTTTTTAATAACAATGGCGAAAAAGTAAATAAATCTTTCTCAATCAATGTATTCTTATGTCATCTGTTTATTTATTTTACATTTTAACTATCTCAATTACCTCCGAAAATAGCACTATGAGACATTTACATCGGTAGCTTCTAAAACTAACGTAAACGATCGCACATATCCATGTCCTGAATAGGGGTAACCTATCTAGACGGGAATCGAATCCGTGAGGGACAAAAAAGGAAAAATTAAAAGAGAGTGAATTCCTAACTCTGTGCGTTTAATTCATTTCAGATCACGTTGGAGTGGTAAT
Organism: Ischnura elegans; assembly: GCF_921293095.1. NCBI lineage: Eukaryota > Metazoa > Arthropoda > Insecta > Odonata > Coenagrionidae > Ischnura > Ischnura elegans. The sequence continues at coordinate 56,243,150 of NC_060251.1, read as the reverse complement.
CCTAAACTCACTGGTGTATCAAGTGGGGGAGTCCGGGGGGTTTGGAACCCTCCCCATAATATAAAAACACAGTTACTTTTCTTCATCATAAAATAAAACAAATTATTGAACAATTATGAATTCGTCAAAGATTAACGTAAAAAATGAAGTTTTTTAGATCATGAAAAGTGTTATAATTAATGAAAACCCCTCTAATTAGTACCATGTTTTCTAAATATTTTCCCCCGCACCTGGTTTTGGACCCCCCCGGACGAAATCCCTGGCTACAACAATGCCTCAACTCTGAGCATAAATATTTCCCAAATCTCGTAATCACGGAAAAGGATTGGGTATGTCACCCTAAAAGAAACGATTAACGACTTGGGCTCTTTCTCCATCACGCGCACTGCATTGACCCTTTGACTGGTGTCATAGATTAAGTCTCTTAAGTAAGAAGAGAGCAGGTATTTGGGGGATGCGACCGACTACTCCGGCCATTTGCGTACAAGGTTCTCCTAAGTAAGATCTAAATAACATTGATTTGCGCCATAGGGAATGGTGAAGATGGAATCGTTGAAAGAAACTTATCTTTAGAATTAGCCACGAATGGCGCCTTATGGATCACGGTTTAACGTCCCAATCGAAGCGAGCGACGCACAGTGGTCTGAAATCGGAAAAAGCCGGACTCGTGTCAGAAATGACTTTTTTTAAGATAGAGATTTAAAACTAAAGCATAAATACTCATAAATGATGGTTGACTATAGATTTGTATGCCATTTTACATACATTTGATCTGTTGCTGAGATAATTTTCTTACGGCAATTCTTGTATGCATTGAATCTTGTTCAATCTTAACATGGGGGAGGAAGAGAATAGGATTCCTTGATAAAATGAAAGTAAATAGGCCTCATTATTAAATGAAGAGACTAGTCCTATTTGGGATGGGAGTCAGGCGGTATTGCGGATTTTCGGTTCAAATGTGCGCCTTGCATAAATTCTAGTTCCAGAACTCGCCGCTAGGTAAATTCACTCTACTGCGCAACTTGTCAGCGCATCCGCCAAGTAACCTCTCTGACGGCTCGTTCGCTCTCTTTCTCGCACTCTCCTATTACTCGCGCACTTCTCTCCTGCATTTTTACTCCGCCACATTCTCGTCCGCTTCGCTTATTGTATTAACAGAATTAAAGTTTCTTTGAAAGGAGCTAACGTGCAAGTTCCATGTAATCCGAATAAGGCAGGTTGATTCGTAAAATGCTTCAAATAAACATATCTTAATAGGTTTAACACCTGTAGATAATAAAAATCTCTCCATTCTATTCGGGTTTTCACCGCGTCCGTTGTGTTTTAGTGACAACAGTTTAGCTGACATTGCAGTCAGCGTCAGTCAGGTCGAAGGAAACTGTTGAAACGTTGTTGTAGTTGTTTTTTGTTGTTGTTTTTTGTTGTTGTTGTTGTGCGAAACTGTTGTCACTGAAACACAACGGACGCGGTGAAAACCCGAATAGAATGGAGAGATCATCTAATCAACGCCGCGAAAATCTTCGAACCTACCTGTAATAATAGTTAATAATGCTATTTTACCCTTGCAGTACGTACAAAAAGTAAGTAATATGTGCAATAAATGTAAGGTCAACAAAATACTCTTCTATGGAGGAAAGCATTTTTTGCTGTATTTCAGTATTTATCATCATCATCGCCATCAGGATCATTAACATAATTATTGGCCAATAATCCTTTACTAAGCTTGAGGCACGTTTTTATTCGATTCTACTTTTAGGTTATATTTTTGTTTTGGTAAATTATGCTTCTCCCCAGTTATGTGTGCGGTAATTCCATGTAATTACCCCTGGCTAGACGTACAAAGCAATTATGTGATGTATTTAAAAGACTCTACGGGAAGTCGCAACGAAGCCTCTACATTTACATGGCCTATTAGTGGCTGTCAAACAGCCGTCGACAAACTTGACTGCGATCTTGCGCACGGCGTTCTGATGCTATCACTCCCAGTGTATGGGTCAGAATCTCGCTTCTCCCCAGCCTTACAGTCGCCCTCAACTACCGCTTGCTTGTCCCTCGGGCACAGCAAGCCATTCCTGTATGCACCATAGGAAGAGCTTATCCTAATGCCGGGTACGGTATACGGCGAGAAATATTTACATTCAACTTTTTTCTTAATTTCCTTCGTCGTACGTTACGGGTCGCAGCACAGTAGTGGGAAGCGTTCATAAATCACTCCGCGGGCGTAATCACGACGTGACGCATGAGGGGGAATTTCAATAAGACCACTTAAATATCAAGGGAGAAACCTGTTCAGCGGGGATCATCAACTGTTCTTCCGTTGGGTCACGAGCAGCCAAGACTGGGATGGAGGGTTCGAGGAAGGCAAGAGACTCACGTCTTTTAAATAGTGTTGAGGTTCATTCATTAGATGAATATTTCCTACGGGAGAATGAGGTGGTGAATAGGGTAGTAAATAAAGGGAAACTGCCATTTATTTCGAAATTTGTGTCTTTGGAAATCATTACTTAGCAACATCAAATTTTGATTTGATAGTATTCCGCGTCCCCGGATTTTGCAAGTAATTTTAATGGTTTATTGTAACACTTACGAACTCCCTCCTATTATTAATTTTTAAATAAAATTAGTTTTCTTCTTATTCTTCTTTACTTGACCTCTTATTAAATGAGTTTCTTGGAGTTTAAGTCTTGTGTTGAAAAAAATTAAAATGAAAATTTTCCCGAATTTTCGGAAATTTGTTTTACTTCATAAGGCCTTGAAATGAAAATGGATACAATCAGGAGTTTTAAACGAAATATTGGGTTTTAAAATGTGTTGAAATAATTTATAGTGCAATAAAAACAATTTTAGTGGTAGGTACGTACATTCACGAAGAGGAAAATAGAATTTTGAAACAATTATTATTTCATGTCTATGTACGTATTTTCTTCCTTTCGCGGTCCGGTTATGTACGCATAAATTTTTTTTCTGGCTTTATTTTGTGGAAGTTCGATGCATCCATGATAAAAGAACACAAATGGTAATTTCCACACTTTTAATTCAAAACTCCGGCCTTATTATCCTATCATAATCTTAAGCTTCACTTATCGGCCTTTATTCATTTGTTCACCCAAACTGTTTACCCCTCCCTCTCCCCTCACACCAATTCCATAAGCCCCCACCTCCTACCTCGGCCTGGGTATAAATACAGAGAGAGTGTTATGCTTGTATCACCTTGAAAATGACACAATGTGTTGAAACCATAGTCGGTTGTTGAGTTTTGAACTGAAATTGTGGAAATTACCATTTGTGTTTATCTATTATGGTTACGTCCCGTTATGTATTTAAATTCATCCTAATTTTGCCTTCTCGAAGGAAATTATTAACGATCGTTCGCCATTTTTGTTCTTCTAACACACATCATTAGGAATTCATTATAGCAAGAAACCATCCAGATATATCTTCCATGAATATCTTTTATATTTTTGCCCAGAAACTCTATTTTTCACGAAAACTCATTCCTATCGAGTCATTTCTATTTCCGCATACATCTCAACTTGGGGAAGGACGACGAAAAAAGAATGTACGAAAAATTGCGAAAGAGGATGGAAATGGTGAAATGATTGTATTAGAAAAGGAGCGAGGAAGTACGCTTTCACACGTAGTACCTACTTTAATTATACGATTGGTCTTCTGCATTTATGCCCTCTGTTTGTCTATTTTCATAAAGCTATGTCCTCAACTTCCCCAATGTTCATCTATATTGTGTTTGTTTGTGATAACCTCAAACAAAAGACTAAGTACAGCAGTGGCGTAACTATGGAGGGATGAGGGGATAGATTAATCCCGAAAGCCTCATGGAAATAAAAAAATCTTAATGTTAATGTCTAATTTTGACATGAAATAACTGCATCCGCTTAAATTTAAATCTTCAGTGCCAAAATGATGTAAAATGTATTTCTAGGCACGTAATTTTTAAATAATTTTCCCGGATTCCCCGATGCCGGGGGGAGGGGGGGCTGGCCATTCCATTCCCCCCAAAACGTATTCCTAGTTACACTAGAGAAGTAGAGAGTCCCTCATCTTCGTAACATGCCAGCTGATACTGTTTTGCCTACACTATCAATATCTAATATTCCAAATTTAATTCTCAAATTGGATTGAAAACATTTTAAAGTCTTCCATTGCCTGTCCCGACCTCATCTCCAATTTAACTTTTAAAATTCCATGCAGACTCACTCACACGCATTCATTCCTCCATACTTATGCCGAGTTACGAAACATTTGAGATGGAACCGTTCATCCGTTTGACAACCCGTGAAGTATTTCTGCCGTGCCGTATCGTTTCTCCCTCACATACCTCTTTAAAGTGGAGAGTGTAACGAAATTATCATCTGGTTGAATTTCAACGAGTTTGAAATGGAACCATTCCCCCGTTTGACAACCCGTGAAGCCATTTCTGCTATTTGCACATCGTTTCTCTCGCAGTAACCTCTTTAATTCTGAGAGAGTATGACAAATAATGTAAAATAAAAATAATTTTTAATAAAATCACATTTCAAGGTTTTTATCGAGAACTCTAAAGAATAAAAGTACTTCATCTTTTGTTCCTAAATTTTTTACAATAATTTTTTCGATGAACTTTAATGAATTTGTTGTTATGAATCTCTATCATTCCCAATCCTTAATGATCGCAGCGCTGCCATCGGAATTTGACATTTTTAAAACTAATCTCCATGTTTAAATTAGGATTTTATTATAGTATTCTGCCGATTAAGGTAGGTTTCCGTGGAATACTGAAGAAGTGATCTGGGAGCATCCCTTTCCTTACAGCGCCGCCGTCTTCAATTCACTGTAAGGCCGACTCCCTTTCAATCTCTCTAAAAATCCTATTCTTGTCCTTCCCCTACTGAAAAAAATCGAGAAGCAGTTAAAATCATATTAAAGGTGTTTGAATATTGCATTATTTCTTGTTCTGTGTCATCCCGAAAATTTCAGCTTGATTAGATGATCGAAAAGTGAATTAAAATTGAGTTTCGAGACTTCACCCGTACAAGATGACAAACGACAAAGCGAGTTTATAAAAACGGGTTTTTTATCGTTCGGTGGTCCATTCCCAGATTGTCACTGACCAAACGTTGCATCCCAATCCGCCTCTCTTCCCTCATAAATTCTCTTCCATACCACATTGACCCGTTCCCTTTTCCTAACCACACTTTTACATACCGTGCTCCTTCCGAATTTTATAGGAACTATTAAGGTCAATAAGATTAAATTCATTGAATTGTTATTAATTTAAATTTATTATGTTTAATAATGTTTGTACTTTTTATGATTGTTATATTGTACCACTGTAAACTGGCAAATATGCTGTATGTGGACAACTTGATGAATAAATAAATAAACCTCTTGATCTTCCTCGTGAGACAAGTTCTTCTATTTTCCCCTCCATTATCTTTCTCACGCAATCATTGTGACTTACGACTTATGACTAGAGATACGTGTAAATAGCACTTTCATTTTAATTTTATAGCACTGTCAATTACAGTTTATAGCATTTTATAGCATCAATTTTTTCTTTATTTTCATAATATATCACTTGTAGTTGACGACAAAGTGTGATGATGAAACACAGCTATTAGAAAAAATACGGAATAGTTTAAATAATTATGGGATATAGCAATAATAAATTAAGGAATAAGACATACAGTAAATGATTAAAAATAATAGTAGCCTGTATATTATTTGCACAAGTTGAACAAGTTTCAATACTTTCTTCCTTCAACCGGCTGCGTCTGTCAGTCACAGCTAGATTGTACTGGCGGAAAAACCTATCTGCATCCACGATGCTAACTGGTGTCCAGATTGTGTGGAGTGTAGCATTACCAAACTCAGTTTTTTTGGTAGATGGCAAGAAATATTTGGTTGACATCGTAGAAGCTACCCGGGTTCTCTCTCAACCTCTCTAGTAGCTGCTGATGAAAACCATGTATGAAGCAATAAGACCCAACGTCCAGTGGCGCAGCGAGGGGCAGGCTCGGCACAAAATTTACGAATTTTGCCATCGAAAAGGCAAATATGCGGTTTAAATATCATAAAATGCCTATCGTCTTGCCTATGTCGCATTTATTCGCGTGTATCGCATCAATATCGCATTTATCCCATACGCGATTTTCACGTATCACTACTTATGACCTATCAACCGGATCCTTTTCTGGCTTTTGGTGCTCTGTAGTTCCCCGTGTTCACCAATTCTTAGGTACACGAGCTATTTCCTCGCCTTAGTCATCCATTTTATCTTATTCGCTGTCCTGACCTCGAAGGCATCTATTCTAATCCGGTCAACTTTTCTAATGGTTCATGTTTCTGATTCATTGATTGCCACTGCCCATCTCTGGTATTTATGCTCTTGCAGCAAAGAAAGAAATTATCAGCAGAATAGCCCAGGCGAAGAGAGCATTCCACCAAAAGAGAGACCTGCTTACAGCGGGAAACTTAAATATGGATGTAAAGAAACAATTTATAAGAACCTACATCTGGAGTATGCTCCTATACGGAAGTGAGGCATGGACAATGACCGCAGCGGAGAAAGCAAGGATAGAGGCCTTTGAAATGTGGTGCTACAGAAGAATGATGAAAATCAAATGGATCGACCGAGTTAGTAACGAGGAAGTCCTATGAAGGGTAGGAGAGAAGAGAAGCCTCATGAAAACCTTAATAAGAAGACGGAACAACCTTATAGGCCACATCTTGAGACATGATGGCCTGATGAAGACAATCGTCGAAGGACAGGTGGAAGGCAAGAATGGAAAAGGAAGACCTCGAACAAAATATATGGAACAAGTAAAGAGAGATGTGAAAGAGAAGAAATACGTAGGTGTGAAAAGATTAGCTGATAGGAGAACTGAGTGGAGAGCTGCGTCAAACCAATCCTAGGATTGTTGACCAGTGATGATGATGATGATGATGCAGCAAAGTAGCGGCCTTTTTGTTATGAAGGCCGACTTAGTTTTGGCATCAAGGAATACTCTGTAGGGAAGTAATATTCATTGCTATATTTGACAACCAGGAGGTTAATTGCAAAATCCTCGTGCTAATATAATCGTCATTATTTTTTCCTTGTGTCCATCAAATCACGGCCTCTACTCTTCTTACGTTCGTATATGGATATTTATTTTAATTTTCTTTCTTCCTTTTACCTCGTATAGTTAGCTTCCTCTGATCACCCCTGAGAATTGAGTTGTTAATATCTTCTTTTTGTTGCTTATTAAGACCGAAAGCTCAGGATTTTCGTTTACGATGCTATATTACAAAGAGGTTGATGGCTGAAATCTTGATTCCAAGTCGTGAAAAATATCCTGTAGTTAGGTGTAATATGTTATTTAGAATTCGTGAAAACCAAGGTGCTCCTCCTACTTTGGATATTATTATATTAAATTAGAATTTTTTTCGATATTTTTTTTAGCTTGCGTATTAATATTTTTGTAGATAAAATAAGAACGACTATAATTTAGAATTCGTGGAAACCAAGGTGCTCTTTCTACTGTGGATATTATTATATTAAATTAGAATTTTTTTCGATTATTTTTTTAGCTTCCGTATTGATATTTTTGTAGAAATGTCGTATGATATTGTTAAATTTTTGTGTCATAATAAGTATGAATATAATTTAGAATTCATGAAAACCAAGGTGCTCTTCCTACTGTGCTTATTATTATTATATAATTAGATTTTTTATCGATAATTTTTTTATCTTGCGCATTAATATTTTGGTAGAAATGTCGTATGGTATTGTTAAATTTTCGTGTCATAATAAGTATGACTATAATTTAGAATTCGTGAAAACCAAGGTGCTCTTCCTATTGTGCATATTGATGGTCCTCTAAATGATGGAATAATTTCCAAAGTAATTTAAATCTCTCATGATTTACAAGGATCATTTGATATTTTAGAGTCGATCTGTCCCATTGCCACTTCAACATTGAGCATCACCCGGTTAATGTCCTCCATTTCGAGGCCTGCTGTCTCCTCCACACAACTTGTCGGACGCCATCCTTCAGTCTATCTCCAATCGACCTTACGTAACCTTACTCATCCGCGTCTCTCTTCCCTCCTCCTCATGGGACTCGTGATTCGTATCCATGGCACCGTCAACGGACTGGTAGCACAGGCCATCATTCCTGGATTCTTTGCTTCCATCCAGAAGATGACACTTTCTCCGTTCATTCCGTCGAGCGACCTACCTTGGGTTCGTTTCCTTGAGGTAGATAGCCTTTTTTTATGCCCTTTTGATGATGACCTTAAACGTTTGCTCAATTGGTTTTGTAACGTCCTTCATTTATTATACCATTTATTTTTTAAATATTTTTTCTAAAGAAATAAATTAATACTTACTTTCTTTTTTTACCCATATACCCACTGTGGAGACTTGAGTGATGCTTCTCTTTCTCTCGGCGACCGTCCGCTTTCAGAGCGCTTATCATCGTTCGCTTGTCTTATTTTCCCACGAGTCTGAGTGAGTGATTGGTTGAGCGTAAGAAATATATCCTCCCTTATGTGTGGGTTTTCGGTAATTCATGGGTGTCCAATCTTAGATACTTTTACGGGAATTTAAGTTCTAATAGTTCAACTGGAGATATGAAGACTACCCATTTACTTCAAATTATCTTGAAAGACTAGTATAATCGTACTGTCTGTATTATTTAGGGTAAAATTTCATTTTCAAGAATTGCTCGACGCTTCCGTTAATTTGAAAACGTTCACTGGTGTAATATTTTATCTGCTCTTGGCGTAATTTATTTATAAATAACTTTCGGGCTATAGAATTTGAGTCCTCGGCTTACGATCTGCTGGAATAAATATAAGATTTTACACTGGGTATTGTTTTGGGTACATATATTTGTTATTTTCATCATTCAATAAGGTCTGCGAAAAGTCTAACATATACTCCTTCTAATCCTGATTCCAAATATGTGAGGGAGAGAATTTCTTTGTAATAAATCTGGAAAAGGTATAAACTTTGGGGACCGAATTCTAAATTCTCATGTAGGGGACGATACACTATAAGCAAATTTGAATTTCAATAAAAAAAACAGTTGGGAGGGGTACTTTTTGGGTTTTTGGTGCTCCGTAAATATTGTGTAGATATAAATGTAACTGTGCTATAATGATGTATGGATGTTAGCAATGGATATTCATTGAATATCTAAATGTGGGAACTTTGGATATTCTCTGGTTTTCTATATAAGGTTATACGGATATGCTGAATATCTTTTGGATAAAAGGAAGTTTTTTGTAACATTAAATGGATATTGTCTCTTGGCTGAAAAATACTAAAGTGTTTCAGAATATATTGAGGATGCATTTTAAGGTTAACTCGTACAGGGTAACTGGAATACCTGTGTTGCTTCACGTATAAACCCTCTGCTCTCTGTTTCAATGTTGTATTTTATTTAAATTATATCTTTTGGAAACATACGAACTTGATAATGTTCACTTTTCATGTATGTATGTAATTTTGTTTAATCCATTATATGACTTTAGCCTTGCAGATGTATGTAGTGCCAATGGTGAAATTTTATTATTATTGTATGGATATTATTCTTGAATAGTCTCAACGTATCAACTGCGAAGAATGCCATCGTCTTCAGGGGTAGGATACGGAGCCAAGTTCTTGTCGGTATTTATACCCTCGAGTGCCATTCAATTTGGCCCTAATTGGTACTATTGAAATTCATTCTATGCCCGAGGTCCAGGCAATGCTCTACTGAAATCAGTGGTAGCATAGAAACAATACCCGGTGAGAAATCCGATAATTATTCAATCAACTTTCGGGTTCCTGGCCGTGTAAGAATTATTTCTGCTAACGTTTCGACTGAACAATCTTTCATCGTCTTCAGAGCAGTTAACTGAATGAACTGAGGACGATGCAGAATCATCATACAAGCCTCTAAAGTCTGGGATATTAAAAAAGGAAATGCATAAGTTTTTTCTCTTAAAATTTAAAAATTAAATGGTATTTTAAATTAATGACGCTGCACGGCCAATTTAGCAAAAATGGCGTGATTAAGATGGCAGTGTTCCGTCGGAACGTTAGGCACAGAAATTCTTACTCCGTCAGACATCCGAGAGTATTCATGAATAAATAAATTTTCACTGGTTACTAAAATGGATGACAATATTTTGATTCTAACTCGATGAGAGTCTCAATTCGTTACGCTTCCGCTAATTTTCATCCATGTACATGACATATTCATGGCTAACGGTTTATCAATTTTTGGTAGCAGAAAATACCCATCAAAACATTATATTGGGTAGTGACTAACGATATTGACGCATGTTTGGTTCACACTGGCCAAGTCTGGTGAGAAAGAGTAAAATGAGAATATTTTGTTGGCATTCTTACGAGGAGCGCAGCTAGCAATTAAGGCTAGGGGAGGGCGATTAAGGTGCAACCAATACTGGGGGGTCTGGGGGTATAGAAGCTAGGGTAAGCGAGAGGTGCGGGGGCCCTCCCACAGATTTTTTATGATATATGGTTCAAAATGGTGAGTTTTACGGCTTTCTGGGGGATATTTTATTAATCCTTGCACTATTCTACAAGTAATATTAATGCAATAAAGTGAAATGGATTAGAATTAAAATCCTACCGAAATATACGTTTTGACAGTATGCATTTAAAAAATATAGTCAGCAACAGCTTTAAATTAAGAAGTTTAATCTTTGGCCTAATGTAAATTACGGTGGTGAACACACTGTTTTCAGTATTGCGAGGTATAAATACTCTCGTAGAATGGGAGCAAAAAACCTCTGGAACGTAAAATTCTAGGGAAGCCTGTTCATTAAGGCCATAGAGCAATGCCTTTCGTGAACTACGCGTTAAAACCATAATATAATATTTTATAAAAATATTAATAGAAAAATAAAATATATATGGACAAATTCCATGCAAAACCTGGTCTTCTATCATCATCGTCCTGGTCTTTTATCATTACCAACTTTAACTGTAGCTAGCTAGAATGGACTTCAGCTAGAAATTTTATTCATTACCTGTTCACTGATATGTACATTTTATGATTCTGCTAATTGCTTATAGGCTAATTTTAATGGCCTATATACTTTTTTATGTTGCTTAAACCTCCAAGCTCCCATTCCATTCGACAATTAAAGTTAATATTGAGTATATTTATAAGTACGTTCATAGTAATATTGAGTTAAGTCTTTGAGTACATTTTGGTTTTACCTCGGGAAAAAAATGTAATACATCAGAAAAAATGCTAAAATGAAATCTATACTTTTATTCCAAAACATATTTACAAACAAAATCAGTGAAAAATGGATACACCTTTTTGTTAATATCAGTCATTTTCGTTTTACGTCATTTTTTCTGTACTAAGAATCTCTTAGGCTTACCACTGTAGGTTTTGGGCTAGGGTGCTCCACCAAGAAACTTCCCAAGCTTGTCCATTTCATTTTCCATGACATTCAAATTTCATGTCCATAGCTCTGTTATGAGAAATCTAGTTGAACCGCAGGCTTGTGGTATAATGGTTATAATTCGTAGGTCATGGTAATATTGGTCCACATTTGAATCCGCGATGAGTATAGGGCTTCATAATTATTCCATATGACATAATTTTTCCTATGGCTAAGCAGTCACTTGATATTTGTCACTTGATTATCTGGAGGATTTGGTTTAGGAAATGAATATTGATCTCAGGGATTTAGTGAATAATGGCTGCACTATTTACTTAGCACTCTTAGTTATTTTCATAGAGTCAAAGCAGACATTTTTAACACTCGAGTCGAAGATGTAACACGGTTTTGTATTTTTGGTTCAAAATTCTTCCATCATTGGTTGGATGCCTCAGCTGAAGTACATACTACAAATAAGTACTCCACAGAGAGGAAATATGAGTTTACGGAATTTTATTGCCTGGGAAGGATTTTAAATTTTAGCCCTTGAGTCGGAGTTCCATTTTATCTGGCACTCATTCTTTTAAAATGGCTTTCGACCAGGGTCAAAAGCCTTAATTACCACTCAACTTGGCGTAACTATGGAAAACGTAAAATGGCTGATGGCCCACAGCAACCTTATACGGCGTAAGTGGAGGTCGCAATTTCATTAGTTGAGAAATGGTCGACTATCTCGAAAGGAAGAGCCACAAGAAGGAAATATTGTCATGTAAATCGAGAGAAATCAAGATCATAGCGGGTGGGGGTCCCGGGTTCAAACCCCAAGAAATTTTAAGTCTCTTAAGACTTCTCGCTCTAAATAAATCCGCCCCCCAGAAATGTTCCCCGATAAAATAACCGAAAAATTTTGTTTGGCACCATCTTTATAGCCTTATAAATAAACAAAATTCTACTGTAATAAACTTCACGATCAATGCGCTGAAGAAGCTGTGATTAATGGAATCTTTCAGGTATGAAATCAATGGCTCACGAGTTCACTTTGTGGAATGGTGACATGATGGACTCAAAAATATGCGTTAACATATTCGTCTAGCCTCCTGCGGAATATAACGTTAATTTTTTGAATCTATCCTTTCAGGTATCATTTCGGATCACATTAAGTCAAGTTACGTCAAGTTAAGTAGTTATTCTGGACTGGGCCTCCGGGCTGTATTGAAATTTTTCGTCGTTGCTGCAGGTGTAATGTCCCCTAGTCACGTGAACGTAGTCTTTATCGTTTCCCGAAAGACCTCCTCCTGTTCACCCTCGTCCTGGTAGTGGAGCAGAGATAAGAGTGGAAGGCGTGAGCACATGGATCGTCTCCTGAGGCCCACGTGCTCTCCACGACGTTAGTTGCTGAAGGGCTGCGAGCATAATCCGCTGGGGCGGGCCTAGGGGGAGGAGGGGGTCGTCTTGATGGTGTCGGAGGCCGCGGAGGTCGCTGTGGGGGAGGTGGAGGCGGCGGTGGGGGCGGAGATGGAACTGGTCGTTTCGGGGGAGGAGGTTGTGGCCTCTTCGGGGGCGGTGGAGGAGGCTGAGGTCTCGGTGCCTGCCGCGGGGGCGGTGGAGGCGGGGCTACCTTCACTCCCGTGGCGGTGGGTGAGGAGGCGTCGGCTCCGATACCTGGGTCGCACTCGGGTCTGGGATCTCCCAGGACACAGGGACCCTTCGTGGTGACCGAGAGAGGTAGAAGCACCTGGCCCGTGATGATGGGGTCCCTCGGGACTGGCCTACGCCTCTGCGGAGGTGGAGTCGGAGGAATCACTCTCTGTTGGTTTATCTGCGATGCTTCCGGTTTCCTGATTCTGTCGCCGAACCTGTTCCGTCTCGACTTGGTCGGGTTACAGAGGAAGGAGTGGAAAGAATGCTCGCATTTGTGATCATCTTTCTTCGGCTGCGGGGCCAAAACTGATTGTTCTATAGGTCTCGCCTCCTGCGGAATGAACGGGGTAGGTGTGGTTGTTCTAGGAGTAGTCGGCGTGGTGTACACGATTCTAGCCGTCGTTGGTCTTGTTGTGGTTGTAGTTATTCTAGTCGTGGTTGTGGGCCTTGTTGTCGGTGTTGTCGTTGTTCTTACTGTCGTCGTTGTTCTATGCGTAGTTGTCGTGGGTCTAGGTGTTGTGGTCGTTTTTCTCGTTGTAGTTGTCGGTTTTTGTGTAGTTGTAGTTATCACAGACTGCGGAAGTAATACTTGACCGAATGGATTGGAGCTATCGCCTGTCAAAGCATTATCTGGTTCTTTTATACCTTTTGCAGGCGTTTTAACCGGTCCCGAAGGACGACCATTATAGATTCTTCGTCTTTTACCGTTCCCAGGAGTGCACAGATAGGAGTGGAATGAGTGAGTGCAAGGGTCTTTTCCACCGTAATGATTCACTGTCGGAACATTTATTGCTTGAGCCGTATCTAGTGGTGCTGGGACCCTAGATCCCACCGCAAACGTATCTTGTCCCTGCTGTGGAATATCTTTAGGTTTTGGTGTTGTCGTTGTGGTAACTCGACGCGTTGTCGTGGTTGTAGGTCTCTTTGTTGTAGTCGTTGGCCTCGTTGTCGTTGTCACTGGTCTTGGTGTCGTTGTTGTGGGCCTAGTTGTTGTTGTGCGACGCGTTGTTGTGGTTGTGATTGGTCTTGGCGTGGTAGTTCTTCTAGTCGTCGTCGTAGGACGTGGCGTGGTCGTTGTAGTCGTTGGCTTTCTCGTAGTTGTGGTCGTTACCGAGAGAGGAAGTAGAATTTCTCCAAATGGATTTGAGCTATCCCCAGTCAGAGAGTTGTCCGGAATCTTTGGAGGCTCTGGTACGGGTCTATTAGGCCTGCCATTATAGATTCTTCTCCTTTTTGTCCCCGAAGACGAGCACAAGTAAGAATGGAATGAGTGGGTACACGGATCTTTACCTGCATAGTGGTCAACACTCGGGACATTAATGGCTTGAGCGGTTTGCAAAGGTACTGGAACTCTAGAGACTTCCGGGAAGGAGTCTTGACCCTGCTCAGGGTATTCTTTAGGCGGTGCTGGGGTAGTGGTGGGTTTAGTTGTAATAATACGACGTGCAGTTGTGGTTGGAGGTTTAGTTGTGGTGGTTGTCACCCTGGTTGTCGTGACGCGGCGCGTAGTCGTGGTGATTGGTCTCTGTGTTGTTGTAGTTGGTGGTCGAGTTATTGGCCTTCTGGTGGTGGTGGTTGTCGTTGTTGTGGGTCTTGGAGTGGTTGTGGTTGTTGTCGTGACTGAGAGAGGAAGGAGGATTTCCCCGGAGGGGTTTGAGCTATCGCCGGTGAGGGAATTATCTGGCGTCTTTACTGGAACTGGAACGGGTCTCTCTGGTCTACCATTGTAGATCCTTCTCCTTTTTGATCCGGAAGAGGTGCACAGGTATGAATGGAATGAATGAGTGCACGGGTCTTTGCCACCATAATGATCCACCCTCGGAATGTTAATTGCTTGAGCTGTTTCTAAAGGTGCTGGAACTCTGGAGCCGACGGCAAATGTATCTTGACCTTGAGGTGGGATCTCAGGAGTAGTTCTTGGCCTTGGCGTTGTCGTTGTAGTTGTCACAATTCGACGCGTTGTCGTGGTTGCCGGCCTTGGGGTTGTCGGTCTCTTTGTTGTGGTCGTGGGTCTTGTGGTCGTGGTTAATGGCTTCGGTGTTGTGGTTTGAGTTGTTGTCGTTCTTCTTGTTGTTGTCGTTGGTCTTGGCGTGGTTGTTGTAGACACCGATAGAGGGAGAAGTATTTCTCCAAACGGATTCGAACTGTCTCCTGTCAGGGAGTTGTCGGGGACGTTTGCAGTTATTGGAATGGGTCTCGAGGGTCGCCCGTCGTACATCCGCCTCCTTTTTGAGGTGGAGCAGAGGAAGGAATGAAACGGGTGGCTACAGATGTCCTTGTGGTCATGGTGACCGTGATGATGATCATGGTGGTCCTCCGCCTGTCTCTTCGTCCTCGCGAACGCAGCGAAAAGTGGCGATACGTGCACCGGAGTGGCCCGTTCTTCCAAGTGCTTGCTGCGCTCCAATACCGACGTACGGCTGTGGTACTCAGCATCAGCGAAAGAGATAGAATACCACAGAAGTGCTGTCATCAGTAGTGTCGGCGACATCATCTTTGTTGGCCTGTATCTGAAACAACAGAAAATAATAATGGTATCATATTTGAAGGAGGGGAAGATATAGTATATGAGGGCGTGAGTAGCCAAGAGGTGCAAGTGATTTTTTTCTCAACAGAGTTAGGTAGAGTTAATTGTTTGAAGAAACACACAAAAATTGGTTGCCAAGGGATACGAGTGAGTCTCAGTTCCGTGCTGACATCGAGTGGAAAATGAAATGCACTATTTCAAATATCTAATTCATCTCGTTTGTTTTCAATACCTAATTTCTGTACTTAACACTGAATAGAAAAAAGAAATCACTTGAACCCCTTGGCTTCCATACCACTCATACAAGATGCTAGGGAAACCAATATTAACATAAGTAGAAGTGGTAAGGTTAGACATTTCCGACACCGTAACGAGATTATTATTTGAAACCACGGGTATGAAAATTCTGTGGAGGATTGCTGACAGAATATCATTCAACTGAGGAAGCAATGAGTACATAAGAAGATATAAGAATATACAATGAGATAAGAAGAGTGTAAGATTTTAATGAGTGGGTCGTCGAATCGATTAGAATGGAAGAAACCCGAAGTAATGAATGACTTGGCAATAACTTTCTGTGTTAGGGTTTAGAGCGATAAAAATGATGGTGCGATAAACATTGATATTCTGTATAAATTAACGAATTACTGACTTTTGCTGTATGCACAGTTAAGTTATGGTTTTTTTGTCCATTGCGTATTTTTAGCTTCGTAAGCATATGTCTGTACATTATTTCCTATGTATTTATTACTTCGATATTTTTAGTTTAACTACGATACACGCTTATTTTGGGTAACGTATTCGTGCCACTTGAGGCTCTGAGTGAATATTAAAGGTATGAAAATGTCATTGCTGTACTATGGAATTAACTTTGCACTATTTGCAAGAAAAAAGTCTCTTCCGTCCTTTACGTTAGTCAAAGATAACTTGAGCTGTTTCATCTGGAAGACAATGGATCATGTATTGCTGTTACTAGCCATTCACTGGAAGTGGCTTAACATCCTTGATCTCCATGGAATCGTTGCGTCCTTATTTGAAAATGATGCACGAAGAAAGAAGTGCGTTATGCACTCTTATTAGAGGTATTCGTAGGTCATGGTCTCTATTGTATGCGGATCGGAGTCAATACAAAATGTTTAGCGGCACGAGGAAATGCCGATATAAGTCATTCTGGCAGCTTTAAATTATAATTTACACTCGCTAAGGGTTACACGAGTTTTTTTGCCCCCAGTTTTAACTAAACATGGCGTTCTCTATGGGAAATCAAAGTCTGGAAGTAGTTGACGCCGATCTAATTTTATCCCGTGCGTGGTTGTTGCTTGGGGGGCTAGGTGAGCGTGAGTTGGAGTAGGGAAATGATTGAGGGTCTCTAGGGAAGCTTGAAGCTTTCGGGAAAGCATCATCCTTGAACCCGTTGGTGGCTAAGTGGATCAGATTATGCAAAAGATTCTCCACATGTGATGTTCATCCCATTCGACCTCGACATTTGAATTTCGACCCGCAACCTTGAATAAATGAAACGATAAAAGGCGTACCGAATCGCAATACGGCTTCATGTTTTTAAAGAAGTTTTTTTCTGGATGTGAATGAATTATCATAGCCCCTTAGGTATTTGTCGATCGCAGCGACCTTATCGCAATTGCTTTTTTTTGTGCTGACTACGACTAGGGACTGAAAATTTATGGATGCCCTTTCGCTTAAGTGCAAAATTTCCTTTTCTGAGTGCCATGGTATTTTCATGGGAAGGTATTTCTCCTTCGTGTCTTATTAGCAATCGTAAATTGGCAATTCTGTTCGCGTAATGCTCTTCGTAGTGCCTCAATACGGCAATAAGTCTCCCAGTGCAGGAATGAGGTGCCTGTAAGTTTTCCTATTCAGATGCTCGCAGTGCGCGTTGGGTAACGTTTCATCGCTAGACATCGTAAACGTATAGTCTCTCGGCGTTGGACAATTAGCAAGCGAATCAGAATCTTGTAACTAATAAATTACACCTTAACTCTGATACTATAACATTTCATAACGGTAGTATATCACTCCTTGATTGTTGACGGTAAACGAAGTTTTATACCCTGCCCCTGAATCTTTATGAAAGTGTCAAACTACCATTCGACATAAAACAAGTCACAACGCTTGTTAGCGCAAAGGATCAATGATGTTCTTCAATGCCTTTGAGAACTGCTCAAACCTCAGAGGAATAGGGTGGTTTCCTATTATTTTTTTATTGCCTAAATCGAAAGATTATTACTCCTGGAGTACGTATTTAGTGCTTTTAGACTTTTAAATGACGATATCTATTTTTCGCGATTAAATGAAAAGTGAAATTTTGAAGCGCGCGAAAACGCGACGGGTAAGTATGAATGCCGGGAAAACTCCGTGTGACGTCGTTCTGGTTCCCGCTGCCGTAAGTTAGGTGACCTTGGGGCGAGACTCTGAGCGCTGATACGACGCAGAATGCTAGCAGGTAGCAGAGTACCATGCTAGCTGGTAGCGCTTGGATTAAATAAGGATTATTAATACCTTATCAAACGAGAAAAACTTTCCAACCTTAGCCAGTTTAATATGGTGATATTAAGACATGTTTCCCTGAGCTCTGTGCCTCATGCATTCATGGGTAATCTCAGACGATGTAAAACTCCTATCTACTCGTATAGAAACTAGGTTCCTTTGACGTCACGTGGAGTGGCATCGCGTGGGCGCCAATCTGGCCTTTTTCAAATGAGGATAAAAATGGACCATTGCCATTCGTCTAAACCGGCATTTCTAAAACCAAATAATTTGTATATTATGAATACAGTAATGGTGGGTAACGAATCGCAATCAATGCCTTTCGTTTTATTTCATGAAGGAAACTACCCTATTATATTCAAGAGTGGTATTCGGCTTCTAAGCTCCGAAAGCAAGGTCTCATACCAAGTGTTTTCTGATGGGTACAATTGACTGATTTCGACGATAGCTTACGTTTGTATGTGTTATATTTTTGGGTCTCCCCGCGTGAATTGTCAGAGCGGCCTACGTTTCAATTGACCTGAATCATGTTTGGGGGAGTCGTGACCTGAGACCAGGGAGTAGGGAATACCTCCTGATATATGTGGAGGGGCGATCTCCCGTGCAAAAGTTTTAAAAATACCCATTTTGAAGCCTAATATTTCATAATTTCATACTTAAAAAAAGATGAAATTGAGAAATGTTAGACATTTAAGAATTTTAACGATGAAAGAAGATTAAATAGCCAACTTCAAGTTAAAAAATTATAATATATATATTATGTAATATACACGTTTCATAAAACAGAGAATGTGGAAATAGTTCAATGTAAAAGGTTTATTCCTTTATAAATAGGTATACTAAATCTATTAAACTAACAAAATGTTTCAAAAACTTATAAAATTTGGGGTGTTTATGACCCCTGTCCACTAAATCCGCCTCTGACTAACCCAAAATAATACACGGTAGACCCTCGTTTAACGATATTTATTGCTCCGAGGTTTTTTAAAGAGCATCACCGCATTAAATGCTGTAAAGCTAATGGCTTTTTATGGCATTGGAAACAAAATTGAAAAAAAAAACTTTATGATGTAAAAAGCACGCACAAAATCAGTTCAGATCATTTGACGAATCCGTCTTTAAGTCAAACAAATTGTAAATCGAGGGTCTACTATACTGTATTCTTATACTACTATATTGCATTATAGACATGAGAAAATAATTAAGCATATTTTGAATGTATAACTTATACTTCGTTTTTCAACCCAATTTTTTTATTAAATCACGACCATGGTTTCCACGGTAAACGTCATCTTCTGGTAGTAGTTACGCTAACGAGCCCGCTTCCATGATCGTAAGTCGAACGAATTGTAAAGCGGTCTACTGTACTCTATGAGAAATGAGATATCAATTCCGTCTAATTTTAGTGCGACGGGGATAGCCACGGTGATAACATTACGGAGTCTCCCGCAATACACAAATTATGTGGAAAATTTAATCTGAAGAGAAAAAAAATTATTTGCCTTGACCAGAATTCGAACTATGGCATTCTCCTACCCTTGTGGAAATGTGTAGCCTTTATCGGACTTGTAAGGTAAATTTCACAAATTTCCGAAGAGGGTAATGGCGCCTCGATAGCTTAACTTGCTAAAGCACTCGATCCGGGGGATATGAGTACAGTTAATACGATAACGAGCCTTCTTCCATGATCATAAGTCGAACGAATTGTAAAGCAAGTGTCTACAGTACCTACTGGATAAGACATGAGATAATAATTCAGCACAATAAATGCGCTAACGAGCCCGCTTCCATGTTCGGGTGGTGATCGTTTTCTGTTTTCCCTTTCATTTCCGACCACTTCCGACTCCAGGCGCTTTCTCCGGTTCTCACACTCAAATCCCTTGCGTGACCTCGGACCATCTCTTGTCACCCTTTGGCAACAAATGAACGATCAACATTTCTGCGTCTCGAAGCTGTGATTGTGGCTTCAGTCGTGTTGTTCAGAGTTTTTATCAGTGTTATATGTTGCAAGAAACGAGTTTTGGGTCGTGCGAAGCTGGAAAATTTCAGCCGATGTTGTCCGACTCGCCTTCAGTTAAAATGAATTTAATGATTAGAAAAAATATTGATCCGTCAAAAAAGTAACGATATTATTTTAAGCTACGCTACAGCAGAAGTGGTGATTAAATTTTTCGTACTTACAAGGGTCCTTAATTATTAAGGAAAAATCAAAGCAACAGATTTTATTATTATCAGCAGTTCTTAGTGAACTGAACTCTGTCGAGAAATATAGTTAAGTAGATGAAACAATATCCCATACGCATCAAATTTCCGTAGAATCGTGAACACACTCTAATTTTTACTGAACTCAGTAGATTCTCGCTATATCATGAGCTCGACTAAGCATGAATTCGGCACGCGATCTAAGCTAATTTTGCGCGTGCTTTTTCAAATGTCGCCGGTTTTTCGCTATAGTAGTCTCATCTAGTATAAAACGTCATCGGTTATGTATTACGTGTTGTTAAACGTCTTATGTGCTAATGAAACACATTTTTTAACATAGAAGAATTCATATGCGTTGATGCTCTGGAAACTGAGTCCTCATCTTGAAATAATATTTATATAACATACGATGGAATTTCCTTTCCGATTGTACCACCAATACACATTTATATCGTAAAGCTAGAGCTTACTGAAGTAATAATTTCCCCCACAGTAACATCGTTTTAGGTTCATGAATAACTTCATAAGCTTTTGCTTATAAAGAAAGCCAAAAGAACTTATATTTTCTCATATTAATAATATCTCTCGTGAATGAAGTTTAACTAACTAATTAATTTTTTTCAATCTGGGAGATAATGGAATAAATATCCGCTAATTGTAATAAATTCTAAGCTTTTGCAATTTTGAATGAGGGCGGAAAAAATGTAGAAGTATGTCCTTGCATCTAAAAGTGTCATACAGTCTTAGCAAACCAAGAACCTTGGAGCACCTTTGATAATAACATCTCCAGCTTTAGCTGCTGCCAATTAAAGATGAATATATTATTTTTTTCTCTGATTGACGACTTAAGACTTACTTCATCAAGCCCATGGGCTTTTTTCCCAAGAGCTGGGGAAGTCAAGATCTTCGTAAATTAATTAAATTTTACCGAAAATAGTTTGCGCTAAATTTTACATAGGTAGAATAGCATGCAGTTTTACGATAGATAAACTACCTACGTTTTGAGTAACGTTTTAAACGCAATTGTACCTTTTTAAAGTAATTTTTATTGTTACACGCTCCTCATTATTTTTTTAGAACTCTTTATGTTAAAAAAATAATTAGTTGCTGTCCCCGAAGCAGGGGAACGAGCGACTTATTGTATTGCAGACTACAGCTGCTATGCAATTTTTCTGATTTATTTAGAGTAAATGAACACACATCTTTTAAATACGTTTCGTTGAAGTTGCCATTTAAGTAACTTTTAACGTACCGGACATGAAAATGCTTCAAAATTTCATGGGTGTCTAAAGCTTCACGGTTGAAAAAAAATCATCCCCACCATCTCATTCACGTAACTCTTAATGATTGGTTTCGTGAAAGAAGGTCACTCTTCGGGTGAGAACGGAACTTATTGGAAAGGAAGTCGAGAGAAAGTTATCCTACGAGCTTAAAATATTTTCGAATCGAATAGCGGTCCGCACCAAAACAGGAAAAGGTGTAAGGCGATGTATGAGTCGTGATGTTATGGGTATCAAGCATTCCTGCGATGTTTCGCTCTGTTCCAGTATTGTTGACGCTCAGTGGGAGGTTGGGAGGGAAGTCATTTCTCGAAAATCGAGTGTCAATGAACCTCAGAAACTTATATGTTTCTTTTGAAACGTTATATTCACAATCGACTCGTATAAATCTCGTGGGAGGAATAATAAATGGTTGCTGTGGAGTGAGCAACTGAGTTTCACGATTCTTACTTCTTGAGTAAATTTTTGAACGCAATCGTATATTTTAAAAAATAATTCCGCTATTGGAAAATAAAAGAAAAAAAACATAATAAAATATAAACTACAAAAATACTTCCACAATTTTATATAAAACTCCACTACCGACCTTGATTTCGACATTCTGAGCCAAATTCAAGAGTATGTTCACCTTAAAAATGAGATAGAATCTCGAAACAATGGTCGTTAGTGGATTTTTATAAAAAATTGTGGAAATTAAAATTGTGTAGTTTATATTTTATCATTATGGTACTTCCACCAATTCATGCCTGAAACGATTTTATATGTAAAGAATAAAACTTTGGTCGTAAAAAATGACTTATTTTCTGATATGACGAATCAGTAAAACATGATGCGAATGATTACTTATAAGTTCCGTAGGAGGTGCTATTCAAGTAACTTTTTGCGCAGTGCGCACGGCATCTAGTTAAATCTAATAAGTTGCCCAGTAACTGTATCGTTCTCTTGCGCGTTAAAATTTATAGGCTGCTCCAAGTTTCATTAATTAATACGGATGAGTCCTGATGATATTGATTAAATTCAATTATTAGAGTCAAATTATGTGCCTCGAATTCTTATATGAAAACAAGCTGTGATTAAATTGAACAGCTTTTTCAAGTTTTTAAAAGTATAATTTATATTATTTAATGGCTAAAGTTAATAATTAGGAAAATTAATAAGTAGAATTAAGACAGGAAAGGATATTTTTTAATCCATTTCGAACATTAAATAGCAATCTTACATAATAAAAACCTAAAAACTAACTGCCGAGGTTATATTTATGCACTAAATTGTATGATTACAAGTTTCATATCCATAAATCATTGTACAATCGGAAAATTATTGACTTTCACTGGTGTTTCTGAGGATAAAAGTTTTAATATTGAACTTAACCCTCGATTTTGTTACTAATACTATTTTACCTCGATGAGATGCCAAGCTTTATACCTGCTTGGCTTCCACGCCCCCCATAGTAAACATTCGCCGATTGAAATTCGTGTACCACTACTATAACAAATATAATCTGCTATTGTAATATTCGTGATGGTATTCTTCCGTCGCATGTAGCCTATTATGAGTCGGTGAATATTTCTCTGTCCAGAAGTTAGGTGGTCTCTGATTACGTGTCTCCTCAACTCCACGTCCTCGAAGGAGGAAGAGAGGATCGTATTATTTCTCAAGGGAAGCAGGGACGAGAATCTTCTCATCCATTTTAACGATCGCCTCACTGTTTTTAGCACTTTGATGGCCGAGGAGGGGGCGGCATTTTGATGGCCCCGCGTCAAATTGCCGGCGAGTCGACCGAAAGGCAGGATACTGCCGTTGTCGGGTAAGAATAAAGATTTTTTGACACTTTTGGAATGGCGAAGGACGGGAGTTTGCGGGATGGCGCGACTTTTGTCCGTTTGAAACAAATCTCGCGAGATATTTCGTGGAGTTTCCACTCTTTACTCCCTGTCGCAACTGTACTCGTAGTTTATTTAGCAATATCTTATATGATACAAGGCTCGGTGTGGTGAAATTTTTTAATATTAGTTAAATATATTACTATTGCAATATTTCCACTGGATTTATTTTGATACGACGCGTTTCGGTGTTACAAACAACGTTGTAATTGTAAGTAACTTTTGTTGCACTTATTAATGTAGTTTGTAACAACGAAACGCTTCGTGCTATTAAAAACCTTAGGAAATATTGCAATGTCTTATTTAACAATAATTTTCAATGCTAATTATAATAAAGTATTAATTTTCTGCAGGGAAAAAAATATTATTTTTATTTAAAATTACCTAGCGCCCTTAGAATTCTTTTGAATGAGTTGGGATGATTCGATACTATTTTACGTCACATTTCAATGTAAAAATCAACAGATGAGCTAAATATTGATACCGTTTATCGGTTGTCACTTTTTACGGGTTATTATTTTGCCTGTTTGAATTTGATTATGTGCTCGTGCATATATTTGTGCGTCGAAAATTATGAAAGTTCATGAAAGTAGCACAATTCCAAACACCAATATAGCCAGTAATTTAAAAATCAAATGGAAGTTAATTAATGTGAGGGCAATTAACATTTGGTTGACCATGGGGGTATTTCAGCTACCGAAAGCAATGCTATTTGATAGCGATTCTGCGCGTAATTGTGGGACACGGATGTGACCTCAGATATACATGTGATTTTAAAATATATTTATTTTACTTAATTGCATGATTTGTACTGATCACGAAGATAAATTTTAAATATTAATACGTAGATTAGGAATGCTATTACAATAGTTCATTCTAATAATACTACAAATATTTTGGCTATTATTCGTTTATAAAACGTGTGATTTTGTGAAAAAACACTTTGGGGTAGTTCAAAAATCTGTTCCTCTTAAGCAATGGAAGGTGCAAAATATCTTGGCCAAGAAGGGCTGAACAAACTAATAGAAATGATAAGCGTTGAATACAAGCGCATTTGCCCAAAACAGAGACATGCATTTTGAAAAATCGTAAACCTGCCGTAGTTCTCCTATTATTTAGAGAAGAGAGCTCCTCAGTGTGATGAGTGTAGGTTCCCTTTAAGCATTCGGCGTATCCTGACAGTTTGTGACAAATACCGTGATGTGCGGAGACTGTCTAATACAGGGGGGAGACCTTGAATCCCTGCCAGGAAACCATCCTACCAATTTAAATAAATGTTTTACAAAGAAATAAGTCTTTTTGATAAAATTTAAACAGGCCCGCCTATTTTGTGGAGTTTAAATGTACAATGTATAGGACAGGCCCGTGCTGGGCCGCCGGGACACCGGGACGTATCCCGGTGAGCCCTCGAGCTTGGAAATCTTTGGAGCCCTCCTGTTCCGAAACGGACAAATTTTACAGACAGAATACCAACACTGAGCAGCTTGAGCTTGATTTCCATCAGTAGCGGATATATAGCCCCCCTTGGGTATCTAATTTACACTAGATAGAATGATAATTTTGTTCGGACCCCCACTACTGCTGGGAGATTACTACCACTTAGCCCTCCACCCTTGTCCCTATCCTGGATCCGCTACTGATTTCAATGATGTCTCATTTAACATCATAATTATCACCGTCTTGAGTAAAGAAAATGATAGTTAAAAATAATATAATTCCATCTGTTAAGATTAAATTCAGTCTCAAGAGGGTAAGACATTATTTTAATTTCTCCTGGTGAATACTAATGATGAATTCTTCTCGGGTTTTCAGCCAGGTTAATTCTGTCGTATAAGCCGACGTTTCGAGAGACGACTTGTCTCTCATCTTCAAGGTCGTATAACTCTTTGAAAGTCCAATTTCACACTTTAAAGTAACTTTTTTTTAAAAGTCCATTTAGTGTGAAATTGGACTTTCAAAGAGTTATACGACCTTGAAGATGGGAGACAAGTCGTCTCTCGAAACATCGGCTTATACGACAGAATTAACCTGGCTGAAAACCCGAGAAGAATTAATCAAGAGGGTAAGGATTGAAATTTCTAAATTTATATATTAAGCCTGAATCACACGATGATTTATTCGTCATTACTAGTGATCACTATCGCGATCACTGGAGTGATCACTCGCAAATGATTGTCGCTGGTAATTATGTCGATGAGGATTACCATCACTATTTTCCATCACTCGTCCGGTCGCTTTTTCCGACGCTAAAACCGTCACTAAAACGCCATATCAGCCAATCGGAACGCATGCCCGTATGGAGCGATTGCAGCACAACGTTTGACAATCGTGGGAACGACATAGATAAACAAACACGCTGGTATATATTTTCGTGATGAGGGTCCTATGAGAACGAGCTGTGATATCGGAAGTGATGCGAAAGGCGACGGCGGGAGGGAAAAATGATCACTAGAGGGATCACTTTTCCCGTAGCAATAAGAAATACCACTATTAGTATCTGTTATTGCGTAGGTATTAATCCTCGGTCATATGCGTCTCCGCTTATTTCGTATGCAAGGACAGGCCCGTGGGAACACAGGTGTGGACCACAGTGTAAGTAGGATAGCGTTTGGTTCTCAGAACGGTCCTCGCTTCGTGTTCCCAGATCGGAATAGCACGAGCTTTACAAAACGAAGCGTAAAAATACCCGTCCTGTTTACGATTTGGGCTTTTTGATAAACGTTTTCTTCAGAGCCATACAGACAAGGTTCGCCTAACCACGACCTGTAAAACCTGTTTGAAAATAGTTAGCGATGACAAAAGTTATTAATGGGTGCAGAAATCAAACAATTGTCTGCCAATTTATGCCTAGAAAATATAGAGTATCAAAAGGTCATTGAAGAAAAAGTTTTAGACTGGTTGGTTGGTTAAGGAATTCTGAAGCACATTAAACACGGAGCATACTTCGTACGATTCGGGTATCGTACAAAAACCATGAGGTAGAGCGCATAAATAATTTTACCGACTTTTATTTCCATCTGCCTCTGTTGATTTTTGCTCCTTATCATTTTTACAGTGCAGCTTCCTGATAGTGACGAAGCGGTTGAAGCGTGACGCGCGGAATTAAACTTGGAGCAAAAGATGTCGTTTTTTATTGACGTTACGGTTTCCGATAATATCTCACCTACCGCATTAACTTATTCCCATGTTCTTATTGGGGTGACAGTTTTCCTTAATCCCAGTGGTGTAACTATGGGGGGGGGGGGGGAGGAATGAGGGGATAACCCCCCCAGAGCCTCCGAGAAAAAATTTAAAACTATTGTCTAGTTTTGACATATAACAGCTGCATCAGCTTAAATTTCAACTGTTTCACACTCTAGCCACATTGCATTTTAATGCAATGGAAAGAAAAAAATATTTAATATGACCGAGGATTAATACCTACACAATAACAGATACTAATAGTGTTATTTCTTATTGAACTATAGTTCTAATTTCATTACGCAATATCAGACACCAGTAGTGGTATCACAAGTATTAGGGGTAGAATTGTGAATTAGGGTGTGTCCACGGTCATTTTGCACCACCACCCCATCATTTAACCTTCCGTTAGTCACGTGGTGTCTATCAGGCGCCATCCCATTTTCTTTTCTTTGCCCACATCGTATTTTCATGGTTAGGAAACTCATATTCTTTGTACTTTATTATTTTATGAGTCTGAAATAGTCACCAATACAATTAAACATGTTTTGTCACATTTATGGAATTAATATTGATATTTTGTTGTTTTTGGAGTCTGGTAGACGCCACGCTACATTTAAAAAGGAAAATTATCTTTTAACGGCATAAAAGTCAAGACATGTCAATGCTGAAGCCATTCGGCGAGTTTTCTGGCTCTCTCTCTCCTCAGTGCACACTTGGCGGGAGATCGATTGAGGTCGTGTAGTTAATGAGATTGTTACTAACCTTAAACTAAGAGCATACGGTCAGAAATGGCTTGTGCGTGTGGTACGGAGGCCGCGCAACTGGTCTACCTGCGCAGGACCCGCCTGTCGCTTTTATGGTGTTTTTGCTGAGCTATAAGAGGTTGAAAAAATAACCTCCCTCGCATTTCCAGACGTGTCATCTTTAAAAAAATTTAATAGATTTTGCTTGGGGGGAGGAAGCGCCACTCCAGCCCATCCCACCCCCACCCCCTCACCCCCAAGGCATATTTCTAGCTACGTCACGGCTTAATCCTGATATGGTGACAGATCAATTATTTAGTTTATTACAGAAACCCCATAACCAGCAATATGTTAACTTTAGAGGAACCAAGAAAAATTTAATTTACACAGAATTATCATATTGTATAAATTAATTTTTTATTTGTTAATTGCCAAGTTATTCATAAAATTTTGTACTCTAGTGTTCCTGTACCGAGCTATGTATTTAAATTTGTAGATTCATTATGTGCTAAAAGGCCAAAATAGAAAAAAGAATTGGTCATGGCGTTTCTGTAATGAACGATTCCATGGTTACACGTGCTCAAGCTTTTAATTGGTTGGAAAACATACATCCATGTCAATATATTTTTCGTAGATACTGATTCACTGGTCATGGATTAAATACTTGAGAATATTTTTTGCATTATTGTTTTCGTTTGATATCTCCGCTCAGTCAGATGTTATTCCCGTGACTCTCGTTCACTGTGGATATTTCCCTTCCCCCGAAATTCCGTACGCGTGCATCTGGAAACATATCGATCCACAATCACTTTCTCTTTCGCGGTTTACTTCGCCGTTACACCGATAGGAATAACAACCACCGCCACTCTATCACTTCGGTTTACTGGTATGTAGTGGGGTGATGCGAGGCAGGAAAAATATGTAGGATAAACGGAGGTTTAGTGGGAACGGCCAGACCTCGATGCCCGTTCTGAAGAGCTACTATTCTGTATTACCGATTAAAATGGACCATATTCGGAGAGCTGTTGGATCTTCAAAATTAAGTGTATAAATTCTGTGTAAGATTTGGGAGTTTTGATCGACGTTTTCTTCAGAGTCATACGGGCAAGGTTCCCATAATCATGACCGGTAAAACCTGCTTGAAAATGGTTGCCGATGACATATAGTCCAAATTACGCGCAAACTTTGAAACAATTGTTTGAAAATTCATGATAATAAAATATAGAATACGAAAACGCTGTGGAAGGAAAAGAGGGAATTTAAATGACCCTTTATTTCTCGGGGCAATAACTGGGACACAGTGGATATGTGGGATCGGGTTGGTGTGGTGGCTTGTGTGTTGGATTAAGGGCGTACCCAGGATCAAAACTAGAGGTGGCAAGCCGTTGTTATTCAAGTTACCTTACCTACCTTACCTATGTGGCCACTCAAACCTCAGGAGGTTTTTGGCCTCACCAACAACATGTCGCCATCTATCTCTATCCGCCATCCATTCTGCATCTGCTCTCATCCTCCCTAAGTCCCTTTTCACTTGGTCCTGCCATCTTAGTCGGGGTCGCCCAAGCGGACGTTTTCCTCGGGGTTGATTTTCAGATACCATTCTTAGCATGGACTCATCTTTTCTCCTCTTTACATGACCGGCCCATCTTAATCTCCTGCTTTTTATTTGCGCTATTATATCCGGATCTGTATATAATTCTCTGAGCTCTTTGTTGGTTCTGATCCTCCATACTTCATCTTCATTAATAGGACCATATATTGTTCTGAGGATCTTGTTTTCAAAAACTATCAATTTCCTCTCCTGGTTTTTTGTTAAAGTCCAGGTTTCGGATCCGTAGAGTATTACTGGTTGTATTATTGTCTTGTACAGTTTTGATTTAGTTTTTCTTGACAGAAGTTTGCATTTTAGCAATGATTTAAGAGCCCAATAACAGTTGTTCCCGAGAAGTAACCTTGCATTTATCTCTACCTCCTCTTTATTTTCCTGTTCTATGGTTACTCCTAAGTATTTAAAATTTGTTGTCCTTTCAAAGGTATAATTTTGGACTTTTAAAGCCTCTGCTTCTATATTTTCTGCGTGTCGACCAACAATTAAGTATTTTGTTTTTTCTTCGCTAATTTCTAATCCTACTTTTTTGGTTTCTTTTATCAGAGACTCTGCAAGAGTTTTTAACCCATTTGCATCCTCCGCCAATAAGGTCACGTCATCTGCAAAAGCTAGCAGATTTATCTTTTTGCCGACTTCAATCCCCGGTTGTTGCTCCTTTACGACTTTAAGTGCATTTTCTAATGACAGGTTAAAAAGCAATGGTGAGAGTGCATCTCCTTGTCGTACCCCCGTGACTACATCAAAACCTTCTGAAAATTCATTATTTATCTGTACTTTGCAACTTGAGTTTTCTGTACATATCTGAGCCAGTTTGACTAGTTTGTTTGGGATTCCCATTCTCCTGAGATATTTCCACATTTGGTTTCTGTTGATACTGTCGTACGCCTTCTTAAAATCAATAAAGAGGAGGTGCGCATCTCTATTGAACTCCCAATACTTTGATAAGATTTGTTTAATGATATAAATTTGATCAATCGTAGACATTTGTTTTCTAAAACCTGTCTGGTGCTCTCCTATAATTTCTTCCGAGTATTCCTGTATTCTGTTATACAGTATTTTGGACAGTACTTTGTAAGCCGTGTTTATTAAAGATATTCCCCGATAATTGCTGCATACTAACCTGTCTCCTTTTTTATGCAGCGGGACTATTATAGAGAGGTTCCATTCTTTTGGTATTTTTTCCTCGTTCCATATTTTCACTATTAGTGCATGCAGCTTCCTTAAGAGAGCATTTTCCCCGGCCTTGAGGAATTCTGCTGGTATACCATCCTCTCCAGGAGCTTTGTGGTTTTTTAGAGCTTTTATCACGTTGCATACTTCCTCCTCAGATGGATCTTGGATCTGTATTTGAGGATATATATATAATTCATCTTCTTCTTCTGCTGGGATCCTACCCGCATTAAGGAGGTTGCTAAAGTAATCCTTCCATATATTAAGGATATCTTTTTGGTTACAGGTAATTTTACCATCTTTGCCTTTGACCCCAAATGTTCTAGGTTTAAAACCCTGTTTGAAATATCTCACCGAACGGAAAAATTCTCTAGAATTGTTATTTGCTCTGTCTTCTTCCGCTTTCTTTAACTGATCTTTCACAAAATTTCTTTTAGCGGTCCTCAGTGTCTTGTTTGTCTTTCTATTAATTCTTAAATATTCTTCCCTTTTTTCATGGTTGTCATCTGTAAGTAGTCCTGCCTTGGCTTTTTTTCTCTCCTCTATCATTTGCCGACAGTCTTCATTGAACCAAGTTTTCTTGTTCTTTCTATTATTTTGGAACCCAACTACTTCCTTCCCTACTTCCTGAATTGAATCTCGAATAACTTTCCATTTTCCTTCTATAGAATCCTCTTCTTCCTTTTCTAAGGCTTGGAACCTGTTAGAAAGTTTAATCATGAACTCTTTCCTAATATTTGGGTTATCAAGTTTTTTGAGATCAAACTTTTGTTTTGTCTTTTGTATATCTCTTCTGTTTTTGCACAATTTTTGCCTTACTTTTATTATTATCAAGTAATGGTCCGTTCCACATTCTGCTCCCCTCTTGCTTCTAACGTCTGTGATGCAGCTTTTATGTCTATCCTCAGTCAAGACATGATCAATTTGGTTTTTTACTTGTCCATTTGGAGAGACCCATGTATACTTATGAATATCTTTTCTTGGGAAGGTGGTCGACATGATCTTGAGATTTTTTGCGCTTGCAAAGCTTATGTTATTCAAGTTATAATACAGAAATGTTAAGAAACCAAAATTTCAAGAAAATTATAGCAGCACTTTAAATTACATATTTTATACTAATGTCACTTTCCTTGAATTTAAAGAACATTTTTTTCAAAAATTTCGTTTTGAACTAAATTTACTTTTGCTGCCCCCCGCTGGGTACGCCCATGTGTTGGCTTCCCACCCAGTGGACTCTGGTTCAAATCCCGGAGGTGGCAAAGATTCCATTCTTGGGTGCTTGCCATCCCTGCTTTGTGGGGTAACTTTAAGTAATCACTCAATACATCGGATTGGACGTCAATCCGTGGTCCATTTCGTTAAGAGTAGGCTAAAGCCAACGCCGGGTTTCTCTCCACCCTTACTTCCACGTTTCCTACTAAAAAGAAACATTTTATGGAAACATATGCTCGGTGTTATTACCATGACATGTTTGCTTATAGTAGGAAACTTTTAAGTCTTGCACCTAGCAACAACCTAAATAAAAAAAGATAAATCGTCCAACTTGGACATGATGCCTTTCTGCAGTTAGCGAGTCATATTTAATTGTTGCAGTTCTTCCTTCCTTTTCTTTTCTTGTCATCAACTTGTCCTTCGACGATTGTCTTCATCAGGCCATCATGTCTCAAGATGTGTCCTATGAGGTTATTCCGCCTTCTAATTAAGGTTTTCATGTGGCTTCTCTTTTTTCCTACTATTCTTTGGACTTCCTCATTCCTAACTCGGTCGATCCATTTGATCCTCATTATTATTCTGTAGCACAACATTTCTATCCTAAGATTGGTTTGACGCAGCTCTCCACTCAATTCTCCAATCAGCTACACTTTTCACACCTACATATGTCTTCTCTTTCACTTCCTTCTTTACCTGTTCCATATGTTTTGTTCGAGGTCTTCCTTTTCCGTTCTTGCCATCCACTTGTCCCTCGACGATTGTCTTCATCAGGCTATTATGTCTCAAGATATGGCCTATAAGATTGCTCTGTCTTTTTGTCGAGGTTTTCATGAGGCTTCTCTTTTCTCCTAATATTATTCGGATTTCCTTACTACTAACTCGGTCGATCCATTTGGCCCTCATCATTCTTCTGTAGAACCACATTTCGAAGCCCTCTATCATTGATTTATCCGCTGCGTTAATTGTCCACGCCTCGCTTTCGTAGAGAAGCGTACTCCCAATTTAAGTTATGATAATTGTCTTCCGTTCTTCTATATTAATTATATGTATTGCGTATTTTTCTAGTGAGCCGTCCCTCACGCGCTGTTGTGTATCACTTATTGAACTTCCAAACAATGCCCATATTGGGAGAAATTTCAATCTCGTCGAAATTTGAGCCCAAATGTTGAAAGACATAATAACCTGATAGTCATCATTTTCTAGCGTCGATATGTCGACATCGCGCGTTTTTTAACACGTTTTCGACGGAAAAAAGCACTCAAGTTAAAATGGCGGTTTTTATCGTGGGAGAGAGGCATCACTCTCCATCAACCGATTGTATTTTTGTCTATTACGGTGACGTGTCACTTGCACAAAACCTAAGTCATCAACTAAAAGTTTTTTTTCTGATTCATCGAATAGGCCCTTATTAACATTTTACCACTTCTCATACATTACATTTTAGAAAGTACTTGGGTGAAATTTTCAAATTTGATATTACATGTTTTCTTTTTGTCGTGTAAAATTGATAAAATTTTAAAGATGAATTAATTGGTACAAAAATACCAATTTGATTAACCCGTTTCCTTGATTAAAACAAAATTTTCGCCACTCTTGGCGCAAGGGTGCTGGTAACATTAGTTTGTGCAAGGAAATTGATGTCTAATATTTTAAATATCACTAATTATTTTCATTCAAACAACAAATTAGCAGTAGCCTTATGTTATTTTGAAGTTGGTAAACTACGGTCTTACCTTGTGAATATATCAAAAGTATTTTATCAATGTTGCATTGAATAACAGCATGATTTTGGAAGGGTATGTGTGAAGGTCAAGTGAGTCTCTATAAAATAAACATTTCAAGGTGTAGCGTGTGAAGGTGAAGAAAGGTGAAGGATGAAAACGGGACTGAGGGTCACTTTTGTACTGAAAATTTTGTGTGATAGGTAGGACCATCATACCTTCAAAAGATGAATTTATTCACTTGTCCAGGGCCATTCTAAAAATAAGTCTAACCTGGTATACGAAAAACTTTGACATTTTGAAAATTTCAAGTTTGTGTTTTTTTGAGAAAAATACCAAAGCCCGTCTCCTGTGGAAGAGAAATATTCTCATCGGCTGCCCAAGACAAGTCTTTGGTATCGTGATCATTTTAACCGTGAATTCACTTATATTCCTATTTTTGCGGCTGATGGCTCTCTCAGGAATGCTGGCATAGGAGTATTTTACACCTGATATTAAATGACTTTTATAAGGTTAATTAAATCCAAGCCATCAATGTAAAAACCAGTTACGCGATCAAGATAAATATATAAATTACCTAAAAATCATCTTGATTAGTGAAATTCGAGACATAATATTCACATATGGGAAAAAATATTTGGTGGAGGAAACACAAAGCTTTACTGTATAAAGATGTGGGGAAATGATCAAAAATTAACTTTGTGTTCACTGTAAAGCGAGGCGTTACTGCATACACAGTCCACTTAAAAATTATGGCGACCAGACTTTGACAGCTTATAATTAAAATAAGTAAGAAATGTTTGCACAGAAATACTCAATGCAGCCACAGAAAGCTTAATTTTTCGTTTAACTTTAGTAAATTTTTACGAGGTAAAATTGAAAACACAGGCCTGTGTTTGGACTTCACTCCAGAAGTTGTGATTTAGGTGTCATAAATTTGTTCTCTTTACGTATGAAAAATTACCGTTAACAACTTATTATAGATGCAGTAGTTTCGTCCATAAAATAGCCAACTTTCAAATGAAATTTGTGTATGCTTTTGTAACTATTGAATAGTTTTAACAAATCTATGAAACCAACTATTGTGTCCCCATAAGAAAATGACTGTACATGAATTTAGTAATTGAGTATAGTCCTTTCAGATGAAAAAGCACGGTTATAAACATGTCGTAGTTGTAGTAGGTACGCTCATAAAATCACCAAATTTTAAATGAAATTTATACATGTTTTTTTTAACTATTGAAAAACTTTAACTTGGCGTATTTTTCTATCTTTGAAAAGCTTTAAAATTTTTCTGAAACCAATTATTGGGTCACCACAGGAAATAGAGTATACACGAATTAAAGAATTGAGTGTCATAATAGTTAACGAAGGGGTTATTTAAACACCATAGTTTCTTATTTAGATATAATCAGTTATACTCGAGTCACTTTATTTTCGAAATAGATATAAGAGTCCCAGCGAGAACAGCTGAATGTCCCACGTGATTTCCGGAGATTTCGTGAAAACTGATCCCGTGTATGGCGTTCCAAAACATGTACGATGATGCCACGTCTAAATGGAGGTGAGAGTGTGTACGTCCGACCTAAATTTTTCATTTTGAGGTGAAACTTCGGAGGATGTGTCTTGTGTGGCTGCGATGACGCGATGAGGGTGTATCATCAAGTCATAAAATTTTACATGTTCGAAATATCGGATCCGGAGATGGAGGACCGCTCGCTCGTCACGATCTTCACCTTCCCCCGGTCGAACTTGTGCGGGATTTTCCCTTCCAGCGGTAATGATGACGATGGGAGGTGTACATGCCTGGAAGTGGTGCGGACGAAACAAATACTCACTTTCCTCGGTATCCTTATAATCAGTGATGTGGTTTAACGAAGTTAAAGTTTTACACGGGGCACGTACTTGCACAATCTGACGTGTGTACGAAGGTGCAGTCAAAATTGCGTCGTGTAAAGCGGTGAATTGGTAGCACACATGCGAGGATGCGTGGATGTGAGCAAGGGCGTACCCAGGATCATAACTAGGGGTGGCAAGCCATGGTCTAGGGGGAGGGGGCAAGCCAAGTTGTGACATTTTTGCATGGAAAAGGTGAATGAAACTAACATTTTAAGAAAATTATAACAGCGATTTATTAGTTTATAAGATTATTTCCTTGAAAAAATAGTTTTATTTTAGTTAAATATCTTATACTAATACATATCACTTTTCGTGGGTTTAAAGAAAATTTGTTGAATAATTTCGTTTCAATTTAGTACTGATTTTTTCTTAAAGACTTCAAGGGGGGCAGCTGCCCCCACCTGCCCCTGGGTACGCTGGGTATCACTGGGTACGCCAATGGACGTGAGATGGCAAAATAGACCATGTTCTATTTTCGTTCATGTATTCGCGCAATTCCTCGCCATTTTAGAAATCAATGCAGTTCTAACCTGCGCAATTCCGTAACCCGACATTTATACCAGTCATATCGTAGGTTTTGGCTATGATTGCCTCAGTAAAGCGTAACTTTAATTACACTAATGTTGAGTTAGCGTATTACATTGAGTAGGCAGCATCCCATGTCAGGATATAATTTAATTCACACCATTTCATCTCTCAGGTTTATTTTTTATAATTCTCTCGGGATATTTTCGACTCCATAAACTTGCTTCCCATTTCTCGACCCTAGCTTTCTCCCGAGGTTAATCACTTCTTAGTTCTTAAAATGATGGCTTCATCATAATTTTCTCGCCCGCTATTCGAGAGTTCCTCATTAGTTTCTTCATCAACCTACCTGTCTTACGCAAGGTTTCAAGGTTTCATATCTTTTCTCCCCAACTTCTCCAGATTTTTCATTAGTTATTCAGTGAGATTTTTAGTAACTCAATTTCCCCGTGACACTACCTAATCTTTAATTTTGAAGAAATTTCCTTTTATAATTGCTTCAAATGATGGAATAGGAAAGCGGAAGGGAGAGATGTATCTAACCACTCCTTGGATTGTTGACTTTTTGTTGTTGGATTGTTGAGGATGATGTGAGCCAGTCAATAACTTTGAAATCATAATTATCGGTTGATTAACGTGCTGGTCTAAATCCGATATTTCGCGAACATTGCTGGCCACTCCTTAAGGTCGAGTGTATGATTCCTACAAATGATTAATGAAATATTATCCAGAGTAAAGTAAACGCTATTCGACACTTATCGGTTATAATTGATGTGATTCATAATATCTTGTACTTCCGATTTTTAAAAATATTTTTTCGACTGGTTTTGACGAAGGACACGCATTGGCGTACCTCACGGATATGATTGGTCAGTGTGTGCTACCCTGTTCTGCAGCGTCAACTCGTATCCATATTTCAAGATATGGGTTCTCAGTCCGCTCCACTGTCAGAGTAAATGCAAAGAGAACGCTCGAAGTGAGTTCGCAGTAGCCAGATGCTGAAGAAAACATCAATGAAAATCAATTTCAAATATGAACATATAAATAAAACTCATTCTTGCTCTACAGTTAGCACATAAACAACGGCCTCAGTGGCGCCGGGGTAAAATCCCCACCTGCTAACCTAGAGGTCGCGGGTTTGAATCAATATCCATCACTAGGGCATGGATGTTTGTGATTGACTATCAAGTTAATTGGAAGAGAGGACAATGTTGTCCTCAATTCGCTTGAAAAATGAAGACGAAATTATTATTATTATTATTATTAAATACATGCAGTTCGATTGAAAGAAAATAAAAAATAAAATAAAGATGGAGCTTACTCAAACTTACTTAAAAATAATGAAAATATAAATATTTTATTAACTGTGGAAGGTTACTCGGGAATTCCACCGGGTCAGGTTCTTCAACTCCATCTCAGCCGACTTTACGATACGCGAGTTGTCCATCGTCATCATTTTGAGGAGCATTCGTGAGGAAAGGGAAAAAAGGCGGGAATTCCTCGACCAATCAAGTAACTCCTTCCCTGGTTGATACCGCATTCACTCGTATATAAGGAGGACGATTTCCAAGTTTATTAACTATTTATTAGTTTATTAAAATACAATAGTTTATTTACTCTTATTTTCGATGGGACGTAGCCCGTCTTTCTCGTGAGAGAGGTATAGGATGATTGCAATAATACACGTGATTTATAATGCTCGCTTGAGTCACTTCCAGATGTGTGTTTATTTGTATAAATAAATATATGGATAAGTAGGAAAATACAAACAATTTATAAATCAAATACTCGGAAAAAATGAAATTGTCAACGTGTTTGGTTGCCGAGAAGTTGTTTATGAATGATGTGGAAAAGGTTATTGGAAAGTTATGGTGGAGATTATACCGAGAAATGATGGCAGCATAGAAAGAAAAATAAAGAAATGATCCGCTAAGGGAAGAATGTTATTTTAAAGAAATGAAATCACGACATCGCACTTCCTTCCGTGATCGCCTGAGGCCACGCGATAAGTTAGCCGGTTGTTATAGAGGAAGGCAATCGCCTTCCATGAAGGCGAAGCTTCCATGTTGTGAACCTTTGATGGCTCGTCTAAGTTTTCACTTTAGAGTGGCCGGGAGTGCAATTTTCCCATCGCAGCTTCTTTCGCGGAACCTGCGATATCGCCTCTCCTCCCTGCCACCCACGCGGGACCACATTCCAGCCGTGATGGACCTACTGCTTGCTCTTACCTACTCGGAGACACTCCGCCTGGAAGTCTCTCCCGGGCAAACCCCTTTGAAGGAACTTAAGCCTAGAGGTACCTTTGCTTTTAAATAAATGGGCCTAGTAATCGCACAACGAAGTTCAAAAATTATTTCTTGGTTACTGCGTGCCATCTCTGGCACACCCTGCCCAAAAACATTAAAAAAATCTTATTCTGTTTCTAGTTTTAAAATTAAATGTTAACTTTCTAACCACTAAATTCTGTTTTGCATACTGTAGTGAATGCTTGTAGCAGTGGTTTTTCCATATTTAATAATAGTATTTTAGTGCAGTTGTTCTATTTCTAACTTTAAATATAAATTATGCGGACTTTTTTTTATATATTTTCGAAAATACTTTACATTAAAAATTTCAATTGTCTTTTGGGCTAGCGTCCGTCTATATCTAGCGTCTATATTCATGACTGCAACTATGACGAATATGACAATGAGATTTTGGGCGGAAAAAGGTTGTAGAGCAGCGGAATATTAAAAGCATGGCTACGGGTTAATCAAGCGCGGAATTCATTATTCCCATCGAGTCGTAAGTCATCTTTTCTCCGCAGAAACGTCCCCACCCGCATCAGCCATCACACAAAAGGGACGCGCCTTTCCTTCCTCGCGGTTTAATGGCACGTTGTCACCTATTTCGCCTCGGTCCATCGCAAGCGAAATTTATGGCCTTGCGGAAAACAAGGGTGGACCCGAACACGATGAAATGGTGGGACCTCCTCTGAGAGAATTGGCGAAAATTAAACAAACACGGAGGTGACGCTGTTTTGCGTCTTTAAAAGGTCGAGTGTGTTCCATAATCGTCTTTATTGGACGGACGGACAACAATATGGCTACTATACGACGACAGGTAATAAGGTAGTTTCCTTCATCAAAGAAAACGAAAGGCATTGATTGCGATTCGTTACCCACCATTAGTGTATTCATAATATACAAATTATT
This sequence comes from Ischnura elegans, assembly GCF_921293095.1. NCBI lineage: Eukaryota > Metazoa > Arthropoda > Insecta > Odonata > Coenagrionidae > Ischnura > Ischnura elegans. The sequence continues at coordinate 56,204,465 of NC_060251.1, read as the reverse complement.
TGGTTTTAGAAATCCCAGTATAGACGAACGTTAATGGTCATTTTAACCTCATTTGAAAAATGCCAGATTGGCGCCAATGCGATGCCACTCCACGCAACGTCACAGGAACCTAGATGGTATACGAATAGATAGGAGTTTTACATCGTCTGAGATTACCAATGCATGCATGAGGCACAGAGCTCAGGGAAACATTTCTTAATAATCACCTATTAAAATTGCCTATGGTCGGAAGGTTTTCTTCATTTTAATATTGTATAATAATCCTTATTTAAGCCAAGCGCTACCTGCTAGCAGGGTACTCTGCTACCTTCTAGCAGCCTGCATCACAGCGGCGCAGATATCCTCGCCCCAAGGTCACCTCACTCGGTGGCATCGGGAACCAGAATGACGTCACACGGGCTTTTCCCAGCATTCATGCTTATCCGTCGCGTTTTCGCTCGCTTGAAATTTTTCACTATTCATTTAATCGCGAAAAATATATATCGTCATTTAAAAATCTAAAAGCGTGAAATGCGCCCTCCGGGAGTAATACTCTTTGGATTTAGGTAATAAAAAATAATAGAAAACCACCCTATTGAAGACTTGTTCACAAGAACATAAGCTGACTTAACGTAACGATGGAGATTTAACTCAGTGACAGTGTCCGTTGGTTCTCAATGAGGAATCAAAGTTTTCTTGAAATTAATCATTAGCAAGGGAGACAGTTTTGTCTATAGAAAGACTAAAAAACAATTATAAGTCCTCTAAAATCGATTTCCTGATTTAGGCACCGTTTGTTTCGTGATTTAATTAGTCCATTATTTATTTATTTGGTTTTTAATGCAAGTCTTTGGGTCAAATTGAGCCAAGATACTTTTTTGTGAACGGGGAATTAAAAATTGTACCTATATGAGCGTATCAGGCTTAAATTTATGGAAATTCGTTACATCCTTGTCAAAACCTTAACTAATAATATCTTTCAAAAAGATATTTCATCGCTAAACCGATTTAAGTTTGGGCGCTTATAGTACTACTAAACCTTGGTGGAACAATGATATAACTTGCAATAACGTTAATAAGGCTAAGCACTGCAGAAACAAGTGACTTTGTATGCAGTCACGCTCCCGGATGCAAAGTTAAACACACCAAAGGAAGAAGTTCGCCATGAAAAAATATTTAATAAAAAATATCCCGGCTACGTGGAATATTTTCTTATCTTTTTTTCTTATAATCTTCGTCTTAAAAAGGCTGTTACCCAAAAGCGTCTATTATTAAGCTACCGTGGTTATAAGTGAACTTTAAACTCGAAGAATGTTATCTCATTGAATAGACAACTTGTTTTAACTAACTTATTCTAGTGTAATGCAAATTACCCATTCAGAAAGATTTTCGAAAAAATATTTCAAAGCTCATTTGATCAAAGTTTGAGCACATATATTTGTGCCAAATCTTGATAGAATAATGGTATTAGTTGAAATAACATTAATAAGGCTGTTTCCCGCCGATTAACAAGTTTCCTTGGTTTCAAGTGAACTTTTAACCCGAGAAATGCAATCGCATTAAACGATTTCGAAGTAAACAACTTGGTTTAACTAGTTTTTTAACGTAATACTAATTAAATAGTTTGAAAATGATGATTACGCGCAGGGATGAATATCGTTTTCTCAATTCTATCGTCTCCGGTTGGCCATGCGAAACAAATCTTCTCTTCATTAAATCTTCCTCGGTCCGAGGAAATCAAGCCCCCTCACCAAAATGCCAATTTTCTATATGCGTCGAAACGAGAAGTAAGCATAAGTCACCATAACCTTTAGAATTTCTTTGGCCTCTATCTCTTTTTTGAGCAATCAGCTGTAGTATTTCAACATGGATGGTCAGTCGTCAGCTGTCAGAGGTATTCGATTGCTGGAATAACGACTTGAGAGAGGCTTCAAAGTTGTTAATGGTTGGATCTTCTTCCTTATGATAAAGCAAAATGTAATTGCAACACCGTGTGATTCAATCTTAGTAATAAAGTCTCCAACTGGTTGAGTCATACTTATAGTGAAATGTACCATCCTTTTCCTCAGTTGCGACACATAACTTACAAAAATCATATCGGATCAATCATAGTTTCAATCACTCAGTGATTCATCCCAGGGGCGGGTCCGGGATTTTTCTGGGTGTGGGGGGAGGGGGCACAAGGATCTGACAGGTCCTCTCACAGTGGCGCCAGATCCATGGGGCCTGAGGGGGCCCGGGCCCCCTCAAAAATTCGTTATTGGTGCGAGGAAAATATGTGTCAGGCTTGTCGATTTTCCCCGGAGTGTCCAGATATCGAGATTCGAGTTATCAGGGTTCTGATGTTGATCATATGTCTCTTCTAAAATGCTTAAAAAAACTTAAAACTCACTACTTAAAAAATTTCCCAGGGCAAGATCCCCAGTTTGTCCCCCCCCCCCCAATATTTTTTGTAATTCGGTATTCCTGTATTCCTCATATTAGGGATTAAAAACAAAATACAACAATTACTGTAGAAAATATTCTCTTTATTCTGATATAAAAGTTATTAATATTAGTAATAAAACGAACGTAGTGGCAACTGTATCAAAAATCTTGTCTATTTTTTAAGCGTCCGGGGGGCACGTACACATAGATGCAACTAATTGCTAGTTTGGATAGATGAGAGTGAAGCTTCCCGCGGACTAAGCCTCAGGCGCATGTATTTTCACACTGGACAATTACTTACCCTGACTCAACTCGTAAGTCGAGGATTTTGAAATAGTTTAGTGACATGTATTAAGATATTTTAAAATAATGAGTCTTTGTGAATTTAAGGCCATGTCTCACTTAGGGTAGATTGCAATAAATTTTCATTTCAAACCTATATTCTTTCCTGGAATATAATGGCTACAGTCTATTTTATTTTCCAATATTATTTTTAATGGGGAAGAATATATCCTGCCTCTCTTCATCTTACCATTTAATCTGTTATTCTTCCTCAAAGTACTGTTATGTATTATGTTTGTTACAAGTTACCTATTAATTAAGTTAGGCTTACGAAAAAATAACCCTTTAGTGTTATTAATCATCTGCTACTATCCCACATTGTTTTTCTTTCTTTTAGTTCGAAATTAAGTCTATTAGACTTCAGTACATCCATGATCCATATTTTCCTCCTTTATCCTCCCAAAAATCGAAATTTTGAGATAGCTTTGGCCATTAAATTCAATTCCACTAGTCAAATAAATCTCGCATTAAATCTTCAAGTACGTTATCTTATGTAAATGTGCCTTGGGGTTGAAACAAAGTCTGATTAATGCCTTTAAATACCGAATTAACTTACCAACTCATTTTTATTATATTTTGCACATCCCATTCATTTTACAACTAATTTAGAGATATTATGAGAGAAAACCCAACAAAAATTTTTAATGAGTTTTCAAGTATGTTCCCAAATGGAAACAAATTTTGCTATTACTTGAAAAATAAATATACATTTGACCAAAACACTAGGTTTAAGCAATGCTCTTACTGGACAGCGATTGTTGGAAAAAATATCGAATAAACCGCATGCTCACAGCAGAGGTGATGAAAACAACCAACTTTGAAAAGGGATAATTAATGACCATTGTATACACAATCCGTGCGATTCACTTTAAAAAATACTTCCATACTTTATTTACATCACGAAAGCTGTAAAAGTAATCACGGATAAGAAATTTAATTTTTATGAATTTTTATAAGCCTATTCCCAAATGGTAACATTGGTCTGTAAACTGTTAATTAAATGCACAAAATATTCTCAAGTAGGTAGTGAAAATAAATGAGTTGGGAGTTGGGAAGAGCTTTTTGTTCAGTGGGAAAATCATTTTTAATAATTTAAATGAATAAAAGATCGTAGCACTTTCCCGCGAGATTTTTTAATGCGTACAACGCGTTGCGGCTCACTGAGCCATCATCTGGTTCAAGGTCTTGTACCAGATGATGGCTCAGTCAGCCGAAACGCGTTGTACGCATTAAAAATCTTGTGGAAAAGTGCTACGATCTTTTATTCATTTAAATATATCTAACTTCCACCAATTGAAGCCTGAATCTGTTGAACTTATTTTTAGTAGTATCGTCACTGGAGGTAGATTTTCAAATCATTCATTAAATTATTTTGATTTTATTTGGGGGTGCAAGAGTGATACCACTTTTTATATCTTTATCTTTCTTCTGCTTGTCTGGAATACACGGAGAAAACTAAAACTAATATTTTCGATCGCACGAGATGGTCGACGATGTTTCAGGATTTCCTCACAAAGAATTATGTGTTATTCGATTGGAACGTGGTGTACGGAGTTTTTATGCTAATGAACCGAAACGAAAGGAGAGAAATAATTGCCGTTCGCGGCTGGGAATGGTCGAAACTGGTGGAGAACGTTTGTGAAAAAGGAAGGACCCCTTTCCCTTTGTAAAGGATGGGGAATCCCCGTAAAGGTGAAACTCGACACTCAGTTCACTGTCGGACTTGGCTTGGATAGGGAGTTATACGAGACGGAGTGTATAGGCTTTGGAGCCGGAGAAAGGAGTCGTCTACTAGTGCAGATCGTCATGATGGCTGGGGCACTAAAACTGCCGTGGGGCAAAATGTTTACAACCCGTAAATCACTCGGTAATGAGCAAGCGGATATTGCTGGCGAATTGACTCAGGCAGCTGAAAAGGTCCTCCTTAGTTTGTGAGGAAAAGGTTCATGATGGAAATTTCTGCGACGGTATCCGCGGAAATAGTTTTTGTTTTAGTAGTTTAGAAATTTGTTTATCTTATTATTGTTTCCTAGTTACTTTAAAATCATAATTTAAAATAATTTTTTTTATTTGTTACAAATCATAATTTGCGCCTGAAGATGATGATAATTCATTGAAACCCAGATCGCGCTCTGTAAAATATAAGGGGTATAAGTAGGTAATTGTGTGATATCCAGGAAAACTTATAATGGAATACCACAATGTTAATCAAGAGTTAGTGAACACTCCTAAGATCATGGGCGTACCCAGCGAGGGGCAGAGGATGGCAGCTGCCCCCTCTAAAAGCAAAATATGCAAGTCTTTAAGAAAAATCAGTCCTGAAATAAAACGAAAGTATTCAACAAATTTTCTGTAACCCATTTTTTCCAAACCTACGAAAAATGATATGTACTAGAATAAGATATGTAACTAAAATAAACTATTTTTTCAAGGAATTAATCTCATAAACTAATGTCACAACTTGGCTTGCCCCCCCCCCTAGACCATGGCTTGCCCCCCGTAGACCATGGCTTGCCCTCCCCTAGACAATGGCTTGCCCCCCTAGTTATGATCCTGGGTACGATTGGTTTGACGCAGCTCTCCATTCCTCTCTCTTATCCGCTTCCCTTTTCATAGCGACGTATTTCTTCTCTTTCACATCCTTTATAGCCTGTCCTCTGTAACTCATTCGGGCCCTTGCCTTTCTTCCTTTCCTCATAAAGGGCAAGGTATGGCCCTGAGTGAGTTAAATACACGCACTTTAAAATTTCTAAATCAATCAGTAAATGAATGATACATGAATTATGCGATTCTTAACTTGATTCTGTCTTCGAGCATAAGAAAACGATTTCCGAGCAACAGCCGTGAGTACATGGAAATCATTCGAAAATTTATTTGGTTTACATTTAATTACACGTATTTCTTCGTGTTAAGAGGAAATTTTTACAAAAGGTAATAAATAACACTCAAGTGGAATTTAAGTTTTTTTTACGAATTACGTATTTACCAGATGCTCACGATTCTCTTTTACATCCTTTATAACCTGTCCTCTGTAACTCATTCGGGCCCTTGCCCTTCCCCCTGCCCTTGCCCGGGTAACTCACGATGCAATGGTCATTTGTAAAAGCCATTACACTCAACATTCATATTATATCATATTAATATGCCATAAGTTTATTTATTAATATATTTTTTGAATACTACGCTGTTATTTTATATTGATTTTCTCTATTTTGATTTTTCATATGAATTCGAAATTCAGGAAACTTTATTTACCCCAAGGATTAAATTCGTAAAAAATAAAAATCATCTGGCTTAGCCAGGATGCGAACCCGCATCTCCCGATTGTCGGTCAGGAATGCTACCAGTTACACCACCAAGCTATCTTCTTCCTAAACAAATCTTAAGGCTGATTTACACGGGGCACGGAATTGCGCAGGCTAGAACTGCATTAATTTCTAAAATGGCTTGGAATTGCGCGAATGCATGAACGAAATTAGAACGGGGGCTATTTTTCCATCTCACGTCCACGCATTCTCGCATGTGCTCTAGCAATTCAACGCTTTACACGACGCAATTTTGACTGCGTCTTCGTACACACGTCAGATTGCGCAATGACGTGCCCCGTTTAAAACGGCCTTCAGACTAGGTAGGAAATACATGTTCAGTGCAGTGCTCAGGAAACGGTTATCATGTTTATTTTCAGTTTTTCTTCATATTTCAAATTTTTATTTTGTCTCATGATATGATATCTGTGCTTAAATAAATGTATAAATAGAATATATAACAAAACCCCAGGTTGGGCAGAATCACAGTACACAAAAAAAGATAAAAAACACTCACAGTAAGTACTAAATTTTCGGTAGCGTATTACCACCTTCCTCATAGTTAGGTCTGAGGAAGGTGGTAATACGCCTTCGAAAATTTAGTACTTACTGTGAGTTTTTTTTAATCTTTTTTTGTGTACTGTGATTCCTGGGCCCAACCTGGGGTTTTTATGTTATTTACCTCGTCGAGGAACATTTCGAAGTGTCTATAGAATATATAAAATGCGTATGGTATAAATAAATAAATCAACGACGCTAAGTTTTGATTGGATTTGAGGATGGTACAGTCACATGTGGCCGCTACGGCTCTTCGTTTCCCGTCTGGGTTGGTTGCATACGCATGTCACGGAAAGAGGCCCCACACCTCCACGACAAGACCCCATCTATTATGGCAGCTGATCGTGGAGCATCGCTTGACCTCTGCCCGTGTCTCTCCGCTGCAATCGCCTGTGTCTGTGTGGGCGTGTGGGTGAACTTGGTTCCGGACAGTCGGGCGCACGGGAGAGAAAGTGAAAGGCTGGCGGTGAAAGAAATAGACACTGTTTACCCCAGGAGAAGAGAGCATTCAACAAAAATAAAGATATACTTGCAGCGGGAAATTGAAACATTGCAGTAAGAAAATAATCTATCAGAACATACGTTTGGAGTATTCTTCTCCATAAAAGTGAGTCATCGAAAACAGCTATGTAACTATGTTGCGTTGAAATATTGATTTGATAGCGTTGCTGATTTATTTAGTGGGGTAAAGTCCTCGCCTGCCAATCCAGAAGTAGCGGATTCGAGTCATGCCTGGGTAGGTTTAACCTATCTAGGGCAGTGGCGTAGCGTGGGGAGATCCGGGGGGTGAGATATTAAAGTACACTTACTTTGCATCACAAAACAAAACCAAATATTGAAAAATCATGAATTTACAAAATATTTCTTTGACAAATGAAGTTTTTTCGATTATGAAAAGTGTTAAAATTAGTTTAAAACCTCCTACTTAGTGCCCTGTTCATCAAAAATTTCCCCCCTGGTTTTGGACCCACCCCGAACAAAACTCCTGGCTACGTCACTGATCTAGGGCATGGTTGTTTGTGCACGTGTAAATGCTAAATTTGTTGAACGACTCGATGTAAAATGGCCAATATGTGCTGTATTCGGTGGTATGCGAATAATAATAATATTGTGTAGATTGGTTGAAGAGTTGGATGGAAATGGATGGAAGGCTACTGTTTTGGAAAATAGTTACGTTGAAATAATCAAAAGAAATAAATTTTGTTGATAAACCATTACACGTGATCGTCGTTGCAAAGCACAAGGTGAAAAATTACCTTTATGCCTTAAGGACATTAATATTTGAATCCTCATTGTTTTGATGATGCAAAATACAATTGCGATACCTTGGATATCGATGAAAGCATTAAAATCTCCAACCAATTGAGATAATATTTGGTGAAGTTCACCATCCGGCGCCTAAATTGGGAGAGCAAACCAAGCCACTGGCCGTTGAATTTTAATTGGAGTCGTTCTGGTGCTAGTCGGTCTAATACGTTGTGGTACTAGAGTAAGGCCGTTTTATAGAAAAATCAGCGGAAAAGAAATCCAAGCACTAAAAGAAAAAATTAACTTTAAAATTAATTTCTAGTCATAAATAGATATAAAATTATCGCCTAATGGACGTCACCCATTAATCTTCTATGAATTAAAATAAAACTGCCTCAATTTTTTTTGCGGAGCTTACTTCTCCATTCCATCATGATATCTTTCATATTTAACATGCCGAGATGCCCTCATGAAAGATTCACGGTTTGAGTAAAAAAACACGGAAGAAAGCGTTTGCAACTAATGGCTATTAATACGACAGTGCGCTGGTGCTCTTTGATCGCACACACTTGTCAGAGGTCAATTTTCCACTGTCATCAGCAATCGACGTCTCATCTACACCTACATACTACCCCGCAAGCCGCCTAAAAGGCGTGTTGCAGGAGGTGTTAGGACACCAGACATTTGCATATAAAAAGGGAATGCTCTGTCGAAACTACGAATGGTATTTATTAAAGTCCTTTATGGTTCGGGGGAAAAAGGAATTCGCATATCTATCCGTTCGACAAAATATTTCTCTTAATTTATCGCTTCTGACGGACCCGGAGATATAGTGGGGACCTAACATTATGTTCTCCATGTCGCTCTTATAGGCATCCATTCTCAATTGTTCAAACAATCAAAGCCTAGCGTGCAGCCTCCGAGTCTCCAGCGACTCCCAGCCTAATTCGCTTAACATCTGGGTAACACTGTCTGTACGCCCGTAGCAGTTTTTGATTAACCGCGCAGACTTACTTTGTATTTTATTCAGTTCGGGGATTTAGTCTTCCTGCACCGGATCCCATACGCTCGTTGTATATTCAAGGTGCGGTCGAATGAGTGCGAAGTAGCACCTTTCTTTTACTTTCTCATCCAAAAATCTTCTTACAATACGCTTGACGAATCCTAATTTCTCCAGGGCTACGCCGCAAATATAAATGATATGAATAATGTAAATGTAATATGAATAATGCAAATGTGTAATATTATGATTGATATCTCGATGGTAGTTAATGTGGGATTATAACAATTAGACCTGATGATTTTTGATTATGCTATGCAGGGGCGGATCCAGGATTTTTTTCTGGGAGGGGCACAAGCAAGGCCGTATCCAGGATTTTGTTCTGGGTGGGGCACAAGGATACCTCGTAATACAAAACGAACACAATGGTAATGGGACCGTATTAAAAATCATGCATATTTTTGAGGGTCTGGGGGGGGCACGTGCCCCCGTGCCCCCCCCCCTGGATCCGCCTATGATGCTATGTCAATTTCTGGACAAAAAAACTCCTTTTTTGGAACTAACATTCAATATTAACCGAAGATCCCAGACTCCCGAAGATAAGTGTTTGCTTAGCAAACGACAATGATATGGGCTATTCAAAGCCACTAGTTTGAATAATCATTAATAATATGAATAGTCATTAATAACATGTTTCCCTTACCTCAGTTCAAGTTAGGGACCCCGCGCACTGGCAACTTTTTACAAAGCAACTATTTAGTTGCTTTGTGGAAGTCCCAATTAAACACACGGCAGTTGCGGCAACTAAAAAATCACCCGTGCGCGGGGTAACAGTCAATGACGAGTGTTTCATTTGAACTTCCACAAAGCAACTCCATAGTTGCTTTGTAAAAGTTGCTAGTACGCGGGGGCCCTTAGCCTTTAAAATTATAAGAAAAGTTGGCAAAACAGAAAAACTTTCGTCGCATGCACGTGCGTATAGGCAGAAGCTCCCAGATTGTCTTTATCGGTTTCGCTTTCCTTCCGCTATGAGCAGTACTTCCCAGTGCTTATCACATACTCCTGCGGGTCTAAAATTATGGTGCACGCTATTGCCCCGCCGTACGGTGATACCCCGGTCTCCCCTAACATGTAACACGGATTTGTAGTTTTTTCTTAAAACATGTCATATGTAACTTGTTCTATATAACATTTTACACAGTGTAAACGCACCTTTATGCTGAAATTAACTAAAAACCCTGTTCGGCTTCATTTAATATCGGGCCTCGTCGTCACGCCGAATAGCGTTAAAAATTGACGACGATGATGGCGCCAGTACGTGGACTCTTGGGGTAACAATGCTTATCTTGATGACTGCGCGACCCCCCATGGATTCGACTGTAAATCCGAGCCGTGTTTCGGGACCAAGACGTGAGGATGAGCAGAGGGCCATCGGGAAAGCAATCGGAGAGGAGTTGCATGGGGTGGGTGAGGAGCACTTTCCCTGGACTGCTTCCAAATGGACGGGGTGAGGAGGACGAGGGGGATAGGTAAGCCACATATCGAGGTCAAAGGTCAATAACGCGTCACCGCTCTCTTCTTCTCAGCCACGGGGTCCCGTCACTGAACTTTCGATCATGCCAAAGTGCTGCATGAAACAAGTGACTTTGTATGCAGTCGACCGCACGGGTGCGCGAAGTTATATGCACTAATGATGAAGTTCGCCATGAAAAATATTGTTATATTATATTATTATATATTATATTACCTCATTCATTCACACGGCGCCTTAAGTGCACGAAATCATAGTGAATATAATTGTCTTGGTAGCTCAACTGGTAGAGCAACTGGCCGGCAGTCAGGAGGTTCTGGGTTCAAGTCCCAGTCAGGCCGCATTTTTACCCTCTGATTTCTGGCTTTTTCCACCTACCACAGCACCGTTGTCCTCGTCCTTTTTCCATTATATGTTCCTATCCCTTTCTTTCCTTACCTCTGAATATATTTGTATATTATATTATTATACAGGTTACTAATTGGCTATTTGCCAGGTGGTAAAAGTTTATATTTAATTAAAATGTATTAAATGAAAATACAAACCAAAATGAAACTAGATCAGTGAAAATTTAAAATAGCAATGAATTTATTTTCTAAGATAATTTTTTTACAGCTCTTCTTCAAAATATTTATATTGCTAGGATAGGGCTGAAACAGTTCTGCAGAAGGTCAATTACATTCATTAATCGTCCTGTTGAGGTATGAGAATTTTTTTACATCAGTCCTTTGAGGCATTTTATCTTGTATTGGTGACCTTTCCTACCTATATAGATGGGGTTTTCAATCTTATTTCGTAGTTCCATATACCACCACTTTTCCTCCGTAACTCTGTGGAAGAGAGCGCAAAGCCCATTTATTTTCCTTCTCCGTCCAAGCGAGTCCCATCCCCTTACTTTCAGCATTATAGAGACTTTTTCGGTCTTTTTATGCTTCCCCATTGCATACCTTGATGCCTTTCTTTGTACCTTCTCGATGGATTCTGTTAGCCCCTTTTCATACGGGTCCCACGCAAGTGACGCGTATTCTAAAATCGATCGGATTAGTGTCTTATACACCTTTTTCTTTGAAGTGCGATCGCTTTCCTTTTGATTTCGCATCACCCAATTTAACATTTTAAACGCCTTTTTTGTTAACTGCTCCACTCGGATCTCCACAGGGGAGATCCGAATTCGAATCCCGACTAAGCCAAATATTTTTCACGGCGAACTTCACCCGTGGCGCACATAATTTTGCAACCGTGCGAGTGACTGCGTGCAAAGTCACTTGTTTCATGCAGTGATTTGAAATTCGTCGTCGTCGACAAAGTAGGGTTTATTTCTCCGACAGTGGCTTACAATTAGTAAGCACGAACTCCATCCCATGACCACAGTGTGGACTTGATTAATTGGTGTTACTGATAAGACGCCTTACCAGCATTCGATATATATTTGTTCGAATCCCGGCTTAGTTAAAAAGCCTTTCCTAGCGAACATCATCCTTTTTGTATATTATGTAGATCATGTGCCTAAGTGAATTGACACTCCCTTTTCAGTGGCGGATTATGAAGGGGCATTATACAAAAATTGAAAATATATTAATCAGTGAGTTGGTTCTCTAATTTAAGTTTGATTTCACCAGCTCAACAAACATTATTATAAAAATTATTGCTTAGTATCTAAAAGCACTTGTCTACTCATACCTGCCAGACCTCAGACGCAATATAGCCAAGATGTATTGCATACCACCAAGTCGCCGCGGAAATTAATGATCTCGTTACCCCTACCTCTTAAAACAACGACCTTAATCCGCCCCAGGTATGCACGGCGGTAAATACACGGTATCCATTACTGTCCATGAAGACGTTTGGTTCTAACATCATGCGGGTACTATCAATCATGAGATCTTGTTTTCAATGACGTTCAATCGCTTTTGATGTTCGGTCGCCGTTTTACGGTCATCAATTATTACTCACGATCTAAAATGGCGAAAAATAGCGGAAATGAACAATTTTCGGCTTTTGAGTTTCCACGGCAGTTATTCACTCTCGAAAATCGGATACCATGATTAACAGGTGACTTACTTTTCGATACAATTGACGCGACGATAACAATAATAAGTGATGATATACTAGGGACGATACATACGAAGAGCATACGTGACTATAACTAGAATCGATGGGAGATCTTAAAAAATCGAACCTCAACGACAATTGACGTTATGGTTAAATTTATTGCCAGTTAATGCCCATTTTTTTACGAGAATAAAGTGAAATTTAATTGAATTATACCAATATATCATCTACTTACGCATATTGTACACCGCCAGCGCCACAATCAATATTGGCAACTTTTTTCTCTTGTTGCTCCACGAACACATTTATTTGCATTCTTCCCCGTAGGCTAATTGAAATTCCTATGTAACTAAGCAAAGTGTTACCAGTTAAATTTTTTTCTTACCGTTAAAAATATATTTATTGACAGGTATTTCTTAAGAAAGTCATTTATTTTAACAGTGGTTAAATAAAAAAATCGTTGGTGTATTCATTAGCATATAGGAATTTGGAAGTAAGGAAATAAAACGATGTCACCTGACGATGTAACCAAGTTACGAAACCCGGGTCGTACCCATAATTAAATAACAGTGAACCTTACAAAGGTTTTTTTCCTTACTTCCAATATAGAGAGGTTTCACAAAGTAAAGCCTGAAGTTATTAGTTATATATAGGAATTTGGATAGTTTGAACTTGAGGGTCAATATGTACTTTTGGGATAACACTACGATTTCAATTGCAGAGCAACGATTCAAATTGTAGTTGCAATTTCAACCTTTTATGGTTGAAAATTGACGCATTTCGCGAATAATATTTCAATACTGCTTTGGTAAATGGCACTACGGCCTTGAAACGTACTCGAGTCAACGACGATATAGAGTTATCAAACTTCGAATCAACCAATTCCATTCCGTGCGATACTCGTAATATTTTCATGCATTATTCTGTTTCTATGTATTGTTCAGAATTTGTTATTCATGTACATCTAATGCTGCCACCAGGCAATAGCCTACTTGCAGCAATGTATAATAATAATATTGTGGAATCCCATACAGCCTAATGCAGACACACCCTGACCTCTTTCTTTTCTGGAAATCTATTTTTGGTACATCGTAACTTTATTTTTAGAACGTAACTCTTTGATTCTCCCGTCTGCGCATTGGCATCGGATGTCTTAATGCACGCCTGAGCATTCACATTCGTATAATCACGCCATTCAGGCATACCTACGCTCTTGTATCCAATAAAGGACAAGAGATGCCTTTTCGATTGGGGCCGTGTTTCCTGCCTGACACCTTGACGTTGATCATTCGTGTAAAAGGCGTTGTCCGCTGAATTAGCCAATGTCGTTCCCGCGATTAATCGTCTAGCAGACCGCAGTCCCGTGTCCCGTTACAAACGCCGCCGTAGCCTTTATGTGCGATCGTCATTCGCTGTGACATATGGGCTCTTTCTTCATCTCCCTCACAAACTCGTTCCCTCTATTTATTTACTTATATATCGATGGCTAAGTTCTAACAACACGTATCTCAAATTCGGGCGTTAAAATACAGCTATCTTAAACATGTATAATAACACTAAAAAATAAAATACATGCAAAAAAAACTCTTTGTTTGCAAATGAATTTCAGTTTTATGAACTTTTCGTTTTTGATTTCAGTGTACAAATAAAAATAAATTAATCTTTTTTCCTCTCCTGAGAAGTTGCTATTTTTGAGATACGTGTCGTTAAAACTTAGCTATAATTATGTAAACATACTTTCATAATCTATTTCGTATGCGTGGAGAAAGCAACATAAAGATAATAAAAGTAGTTAATATTTTTGTTGATTAAAACAATACTCGATAGTTATTGTTATTTAAGAAGTATGCCGATTAAGATAGGTTTCCATGGGGTGATACAATCACCATTAATAATGATAATGCTACACAGTCTATTGTTGTTTTAAAATCGGAATTTAATATAGCGTGCTCTCGGGCTCAATCTAATGAAAGGCTTACTTATTATCAATAACAGACACTTAGTTACTTCCATAAAATATTTATAAAAATTTCTATTTTATGACCGGTTTGGGCTGTTACACCATTGTCAAATACAGAAAATGTAAAAAATATGGTGGGGACAGGTTTAAATATACTACGTTTGTTAATGAAAACGTTCCATTTTCCCACCATATTTTTTATATTTTCTGTATTTGATAATGGTGTAACAGCCCAAACCGGTCAAAAAATAGAAATTTTTATAAATATTTTGTGGAAGTAAAAAAGTGTCTGTTATTGATTATATGGAGTCCTTCCATCACATACAAGCTTCAATTTTCGATTTAATTGAAGGCTTACTTATTGTTAGTGGCAGGTTTAAGAGGCTGTCAAATTTTTACAAAAATACTTTCAATACCCCGATCGTTTTCGATACTATTATTATCATCATCATCTATTCAAATCAAAGAGCCCTGCGTTTACACATTTTTTAGGAGGAATCTCCTTAAGGTTATTTAAACGAGAGCTTTAAGGAAGTATTTAAAACACGATTGCACAATCTCAACCATTTAGAGATTAATTGTTTCATACGATTATAATAGCACATTCTTGTCCAACCTTATTTATTTAATATCCTTAAAAATCCAGAGTACTAAATAAAATGACGAAAAGGCTGGATACACAAGAATAAAAATTTCCATGGTAACTTCTAAGTGCATCCGAAAAAATGTTAGCGTTGCCATAGTTAAGTAACCCAAGGAGTTGCGACCCCATGTTTATGGACAAAAAATGCTTAAAATTGCCTCCCCAACCACGTCCTGAAGTATTGCAGATTCCTCCTACAACACCCTATACATATGTAAAACTGCTACTGAGTCCCTCACTATCACTTCACCAATAATTGCTATTTAGTGTGAATATAATGTTATTTGAGTTGATGCTCATCGGATGACAAGAGGATTTGTATCGAAAGCGGTCAGAAATAAAATTCTTTTTTTGCGAAACATATCCACTCTCCTATATATCTTGGCCGCCACACCAAATCGATCTCGGCATACCTCAATCTCCGTAAGAGTATCCTATGTGACAGTATCTATCTGTGAAATATTCAGACCCGCATATATTAAAAAAAATTTCAGAGATCTCTTCAGGCATTTTGTCATTCCAACGACTACACTCTGATCGTTCCTTATTATTCCTAATTTCAGAGGTGGTTTCCCCAGTAAAATATCTCTTCTTAATATATTTAAACGAGTATTTATGCTAGTAATCACTTCCATCTAACCATTGCGGAAGCTCTGAATACATTCATGATTTGATATACATATTAAAAATCCATATAATTTGAAAAATAAGGAATATGACAACAGCCACTTATGACGACACTGCTGTTAATAGTGGCTGAAACCTTTGTCCATCAATTAAGTGTAGACTCGAAGAAATTATTCTTTTTGCATGGACTGTTTTTAAGTGATTTTCTTCTGGTATGCAATCAATATATGTGTTATTTGCAAATCGAAACAAAATAATATCGATTACAGACGATTTGAATCATGGGAAATCTAAATATTATGCTTTAATTATACTTTTTCCATTCCACATGTTATTGCTTGACGTTTACAACTAGAAAATTACCTTCTTTGGTCATTATTCTAATCAATACAAGTATCAATTATTTTTTACTATCTTTATATATTTTCTCGATGCATAAGAAATATATCTGATATCGCAATGAAGTCATGCGCGATCCATTGACGTTTTGACATTGACATTTCTATTTGTTTCGACAGCTTCCTATCCCATCACTGGCTTCAGTGACTTCTATACGCATTGTGTCATCCGAGCGATTACACTCTCGATGTCATTTCTGACGACTCCCTTTCGCTAGTGTCTATCATGTAAACATATCTCTTAATTTTTTCCCCTCCTTCCACTTTTTTTCCTCGTATGCAATTATCTGCACTTGATCCTCAAATTAAAACGAAAGAATATCAATAGTCAACATTTCATTTGATTAAATCTTGACGAGATGCTAAGAACACGCTTCATATATTCCAACTCAATTTATTGGCACTCATTACCGGATGGTGACCTCAAAACATTTCTAGGGAGTAACAAGATATTCTCTATTATAATACCTTCTCGTTGCTACCTTTATGGATACACGATAAATCTATATGTTCGCATCAGGACAGTCATGCGTGATAAATTGATGTTTTGACATCGACTTTTTTTATCTAATTCAACAGTTCCCTATCCCATCAATGCCTCCGGTGACCTTTCTAGACATTGTGTCATCCTAGGGGTCGTCAATGAATCGTTTAAAAAAATCGTGTCTTCTCGATTGCATCCTCTGTAAATATATTTCTTCTTTAACCTATTGGAGATGTCTCACCTAATTCACTTCTATTATGCAATGTATCTGCGCTTGCTCAGCAGATTGAGGCAAACGAATGAGTAGCAATTGGCCGCAATTTTCTTGGTGAAATCGAGATGATCAAAATACATTCATATCATTCATGTTAATCTCAGTTTTTTTAACGCTCACGTCTGAAAAATGGCATCATATTTTCAAGTCAATAGAAGAATGTGCTGTTTTCCGCTACCGTCATGTTTCTACATATATGTACAGACAATAATAATAAAGATGTTTATTTTACTGCCCAAACATTACACCGAGATACATATAAAATCAGTGAAATTAGGCACCCCAGAAGACACAATCTTTTTAAGGGGTTTCCGTTTAATGAAAATAAGATAATGCTCGGCAGTAAATTTCACAAAATAGTTTTAAACGAAAGCAGCTCATCTGTGTTTCACCATTGTAACGTGTGTCCTTATACAATGAATAAAATGAATAAAAAGTACGTGAACAAAAAAAAACCAATTTAATATTCCTATTATATATACAATTTACATATACATACAATAAACCTTCATACTTTCACAGTGACAATCACAGGCGATCCTTTGATGTTTTGACGTCGACATTTATACTTGTTTCAACACGTCCCTATCCCAACATTGGCGCCTGCGACCTCTCTAGACGTTGGGTCATCGGAGAGGTCTCCTACGAATCGTTTCGACGTATTCTTCCCACATCCAGTGGCGCCTCTCCTCTTCTCCGCAAGGGGTCTCACCTAGACTTCCCACCTCGCCTGTCCCGTTCATTCCCATTAAAAGAGCTCAACGCCGGTCGTATCTCATTAATTAGTCACCCCTCGGGTATCCCGGGGCGCGGGCAAGGGTTGGTTGCGTGGTCGAGAGTCGTACATGTCGCGGTGGTAAAGTGATACGCGCTCGCATAAACATAGCGTCCGTCGGAGAAGGTCTTGGAACGGTTGAGGACCGTCTCCGAGTATGCCGTTGTATTGGATCGGAGTGGGCGTGATTGCAAAAACCTGCGTTGTTGTGAAATCATTATATGAGGACCCTTGAAACCAATGGGTTCGAGTACAATTTTTGTAAATTTGGAGATAATTGCAGGTAATATTTGGTGGGGAAAACATTAATTATACCGCTTTCGATACTGATCCCATCATCATCCGGTGAGCATCAACTCAAGAAGTATACACTCAAAATAGCAATTGTAAAGATGAAGTGACTGTAAGGGGCTTGGTAGCTATTTTACATGTATATATAGGGTGTTTCAGGAGGAATCTGCAATAATTCAGGAGGCTGTAGGGGAGACAATTTTCAGCATTTTTTGTCTGTAAAGTAGGCGTCGCAACTGCTTAGTGAGCTTTGGCAACGCAAACAGTTTTTTAAATGCACTTCGAAGTTACCATGAAAACTGTTTTTCTTGGGTATTCAACCATTTCGACATTTTATTTAATACTATTGGTTTTAAAGGACATGAAATTATTAAGGTGAACGAAAATGTGCAATTATAATTGTCAGAAACAATTAATCTTAATTTAACTTAGTTAAACGACTGCTTTAAGTGAGTTTCAACAACATGATTGCGGAATCTCACCCATTTTGAGATGCTTGCGTTGCCGTAGCTCAGTAACTAAAGACTTGCTACCCCATTTTTACGGACAAAAATGCTTAAAACTTTTTCCACAGCCACCTCCTCAAGAATTGTAGATTGCTCCTGAAGCAACCTTCATATACTAACAGTGGTTCTCTTATACCATACGCCACAACAATTATATACCCCAGCAACCATTATCTGCCCTTATCTCCAAAATAATAAAAATTGCGCTTGTACACCTTGGCTTTTAGGGACTCATATTCCTTATAATATTCCCTTTTAAATGATTGTGGTAATTGCTTATTACATGATTGGGTGAGAAGCTAAGGGGTATATGTGATTTTTGTTTTCTAAACAAAGTTAAGTACAGAAATCAGGTAAAGAATACAAAGGAGATCAATTTGATATTTAGTAGTGCATTTTATATTCCACTCGATGTCAGTACAGAACAGAGACTCACTCGTTTCCCTTGGCAACCAAATTTTTGTATATCTCTTTTAACAATTAAGGACCCCCAAGCAGCAGCAACTGTTACAAAGCAACAATCTAGTTGCTTTGTGGAAGCTCAAATGAAACAAACAGCAGTGACTGTGGACTAAGAAGTCGCCCGTGCACGAGGCCACAGTCACTGCCGTGTGTTTCATTGGGACTTCGTCAAAGCAACTAAATAGTTGCTTTGTAAAAGTTGCCAGAGCGCGGGGTCCCTAACTGTACCTCTAACTCTGTGTAGAAAAAATCACCTGTACCCCTTGGCTTCTCACCCCCTCATATGTATTCTTCTAAACTACTTGCATGAGACTTGGATGAGCCAATGTGCGAAGATCATTGTCAAATTGTTGCATGTTACACTTTATTGTTAAGAACCAGTTTTTTGGTCAGTATGTCTACAAACCTAGCAGAACGTTTTAGTTTGCAGTTTACCTCTTCTGTGAATCGATATTTTCAATGAAAAGTAAACCATCAACTTTGATTGCATCCAAATATTTGTATCTTCATTCACAAGTAACAGAAAGAGAGCGAGAAACGTTGGGGTCACCCAAAGAATTGACGCGGCGACAAAGCCCAAAAGTTTTTAATCATAATAACAGAAAGAGAGTTAGAGAAAAATTTTGATAGATGGATGCGTGGAGTTCGTTAAATTCGTTATCAAGTCAGATTAGTAGTGATTATAGTAAGGGCCAGTTTTATAATATCAGGTTAGCGCTAACCATAAGATAGTACACCCTACCACTTAGCGTGATGGTGGCTGAAAGTTCTGGTTAGCTTCTGTACAAGATCAGACTTCAAGGTAACAAGACCTCCTGCATATGTGATTCCCTTTCCTACGGCTCATGCTGAATTTTTGACATGGTGCTAGTATTTGCATCATATTTAACGTCCTTACCGTCTCAGAATAATTTTAGTGTAACTCGTGAAAAAATTTACAGCTTGAATCACACTACAATACGCAAAATATTCATCACAAACGGTTCCACTTGTAAATATTTGTTCAGAATATTTGAATGAATGAAATAATTAGCGGTATGGTCCTGAAGGCCATCAATTAATTTATCGAAACATTGGCTCTACCGACAAAATTTGATTCGACCATTGAATCTTCTCTGAGCAGCGTGTTCTTATTATAAATCATCGCCAAAAGCAGGAATTAATGTGTTATTTTTACATGCTTTTTCTTGACATACCTAATTTGTTTCATCGGTGGAATCTTGTAATTGATTGAATAAACTCATTTCCAACTGTCAGATCAGCTTGAAAATTTCACACCTACTGCATTCTGATGACAATACAAGATTAGATGATAAGGAATTTGAATTTTTTTTTCTATTTTGCTCTAATTATTTAGCTAAATTTCCATTTTTTTTATTTTCTCAATAGATTTCGTTAACTTCAATGAATTGATTGATGATATGATTCATCGCTGAAAAGGAGAAAATAAAAATAAAATAAATAAACCATAAAAACACGCTTTTTCCAAAAAAATAAAATGGACTATAAAACAAATAAATAAGCTTTCATCACTCTGAGATTGAGGCTGATTAGGTTTAGATATTAATACTCCGTGTCTAATCTTACTAACTTATAACGATCTCCTACACTAATTTTTGATTAACCTTATCAGTGCCCACACTTTATTCTCCAAGTGATTAAAAGCTTATTGTTTTACCTTTTAGTTCATTTTAAAAATGTTTTTGGAAAAATCGTGGTCTTTATAAGTCTTTTTTATTTAGTTACATGCACCTTTAACAACTACAGTGTTTTGGAGTAATTGGCCAGCGGGGTATTTGTAAGCATAGGTGCCGTCTTCTGAAAGCCATTTGTTCTGGGAATCGAAACTGCAATCATAGCTCGTATGTGCAATTTGAGTCCGCTTCCCTGGGTTAACTGTTGAGATGAACGATGTGTACAGGGTCGACCTCCACTCTCCTCTCGCGCTTAGAAGAAATTATTTATGGCTCAGGGAAGAGACCGCGGAGGAAATTCCTTGCCGAGCTACGGAAATTTGTTCCCTAGAGATTCATAACCCCCACGAGATGAGCCAATGTGGGATAATCATTGTCGAAATTGTCTTTTCCAATTCGTTATGCCTATTTATTCCGGTAACTGGAAATAGTAGTCAGGTCAGCTGTAAATGAGCGTGCATATTTATTCCCATGGGGCTTTAGGCTCATGCTGAATATTTAACATAATATTAGTTTTTGCGACATGTTTTGTACCCTCACGGACTCTATATAGCCCTTTATGACTCATAAAATCGTATCTTTTAATAATTTTTCATTTGAAAATGTATGTTATAAGAGAGTGGAATTACATGCCAGTATCTTCCAAGAGTCATTGAAAGATATATAGTAAACACACAGTAATGTTTTCACCCATTACGTTAAAAGAAACTTTTTGCATGTTTGTAGCATAACTTAAACATTTCCAGATATTGAAACCGTCTAATCAAATCGATTCAACATGATTTATGATGAATGACTTCTTTGATGAATCTGATTTATAAACTACATAGAATATTTATCAGGTTTATGAAGCTTTGTGTGCCTCCCAAGCCTATGCGGGACTATGTTCCCTTGGCAAATCTGCTAGGTTAGAGAGTGAGCTTGCGCGTGTATCCTAGTTTTTTTAGTTTAAATCGTTGTGTTTCACCCCACTGACGTCCGTACTAACTTCCAAAACTCCTTATATTTCCTATTTCTGTCCCCCCTTACTTCACCCAGTGAAGAGTATGGCTTAGGGGTATTGATTTCTTTCAATCGGCTTTAATGTTCAAATATTTAATGTCACATATATTCCATATTATTGCATACCCTTAGTTGCAATTCAGTGAACTTTTTCACTAGTTATCTTGCGCGTAATTTATTGAAATTTATGGCTGGAAAAGGTGAAGTGGACGGAGAGGAAGAGGTAAAACGAAGTGCTAGAAATGGAGAGGAAACATGTGATGGAAATTTGGAGGAGAGAGGCTTTGGATGGATCGAGCATTTAGGGAGGAGGGTATGTTAAAAGCCGTAGCCAATTGGATCACAGCTTGACATCCTATGCGACGGACGGTTGACTGCACTTAAAGTGTCCTCTACAAAGCATTCGAGAAGGGATCGGGAAGCCTCTGAATAATCTCTGCAATCGCCAGGATATGAACCCGGACCCACTGGGTGGGAGGCCAACACTTAAGTCACCATACCAACCCGATGCCCCGAAAATAAATAGCCATTTGGAATTTCAATTTGGGGAACGGGTCTGGTGGGGTGCTCCGTGAAAAATGCTCCATGCCACTCTACCTTAGCGGGAAGAATATCTTTTTATGCAGGAATTTTTGAACCGGAAAATAACGCCTTGAAATCTCGGGTGAACAGTGAGCCTTGACTGGAAACTGAAAGGGTGAAACAAATCCTTTAAGTATCAATCGTATTTATCTTTTCAGAAGAGATCCGTGCATCAGCTTCATTAATTTTACGCGAATTATTATCATAAAAATTATAATTATTAAAATTACGATTGTCCCATTTTCTTTGCCTTTGCATAAAACTATTGCCGCATGGTATTCAATGACGCATTTTAGAGCTGTCTTTTCATAAACTACGATTTTTCACTTTGGAGACGAAAATGTTTTGGTTAACACCGGCTGCATGGCTTTTTTGACCCCGCTTGCCTTGTTAAGAAAGAGATAAATAGAGTCCCATATGTCCTACTGAAGAACGTCACTTCTGAATGTCCCCTCGCGAAGCTTATGATGCCATTTTCGCCTTTATCAATACAATTACGTTATGGCTCTCGGCATTTGACGTTAGCATTTGGCTAAATTGAAGAGTTAGGGAGCTTGTGATTGATACACCGACTCTTAAACCATTTCCCCGTGGCCTTTCTTCCTCCTACTAACCTAATCAGCCCACTTTTCATTCCGTTGAAAATTGAATAATGCAGCGTAAAAAAACAAATTTTTGCTATTACGTATTTTTGCACATTGTGTAAGGCTGTCGGGATGAACGCCCACATACTTATAATTTTTGTTTTTTTTCCCCGGCGAACAATTGCAGTGAAGTTTTCTCCGGTTTCGCACCGGGTCAGGTCCTCCATTTCTCCTTCCAACGTTTCGATGGACAACTCGCCCATCGTCATCAGGGATTTAGGAATCCAAGTTTGGATGTGCGTTGTGCGCAGTGAAGTTTTCTCGGGTGTGAAACCCGAGAAAACTTCACTGCGCACATTCTTAATTCTGAATACGCAATATTTTGGTTGTTAACATCTGGTTAAAAATCATCTGGTTCTGGCCCTTTCACTCCGTCGTAACAAACCTCCATATCGTAACGTCCGAGAGGATAGAATAAATTTGCAACGAAATTATGGTGGTAAAAGTGAAGTTTCTTCTGGATAGTGCCTGAACTTCCATCTTTGTACCTGGGAATGATGTAAATTTGCTGTAAAACTGGTTTTCCCGGCAAAACTGCGTTTCTTAATTTTATTTCATTGATTACATCACAATTGAGCAAATGCCTTGTGTTTATTAAAGTAACATTATCATGATACTTGTGAATGATCATAAAAACATATAGTTAGCCTAACTTTAGCTAGAATAATATGATTATAACAGAAAGAGCACCTTATATGCAAAAATCTTCGATATTTTTGCTCAAAACGTCATAAGGGAGCTTTCAGATTATGGGAAATCGAACTTTTATGAGAAAAGACTTTATGAGCGGGAATGTTTAAAGCGGAATTTTTTAGAAACGAAAGGAATGTTTTTTTTTTTAACTGGTGACTAACCTTTTCTCTATCAATTTCGCAAAACTCCCTTTTCTATCGTTTACCTTCCCTTTTCAATCCTCTCTCAAATACTTCTCCCACTCTTGGCTTCTTTGCCTCCCGCACCAGTTTCAACAGAGAAACGAAATTCGCCTTTTATTTTGATACCCCCTCTTGTATATATTGATTTTGCTAAACGTCATTGTTATTTATGAAATTATTTTTATACTTGTTTCTTTTTCACATATCTATACATAGTTTATTATTCATTTGCTTTTATGTAGCTAAATGTGAAGGCCCTAGTGCTGTTTTTAGTGTTAAATAAATAAATAAATAAATAGTTTACGCGGGACAACGGCATATAGAGTGGATGTATTATCAGGGTTACACTGAATTATGTTTTTTTTTCCTGACGCATGACTCATTTAAAACTTCCCTATCACCTTAAATTTTAAAAGTGTATAGTTGCCTAAATTTACTTGTATCTGAAATTGAAAAGTGCTACCTGTTGGAAATTGCGTAGGTGAAATTTTTAAAGGAATATTACGTAACAATAAATGACTGGTTCTCTTAATGAAGGTAACTTCAACGTAGTAACATACTTCAACGATATAATTGATATGTTCTTTCTTACTTGGCCATCGGATATGTTATTTCAATTAACTACGCCCATATCAACGCAATGAATGACAGCTCTTTGCTTTGTCCAACCTTTTGAATTCCTTTCACACATTACGGCATCCAATCGCGATTACCGCATTGCGCATGCGTAATATGCCCATAAAGCACTTGTTTATTTATTTTTTTCCTCATTTCGAACGGAGTCTCAGTTGCAATAGCATTGGCGACTCATCGTCAAATGCCGTTTTTCCCGCCCATTTCATCCCGAAGAAGGCGCTTGGAATTGGCTTGCAGCCCAATGGGGACGGCCCCTTCGCCTTTCCATTCTCGGTTCATTAGATTGGCGGGAGAGTTGGACGCAACAACGGAGATGCGTTTTGCAAGAATACCGTCGCGTCGATGGGACACGGCGTGCGTTAAAAGATGGGAAAATGGGTGTCCTTATGAAAGAAAAGAAAAAAACAACTACGCGTATACAAAACGTCTCGTCACTCCGACACGAAAGCGTACATCAAGGCTGTCGCATTCATGGGGCTCAGTTTAAAGTTTTAACGACTGCCTCTGAAACAAGGAAAAGTAAACAAAATCCGCGTGGTGTCGTTTCAAACCGGCAATCTGGGACTTCTGGAAACTGTCATCCTCTTAAGATAACCTCTTCATCGATGATATTAATTTTATAATGCTTGAATATAATGCGAGGAGTCTCGGCTGCTTTAGAGAACGCAACACAACCTCTTGACTGGTCGTATTTTGTTTTTTTTTTCTCCTAACATATCCGATAGTGATATTAGTATGCAGCAGAAGAGAAGAAGTAAAGACTGGCACAGCAATTGGGAAATAAAAACTAGAAGAGGCGGATGAATTTGGTTATTTGGAAAACAGGATAGATAGCGACGGGAGAGGCAAGAAATAAATTATCAGCAGAATAATCCAGGTGAAGATAGCATTCCACCGAAAGAGACCTGATAACAGCGGGAAACTTAAATACAGAAGTAAGGAAACATTTTATAAGAACCTACATTTGAAGTATGCTCATATATAGAAGTGAGGCATGGGCAATGACAGCAGCGGAGAAATAAAGGGTAGGGCCTTCGAAATGTGGTGCTAAAGTGTAGTGATGAGGATCAAATGGATCGACCGAGTTAGCAATAAGGAAGTCTTACGAAGAGTAGGAAAGAAGAGAAGCCTCATGAAAACCTTAATAAGAAGACGGAACAACCAAATAGGCCACTTCTTGAGACATAATGGTCTGATGAAGACAAATGCCGAGGGATAACTAGATGGCAAGAATAGAAAAGGAAGACTTCGAGAAAAAAATATATGTGGAAATATATATGTGAAAGATAAGAAATACGTAGGTGTGAAAAGATTAGTTGAAAATAGAATTGAGTGGAGAGCTGCGTCAAATTAATCTTAGGATTGTTGACCAGTGATGATGATAAATTACTTATTATTTATTTATTAACTTATTATATATTATTTATTGATAATTATAAAACAAAACTAAAAAAATACTATGAGTGAACGGTATTTTATTTTGGATCGCGCAGTTGCGAACATATCTTTTTAAGGTATCACACCTACAAAACCAGTGTATGTCCATTTATAACGTTAACCTTGGTTGTGCCACGGAGGCAACGCTTTATGCGGGAAACAATATACGCGGACATTGACAGAAGCCGTGTATTTTAGGATTATATGAGCCAAAATAAATTTTATTTTGCCAAAATAACCGATATAAAGTAATTTAATGTCATAATTTTGCGATGTCTCGTTAAAATTACATCTGATGATAGAATAGTACCTTTTAAGATTTCAGGTCATAAGTAGAGACATCTTTGTTTTTCCGAAGTTTTGAAGAAAGAATCAATGCCCATTAGTTTCTTTTTTGTAGTTGTCAACTAGAAAGTCACGGTAGCAGTTAATTTATTTACATATAGGTGTGTTATTTCCATCGAAAATGTTGTTTTCATTAACGTATACACTCTTGAAGATGGAAATATATCGAGATTTGAATAACATCTGTCATTAAATTAGTATTATCGAGTTACCGGAACATAAAAATTGATTACATCATAACATTAGGATCACGCTACAGTTCATTCAATTAAGAGATTCCGACCTCAAGAAAGACTATGGATTAGCTCCATTGCCACTGGCCCAGAAATGAAAATAGCGCCTCTGACGGTATACCACTAGGATTGAATGAATAAGCACCCATGCCTAGCAACTCCACCAACGCTGCCTTTCGTAAACTATTTATTGCACAATGTCTCCATAAATCAGCGTAGTATTTAGCAAGGTTCGCAAGCCTTTGGAGCACTGTGCGGTAACTGTTGGAAATATATATGACAGCTGGTTATTAGGCAAAAATGCCGTCAGCTGTGATGAGGGTATGATGTTTATTTGTTGCGGGTGCTAGGGTGTAATAAATGGTGGGTTGAATTGAGGAGGAAAATTACTTGCATCCACATTATGATCAATTGAACGGAAAAAGGTTCAACGTGACTCCTCGATTGAGAACCTCGAATATGAGGTACTGTCTTAGCAAAGCTCCGCAGTAGATAATTTTGAGGCACGGAGAGTGAATTAAAGTAATACTTTAAATTATAAAATATCAGTAAAAAAACATTTTATTTAAAGATAAAAATAACGGTCCGAGGCCCTCAAATTGTAATGATATTTTCAACCATGTTAAATGAAAAGGTTAAATTAAGTTTTACACAAACATATCAGATATGGCAAAAGAAATACGTGGAGCGCGTAGGTATATTAAAATTTTTTTTGGAGGCAGTGACGGGTCAAACAATAGATTTTTTATAATTATCATTTTCGAATCTAGGCCTCGTGATGCATTGAGAAACCAACTTTTTGGCGAATTGGAGAACTTATAATTTTTCCAAATAGTGCATTTTTACTATTTCGTGAATTATAATATTATCTTAACAACGGAAGGAGATACGGTGTTACGCTACAGAGAGTGACCAAAAAAGGCCGCAGGACTCTTCCGGGGAGAGCAGAGGCAGAGCACCCTAGCGTGAGAATTTGAGTTATTTACCTAAAAACTATTATCACTGGTCAACAATCCTAATATTGGTTTGACGCAGCTCTCCACTCAATTCTCCCATCAGCTAATATTTTCACACCTACGTATTTCTTCTCTTTCACATACTTCTTTACCTGTTCCATATATTCGTTCTCCGTCTTCCTTTTTCGTTCTTGCCGTCCACTTGTCCCTCGACGATTGTCTTCATCAGGCCAACATGTGTCAAGATATGGCCGATGAGGTTTTTCGTCTTTCTATCGAGGCTTTCACGAGGCTCCTCTTCTCTCCTACTATTCGTTGGACTTCCTCTATACATATCCATTTTATCATCATCCAAAGTAATCTTTATATCTCAGTGATCTGACTGAGCAAGTGCCCGGAAAAATAATTTCTGCAATTAAAAACTAGAAAAACAAACACGGATGAAATTTTTTTAACGATTCTACCCGAAACATTGACATTGCTTCCGTTATGCTATTTTCAAAGAAATTCGTTACGTTTTTCCCATTTCCTTATGGGTAATAGTTGTCTACTTGTTTTCAAAAATACACAAATTGAAGTACGCTTCTATTCACGACTCTTGAGTCACATGGCAATAAATGAGAACTTCAGTATCTGAATGACTAGTTACATCCATTTTTTCATGAAAAATTTGTATCTTTTAATTGGTCACCTAAATTGCGGTGTCTCCTATCAATTTTTGAAATTTGAGAGAAGAGTTTTATCTCCGCAGTTGACCTATGACATTTAACGGCTAAAATCATATTTGATGCCTAATATGGAATATCAACACTCACATAAGTGATCGATTTAAAGGGATCTTTAATCATCTCTATGAAATAGCCAAAATTTCCAATGATTGCGCAATTTTAAACATATTTTAAAATTAATCATTGATTGCTCTTTTACAGCTTCCGCTATAAAGCCATTAATGTATCATTTTGGTTGAAATATCTTCGGAATCTTCCGCAGTGACCTTCGAAATTCCGATCCGTTGTCAAGGTTGCTGGAAACAGCTTGAAGAGGTTCAGTATTCAAATAATATACTCGGGAAAAGAAGCAAGAATGGCTAATGTTCAAAATCAATACCTTCCTAGTATTTTTAGTGTATCTTTGTGGGCGAGAGAGATCAAAGGTATTAAAACGATTCAACGTACATATATTTTTTGTACCGTAAAATCTTGTTGACAAGAGTACTAGGTTAACGACCAAAAAGGTGCACGGATCATATCCCGAGAAGCCTTTCGATACTCCCAAACGAAAATCATCGAAGTAACCCACGAAAAGAAACTGTTTGTCCTATCATATGTGGAATTCATATATCTTCAACTTAGTCTGGGATGTGATCTAACCTCACATTTCAACTCCAACCTTTTGGTCGATAAACTGAGTGATTAAGTGTAATTTTACGTGAAATATTTTGAACATTTAAGAAGATAGGATATCGGCATTTCTCTCATGGAAGTAATTGTCATGTAAAAAAATCGACTTATAGAAATTAATCTTTGCGCTCAATAATACGAGAGCTTTGAGGGAATATAAAAAATGAGATAACACAATCTTACCCATTTTGAGATTAGTTTTTTTAGACAATTATTAATTTCACATTTTAGTTCAACGTTAATTATTGATTGTGCTTAAAAATCCGGAGTTTTATATAATGTCGAAAAAGATGGATACCCAATATTAATGGTTTTCATGGTAACTTCATGTGCATCCAAGAAAATGTTAGCGTTGCCATTGTTCAGTAACTAAGGGGTTGCGACCCCATGTTTATGGACTAAATGAAATGTTCAGAATTGTCTCCCATATTACTCCCTGAAGTTGTGCATTTTTCTCCTGAAACAACCCGTAGATGAGGTGCGGAGTGGGTTTGGATAGAGCGGGTACTAAGAGGGGAGGGGATGTTAAATCCGGGATAGAGAGAGGAATTTCAGACAAGCAGGTAATAAGAAGGCTAGGAAGATAATAGGGATTATTGATGGAATTAGAGGAAAAATGCCTCAGTATGCACGGAAAAATAAAGATTTATTAAACACCATTAAACTCGTATGATATGGAGCAGTTGCGCTAAATATACTTAAACTTTGATGAATATAAAAAGAATTAATTAATTTTATCAAACGTTCTTGATGAATTATATCGTAAATTTCGACATTTTATAATCTAAGTAGTTTTTATCGAACTGCTGTGGCCGTTTAAATATAGAATTCTCAATTGCATTTATCAAACTGATTTGGTCATTGTTACCGAAGTATTTAAGTTCAATGAATTCCGTCAGAATCTGGTATTTCTAACTAATCTTCGTATTGAAGACGAAGGTTAAATTTGGGAAGAAAACCTTCATAGGGAAATCTATGCAAAATTTTCGACAAGCTTTCGATTGTTGAGAATCCATTAGTGTTGATGAACAGTGTAACGAGCTCTTCAGAACACAACGGCGTAAAAAAAAAACTTCGTCAGAAAGGTTAAATTAGACGAATCGACAATTTTTTTGGAGTGCGGAGCCGTGGATTTGAACTTTGCGTCCCTTTCTGAGTTCCGAGAAGCCGAAGCTCGTGCCGTTGGGAAATTTTCGGCGCCTCGCAGTGTCGGGATGCAAGAAAGGCGTCGTGCGCCTTGACACACGCGGGAATTCTTGGGAAAAAGAAATGGCTTGGATGCGGTCGACCTCGAGCCTCCCCAAGATGGATTGGACGTGTCGTCCGGAGGATAACACAAGTGCGAGCAAATGGAAGAGCCCACGCTTGTTTATGGCCCACAAAAAAATGTCTTCTCGCCAACCCTTCGTTATTTTTTTTCTTGAAACATATATAACGACAAAATTATTCCTCTTACGGATGACGTTTTCTGTTCTTCACAGCTGCCGTTCAAAAATATTCATTTTTTTTCTCGTTGGATGGAATTTGGCCTTGATTACATCCAACAATTGGGGAAAACAATTGATTTTTTCATTTTTATCGAACCAGCATTTACTACGTAACTCTACAGGGTATCTGCAATAATACTCAGGAGGAATCTGCAATATTTCATGAGGTGGTAGGGGAGATAATTTTAAGCGTTTGTCCATAAACTTGGGGTCGCAACTCTTTAGATACCGAGCTATGGCAACGAAAACATTTTTTTGGCAGCACTTTGAAGTTACCATGGAAACGGATTTTCTTAGGTATTCATTTTGGCCTTCTCGGCATTAATGCTCTAGATTTTTAAAGACATTAAATAATTATGGCACCTACGACTTATTTTAAAGCTGGTGATCCTGTAAGAATTGTATTGTCTTCTTTCTTGGTTTCATCGCGTTCTTTTACTAAATTTGGTTTTAAAATTTACACCTTGTCCACGTTTTTTTTTCTTTTCTGAGTAGATCACGTAGCTTTGGGCTCTTCGTTCTCTGACTTTAGGCAATGCCACAGTCTATTAGCTCTCGATATATTTAGATGCATTGACGAGTTACTAAAGGCAAAGCTGAAAAACCTTTCAGGTTTTGGCTTGGACACATATAAAAACCTTGTCAATGATGTGCTTTGATTCGCTTTTTTATGTTGAAATCCGAATATTTTCAAATTTATGTGCAATTGGTAAAATGAAAACGTGATCCTTCAGTCGGTTTGAGTTCTGTAGACTCGGTTGTGTGAGGAATGTTATGAGTGTCGTCGCGACTGTGTCGCAGAGACGGTCGTGGGTCTGTAAATCTCTCATGAAATAATGTATTCATAGTTTCGTGCAGAGTGTTCGTAGACTCAAGTGAACTTTCACCTTACTCCAACTCATTCCACATTCACCCACCCTTTTCTCATGCGTGGGTACTTTGAAGATATTAAAGCCGGGATTCTGGATGGATTGGCGGCCTCACCCGTATGCCTTTCTATACTCTGTCTCCCCCATCTCATCATTGCATTCCCACCCACACTTCCCTCCTTCAAATTCTTTACGAGCCCTTCACCCCTCATGAGGAAGAATATCTCGTAAATCCCGGCATATCCTTGTGCTTCGATTCATATCATATTTTTATCCTTGTCTGAATTTACTAAGTGCTATATGTAATTTAAAACTTTCCACGCATAATTCATAAATTTATTAAACATTTATTACTTTATTTAACATTTATTATTCAAATCGACAAATATTCGTAAAAATTTAATATAACCTAGTTCCAATGACAAGGAGTTAGATGGAGAAAAATATCTTGAGTCGAAATTTCATTGAGCGAAATACTTCATCATTAATCGAGTAATTCAGGATCACGGGGGGGGGGGGGGGATTTTCTTCGAGAACGCATTCGAGTTCATGGAAATGGAGACCCCAAATTGAAAATTTCTCTTTATTTGGCATTTTTATAAAAATTTAATATATGGCATTATACGGCTCACATTTTACACATACGATTTCTGGACTAGAAATTCAAGATCTATACGCCTGAATGGAGTGATTGTTTGGGGTACTACTTTACGACTAGGAGCAGTCGATTTTTCTGTTTGTCAGATCTGTAAATATTTTCCTAATTGTTTTATCAGAAGTATAAATTATATATTTTTTTACAAAATTTAAATCTATGTGCCATAAAAATTCGACGTGAAAACGTAAGTTTTAAACGAGTTATTTGTGGCAGAGTGTCTCTGTCATCAGCAGGACTCGGACCTTGGCTAATGGACCGAAATTTAGCTCTTCACCTCACTAATCCGCTCCCGAAGAGAGAAATTTCATATTAATTGGCTAGTCATATTATTTTCACGATTCACGCTGATGTCACCAGCATTTCTAGATAATGATCTAGAGGATGAACAGATGGAACAGATTGACTAAATTAACCAGCATTTTTCGTAATAGAAATTTATAATTTATGCCTGACGTGACATCAATTCGTCTCTTTAGAAGTTAACATTTTTCAGGGCGTAAAGTAGCTTGAAAATGACGAAATTGCAATTAAATATGCAATTAATAATAATCTCCCCACAAAAAACAGGTCATTTTACGTCATCCTAACCGTAAAATTTTATTGGGTATTACCAAAGTCTTCTAAAGAAGTCCTCGCCTACGGTACTCACTCGGCCAACAGAAGGTCGCGGGTTCGAGTCCCCAATTTGAGTGAATAAGCTGATCAGTGCATCAACTCATGCATGAAACAATGTTGGGCATGGGTATTTGTGATTGTTCCTCGTTATTTGTCAAAATCCCTCTCCACTTAAAAACACCTCATTGTGCCGTTATCTGGTTGATATAAATAAATAAACAAACGAATTAAAAATGAATGTATAGCATGTAAAGTTTGATATTTAATCATCGATGTTGATAATGATGTTGTCAGGGAGTTTTTCATGGCAAGAGAAGTTGAGAAATGAGAAAACAGGGAAAGTTACTCGAAGTAAGAAGGCAAAAAGAAACTTTATTTTTAAGAAAAAAAAGAGGATTTGGAACAAAAAAAACATCTGACGTTATGAGCAGACACCTCTTTCCTTTTATTTTCATTAATTAATTTTATTTTCGCAATAACTCCTCAAATTCAGTTTTAACAACCCCCTTCGAAATGTCAATCTCGCGTTGTTGCACATAAAACCTTATTCACACCGAAGCTGGTTGGCCTAGTAGACACAATCAAAATGGCAATACAATCGTATGGGGTCACAATATCCGAAGACAATGCTCGCGAGAAAAATACGACCTCTGCTGTTTCACCATTGAACAAAACAAAGCAACCTACAAACAAAGTACCTGCTTCCTTTTATTTTGATTGATCAATTATATGTTTATTTATCGATTTCATTTCCGTAATCCTTCCTGGAATATAGCTTTTGACAACTCCCTCAGAAATTTCATTCGTGCCTTGTTATACACATCAACCCTCATTCACATTAAAGCCTGCAGCTATAGTGGACACAATCAAGATGAAATTATTATCCGAAGCGGTCACAATATCCGAAGACAATACTCCCTCGCTAAGTAGGACCATTGCCGCTTCGCCATTGCGCAAAACAAACTTCTGGCGTTACGAGCAAGTAAATATTTCCTTTTATTTTAATTATGTAATCGATTTATTTTCCCAATTCCTCCTAAAATTCAGTTTTGAAAATCTCCTCAGAAATGTCAATCTTGCATTGTCGCACGTCAACCCTCATTCACACCTAAGCCGATACGTACATTTGATATAATCAAGATTAAAATGCTAATCGAAGGGGTCACAATATTCGAAGACAATGCTCGCGCGCAAAATATGGTCACTGCCGTTTCGACATTTAACAAAACAAACGTTTTGCGTTACAAGCAGGTATCTTTTTCCTTTTATTTATGTTAATCAATTTGATTTTTATTTAAAACTTTTACGTCCGTAATCCCTCCTCAAATATAGCTTTAAAAACCCCCTCAGTAATGTCAATCGTGCTTTTTTCCCAATCAGACCTCATTCACCGCAAAGCCGGTAGGTACAGTTGACACAATCAAGATTAAAATAGGGGTCACACATCCGAAGACAATGCTCGCTCGCAAAATACGATCGCTGCCGTTTTCACCGTTTGACGTCTCGCGTGGCGCGGCGAGAGGAGAGGAGAAACAAATGCGAAACGGGAAGCGATGAAATGGCGCTCGCGGGGTCGCTTGCCATCCGCGACCTCAGGACTCCTCCGGAGAGTTCGTGACGAAACGCTTTTGAGCCACCCACCAGAACCTCCTCAACCCCTCCTCCCGCTACTTGTACGGCTCCTTGCAATCGCTAATTCCCGCCTTCACGTCTTTCTGGCGAGATTAATACCCGAACGAGTCGCGAGCGGAGGAAACCGGCCGGGAGGCACGAACGTTAAAATATTTTAGCGTCAGATCACGAAAGGGCGAATGGTGTGAATGCGTCATGTCGACCGTTTTTCCTCCCGCGGAGCGAGCCGAAGGATCTCATGTGTCGTCTCGCCTGACCTATAGATTTGAGAGCATCGAGAGTTTACCGTTCGGAGATCAGAATAGTGAGGTACTACACAAAGTCTTGCTAGCTAAGTTCCTCAATCAACGCTTGGTTTGGATCCCGATGTGTTAAAGATTTTTCCGATAAATTTTAGTGCAGAATTGAGTGAGGCAGGCGAGATGTTTTGGAAAAAAATATTTATTGGTTGAAGAAGACAAAATAGGAATTTTTTCACAAGTTTTACTACATTTGTAGGTATGTTCCTGATGATAACCTAGCGGTTGAAACGAGTAGTACCAAAGTATAACTTGTGGAAAAAGTGCAATGTTGTTTTATTTTACTAATATACATATATTATTTTTAGTACATCTCGCCTGAATTAATTTTGTACTCAAATTCCTTGCAGAAAACAAGATAGCATTTTTCCACAAGTTTTACTCTGGTACTATGCGTTTCAACCATTAGGTCATCACCAGGTACAAATGAATAGCAGGGCTACTACATATGCATGGGGCATATATATGTATGCAGTTGCTGCTACGTACAGTACATAAGAACAGGTACATATGTATACCTACTACATCATCACCAGAGTACATACATATGTGTGCTACCGCTGCCACATATGTATGCATTGTATAGTGAATACATATGTGTGTTTTTGCCGCTACTTACAGTACATATGTATAGGTAAATTTTATTCCTATTACAACAGGTACTGCCAGGCTCATATACGTATGCTGCTACTGCTACACATGTATGCAACCACTAGGTTATTTTTTTCATACTCATATATTTACCTGATGATGATATGTGTCTCTATGTGGTGGTTAATGTGTCGTCTCGCCTAATATATAGATTTGAAGGCTTTGAGAGTTTACTGTTTGGGGATCAATATAGCGAGGTTTTATATAAAAATTTCAAGGTACCTAATCCTCAATCAACACATGGTTTGAATTCCGATGTGTAATAGGTTTTTTCAAGAAATGTTAGTACTATTGAACGTATATTCTTGCGATAATCAGCATTTTTTCCTATAATCTGGTTGAGTAATTCAAGTACCTGGGCAACGCATTAGAGGAAAAACAGGTTATCCTAAGCACTGCATTGAACCCGGCTGGATAGATGGATCCCGTCTAAGCTTAGTGATTTTTTAATGAGGAATTTAATCCTTGGTTTATATAACGTAGCACCCGTGCGCGTGACTGCGTACAAAATTACCTATTGTATGCAGTGCTTTGGAAAAAATCATTCACGGAAAAGCGACAATGAGGGGTGACCAGGGATGATAATTGAAACCAAAACGAAAATATTTTGTTTTGAACCGCAGGGAAACGAAAATACAAGGTGTAGGTTTAGTTTCATTCCAGCACGAAATTAAAATCACCAAGGAGTTTATTTTTGACTTCAGACGAAACTTTACTTCCGGGTACGAAACTAAATTAATCGAAACTCCCCTGCTCATAGTTAAGTTTCGATCCCAGAAGTTTAGTGGAGGGGGATAAGAGGGAATAGTTTCGACCCATCACGTTTGACAAACGTGTAGGGAGGTTAAAATATTTACCTTAAAAATTGATTGGCCATTTTTCGTACACCGTTCTCATGTTGGCGGTAAAAATATGAGTGCCCCATGAATCTAATGGCTTTAGGCCGAACCCCTGCTTCATTCAACCATACTTCGTACTCGGTGTGTGGTTCGAAATTAAACTGTCCGAAGGTGAAGCACGTGGTCCCTCCGTTTCCGCAGAAACGAAACGTTATCTGCGGTTCGTTTCGTCCTAGAGTTTTACTTTAGTTTCGACCCGAAGTAGTTTTGACTCCAATTCCGTTTCGACCCTGAGTTTAGCTCCCCAGGTTTAATTCTTTTTCGTTTCGTATCTACATTTCGCTCCCGGGAAGGAAACTATTTAAATTTTTCTTGTTTTGAATTTCGTTTCGTTTCGATTGCCATCCCTGGTGGCAACATGATTGGTTTTATCCAAGTTAAAACATGACTTTGCAATGAGGAAAAACCATACACATGGAAACACATAAACTAGTAATACATTATAAACTCAGTCCCAAACATAGTAAATATACAAAATGAGAAGGTCCCTCTACAATTCATTGCCATTTTGAGGGGTGGAAAAATGATCGTGTGATTCAGCCTTTAGATTTTATTTGCGAGATACGAAAATTTCGTGAAAATTCTCAGGCTTTGACGAGGATTGTTCGTAGGGGGTCAGCAATGCATCTTTGGTTTCGAGGACAGCAAGGGTTGTCGTCGATGGAAAGGCTAAATCCCTCCCAGTGCCGAGTTATTATGAAAGGAAGTCGTTACTTAGGCGACCCGGTCGCGTTGAGAAAGAGCCAGCCCGGGCAGAACGTTGCCTCTCGCATGCCATCCAAGGAGAGATGTTAATTCGGACAGTCTCCGGTTTCCTTCAAGGACGTCCGCCCAAGAGACATCCGCAGGAAAATTTTAAGCGCGCCGGAATCGATATTGTATTACTTCACGTGCCGCTCAAAGTGAAGTTTACTGAAGTAACTTGTGTGATTCTGATATGGGTATTTGGTTTTTCTAGTAGTTAGCAAAAAATCCTGATATTCAATCTTTGATATTGGTAACGGCTTTCGGGAGTTCCTCCGCGTAGTGTTGTCTAAAGGCTATGACAGTTTCTCCAGACATCCTGCCGGGAACGCTGGGATTCGAACCCAAGCCCACGGGTTGGAAAGCCCATACTCTACCCACCACACCAACCCGATCTCCAGAAGGGCTCAAGCTTTGAAATTGGCCATCTTATGTAGACACTTACGTGTCGTATGTCGGCTATGATTAGTCGGGTTAATCCTATGATCGCATGTGGGCTCTCATTGGCCCTTGATTCTAAAGACCTTTTTCCTTGCGTTAGTGAACGTTGTTTATTCGTATTCTCTGTTGCAATTTTCTGGGTTCTTCGTTATTTCCGATCTACAACACGCAACCTCCTATGTAAGATGGCAAGTTTCAACACATCGACACTTTTGACCAGAAGATGCCAGCGGAATGGCTGGAGAAACTGTCGTCGCCTTTAGACGAGACAATGCGGAGTAACGACCGAAAGCCGTTCCCAAGGTGAAGAAACGACGCGGATCAGTGGCGTAAATAGGAATATGCTCTGGGGGATGGGACGGCCTAGCGTGACCTCCCCCTGGCAAAGCGGGATCTGGGAAAATTGTTGAAAAATGACATGCCTGGACATAAATTTTACATCATTTTGGCACTAAAAATTTAACTATAAGCAGATGCAGTCATTACATTTCAAAACTAGACAATAGTTTTAAATAGCTGTTTTAACTGTAACTCTTGTAACGTGCATTTTTGTAACTGTTTCTGTGAGGCTTTGGGGGGAAAAATCCCCTCGTCCCCTCGCCCATAGTTACGCCACTGCCGCGGGTACCTCATGTTCAATCATTCATAGCTGTAGAGTCCTAAGATTGGTAATCTGAGACATTTTTTTCTCCCTATGTCAAGCAAATCACTTTTGATCCATGTTGAACCTCGTCCTTTTCATTGATTGGTGGACATCAAACTTTATCCCCATTTTGTTCCGTAGAATGGTACATTTGAAAGACATTTTCCAGTGAAGATTATATTTCTATTAGGTTCAGATACTTTTTCCGATCTTTTAACTGTTTTGCATTTAACAAAATTTGTCTTGAAATCCAGTTCGTGTAAAATATTGGAATGACATGATTAGTGTTTCTCTATAGTCATTGTGAAAATTACATTCAAACGCCGTGCGATGAATTTTCTTGAATGATGAGTAAATTAGGGTCGCTAAAATTCACGAATATCGCCGCCGTTTCACGAGGAGCTTCGAGATAACTGAAGAACATAGCTCAATTTTCGGTCATATCACGTTTACTATTCCTTAGAGTCGGATTAAATCGTGTCACATGAGGTTTTTTTTACTCTTCAGTCATGTTAATTTTATTTGGTTAATATTCTGTCACATACGAACCCACGTGGTGGCATATGGTTTCGACATTAGTCGGGACCACTGAACTATTTACCAACCTTTAAGAAATTTGAATCAGTTCCTACTAATTGAATAATATTTATATAAATTTAAGGCGTAAAATATCTTACATACTATCCCGCAGTCTATACGAGTGAGTGAATTTTTTCGTGCTTTCCATGTTTTACCGTCAGTCTAGTGACATTTTTACTAATGTCGATATCTACATGTCTATTTAATTTTAATCCCTTTTTTTAGCTTGGGTACCATATAATTTAATTTTTTACTTTAGTTCTCGTTGGTATGTGGTTTACGATGAGTAACTATCAGTTATTAGCGACATCTCTGGTTATTCGCATAACTTTCCAGCCTAGACAACCTCGCGAAAATTACATAATGTATAATTAAATTATATTTACAAAACCTGAGGCGTACAATATCTTAAACACCATCCCGCCATCTATGAATAAAACCTTCGTCATTTGTGTTTACCACGTTTTACAGTCAGTCTGGTGACAAATTCAATGATGTCGATATGTATCACATATCTATTTAATTTTAAATAGCTTTTTTTAGCTTGGGTGCATAATTTCATTTTTTTACTTCATATCTTGCTGGTATGTGGCTTATGATGAGTAATTTTCAATTATTGCAGCCATTGCTAGGTACTCCCATAACTTGATAATGTGAAGAAAATGCCACGCAACTTTGAGCTAAAATTCAAGTGGGGAAGAATTTTTTCCATGACCAGGAAAAAGATTTAACCCTTGTGAAATATTTTCACCTCGTATGCAATTTCAATTCTCTCCGTGAATGTACGCCGCTGGCTTACCTCTATTTATTTCCTTGAATTATGTCACCTCCTACTTCTTGAGCAATTTAAATGGCTCAGATATGCTTCGTATTGAGCATGAAGTTGTCGTTCATGCGAACGATTCGACAGCATAAATTTTCGAATCACCGCCCGTCAATCATCCTCCGAACTGAATCAATTAATTTTCGTATTCTCCGCATTGCAGCCAATTCTGCGAGCCTTCGGGCTACGCCGAAGCAATGAATGAAAGATTGCAATGAGAAAGCATATCGAATTGGGTGGGTACAATTTCACGGAGCCCCAACCAACTATGAGAGTATGATGAATGCACTTATACTGATTGTTACGCGAGTGGTTACTCTTCCGATTGGCTGGATTTTGAGAAGAGTGCATCACCAATTGGTTCATGCGATGAACACCTACTTGAGTGAATTCCACTACTTACAAGTGTCTGAATTGAATGAGCGGGCAAGTACCGAAGCGATTGATACGGCAGTCGTCAAGAAACAGAGATGATTGGCGCATTAATCATTGGTATCTGAGTGTGCATTTTAATGAGTTTTTTCAACTTAAACTTCCGAAATTTCGTCCAAAGGAGTAAACAGCCCACTTACAAGTGCACGTCAGTTCCTTAATGGTAGCGATAAGGGGTGAATTACTTAAGATTTTTTATTAAATTTAAGGCGCCAGGTTATCATGGATAATCGCGGCTTAAGTTATCAGGATATGAATTGACAAAACCAACGAGATTATCTCCGGATAGTTCAGGATCAAATCAAACTGCAAATGCAACGCTAATCGTTAAAACCTTCTTCACTTAAATGAGTGTCCAGAGTTCCACACAAAGATATGTCACTCTAAAATTTAACTTAATGCTTAGGTACTGCTGCAGAAAAGCGATAGAAAAAATAATTTTATCGCACGTTTTTTTTTTTATTAATAAGATTTGACCGACTGCTGGTACATAAATTTATCCATATCGAAGTTTCAAACTAAATATCACGGAAGAAGGCCGCACAGACGGGAGTGATAGGCAATGTAAATTATTCTTTTATTCACTTGTTTGCTTATGTATTCACCAGGGATGGCAATTGAAACAAAACGAAAATGTTTCGTTTCGACCAAGAGGAAACGAAAATACAACACCTAGCGCGAAATTAAATTCACCAATGAGTTTAGTATCGACCCGGTACGAAACTTTACTCCCGGAAACGAAACTATATTAATCGAACCCCGCTGCTCATAGTTAAGTTTCGATTCCAGAAGTTGAGTGGAGGGGGATAAGAGGGAATAGTTTCCACCCATTACGTTTCATATACGCGTAGAGAGGTTAAAATATTGATCTTAAAAATCGAATGGCCAGTTTGTGTTCACCGTTCTCCTGAAAGTGGTAAAAATATGAGTGCCGCATGCATCTAATGGCGGTAGGCCGAACCTCTGCTTCATTCAACCATTCTTCGTACTCGGTGTGTGGTTCGAAACTAAACTATCCGAAGGTGAAGCACGTGGTCCCTCCGGTGCGAAACATTATCATGAGGACGCATAGAAAATAAATCCTTCGCTGATGAGATGTTGTGAGCATTACCGGGTTACTTTAAAATTTCAGGAATATTTTCCAGAAAATTCTTGTTGCAATTTAAATTTTTGGCATCTAAAAATTTAAACATCAGATAGGATCATTAGACAGTATGCCATAAAAGTTTCTCTTTTATATTCTAGAACTTAACATAGTGATCTGGACTATTGCTAGGCAGAAGATAAATTTTCCAGACAGATTGAGGGCTCCTATGTTTGTTTATAGAAGTAATCTCTTGGATGATATTTTTTTTTATTTTATTCATTACATATTGCTACAAGTAGGCGATTTTCTGGTGGTAGCTTATTTCATATTGCTTAAAGGCAGCAGCAAATTTAAAATGAATGAATGACAAGTCTTCCTATCTAAGAACAAAGAAAAAAACAGAAAATTCACCTATAATATATAAAAATGCGTTAATTCTAATAGCATACAACTAAAAAATGAAGATTTACCCAAATAACCCAATATCCAACTTTCCATAGTAAACCACAATTACATCGACCAAGAATCGATTAAAACATTAATCTTAAACATTTTGGCATTTTCGGGGAAGAGAAGCCATTAAAAATCACACATGGAAATGGATGCGCATACGTGTTTCTTAATTCAAATCATTCAAATCAATGTAATTGTGCATCGAGTTTCAGGTTGGTTTAGTCGACACGACGTGGGAAATTCGCCAACCCCAAAAGCAGTACATTACGTAATAATCTTCATAATAAAAACCCAATGATGACAGACGCGCTTATGCGACCTCGATTGGTTTGACTTTTACTCAATTTCCGCACGATTGTCCATTCAGAGGGAAGCTTTATGAAAAAGATTCACCCTCAGCCTTTTAGTTAAATTCCTCGTTTGTAAATCAAGGGCTGGGCTCCCGAAGTTTTCGCTTCTTCTTTTTTTTATATCGTTACTCATTCCGCCAGTCACGGTGACGCTGTGTCGATCGGACTTCAAGCACGCATCTTACGACGGTCTTCGGTTGCGTAACTTCTTCTCGTATCATCACTCGTTGTCCCCGCGTTTAACTCCACGCTGCCGAATTCAGTCTCCCGTGAGTCGGTTTCAATGTCTGCTCATCATCTTCCAATCTCTGTGCGAGGGGAGAGAAAGTGTCGAAATTCGCGAAAAAAAGGACACCGAAAAGTCGCAAGTGTTTAGCGACCTCATAAATTTTGCGGGCTACGCTATGGTCATTTGCTTTTTTTTTATCCAGGCTACCGCAGTGAATTTAATCAACGTTTTACTTCCTAACAAATTCAATTGATTCAGGCGTGATACAGGAGAAGATCGACATTTTGAAATGAAAGATAGTTGCACTTTTCCACAATAATTAAATTATTAGTTAGTAGTTAATATTAATCTAGTGAATCAGTTAGAATATTCATTATTTATATTGTTTATTTTAATTAAATTATTTATTTAGTTATAAATATTAATTCATTCAATTATTAATTAATTTATTAAATTATTGTGAAAAAGTGGAACTAACATCCATTTCAAAGGTTACTTCCTGGTTGTTTCCTTCCAAGATTTACTAAACAGGGTTATCATATAATAATGGTACGGATTTTAACGTGTTCTTTGAAAGAGCAGAATTACTTGCAGTTAATTTTTTTATTTTCTATTTTGTCGTCTCTAACAGTTTTTTTACGTAATTAATAAACTTCATTATGTGCACCCTTAATAGCTCGAAAATAGAGAAAACTGGCGTCGGCATTAGCCTATTCCGGAAGTGCCGATTTACAACCCATTGATCCCGGGTTGAAATCCCGACGGTGGCAGAGATTTTTCAGTGGATGCCTAATCCCACTTTGAGTGCCTTGTGGAGGGCACTTAAAGTGCAGCACTCCGTCCGTCGTTGGACGTTATATCGGACGTTAAGCCATGGTCCCCTTGGCGCCTTTCGTGAGGTTTAGGCTAATGTTAACGCCGGGTTTCTCTCTCGACGAGCGACTAAGGTCTCACATTTTGAAATACATTAATTTTGTAAAAGATATATTTGGGACGTCAAATTCGAAAAAAAAACATAAACTCTAAGTTATTCAGTTTTCATTTAAACCATGTTCACACCCGCAACATTCATATGAGAGCCTTGTATTCCGGTTATTTTAGCCACCAGATAATCGGGGAAACCATTTGTTTTGAACTGAAACTTTTCTTAAAAGCACTTTTAATATACTCTCTGAATAACTGGGAAATGATAACGGTCTTGACATTTTTTCATAATTTATTTCAGTCCTATATAAAATAACAATATTGCATTTTAATTCTCAAATAATCTTTGTTGTTAGATTTCAACATTCTTGTGTGTTTGTTTGAGGAATACTTATAATAAATGAGACAGCTTGTTAGCCCTTTAAAGACCGAACTAACTTACCAACTGACTTTATTACTATTATGTGCTATTTATTTTACCACTAATTAAGAGATGAAACCTGAACCCGAATTATGAAAGAAAACCCGAAAAAAATTGCGTTTAAATGCATTTTCAAATATGTTCCCAAATTGGAACACGCCGCGTAATTTTGCTATTGCTTGAAAAATAAGTATACGCTTGACCAAAAAACTAAGTTTAAAAATGTAATATGTATATAAATCTTTTGAATATATGTCCTCGGACA
Organism: Ischnura elegans; assembly: GCF_921293095.1. NCBI lineage: Eukaryota > Metazoa > Arthropoda > Insecta > Odonata > Coenagrionidae > Ischnura > Ischnura elegans. Next base: position 56,161,298 of record NC_060251.1, on the reverse strand, counting down.
GCGAGTGTCGAGAAAAATATCAAATAAAACGTCACATTCACTACAAAGGTGATGGAAATAACTAATTTTGAAAAGGTATTATTAACGATCAATGTACACATAATTCATGTGATTCACTTTAAAAAAAATTCTGCCATACATAATTTACATGAAAAAAGTTCATGTAAATAATCACAGATCGAAATATAATTTTCATAAATTTTTATTAAAATGTTCCATATTGGGAACGTTCGACCGTAAACGGTTAATTGGAGCAAAATGTATTGTTTTCTAAGTGTTCCAGTAATTCGGAAATTGACTGAAATAAAAAAAATATTTCGCGGTGAGAGGGGACACAGAGAGAGGAAATGACCCATATTCCAAATTTATAAACTTCATGCGTCTGGGTCTAAGTCAGGAGTACTCTCAGCTATGCAAGCACTTCTCGTGTCGCATCACTAGGTGAGTGGACAATAATTTAATCATCGTCACAGAGTTTGTTTACATTTGTCTCCAATACTCGAAAGAGGTCTTTCCCAGACCGATGGAGGGTTCATTTTAGGCAGAGATCTCTTTGATGAGATGCCATTAGCATTTCCGCATGGTAAAGCAACTGCAGACGTGTTTCTTAATTCAAGTCAATGTAATAGTGTGTATATTATATCGGCTTGGAATGTAATTTTGAAGCGTGCAGAATGAAGACATGAGTGAAAGAGTGTTTATTTATCTTTGATTCTTCACGCTTGACTGAAAAATTTCTTGCCCAAGAGGCTTGAGTGGTCTTGAGGACGTATAAAAAATAAATAAATTGATGATGAGATGATTATGAGAATTTCCGCATTATTTTACGAATTCAGGAATTTTTTGCAGAAATTTCTTGTTACTTTTTAAAAAGTTTTTGGCATCTAAAAATCAGATAAGAACATTGAAGAGTGTGCCTTAAATTTTCTTTTCATATTCTGGAACTGAAGTAAGTGATCTGGGCAATTGCTTGGCCTCGAAAGGAGGTAGATTTTGGATGCTGAATGTAGAAAATATCTAAAATTATAGTGGAATCTCCTGAGGATGTATGAAAGTTTTCTGCAAGATGTTGACCCCTGTTAACCATGCGCAGCAATTCATCCTTTAATTGCCCAATGTGTTAAAACTCAATCTAAATGGAAGTAAAAGGTCTAATAAATTTTCTTATGAGCTTGCATCACTCCTTTTTTGTATACTCGTTTATTGCTACGTATTTGTTATTATTATTATTATATTATACAAATATAAAATATTATTCAAACCGGTTCAGTTCAGTAAATAGTTCGTTTTGGCAGTTTGGTTCTTTTTGGCCCATCTCTACAGAATATCATTGATGTTCTTAAATCCTAACATTGCTTTAACGAAGATCACCATTCCTCTCTCCTATTCGTTAGCCTTTTCATAGTTACGTATTTCTTTTCTGTTACATCCTTTATAACCTGTCCTATTAACTCATTCGGGGCCGTCCCTTGCCCTTCTTCCCTTCCTCCTGTCCTACGATTGTTTTCATCAGACCATTATGACTCATTATGTGGCCAAATAAGTTGTCCCGTCTTCTCATTAAAGTTTTTAGAAGACTTCTCTTTTCTCCCAATCTTCCCAGCACTGCCTCATTACTTACTCAGTCAATCCATTCTATCTTCATCGGTACCACCACATTTCGAATGCTTCCACTCTTGACTTCTCTGCTGCTGTTAACTTCCATGCCTCGCTCTCATAGAGTAACATGCTCTATACTTAGCATGCGACGAATTGTTTAAACCTTCAGATATCATCTTTAAAATAATAAATAAACATTTTGGTACGCACGATACGCCCTGGCAAATTCCCGCGTTCCAAATATGAAAATTTTTAACCTAAGTGTATTGCAAATTTCATGGTCATTACCTAAGTTTTAGTTGAATATTACAACGGGCATATGAAAATATCGGAGGAGGGTTAAAGATTCGTCCTTCCGATGATTTATCGCTACGATATTTTAAAAAATGGTATATTTTAGCTATCATATACGAATCTAGGGGGGGGGGGGGCACGGGGGCATGTGCAAAATTTTTTATACGGTCCCATTATCATTGCATTCGTTTTGGTACGAGGTATCCTTGTGCTCACCCCCCCTCAGAAAGAAATCCTGGATCCACCCCTGTTGGCTATCGTGGTATTGATTGTTCATTTTTCGTAAAATAAACTGTCTATTTTACCTGCGTGTGGTCTGTTGGGGTGCTTATACTCGAGCCTTCTCACCAAATCAACATCCCTTGGCTACCGCTCATTCATTTGTGACTTTAAACGTCTCAACTCTTCACTCAATGGCGCACGTGGCACCCCTAATTTATTAGTGGCGAAATTATTACTTCTCACTTCTGGAGACCCGCTCATTTTTTACCGTTTGTCTTCCACACCATCTGTCTAAAGGCGACGTGAGATAATAAGCTGTCTGGGTCGGATCCCACAGAGAGGCAGATTTCAAGGTTCAGCGCATCTATTCGGCCTATTCATTCCGTAAGCCGTTTCTTTCCATCGGGAAGTTATGAAGTTTTTTTTTTTACTTGACCAGTATCGACTCATCTTGGCTCTTTAGCCTCCGGCGAACAATCGGGAGAAGGAACATGTTTATGGTGGCGAAAAAGAAAGCTACCCGATGTCTCAATTATGCGTACAACTAAAAGAGAAATATGTTATTATGAAACTTGTTTCCTGAGATTCTCTCCGGTCTTCTCACAATTTTTTTTTTCATATTAGCGTACGTCTTTCAGAGTTTCAACCGCCAACTACAGAGTTATTTCTCAAAGAGGTGAGAGTTGTAAGACGTGTATTGGTTTTCTTCTGTCCAATCGACCAAAAGATCAATCAAAACTGCTACTTTATGGGTTTTTGAATCGATGATATATTGTATAATAGATAATTTCTTTTCATCTACTGATTTCCATTCTTGCGTCCTTGACTTCCTCATTGTATATTTAGGGAATGCGTACCTAGAAATAATACTCCACGATTAATTGTAAAAAACGTAACCAAACCTTAATACAATTATCATAAGTGGCGAAATTATTACTTCTACTTTCTGGACACTACTCTACCCAAACACACCTTGGAAATTATACTCTACTGAAATATTGTGTGCTCAAAGATGTCCAAAAGATTTAAAGCCTACAATAGCTTTATTTTTTTCAGTAATAGATACTAAATGTTAATTAGAACCAACCCGTCATACCCGCAAGAGAAATAAATGTGGCCGACACATAGGTTCAAATACTGAAATAATGGAGGCACGACACAAAGATAATTATATTATTATTAAACTTGTTTCCTGATATTCTCTCTAGTCTTCTCACTACCCAATTTTCTTTTACCTATTGCCTATTAGCATAGGTACGTCCCTAAGGGCTTCGACCACCTACTATGCAGTTATTTTTTTTACAGGCGAGAGTGTTAAGATGTTTGGTTTGTTTTTTTTCCTATTCATTCGACCAAAATTCCAATAAAAACTGATAATTTATGGGCTGAAATATTTTTTTCGTCTTTATAAGTGATTTTATGCAAGGTTTAATTAAAATAAATTAGTTTAATTCCGTCCCTTTAGAGAGCTACATAAATTTTCAACAAATTATAATCAAACGCGTTCATGTGAGACACAAATGTTTATCCCGTAGTATTCACGAAGTATCTTAAAAATATCGGTTTTTACTGTCCCTAGATTGATAAAATAGGTGGAAAATTCAGTGAGTTTTTGCCATTACTGATAAAACTTCAGCATGTTACAACTGTTGCGGAATTTAGAGTTATGTAAGTTTTGACACATTACTCTACACATTACTCGAAGTCCGATACAATGCCTTTTGATACTCGTGCATATTTTAAAAATCATATACACCCCTCATTAAGAGTATTGGTGATTCAAAAGATTTGAAACGCGTTCCTTAACAAAAATATTTAGTGGTTCAATGAGAAAGGTTAATTAGAATTGGTGTTAGCTTCTAATCTTCATTTCCCTCTGCATGTTGTTCCACGTCATCTGCATGATACTCTCATGTGAAGAAATTTACCGGCAAAGGAATTCCTTATGTAGGTCTCTATTTCCCCATTGTAGGCTTGTTATCGAGGGAAACTGCATATCAGACCCTGACTTGGACACCCAAATCCAGATGGACGCTGAACGGAATTTGCCATCTTTATGAAAGTAGCCACTGGAGGCCTCCTATACTGCTGATGAAGTAAGTGACAAACGATTACTGTGCTTCTTTGTTATAATATACAGGGTGTTTCTGGAGGATTCTGCAATACTTCAGAAGGTGGTAGGGGAGACATTTTAAGCCTTTTTTTCCATACACAGGGGCCGGCAACTCCTTAGTTACTCAGCTATTGCAACGCAAACACTTGGATGAACTTCGTTGTATTGCCATGAGAACGGTTTTTCTTGGATGCCCAGCCTTTTCGACTTTTTATTTAAAACTCTGGATTTTTAAAGACATGAAGTAATAAAGTTAGGGCGAAAATGTGCGATTATAATTGTCTGAAACAATGAATATTTGAGCTTCGTTAAACGATATCTTTGAGCGAGGATCAACAATTCGAGTGCGCAATCTCACTTTTGAGATAACATACTCATTAGCTCATTTGGAATTGAATTTGGACCATTTTCTTTTTATGTCAATAACGCTTGGTCTATGAAATCCACGTAGAAGTCGGAGAAGTTTGTGTACGTTTTTTGTCCGCAACTTTACGCAATATCAAGCTACAGCACTGGGACCAAGTCTAAAATAAGTGTGCAAAGTTTTTGCGTAGACCGCATTCACAAACCCTATTCCCGTAGCACTTGGTACGACCGAGATAGACCCTAAAATGTGACAGCGCAAAATGCATACATACCGACATTCTAAAAACTTAATACATGTATTTTTTTGGTTTTCGTAAAATTGGCAGTTTATAGATGATTAATTTTTTTCACTACTGTACATTCATTAAAAAAATGGTGTAGTGAAGCCTTTTTTCGGAAGATTTTGATGTATTAAGAGAAAATGTAGTGTTGTCGTCGAAGGCTTTTGCTTCGACTTTATTTCGTACCTCCGTGAAATACTTTACGATCAGTAGCGGATTAAAGGGAGTAATAGGGGTCAAAAACCTCCCAAATGTTGACAAAAAGTTTTGTTTTTATTAGTTTTATAGCTCTTTTTCCTTGTATAGGAATAAACTGAGTATATAAGCAAAGGCATGGCTATTAGTCCCAAACGTGAGAGAAGTTGAGTTGTATTTATCGTACAGCATACCACTCCCTACTCTAAAAAAACACGCTCAAAAATAAAATAAGCCCTATCTCTAAACTCTCCCTTGGACACAAAATCCTTTGAACTAAAATAATTACTCTCTATGCAAGAGACGATCTAATCATTGAATGTAGGAGTAGGATTAATTTTTTTCGTGCAATTCCATGCAACAAAATGACTTTTTGGTCAGTGAAAAATTCAACTACGACGAAAGCTAATGGTTACGTGGCGGCGAGGTAAAGTCCTCGCCTACCAAGCAGAAGGTCGTGGGTTCGATTCTCGCCTGGGTAAGTTACCCCTATCCAGGGCATGGTTTATTGTGTACGTTAAATTTTTTACATGTTTTAACCCCGATGTAAAAGGCAGTATAAAGCTGTTTTCGGTGGTATGGAAATAAATAGTCAATGGGGCTATTCCATAATATCCGGACCCAATTCATGACCCCCCGTAAATATGATGATGATTTGCCCCTGTCCACGATGATGGAAAATGGGGAGTGTCGATAGTTGATGGTGGATTCCACGTATGGCTGCTGGCAGGGAGACGAACGAGGCTGTATTTCGAAGTCTCCCAGTATTGAGCCAAACTAAAAGGTCGCATCCCGCAAGAGTTGCCGCGGCGACTTTGGAGTCGTGAAATGCCTCCCTCGGATCGGCGACAATGGATAAGAATGTGGACAATGCGTAACTAACGAGCAGCCGTCAATGCAGAAGGGAGGGGTCCATTCTCACGGTTACTGCCTGCTTTCGGATTGTTTGGCATTGCATTCCTAGTATAATCCTGCCAACCAGTCTCCATGGAGAACTAGGAGAATGTAGGGACGATGGTGTTTGCGGAATTTTTCATGTACCAACACTTTGACCCCGATACTATTGATAACAGCATGTTGATAATGCTCTTACGGTTGATGAAAATACCACACACTCCAATAGTGAACAAAACAGCAGCAATTATCAAAAAGTGATTTAATCCTATTTCCATTCTACTCCTTTTCCAAATTTAGCCTTAATCAATTTTACAGATGAAGATTGTGTCAATTGCTTTAACACGTACTGTTTTCTAACTCCTTTTTTCTTTTCCTGCAAAGTAAGAGCAATTGCACCAACAATTGCAACAAGCAGCAGAATACCAGAAAGATGAAAAGCGTACATGTAGTCAGTGTAGAGCAAATTACCGATAGCTTTCATGTTATTGTTATTATAGTTTATAACATTGCTTATATTCGGTTCTGAACTGCGAATTACAAAGCTGATGAATAGTTAATAGAGCTGATGATTGTATTAAATGATAAACTTATGAAATAACGATGTAATCTCGGACACAAAAGTCTTTCAACTAAAAAGACGAAAAGCCTTTATTCAAGGGAAGAACTAATCATTTAATACAGAGTGGGCTCACGAGTATTAATGTAATAAAATAACTTTTTCGTGAGTTAACAATTCAAGAACTGCGTAAGCTGATGGTCAAACATACAAATGAAAATTTTACCAATGGTTCTCTACAAAAAGTACAAACAAACACGTGTTTCAACGCTAGAGTATCGTTATCAGTTCTACACTAGCATGTGATACAATTGATATATGAATTAGGTTCGTAAATTTTTCGAGGGCGGTTTTAAAATCTCTTAAATAATTTGAAATCTCTACCAATTAGAAAAATCAGTCGATGCGAAATTTTATGATTGCATAAGCTCTAAAATTATTCTATAGATTAAAATTATCTACAAAAGAATTAGAGAAGAAGGAGATTAGAATATCCGTTTGATACTCTGGTGGGTCAGTACACCAAATAACGCCGTGGCTGCATTTAATGTATCTTTAATTTCCGTTAAATACGTTGTGCCTATTGCGTTATTTTATGAAGGAGGTTTTTTGTGGATCAAGTGAAATGAAGAATTATGTGATAATTTCTGTATTGAGCTTGAAATGACTTCATGAATAAAAAATGAGGCTTTAATTGTAGATGAATCGGCCCTTGGAATACGAAAATATTAGTATAAATCGGACAAATTGATTGGTGAGCACCCACCGACGAGATGGAGGACAAAAATCCTATCCAAATCTTTGTAATGAATTGGATTTGTCTATACAATTTTGTTGCAAGAGATGACTCTGTTGAAGGACGCATTTTTAGAAAGGATTTCTGTGAGAAATTTTCTTTCGTTGGAGTGTTTGAAACACACGTTTAGTCACCGAGCAACTAGAGTAACGAGTCATGAGCAGGTTTCTCTTGGGAGATAGTCCTGGATGTTGACAGTAGCAGAGAAGTAAAGAGTGGACGCATTGGAAATGCGGTGCTACCGAAGAACGAGTAAGATAAAATGGATGGACGGAATAAGGAGGGAAGTGCTATGAATAGTGAGAGAAAAAATAAATTTTCCAAACATTCTGAAAGACGAAAGAGTTTTCTTACGTTGGAAGCCGAATTACCAACGATGGACGAAGCAAGAAAGCAATAGTCAGTAGAATAGCGCTGGCGAAGAGGGCTTTCTACAAAAATAAGAATCTTCTTACAGCTGAGATTACTAGCATAGAAGTAAGGAAACAGTTCATCAGATGTTACTTGTGCAGCACGTTTCTCTGTGGAAGCGAGGCTTGAATGTTGACAGCAGCAGATAAGTCAAGAGTAAAAGCGTTCGAAATGTGGTGCTACCGAATAATGATGAAGATAAAATGAATCGGCCGAGTAAGTAATGAGGAAGTGCTGGGTGGAGTGAGAGAAAGGAGAAGTCCTCTAAAAACATTAATGAGAAGACGAGACAATTGTAATTGAAGTGGAGACAATTGTAGAAGGATATGAAGAAGGTAAGAAGGGTAAGGGGTGGCCTCGAATGAGTTACATAGGACAGTTTATAAAGGATGTAAAAGAGAATTAATTCCTCACTGTAAAAAGGTAAGTGGATAGGAGGGAGGAATAGAGAGCTACGTTCTGCTAAATTTTTTGCCCATGGATTTCTTCAGCTTCAATAGAAAAAAGAGTGATATTCAGTGTCTGCCCCTGCAGCCAAGAATCAGGAGATAAAATCCCTAATCGCGAGGTCTTTAGGTTATATATAGGTTATATATAGATAGGTTATGGTGCGTGGTAAATTTCGATCTATTAAATTCTTCGATTGGAAAATTTACATCTATTAAATTCAGTTCTGTTGAATACGGAGACGTATCAGTATTTAAATATTTAAAAACATTTATGCTGTTTTTCGTACTAGCCTTGTAAAGTTGGGGATTTGAGGTAATTTGAGCTCTAGGATTACAATTTCGGTCCGGGATTTTGTTTTCTTCGCGTCCACTTGTAACGCCCGTGAAAATTGCCTAATAATCGCGGCTTCCCTCAGTGGAACCACTAATTAGGAAATTAAAAGTCACTTTGCGCATCTGACAAATTTATTCTCGACCATGATTTCAACAATATTACATTATATCTTGATAATTTGTATGGTATCGTTCATAAAAATTGAATTTTCATTTCCTCTCGAATATTATTTACTCTAAGGTCCTACCCACGCGTCTGGAGGAAGAGAGAGAAAGGAATCGTTTTTCTTTTCTTGTCGATGAGCGGTGGTCTCGCCTGGTCGCACTTTCATCTTTGCGCGTTCGAGGACTTCCCACTCCGGCTACCTCCCACCTGACGCCCCACACCACCGGGTCTGTCCGAGCAAATGGTCGCTTATTACGCTCTCGGATCGCTTTGAAAAGGTGATGATGACTCGCTGAGCTCTTCCTTTTGTTCGTTGGAAAGGCGAGTGAAGGTATCATCGCGTGGCGTTTGTCCAGGCTACAGTCTAGGTAAGATAAGATCTATCTTATAACCGTTCACAGTCCAATGTTCCCATTATGGAACTGATATGTAAAAATTCATGAAAACTATATTTCGTATCTGTGATTGCTTTTATAGCTTTTTTTATGTAAATAAAGTATGGAAGTATTATTTAAAAAGTGAATTGCATGATCTCTGCATTCTCTATGGGTTAAATGAGCATTTGTTACTGGAAAGCGAATTGAGAGAAAAATATGAAATAAACAGGACACTCACTACAGAGGTGATGAAAATAACCAACTATGAAAATGCATTATTATCGAACAATGTGTACATAAGTCGTGCAATTCACTTGTAGGTTCGAATATTTTCGCGGCTTTGATTATATGATCTCTGCATTCTCTTCGGGTTTTCACCGCGTCCGTTGTGTTTTGGCGACAACAGTTTCACTGACATTGCAGTCAGCGTCTTCAGGTTGAATATGTTCAAGGTTGAAGGTCGAAGGTGTCGGAACTGTTGTCGCCAAAACACAACGGACGCGGTGAAAACCCGAAGAGAATGCAGAGATCATATAATCAAAGCCGCGAAAATATTCGAACCTACAAGTGAATTGCACGACTTATGTACACATTGTTCGATAATAATGCATTTTCATAGTTGGTTATTTTCATCACCTCTGTAGTGAGTGTCCTGTTTATTTCATATTTTTCTCTCAATTCGCTTTCCAGTAACAAATGCTCATTTATTCAAAAGTTCAATGAATAATACATTGTGAAAAATAGTTTTTTGGTCAAGTTATATTTGTTTTTCAAGCAATAAAAACCTTTTTTGGCGTGTTCCCATTTGAGAATATGCTTGAAAACGCTTCGTAAATTTTTGTTCGGGTTTTATTTCATAATATATCTTAATTAGTTGTTAAATAAATAGGTTTTTCCAAAAAAAATATAACAAGTCAGTTAGTAAGTTCCGTATTTAAAAGGGTAAATTGAGCTGTGGGGCGAAATATTCGCAGAAATTTTCAAGGAAATTTGGGGAAAATTCAACGTAACACCGTAGATTCGAAATTGAGCGTGAAATGAGGGAATTTGATTTGAGGAAGTAGAGAATATAAAATTCGTTATTCTTCACAAAAGGTCTCAACAGATTCACCATGGTCACTAAAACCTAGTCTTACTCATTTTACTTAAATTTATTACGCTGTATTGCTTAACAGCTGGCGCTTATAGCCACCAAGTGCTTCCACCGGGTTGCGGATGGTGAGTCAACCTCTAGATATACAGAAGCTAGCTCTGATACTATCGAGTTTACTCATCGAATAAGTAGTCGTGGGCAAAAAGTGAAAAATTTAATACATAAAATGCTTACGAACAGATTTATGTTACTCCCCATACTTCTTTCACTTTGAGATTTTTAGATTTAAAGGAAATAAACTTGCCAATTGAATTATATAAGCGAAACTGCTTGTCAATTAACTCACAACAAATTAAAAAACTAAATCATGCTAGCAATTGATAAAGTTTATTCAGGCTTCCTACCAAGTTAAAATACAGGCATTAGAGGAAAGAAATTATCCACCAGATGCTACGTATGTTTTCTGTATGAAAGCGACGCTTGGATGTTGGCAGCAGCAGAGAAGTCAAGAGTGTAAGCATTAGAGATGTGGTGCTACCGAAAAATTATGAAGGTAAAATAGATCTACCGGGTAAAAAATGAGGAAGTTCTATGAAGAGTGGGAGAAAAGAAAAGTCTTCTAAAAACCTTAAGCAGAAGACGGGATAACCTTAGCAGCCCGCATCATGAGGAATGATAACCTGATGAAAACAATCGTGGAAGGACAGATGGAAGGGAAGAATGGCATAGGACTGCTCTGAGTTACATAAGGTAGATTATTAAGGATGCAAAAAAATTAATACGACACTATGTAAAGGCTAGGAGATAGGAGTGAGGAATGAAGAGTTGCATCAAACCAATATCACGATTGTTGATTATGTTGATGATGATTACCCAACAAATCGATAATTCGTTTTGGTAAAATTAATTAAACAGTTCAATCAGTATAGTGAGATTAATACGTAGTAATTAAGCGCTAATGGAGATTATTAATTTGGACGAGTTTGAATTGGTTCGAAAATATATTTAAAATTGTAAAAAGTGCCACAAAACGCTATAGATATTTAAAGAAGGCCAAAGAGTCAGTGAAGATATTTTTGAGAAATTTTTGGATGTTGAAAGCTGTGATATTCTTGGAAAGGTGTTAGATGATGTTGGAGGGGAATAGATGAAATTTTTTGGGAAAATGAAGAGAACTTGTAACTGGAAGGCCGATGAAAGGATAATTTTCTAGAAAAAGGCGTTAATTCAGGGCTTTATTTCTATAAGACATCCATAAAGATTTGGATTAGGCATCGGATAACGTTCAGCAGCCACTTCTACGTCGGAGATAACTCTGCTCAGTATAATGCCACCTCAAGGGGAGAGAGAGCTGGGTCCTTATTTATTGCTGTAGAACGCGTGTTTACCGATTTCCTTCGGGTTTTGAAATAGGATGAAAAAGAGCGATGGAAATAAATCTTATTCCGATCCAAACACCAAGATTCAAAAACTGTTGCTACCGTTGAAATCTCCAGACGGAAAATATCTACCGTTAAACCGGCGAAACCTGAAACCCAATGAGAAAACTCTGTTATGGCATATATCGTCGTATAAAAAGCATCTTTCTCATAAAATACTGAAGCTCATATAGGAAAACGTGACGGATATTTTTTTCAACAAGTCTTGGTATCTCGCCGCGACCGTTCTGGAATTTAGCAATGTAGCGTTGGTAATGAAAGGTACACGTGATCAATGACGTTAGATCCAGGATGTACGAAATTATTATATTTATATGCTGGTTGTTTTACGAGGAAATTGCAATACTTCAGGAGGGGTTAGGTGAGACAATTTTTTTGTCCATGAAAATTATTTTTGTCCATTGTCCATCTAAGATGCATAAATCGCAAAAAAAGAAAAATCAGGACTGGATTGAAACAAAAGTTTTCAAAAAAAATTCTTTAAACCAATGAGCAATGATGTAAGTATAAAACATGTAACTAAAATAATTTTTCTTAGCAAATAATTTATAAAAACGCTGTTATAGTTTTCCTAAAATGTTGGTTTCATGCTTAAATTTTAAATGATGAACAACATTAGCTTGCCCCCCCCCCTAGTTTTGATTCAGGGTACGTCGTTGTTTGCATGACAATTGAATCCATATCAATCAAACATGGCAATATTGTCCATACACAAAAAAACACTCTGAGATAAAGCTTCGTTTTATGTGGCAAACTCGCTCTCGAAACTAAATCGTAACTTGAAGCGTTTACGTGGTGGAAGGCCTCCATATTATAACAAACACTTTGTTACTTACACAAAGCATTTATAAAAATTTCTGTGACTGATTTCGGCTGTTACACAGTATCAAATACAGAAAATTCATTCTTCGAAAAATATTTCTAGTAAATTTTTTTTTCTCTGATGCACTAGGTCCCACGAAGGACGCAAACCCGGACAAAGCAGCTCTAGCAACTTAGTTTCTGAGCTATGGCGACGTAAACAGTTTATGGATACACTTTACTGTGACCATGGAAACGGGCTCTCTTGGGTATCTAGCCCATTTGACATTTTACTGAATGCTTTAGATTTTTAAGGATGTAAAAAAATTAAGATCTTTCGAAAATTTGCGATAATAGTAGTAGGAAATAATTAATATTTGACCTTAATTATAACGAGAGCTTTGAGCAAATATCAACAATGCGATTACGCAAACTCACCCATTTTGAGATTAGAGAAAGGAAGAGTTGCGAGCCCATTTTTATGGACAAAAAATGCTTAAAATTGTCTCCCCTACCACCTCCTGAAGTATTGCAGATTTCTCCTAAAACACCCTATACTTTATAAACTTCCCTGTTTACATCCTTGTGCATTATTCTTTTCAAAGATGGTACATAATCACATCTTTAGCAGACCTGTGATCAGATAAAATAATGAAGCTCATATTGGAAAACGAGACGGATTTTTTTTCAGAGAAGTCTTGGTATCCCGCTGTGATAGAGCTGATGCTGTGTTGGTAATGAGAAATGCTGAACGGTAATTGATGATGTTTGCACCAGGATAAAGGAAATCTTATTTTTATATATTACAAACTTTTCTGGCTGCATCCTAGTACATTGTTGGTTTTACGATAAGGAGCTGCATTTTTCTCATAAATAAGATGAATATATTTTGCCGTAGCCATTGTCCCTAGTTTATTTTTATTTAACCCACAAGGTCCTACAAAGTGCGATAACACGTTTAAAACAAGTTGATTACCAAATATTTTTCTTAATATTTTTGGATTAACCTCAGAACGTAGAGGTATAATAGTATGTGAATAATTTTTCTCAATATCGTCATTTGATGCTTAACTTCTTTATATGGTATGTTAGCCTATTAAGTAGGAAGAATTATATTTTATTATTATCTTACATGGATTTCGTAATTTAACTAATTTACTATGAGAAATTAATTTTTTTCTAATTAATTTCTAAGTTTTTTGTAATTTCCCATGCCTGTAATTTCAATTATAAAAAACTTTTCCATATTATGGTCAGGTTCGCTCCGAGAAGAAAACTGTTTTCATATACCTGTTGGTGTTATTCCAATTAAAGTGCGTGGCACTTTCTCTAAAGTCCTTGAAAAAAATACGTTACAGTCACATAACTCTGGCTCCTGATCGCATGCTGAGCGATTCAGCCTTTGAAATGACATTGATTAGGATTACCATTGCTAATATTTTCCATAAACTCATACATTATGAAACACTACATTCCCGCAGTTTTGTTTTTTTCTACTATAAAAAACTACTTGTAAATTTTAATAGAAATCCATCCAAGACTCCGCAAGTTAATGGCAATAATTTCCTCAAATCTGAGTCACTTGAATTAAATTTTCTGAGAAGACTTACGCAAGTAGCCCCCGTGATAATGATACTGAATCGTCGATTAATATCTCATATGGATTTCGTAATGTAACTAAAGTTGCGACAAGTAATGACGTTAAAACTTAAATATATGCTGTTTTAATGAGTTTCGCTGGATTTTCTGCTAGTAATTCTAAAACAGTAGCTCGTTGTAATCTTGTGTGATTGCAAAGTCAAATGTTAATTTCAGGAGTTGAGAGGGAATCGCCTTAAGAGACGTACGGTAGACACCTTCATGACCTGAGGAATCTTACCCGAAACTGTTGCCCATCAGCCAATCGACGCGGAATAAAACCCGAGAAAATACAGAGATGTCTTATCCCTCTTTTCTAATTATTTTTCATTCTCGTAAAGACATCTGACGTAACCCACCCTACAATTACCATTATTTCCTAATCAATTATCATCATCCCAAGACATGCCATTGAGTTGCCCCTCATCCTATCTTTTCATCAATACATTTCGTCCCCCCAGTACTTAAATACCTCTACATTTCAATGGCTTTTCAATTCATTTACCCTCTCTTAATCTTGAAACTCGAAACCGCAGAGTACACAAGCTCTCTACTATAAGTGCCACTCGTTAAGCCAAGAAGTACCCTGTTCCTCCGCGTGAAGACTCGGCAGTGATACCTATATTATCCGAGGCCACAGCCTTATACGCTTATAGCTTGCAATATTATTTCAGGTCCAGCAGAAAGGTCGCTCACAGAAAAAAATTATATTTACACAAAATTAAACGGAACTAAGGAATTTGTCTCCCCGTTTTATTAATGTTTTTCATTTATATTCCCGTACATCTGAATGGTATTATAGGGGACTGTGATTCACATTAATTAGACTGCTCCCCATGAAAAAGAGAACTTAAGTTCTTGAAATGTGTTACAGATATGTGATTCTTAATCCTTTTTTTAAACTGAGTCACAGTTTTTCAATTGAAAGAATTAGAAATTTGTTAAAACTTCAAAGAAAATGATTACAGGCTGAACTAGCTTCTAGTCTGACTGGTTATTTATCTCTTATATGGTTGACTATTTATGCGTTATGCACTTAAACCTCCGACAAAATAAATCCTGGTAGATTAAAATACTATCGTAGCAAACCATCTCTACAACTTTGTTGATGCCTATAAACAATTTTACCTGAAAAAATTATAGTTAAAACGGTTATTGTTGGTATTTGCACTAACTTGAAATGATTCTCATAAAAAATAGAAACCTTGTTCGGAAGTACATTGGTCAGCACAGGCTTCTTGTGATTTGACGCCGACTTGGGTAGCCTGGTTCGATTCTACTTCAAAGAAAATGTGATTTCTAAGTGGGAATAATAGAACGGACACAGGAGTCAGGAAATCAGTTAGGAAACTACGTTAGGCAGGTGGCATTGCACTATGAAGATTTCTTACATTGAGTGTCTGAAGACTTCACTCGATATGTAACCTGGGACTATTAGGTCAGAAGCCAATATGTATAATCCATTCACCAGGCTACCTCGCTCACCTATTAATTTCAGGTAAATGATACTTTACTTTCCCTGAGTATAAGTGTAGTGAAAATTCTCGGGTCTTCGACCGAGTAAGTGGATCTATTTCTCTCGAAGTTTGCATCATCGGCTCGATCATCGTCACAGTTCCTGTTGATCATCACTGAGTGGCTGATCTAAACCTCACAAAACTTGAAATCACAAACCCGTTGGAAGCCCCGATAAAATTTCACTCATCTCCAGATTATCTCATGTTTTCCTAGAATCGGATTTTAATTTTTAATTTTAGCCAAGTTTTAACCTAAGATAACTTCGAAATACTCTCAATCCATGATTTTGAAAACTAATCTATGAATTTCAAAGTTGAACTTTCGCTGTTGAGTATATGCATTGCCTATGATAACGCTGAACTGTTTATAAGGGTGCAGAAACATTGACACTTAGGAAGGAGGAGGAGTGAAGACTAGAGACTTTCAAAATATGGGTGTGGGAAAGAATAGAGAATGTCAAGGGGATGTCAAGGATGAGGACCGGCAAAGTGTTGGACATGGTGGGTGAGGAGAGGCAGCTTCTAGATGAGATACGGAGGGGACAGAAGGTATGGATGGAGGGAGTACTTAGCGGGTAGGGGATGTTGAAAACAGTGTTAGAGGGTAGAATGTTAGGTAAATGAGGGAAAGGAAGGAAAAGAATAGGATTTTTAGATAGAATGAAAGGGAGTAGGCTTTATTGTGAATTGAAGAGGGAAATGGTTGATGGGGAGGAAGGACCTCTGAATTCTTCTCAAGTACTCCATGGAAACCTACCTTAATCGCTAGTATACTTTAATAATAAATATGATCGCAAAACGACGAAGTGCTAGACATGGTGGATGAAGAGAGGCAGCTTCTAGATGAGATACGGAGCAAACAGAAGGCATGGGTGGAGCGGATACTTAGCAGGTAGGAGTTGAAAACAGGGTTAAAGGGTGTAATGCTGGGTAAACGAGGGAGCGGGAGGAAAATAATAAGATTTTTAGATGCAATAAAAGCGAGTAGGCCTTATTAAGGAGGAAAGTCCATGAACGAAGGAGAGGCTGCCTACTTCTTATTTGAAGACCTACTTCTCCATGAAGATCTACCCTAGACGGCAGAAAACTTGAATATAAAACTAAAAGCACAGGTCTATCTTGAAGTCGTAATTTGCAACCCCAGTGAACCCATTGCCATGAGTACAACACACGCGATGACATCCCGATAAAATGTCTGGAGGACTTCAATTTCTCTTGCCTCATCGGTGACACCATCAGAATCATCAGTGGTCCAGTGGTTAAGGTGGTCGTCTACGGTACCAGAGTGCCAGGGTTCGTTACCCGTTTGGGGTAGAACTGTTTGGCCGGCCTCAGTGGCGCCATCCCCGACTGCCAACATAGAGGTCGTGGGTTCGAATCCCACATGGGTGGATTTATCACCATCCAGGGCATGGATTGTTAAACAAATAAATTGTAAGAAAGGACTAAATAGTCCTAAATTCACTTGAAATAATGACTTCGACATTATTATTATTTTTTATTATTGTATCACTACCTCGTCTATTTCCGGTTCTCCTCGTATCCACTCTTTTTTATTCAGTAGCGTATTTAAAAAAAATTACAATGGTATTTGCACTTGTAATGAAG
Organism: Ischnura elegans; assembly: GCF_921293095.1. Classification (NCBI taxonomy): domain Eukaryota; kingdom Metazoa; phylum Arthropoda; class Insecta; order Odonata; family Coenagrionidae; genus Ischnura; species Ischnura elegans. Next base: position 56,144,147 of record NC_060251.1, on the reverse strand, counting down.
CATATTTTTAAGAACCCTACTATTTATAAACGTAAATAGCGTTAAATTCTTAAATGTTAAATTATTTTTCCTAAAAAAATCAATAAATGAATCCTATCAGGAATGGAAGGCGGTCAGAAAAGGCTGAAGGCCCACTAGACATGGCGATAGAGGAGGACAATGAAGATAAGATGGACGTACAAGGTAAAGAACGAAGAGGTATGTAGAAGAATAGGGTAACATAAGAAATGATGGACCATAGTACGCCTGATAAAAGCGCGGTGTATTGGACACGCACTGTGACACATAGTTTGCCGGCCTCGGTGGCGGCGGGGTAACGTCCTCGCCTGCCGAATAAGAGGTCGCGAGTTCGAGTCCCGCCTGGGTAGGTTTCCCCGGTCCAGGGCACGGTTGTTCGTGTAAGCTTAATTGTTACATTTCATGAAAAATTCCGCAGTGTAATTGATAGTTAGAATGTTTTAATAATAATAATTATGTGATCGCAGGGGATAATAAATAATGTTTAAGTCCACCAGTGGCGCAGCGAGGGGGGGTTTTGGGTGATAAAACCCCCCCCAGAGCTCAGAGAAATTTTTAAGTTTAATCCATTTTACTTATTTGGATCAGTATTACTTATAGAATAGTGTTAGGATTTATCAAATATCCCTCAGAAAGCTGTAAAACTCGCCATTTTGAACCATTATTCTTCAATTTTTTCTGGAAGAGGGCCCCCGCAACTCCTACTTACCCTTGTAGGTATTCAATACCCACACACCCGTAAGTATTAGTTGAACCTTAAACCTAAAGCCTAAAACCTCCCCAAGCCTTAATTCCTAGCTGCGCCCCTGAAGTCCACACTCACCTCGTCCGCGATGCTTCCCAACTCAGCCGCGGAGGGCGCCTCGTCTGCCCGCTTCCCTCACCACTCCACCACCACTGGCGCCTGGCGTCTTCTTCCTCGTCCCCTTTATAAACACAAGGGTCTCTCACGGGTAGAGGCGGGGGGAGAAGTCCAAAATTGGCGGAGGAAGAGGAGGCGAACTCCACTGTCTCTCTCTTTCTCTATATCAACAGGGAGAGAAAGGTGCACTGATTCACCTCGAACACTCTCTCGCGCACTTTGTTTTGGGGATGGCTGGTGGAAAAAAAAATCGTGGGCGGACTATTTCTTCCTCTTGGACGCGCGTGTTGGTGGTGGTATAAAAGGGGAATCCGTAGTCGCCTCCCGTCTCTGCGGAAGACTTTCTAAGACTCTCCATGTTGTCGGTCGCGTGGCCCACTCTTATAGGGTCCATCCCCCCCCCACCCACCCGCCTCGCTCTCTCATCTTCGCACGTGACCCAAGCCTCGCGAAAAGGCAGCGCGGGGCGAACCGTGTCGATTCGGCGGCGGAGGAGTGATGCGAGGTGGGGAGCATTCCTGCACCGGAGGAAGGGATGATCGCTTGCAGTCGGCATTGGGTCGGAGGTTGCGGGGAGGCTGGTCGCTTATTTGTTTTGAATTCATTTAGTGAAGCGTCCAAGCAGGGGTGGTCTGACCAGGTCGACTAATCGACGATCGATGAGAGCCCCGAAGTTAGGGGGCCGCGATGCTAAAAATGGGTGATTTAACGAGACCCATATAATTTGATGGTTTCCCAGCGAATAATCTTGGTACACTCTTCGCGGATTTCCCATCGGGTTAAATAATCCATGTTAGCCAACGTGTCGAGCTCCATCTAGGAGCTCATCCGCGGAGCTACTGAATGTAGTTTGTTTGCCGACTCTTCTCGGGATTCCCACCGGGTTAAATAATCCATTTTAGCCAACGTTTCGAGCTCCAACTCGGAGCTCATCTTCGGAGCTACTGAATGTAGTTTGTTTACCGACTCTTCTCGGGATTCCCATTGGGTTAAATAATCCATGTTAGCCAACGTTTCGAGCTCCATCTAGGAGCTCATCCGCGGAGCTACTGAATGTCGTTTTTTGCCGAGTTCCACAAACTTCAATGAGCAACGAAATAGCTATAGTACTAGCCAATGTCATAGACCAAGGGGACTGAATAGAGGAAGCCCAATTCCATCCAATTTTAAGCTGATCTATGTTGCCACTTCGGTCGCATTTTAATCGGCTTTAATCGGTTTAGATTGCTTGAACAATTGAGAATGGATATCTTTAAGAGCGACACAGAGAATATAATATTAGGGCCACACTATTTTTCCAGGTCCAATAGAAGCGATAAATTAAGAGAGATGTTTTGCCGAAAGGATAGATGCGAATTCGTCTTCCCCCGAACCATAAAGGACTTTAATAAATGCTAGTCCTAACTTCGTTAGAGCACTTCATTTTTTTAAATCTGTAAACGGCTGTGTCCTAACACCCTCTGCCACACGCCTTTTAGGCGGCTTGCGAGGTATTATGTAGATGTAGATATGTAGATGAATGTCCACGGCTAAGTGATTAGTGCATGACGATACACTTTTTTCGGTATTTAGCATTATAATGTTTGTAATTGCGAGGATTAGTAGATGAAATCATCATATATGCATAACTTTCGGTTAACACCCCATATTTCTTCGTAAACACCGATCTCACGAAATTTCCATGTCATAATACATTTCCGGGCATGCGATTTCCTAAAATTTTTCTGAGGAGGATCCCTGGATATCCCGGTAAGGAGGGCCTCATAAGGGCCCTATTAGCCCTAGCTGATGGTCACCGATCACCCCCGGCTGCCCCTGCGTCCAAGAGATCTACATACTAACCCTCAAGCCGCCTCAATAAGCGTACCGCGGGGGTTGTTAGGACAGCTAATAAAAAGGAAATGCCGAAACGAAGTTTCGCCCGATGAGGACGTTTTGTATTTTTTTGCTACGCATTACTTGTTTAACCTTAAAGTATCGCATTGAAATATTTTAGGCACGAACAATACACAGCATTTTCCTTCGTCTCAAATATGAAAATTTTCACCTGTGTGTGCTGAAAATTTCATGGTCATAACCTAAGTTGAAGAGGACCTATTATGTCAGAAAAATGTATATAATAGGACCGAGAAAGGGGGAGTAATGCATCCTTTTGATGGTTTATCGCCACTATATTCATATACATCTACATGCTACCCCCAAGCTGACTAAGAGAGCGTATGGCGGGGGGTGTTAGGACACCAGCCGATTACATACTAAAAGCAAATGCTCTAACGAAATTATGGCTGGCATTATTTAAGTCCTGTATTGTTCGGGGAGAGACGATTTCCTATCCGTTCGGCAAAATATCTCTCTTAATTGCTCTCCACTAAAATATCCTATCATGTAGCCTTTTAAAAACTAGATAACTTTTTTTACATTCTTCATCACCTGCTCAATGTATCTATCCGAATCAGAGGAGGCTCAACCGATCTTTCTATACAACTGCCCATCAGCGATGATTTTTATCAGACCACGTCACGAATAGAGACTGCTCAAGGGGAAGTGATGCGCCCTCTTAAGCCTAATAATACGACGCAGCGAATTTTATGCCTATAATCTTGAAGTTTTCACAGAATATAGAATAGATCCTTATTATCGATATGATATAGTATTTTCTTAGATGTGAAATTTTTAAATTTGAGATTAAAGAAATTTTTTGATTCTTTACTCTGTTTACCCTGAAAATTCCTAGATAATATTAGAAGTTGTAAACGAGTTACAGTGCATTAAAATATAACAAATGCGACTGGTCGATAGGAAGTGTTGCGCCCTCTTCATGTGTTGCTTTTTTAATGCCCTTGGGTAGAGATGGAAGAAAACTTGCCGTGAGCGCTTTATAATGATATCAATCCTGGCGGCTAGAGATATGGTATTCCATCACATTCCATCACATCAAAATAAGTCTATTTCGGTCGAAAATCTAAGACTATTTCGGTAACCATTGAGAAGCGAACACTATAACCTTAGTGAGCACTGGCGATTAGCGATGGTGATAGGAAATTTATCCCACTTCCATGCCCAACTGGATTGAAGTTTTGAGCATATTCCCTACTTGTACCTTTTGTTACGATATCAAATTTGAATCTTGGAGTGCAGGTCTTGTACCTACGCCAAGGGTATGAACAAGGGCGTACTCAGGATCAAAACTAGAAGAGAACAAGCCGTGGTCGCACAAATAATAATACAGAAAAGGTTAAGAAACCAAAATTTCAAGAAAATTATAACAGCGCTTACAATTACATATTTTATACTAATGTCACTTTCCTTGAATTTAAAGAAATTTTTTTCAAAAATTTCGTTATGAACTAAATTTACTTTTGCTTCTAGATGGGGCAGCTGCCCTCCTCCCCGCTCCCCGCTGGGTACGCCCATGGATGTGAAGCTAATCTTATGTTACTGTCTTGAAATTGTCAGCGTCTATAAAATGGACCATTTCCAGCATCTCAAGGGTAAAACATTTAGATATGAGATAATACCGAGTAAAATCTTTCCAATTCAAGATACAGGTAAATGTGGACTTTGTCCTATTCAACGCACTCTCAAAATTTCTTGATGATTGTTCAGTTGTTTAACCAATATTCATCAGCATCATCAGTCAGCCTAGAAGACTTACAGTCCAAGATTCAAATTCGATATTGAATATAGAGGTCAGGAAATGGACTAGAAACCTATTGATATGAAATTCTGGATTGTGAAGTGGAAATTGTTAATATGCGTGATTGAAAAATCTTTCAAATATTGCAATGTATTAGTTATTTGCATTTGATATTACAAACACGACTGACGGCTGAATAAAATTCGTATTTGTTATTTTTCCCTAAAGAAACTTCAAATCCTAATTCAGCTCCATGACCCATGCACCAGAGAAAAAAGATACCAGAAAACTCTCCCTTAGAGGTCTATATTCCTATTCGAGAATCCATCAGTCAGCAATCCGATGGTTGGTTGTTGAAATTTGTATAATTTTGGTGGTAATATTCATTTTTATAGGAGTTACTTTCATAGAACTTTCACCGAGTTGTGCCGCCAATGCCTATAAATTTGAGTTTTTTATCTCACATTAATTCACCAAGAGGCGTAAGAAGTCTAAGTATAGCAGTCCCCCTTGATCCAAGTGTATAGCATTCCGTTAATCTGATTGCGGGCTTAAGTGCCATCAGCTAAAAACAAAATTTTCAACGACAACCGTTTGTTCAAAACTTATTAACGCAATAATGTTTACCCATATTTGTTGGAGTTATTTATTTCATGCTAATTAAAATATTAGTAAAATTATATAATAATGAGAATATAAATATTGTTTATTTCGCGGGCTTGAACCCTTTTAATCCATTATAACCCAATGTTGCTAATAAGCAACATCAAAAATGTTGAACATTTCTGCACTATTTACGAAATATCTAAGCTACGTATTATTTTTTGGTATAAATTTTAATGAAAATGTATTTAGCTGCCACGATAATTATGATTGAGTGCAAAATTGTCTAGTTTTCAAAATGAAAAAATCCTGAAATTTTATTTCCTCCAGAAGCAGCTCTGGGTTCATAAGGGTTAAAACATTACAATTGATCTATATTGCTCAATTATCACAATGTAAAACAATGTAGTTATAAATACATATTAACAGAGAATATATATTAAGAAGTATGATACATATTGGAATAGTTATTTGAAAAAGATTTAAAAATACATAAAAGGAAAAATAAATAAATTTAATAATAAAAAATAGTTAAAAATAAAAAATTAACAATTTTTAGTAATATACACTGCAATTATGTACTATAGACATGCAAAACGGACTCATTTGGGTTTGGCACAAGAAGCAGCTCACTAAAAAATTTTAGACGCTATTGATTACTTGAGTTATAAGCAATTATTCATCCGTTTAATAAATTTATTAAATTTATTTATCGAAAGAAGACTTCCTATAGTTGTGTAATGTGTCATAACCGCTAAGCATTGCATGCAGAGGGCCGTTGCTTAATAATGCCTTCGCCTTCACCAAGCAGGCGTAACGCTCCTCGACGTTTTGATCGTAAAATAGAATTGTTTTGCTCACATCGGTGAAAGAGTCGGTGAAACCTGAATATCCGAGTCACGACTCTTAAGTATGGATTCGCAATGTACAAGGGAATCGATGTTTGAACATACGAAATTGACATTTCTGGTCAGCTATCGTTTTACATGTTGAACGTGTACTCGAAGTCATTCCATACCATGGATTTATATTGACAATTTTTTTAAGTGAACATTGCGTTGTTTCGGCTCCTAAGCCGTCGAAACTCACTGATATCAGCGAGAAAAAACTGAGAAATGAGATGTTAGACCTTGCTTGTTTCATGTCTGCGAACTATCGAATAGGGAGAGGCAATTTTGAATGAATATATCGTGAAGTAACCATAAACTCGGCATATAATTACGACGGGGTAGAATATGATTAATATCGGTTTAATCAAAGTGAAAATTTAACATTTTGCCGAAAGCATCTTATCCTCATACATCGATGAAATCTCCACATTTGGTCTTAAATATCTCATTTAATGTAGAATGTTTGTGTCAACAATAATATAACTCTGAGATCAAATTTTATCGCGTGGTTTGACACTTTCCCGGCAAATAGTGTGAATGAAGTTCTCTCAGGCCAAGATGACAAATTTGGATGACTTCCAATTTCGTACCCGTTGGTAAGCCCGAGAAAATTAATTTCATAAACTTGTCTGTGTCATTATACTTGAACACAGGGTAATTGCCCTGACTCTCAAGTGCATCGAGGAGCTTAGAACGCCTCAGAAGGTGAGTGCATCTTTCATCGTTTCCATTGAAATACGCCTTCATGAAAATCAAAATGGAAAATTATAAAAATGAAGAACTTCACCATAAACCGCGGAGGTATCCGTTCTCAAGGTATAAAAATGTTTTTGTTTGAAATGGAACTGATCGGAATATGATATGTTTCTGTATTTTATGAATGATATCCATCCTAAAATTTAATTAACCTGTGAAATAGACACTAACCACTGCTTAAATTATCTAGATCATAAAACCAAATAAAGATAAATACCGGCATTCCTTCTCCATTTTTCGGCAACCCTGCTACACCGATCATGTCATCCCAGCAAGTTCAAGTCATTGCTCACACAAATTTATGGCTTTTCATTTCTTAATTCATCGCCTTCAACATTCCACAGTAAACAGACAACTTCAGGAAAGAAGTGATCACAATCAAACAAATTGCTTCAGCTAACGGTTCTTCACAAAATTAAATTGAATAATTAGTGCGGTTTCTCTGTAAATGGCTCATAATTACGACGGAATTCAATTTTAATTCTGAGCTGGTGAACTTTATAAAAATATGTTTTTATAATAAGAATTTAAAATTGATCCTAGGGGAAAACATATCGTCTCTATTAAAAACGTTACATAAATGCATGATTTTTTTATCCCAGGGTTGCAAGTTTTAAAATATGGAGTATTAAAATTGACGGTTAATAATGCCATTTAGTTGGCCTTTTAGTAATTATTGATAAAAGAGCCGATTTCCGTCTATTTACCACTTGTATACCTCGTGCTTACTCACCAGTTGGGGACAATTGATATCCATGAAGATTCCGTCTTTCAAATACAGTGAAATCTTCGGAAGCGACCACCTCTATTCAGCGGCCACTTTTTCCAGGAAATGAGCATATTTCTCTTTTCAGCAATTTATGTTCCTCGTCTTTTCTTTAAGGACCGCCTTCTATAATGGCCAGCGACCATATTTTTTCTGCTAACTGTCAAACCCCGACATACACTTCCAAAAAATACTTTGGAGTATTATTTGGGAATTGATATATTCTAAAGAATATACTTTTCCTTCAAAAACGAAGCTAAAGATAAGTTATAAAATACTGGAATGTGTGAAAGCACGGCCGCCCCTCCGTAGCTAGAAAGCAATATTACTTCATTCATGGGTATGACAGCATCTACGCATGAAATTACGATGTTAAAAAGCTCTAGCAAGTTGATCATGCGATTCAATTTCAACAGAAAATTCTATATATTTCAATAGAAAATAAATTAATTTCTCATTACGTTATTACTACTTTCTGAAATTATAACATCTCTCACCTATTTTCAGCAGCCACCTTCACCAGCAACAATTTTCCTTGTACTTATACTAAACGAACGTATTTCCCATCATTATTCTATTTAACGAACTTCAAACGTAACAAGTCCTCCTTGGTGCTTGAAGGGAGGGGGTAAGGTGGAGGATGGCGTTTTGATAATGTTGTTTGTAACGACGAAACGCATAGTGTGATAATAAAACTCAGAGGAAATATTGCAATGTCTTATTTTAATAATATTCGTTCTTGAAAATGATCCTAAACACCCATTCCTCGCATCAAAAGTTGTTTGCTAAGAAGAAACAAGAAAGTATTTAAAATTGCGAGCACTGGGGTACAGATCTGCATTAATAACGTCAGCATGTAAAGGGTTAATAAAATACGAGGGTAAACTACACAATTCGTCTTAAACTGCAACGAGCGGAAAGGGATCCCCACACGCCTTTTGCACGAATGATGATAGGAGCCGCTAGAGACCAACATGGGAGGGTACATGCGAGTCTCAGATTGCTCGAGCAATTTAGAACAGACATCTTTCGTAGCGACACGGAGGTCTTCTAAACTCACTATGTTTCTAGGCCCGTCACAAACGATAATATTGGAGAGATATTTTACCGAACGGATAATAATAGGATTTCGCTTTGCTCCTATCGTTAAAGGACTTAATTTCAGTAAAAGACTTAAAACAAAACTATTAAAATGCATGTTCTAGCTGAAGTGAGCTCTTTTTAGGGGAGTTCTTATGGTAAAAAAGTGACTAATTTCGACTATTCTATAATGCCACACACTGCCGATCGGGAAAGCAAACGAGGAGTCTTTGTGAACATAAATCCATTCCTTTGATTAGGTCTTAGGTTACTGATAGGAATGCAAATAAAATTAATTTTATTTTTCCCTTATATTTTATTTTACAAGATATTAAAATAAAAATGTAGTTTCTCGCTCTAATTAACAATCGATTTGAATCGGAAGCGCTAAGTTACTAATCTCGTGTTTTACTCAAATTGTTTTTTAATTGAGCCAGTCAAGTTGGGAAATCAATGTCAGACGTTTACGCGACTGATAAATTTAATTTTTCTCTAAATTTCAAGTGGTAAACAATAGTCAATATCTCAAACGAGCACTTTTTTAGATTACATTAAATTTTTTGATCAATGGCTGATGTTAAACCCCCCATGAGCCTAATAAAGCTGTTTCGGTGGTATCATATAGATGCAATTGACAGGCCTCTCGGCATTTGAGTGTTTGGTGGTTCCCATGGTGAATAAACTGAACATGATCCGGTTCCTCTTGACGGCTACCTTACGTTCAGCATCCTTACTTGGACCTCAAGGTTATGTTGCGGAGAGGAGTAAATTGCAGACGGAACAACTCCTTCCGTGACCTTTGATACGATTGGAGATGGCCAAAAAAATCTTCGGTACGAAATGCGAGACAGTGATATTACCTACGCATTCTGAGAAGACTGTAAGAACTCGAACGCCTCTGTGAACTGCTTATCATCAGTTGCCGATTGAGCATCAATCCATTCCCGTGATAAGTTAAATATCTCTTTGATTAATTCGACTTACTCAGGCTTCCTACCAGGTAAATAATTTTTGATCCCAAAGTTTCTGTGGTTAAGTTTACCGCCATCTTCAAGACACAAAATGACATTCTTAAAATCGTAAGTTTAATTTCATCGATTAGAAAGACATCCTGTGCCCTGAAGACGGTGGGAAATATAGCCACTGCAAATTTGCCGTTTAAAAATCCATTGACTGAAGCGAAGCCTGTGAAAACTTCCTAAATACAATGGATGAGGATAATATATATACATATGACATTTAAACAAAGCCTTACGTCGGAATTAGACCCATCATTGCCTCGGGCCTGCGGCAGGCTAGAAAACCTTTATACCAGCTCCATCAAACTCCTCTATTACGCCTCTTCGGTATGACTTCACGCCGCAACGACCCATCTAAAGTGGCCACAACAGATAACGGCATCGCTAAGATAATCGGCGCACCTTGGTTCATAAGTAACAAAAACGTCCGCAAAGAGCTAAAAAAAAATATCTCCTCTGCTTCACAGTCTAAAAACTTCACTAAATACCTTTTCTAAGGCTTTGTCCCCTACTGAAAATGAGTTACTCTCTTGTATCTGGGGTTACACATTCCTAGTGAAACTAGACCATAAAGCTCCAAAAACTGCTCTCCTAACTTCCCATATCACTTTTCCTTAAATTAACCTAGCCCGACATGCCATGGCTAAAAAAACCAATTCATTGAAACCAACTTGACAGAATGCATAGGGTAGTTTCCTTCATCAAAGAAAACGAAAGTCAATGATTGCGATTCGTTCCCTACCATTAGTGTATTCATAATATACAAATTATTTTGTTTTAAAAATCCCAGTTTAGACTTTAGACTAATGGCAATGGCCAATTTTAACCGCATTTGGAAACGGCCAGATTGGCCCCACGCGATGCCACTCCACGTGACGTCACAGGGACCTACATGCTATACGAGTAATCAGGAGTTCTACATCGTCTGAGATTACCAATGCATGCATGAGGCACGGATTTCAGGGAAACATCTCTTAATAATCATCAATTACAATTTCCTAAGGTCGGAAAGTTTCCTTCGTTTGATAAGGTAATCCTTAATCCTTATTTAAGCCAAGCGCTACCTGCTAGTAGGGTACTTTGCTACCTGCTAGCAGCCTGCATCGCAGCGGCGCACATATCCTCGCCCCAAGGTCACCTCACACCGCGGCAGCGGAAAACAGAATGACGATACACGAGCTTTTCCCAGCATTCATACTTAGCCGTCGCGTTTTCTCGCGCTTGAAATTTTTCATTTTTCATTCAATGGTGAAAAATAGATATCGTCATTTAAAAATCCAAAAGCGTGAAATTTGTACTCCAGGAGTAATATCTTTCGATTTAGGCAATAAAAAAATTATAGGAAACCACCCTTTTGATAGACAGTGACATACACAGGCAGTGATAATTGACCTCAACTAAATGCTTACGTGTGTGATAGAAAACCGGAAGCTTGAAATGCAAAGATTTGAACTTCGAAAGAATACTAATCATTTTTCGTATGATGATCTCTTTGTTGTGAAGGTAGCAAAAGAGCATTTATAAAGTTTTAAGGCAATAGTTTTATGAATTTAAGCTCAATAGTAATATCAGTGTTACTTTACAACCTGTTGAGTGTGATCACTTTGGATGGGCAATGGAAGTTGCTCTGTGGTACAATTCCATTATTAATAATTTTAATGACAAAAAAAAGCAATTTTGCTTATGAAGTGAAAGATATGTCAGTAATAGTCCCTATGCTGAGAAGCTAATTGGTGATAGTAATTGAGGTATGTCTATTACCTAGATGTTGGGAAATTCGCATGCCAGGATTTTATGCCGAAATATCATGAATTAATAGGAATCAGCGAAATGAAGTGGCCATAAGAGTTGTGTATTGTGGTACAGTGGTCCCCGAAAAGTCACGCTTGTTTCCTTCCCCTCAGTTCCTCAGTGGCAAAGATTTCCTGGAACGATAATAGTGGGAGAAGTCTTTCCATCCATTATTTATCCGATGGTCACTCCTGCGAAAGGGTAACATATATGGTTGCGAAATGGAATCGCGGTGCTCTTTGTCGTTTTGATACTTACGTTATTGAAATTTATGGCTTTTAAGCAAGCACTTACCCTTAAGGCACACGCATACCGGATATTCTTCATGGACTCTTACCTTTCACCCTGCCAGCTTAGTGGAGAAAGCTAAGGCTTGGAGTATCCCTGACGAGTCCAAGCTTTCTGCCTCCGAGAGTAGTCAAATAATTCTTCTAAGCGTAGTTCAAACGGTTGTCGTTGGTATCTTAGATCGTGGCCATATTATCGTAGTATCTACGTACATATAATACTAATTCCATGCTACTTGCAAAGACATTCAATTTGGGATTCAGTGATTTCGGAGCAGTGGAAGCATCTACAGGTACTTTACATTTTGAACCATTGAACCATTAATTAATGGCTTTGAATGGCGATACTATAATTTGTTTTAGTAATTTAGCGACTAATCATTCGTTTAATCTTGTATAACCGCCATCTTAAGCAGCTTTTTCGGTAAAAATTGACCCAAACAGGCAGTGATAATACTTGTGTCACTGATTTACCATACGATGACAACCTTATTATCCGAACAAGGAGATATACAGTTTCTAAATTTATCTTGCATTTTTTTCTTTATAACGTGATTTGATATACCTCTGGCCCGTGATATTGGCAGAAATAATATAAAGCATATTTCTTTCGATAAATTTAATTGGTAAGTTTTCTTCATTTTTCTTGGAATTCATTCTAATCATATCTCAATCAAGACTTTTGGTATTATTCATTGATTTTAAAGTGCAATGGATTTGATTTACCACTTCGCGATCTAAGGCTAATAGTCTATCTTAGGCTAATATGCGATCTTAAGTTAACATGGATGACCAGGCCGTCAGAGTAAACCTGGAGTTAACATATAATCCCTTATAGTACCCTGTTACGTGTTTTTTTCTCATTCAATAAGCAAGTTTTATTTCAGATTATAAACCTTTTGGCTTCGTTTAACACCTTTTAAATCTAAAATAGGCTTGCTAATTATATGCATAAATTACGGAAAAATCAGGCTTTTTGAAAGTCCCGTTTTGCTCCTATCCTCTGGGCAGTAAGTTCGAATTAAGCTTCAGAGATGTCGCTGCTGCACGTAAGCAGCGCTCGGACGTGGCGGAGTTCGGTACTAGGGAAATCGCTGTACGAAGCGGGCAAATTGATTGGTCATCGATGTAACCCGTTTAATTGAATTAGTGTGCTGTCTTCCCTCACTTACTTTGTGATTCAACTCGAAGGTTGCTTTGAAGAGGCGATGGTATAGTTCACCTCGATTTAAGCAACAGGTGTGAGAATATTACACGCCTATGGCTTAGGTAATTTCCCTGAGCAACCTCGTACTGCGAGCATTTTGTTTGGGGGTGTTCAAAGGCTTCTCCCGGGATTTGAATTCTGGACCACTAGATTGACTTCTACCACTAGATTAATACAGCAATATTAACGAGAAATAGATATTATAGCATTGCAGTGCCATAGCTTATGGAAATTATGCAATTAATTAATGGTTGACCGATTTGACGAGAAAAATTATAAATTGAACGATTCATTATTCATGAACCATTCATGGCTTTGTACGTGCTGTTATAATTCGTTTGGTAATTTAACCGCTAATTTTTCACATAATTTTGTATCGTCCGCTTCGTAAGCTGCATTATTTGGACAAAATTGACCTACACTGGCAGTGATAATATTTTTTCATTGATTTATCAAACACTGATAGCCTTATTACCCGGAGAAATAAATATACGGTATTTTTATTACGCTATTTACGCATCTATATACTGTTGCACATTCAATAACTGCAGACTAAATTGAAATTACGTGATTCTCCGACATCAGTATGGCTGACAATAATTTTGAATAGGCAACTGCTCTACCAATTGAAAAAATGCCCACTTTCGATTTACTACTCTCAAACCCATCTACTCATATTTTTCGGTTAGCATAATTCCATCTTTTTGAGGTGTTTCCCAGTACTTACCGGGGAGGGGATGTTGAAAACAATGTTAGAGGGTAGAATTTTAGAATGGAAACGCGTCGTTAAAATTAATCAGTGAACAATACGATAAGTTTTATGATTTTTTCGGCATGCTATTCCACCATATCTCGCCAAACACAGTTGAACTGTGTTTAGAGAGACAGTGATTAAATTATCTTAAAATATCCCTTTCAGGTATACTTTCGAATGACTTAGATGCCTAGTGATATCAATAATAGTCTATCTGTTACCGTGCGTCGTAAAAATTTATCTTATATTTCAACAATTTACTTTGTCACCGCTTTAATCATTGTTTAATCTTCAATTTTTCTCTCTTTTCAGGCAAGTGTCCCTTGTTTGTTTTGCAGATTCGTCAAGTTATGGATGGGAGAATTTCAGATGGTGAGTTATTATATATGTAGAACCCATAATAATTCGTATAATTTTATCCATCAGCGTTCTCATCACTTTATTTTCTGTCGATTGCGGCTTAGGTACCTGTGTGATTTTTTTTGAAACACTGGTTTTATCGTATAATAAAATCGAGTGCTGAGCTGTTAGGGGATGTTGAAAACAGCCTAAGAGGGTAGAATGTTGGGAAAACAAGGGAGACAAAGGAAGAGAAAATGATAGATTTTTCGATAGAATGAAAGGGAGTAGGCCTCATTGCGAATTGAACAGGGATGTACATGAAGGGAAGGGATACTGCTAGTATACTTTTTAAGTACTCCATGGTAACCTATTTTAATCGGTAGATTACTTTAATAATAATAATGAGGTTGTTCAAAAATTGTTTGAATTGCGCGGACCCGGTCACATCGAGTAGAATCTGGTTGGTGTCGCCATGTTTGTAGAGATCAGATGGTTACAGCGTAGTTTAGTGAATGCAGTTAGGTTTATTGGTCACTGCGCTACTCAGTTGTTTGTGGGGTGGTTTTTTTTTAAGTTTGATATCAATATGAGTGACTCGATCAAGGAAAGTGTCGCTGCGAAATTTTATGTCAATGCAGGAAAATCTGCAAGAGAAACTTATAATATGCTCAAGATGTCTCATAGAGATATTTTTATGAATCATGCGACATATTTCAGGTGATGCGGACGTTTTAAATCTGGCCGTCAGTCTACTGAAGTCGATGAGTGTCGTGGACATCCTTCCGCATCATCTGACGATTCCAGCGACGACAAAATCACCGGCCTGGTTCGGGAAAATCGATGTCCGATAATCGGAGAGCTTGCCGAAGACTGTGGGATATCATTTGCTTCACTTTATGAGATTTTGAACGAAAAATTGAACATTCATTGCGTTTCTTCGAAGTTACTTTCTTGTCAGATGTCAATGAGGTAATGGCGACGGGGTAAGGACTTAGAAATAGGTCAGTTGACTGGTAGTTGAGTTTACTAATTAATTTATTCCTTAGTTCATGTTTCTGAATTTTCTTAGTAATTCTAAGAGCTTTTTTTACATGTTCTACCTTCATAGGAAGGTTGCCTTCATAAGTAGGATAAAGATTTATCCCATAGCCGTCATATGTAGTGCATATGACAGCTATGGGATATGTATGTATGATATATATGTGTCATATGTAGTACATAACGTGTGCTGCATGTTAGTGGAAGTAAATTTTAATCCTCTGGTACATGTTGGCGATAGTTCACCCCCTGCCAAACACCTCTGTAGGTGGCTTGTAGGATAATATGTAGATGTAACTGACGGGAATCGTAAAAGAAGCGTTATAGGACTATTTCCAAAAGTAGAAACACCGTTGGGATGAGTTTGTGAACCGGGAAGGAGAATACTTTGAAGGATACCCAGAAATATAACTTCTGAATGAATTACATTTTGTTTTATAATGTCAGTCTACGTATTTTTTGAAAAGCTATCGTATATTATGTTAAGAGAACCACTTCTCTCAATAAAGTCACTTCTGAACTCTAGACGCTGTCGGGATTGCCAGCAATACCGTCTTTTAATGCCGCACAACGCGTTGGATACCCGCAGAAGATAAATGTATCTTACATGGAAGTAATTGTCTGTACATAGCTCCATATTAGGCATGTTATTTCGTTGAAAAAAAGAAGTTGTTGAACTTTTCCACAGTTATTTTAATGAGTATGACGGGTTTCGGCCCACAGAAACATCATCTGGTACAAGACATTACAGTATATGAGAACATCACATTTATACGTTTGAGGAATAGGTGGGGAAGGATTTCACAAGTTTGAGGAAGGGGTTGTGCAAATACCTTTTCTTTCAATATGTCGAACTTCCATTTTATCACCCCTGAAACGTTTGAATTTATGTTATTTCGTTGCTTAAATTTCCGACAGGCCTCCACTTTCGCTTGATGCATCGTGCTTGTAAGGAGCATTGGTGCTGATTCGTCTTGCGCCTGAAGCCATTTACACAGTCATGCACCACTGACAAAGGTCTCAATGGAGGCGACGACAGATACATTTCACCCCTTTACGAATAAAACAGATGCCTCCGGCGGCGAGGTGAAAATCTACCATTCAGAACTCCCGAGCCCATTTTCTACCGAAAGGGGTGCCGATGTATGGGCGATTTCTTTCATTCCCTACACAGGCGCGTATCTAAAAATTCAGGGACCTTTCCCTCCAACAATGGAATCCATTTTTGTCGTCCAAAACTTGTGTTATGCGTTTCTACTCCATTCACTCTCGTACGCGATGCGAATCGGTCTATGCATGGAAGGTCGTGAATATCCGTCGGTCAGACCGATACCCGATTCACCGAGGGTCGAAGCGTGAAGAAAAAAAAGGGTTGCTCAACCGCGATATAACGAGAAATATCGGAAAAAATCGATTGGTATCACCCTTGCGTCCGCGACAAATCTTTTTTTCCTTTCTTCTTTTACGGAGGCAGCGATGAAATGGCTCAAGGGAGAATGTGGATTTTTGCTTTCGAACAAATTTTCGCACAATAAAATATACGGTCGTTGCCTTTACAAAGGGTTGCAAACGAGACGATAAATCCACAAGCTACCGCTGGTCGTGTTTTTTTTCAAATCAAGGTTTGGGAATGAAATACACTCCGCAAGCCCTATTTTTTTTAAACGAGTTCGTCATTCAGGATAAAGCACATCCTAGGACAGACTCAGTCCGTGTGGTGGAATTAATTAGTAGGGGAGATTTTAAAAGGCCCAACTCGATTATGTAAACTTCATGAGGTGCTCACTTGATGACATCGGGCAACGGTCTCTAATGACATTTTACGAACTATCTCCAATGCTGCGCGATTCGTCAAAAACTGCTACGGGCGTACAGACTGCGTTACCCAGATGGGAGTCGCTGGAGACTCGGAGGCTGCGTGCTAGGCTTAGATTGTTTGAACAATGGCGAATGCATATCTTTAACCCTTTATAACCCAATGATGCTTCTAAGCAACATCAAAATTGTATAAATTTTCGGCTCAATTTAGGAAATATCTAAACTGCGCGTTATTTTGTGGTGTTAATTGCAATGACGAAATATTTAGCTGCCATAATAATTATAATTGGGTGCAAAATTTTCACGTTTTCAAAATGAAAAATCTTGAAATTTGATTTCTCCCAGAATCAGCTCTGGGCTATAATGGGTTAAGGGCGACACGGAGAACATCATATTGGAGACCCACTACATGTCCAGGTCCGACAGAAGCGATAAATTAAGAGAGATATTTTGCCGAACGGATAGATATGAGAACTCGTTTTTCCCCTGAACCATGAAAGACTTAAATAAATACTAGTCGTAAATTTATTTGTGAATTTAATTTTCATACGTAGACGGTGTTCTAACTGCTCACGCCTTTTTAGGTGGCTTGCAGAGTAGTGCGTGGATATAGATGTGGAATGGAGGAGACGAGGATTGGTAATCGCCGAGTTAAAAAAAAATGAGCGTGGAATTTCTAATAGTAACCTAGGTAACGAAGTCGTCAACGCAGTATGAGCGCTAGATGTCTCGTAGGTAGTTAACTGCTGTAGCAAACTTCGTCGCGTAAATCCAGCTTTGCGGGAAATGTAAACATGGAAGGAAGGAAACAATTCACTGGAACTTACATTTGGAAAATGCTGCTCTACGGATGTGAGGCATGGACAATGACTGCCGCGGAGAAATTTAGGGAAGAAGCCTTCGAAATGTGGTGCAACAGAAGAATGATGAGGATAAAATAGATCGATCGATCAGGTTAATGATGAAGAAGTCCTAAGAAGAGTAGGAGAGAAGAGAAACCTCATGAAAACCTTAATACGAAGACGGAACAACCTAATAGGCCACATCTTGAGATATGATGACCTGATGAAGACAGTCGTCGAGGGATGGCATGGACGGAAAAGGAAGACTTCGAACAAAATATATGAAACTTATAAAGAAGGAGTTGAAAAAGAAGAAATACGTAGGTGTGAAAAGATTAACTTGTGGGAGAATTGAGTGGAGAGCTGCGTCAAACCAATCCTAGGATCGAAATGTGATGCTACAGAAGAATGATAAGGATCACATGGATCGACCGAGTTAGTAATGACAATGAGTAAGTCCATGCCCTCGATGGGAGAATATCCATCCAGTTGGGATTCAAGCGCGAGACCCCTGGATTACCAGGCGAGGACTTAACCCCACCGCCACCGAGGCTGGAAAAAAAGTTGCATCGGCCGGGAATCGAACCCGGGCCGCCCGCGTGGCAGGCGAGCATTCTACCACTGAACCACCGATGCTTGTTAAATTGCTTGGAAGGGGCATGAGACACTTCGTGCCCCGAGAGGAATCCCATTCCCATAATCCTTATATGCATGGTTCTTTTATCGGTATACAAGGGCCATGCCCATTCCTTTCATCATGCGCACCAGTTTTAGCACGAATATTACAAAAGAGGATCCTAAATACGGCCTCTAAACGTGTTGTCAAGCTCCGCGCATTTAAATGGGTTTACAAAATTCGCCACTCGCGTCGCTGGCGGACAAATTAGATCCAAGGAACTTCACGGGGAACTTACGTAAAATAAGCGATTTTAACCTAAATTTAGATACTTGATGATGTGATCTATCAACTTCATAAAATCTCAATACTATTCCTCGTCGTTACAAACATTGTGCTGCAAAATATTAGAAAAAATTGGATCACATTACATTCATCACCGCTCCGCGTTCATTTTTGAAAACCGATTAAAAAGCGATCGAAGTGGCAACAGAAATCAGCCTTCTAAGTTATGAAATTGGGCCTCCTCTAAGTAATGTTCTTGAGTTTGAGTATCACAATGGCACGCAGTCCCTACGCAGAGCAGCATCCGACTTTGACATCCCTCTTTCGTCCATCCTCACATCACCCGTCCCCACCAAACGCTACGATGTGCCAGCATCACTAGCCGCGAACGCTTAGTTCTTTACCTTTCTTACCCTTTAGGGTGGATGTGAGTGGGAAGAGGCTAAACTTTTGTGTTTAATGTTGGGCAGGGGATGACACCGAGGGGAGAAAGGAACTGGTTCAATGGAAGTTAGTACGGAGTGACGAAGCAATATGAGTTCATGTAAGACCATGATATTCAGAGAGGCAAGGTCTACATGAGGCTTCTCTTCTCTCCTCCTTTTCTTGAGGCCGTTTTACACGGGGCACGAGATTGCGCAGATTATAATTGCATTAATTTCGAATTATTACGTGCAATTACTTCAATTCACGAACGAAGTTAGAATAGGGGCCATTTTTCCATCTAACGTTTATGCATTCTCGCATGCGTTGTGGGAATCCACCGTTTTATACGGCGCATTTTTTACTGCGCCTTTGAACAAGCGTCAATTGTGGATATACGTGCCCCGTGTAAAACGGCCTTAAAGCGGTGAATTGCTAAAATGTATTAGAGAATGCATGGACGTGAGATGGAAAAGTAGCCCTTGTTCTAATTTCGTTCGTGTATTCGTGAAATTGCTCGCCAAATGAGGAATTAATGCAGTTCTAACCTGCGCAATTACGTGCCCGGTGTATGTATGACGGCCTGAAGCCTAGTAGTTTTCCTTCCTCATCCCAATAGCAGACCTTTTTAAGCTTCCCTACCTCCGAAGAATACTGTCAGGATTTGTAGTATCCTAGGGAGCATTTTTGCTGGCCCCAGTGGCGCAGCGAGGGGGGTTTTGGGGGATAAAACCCCCCCAGAGCTCAGAAATTTTTTTAAGTTTAATCCATTTTACTTAATTGGACCAGTAGTAATCATAGAATAGTGTTAGGATTAATCAAATATCCCTCAGAAAGCCGTAAAACTCGCCATTTTGAACCATTAGTTATGAAATTTTTCTGGAGGAGTGCTCAGTGGGCACTGCCCACGCAAGTCCTGCTTACCCTGGTATGTATGCAATACCCCCACACCCCTAAGTATTAGTTGCGCCTACAACCCCCCATAACCTTAATTCTTAGCTGCGCCCCTGGCTGGCCCGACCGGAAGGAGGGGTTTATGGGTTTCAAATACCTGCCAGTAAGACGGGCACCTTCCCCAGGAAACGCTTTTCAATTTGTTCATCATAAAAATAAACACAGTAACCAGGTCGGCAAACCTAGGTTGAGGAAATATGAGAGGGTGAGAAGCCAAGGGGTACCAGTGATTTCTTTTTTCTAAATAGAGTTAGGTACAGAAATTAACTAAAGAAAACAAACGAGAATGGCCGAATATTTAGTAATGAATTTGATTTTTCACTCGATGTCAGCACAGAACTGAGGCTCACTCGTATCCCTTGGCAACCAATTTTTGCGTATTTCCTCTTACAATTGACTTTATCTAATCGTGCGAAAGATCCACAGAGAAAAAATTATCCGCCTTGACCGGGAATCGAAACCGGATCCCTCGATTTCCGGTCGAGTGTTTTAGCCAGTTCAGCTACCGAGGCGTCATTCTTCCCTGTGGATATTTGTGGACACTACCGGACAAGGTGTTGCTGGACTGCAGAGCATATGATGCCACAAGCAGTCCAAATTGTGCCCACAGCGCCACAGCCGGAGAGCAGGCCCGGACATAGAACACAAAGAGGTGCACTCGACCGGAAATCGGGGGATCCGGGTTCGAATCCCGGTCAAGGCGGATGATTTTTTTCTCAGTGGATCTTTCGCACGATTGTTCATTGCGGGTGACTCCCGTAAAAGTTATCACCGCGGCTAGTCCCGGTATACTTTAAACGACTTTACCTAACTCTAGTTGAGAAAAAAAATCACTTGTACCCCTTGGCTTCCCACCCCCTCATATATTCTCCAGATCCATATATTCATCCACCGGTAGTGAATCCCAAAATCCCAACCAGCGATTTGAAAATGAGTATCGCTGCGGTATTTCTTTACAGCCTGGGCCAATTTCCTGCAGCCTCGCACTTCCTATCCGCCGTTCCGCCCTGTTCCTCACACTATACAGTTACTTTTTTCGGCCACACAAAAACTTCTATTCTCTTCCTCCCCCTTCTCCATCTTCCTCGCTCATTCTTCTCCCCTCTTACGATGTATCCGTGTTTGACTCCCCCCTCCCTTCTTCCCCCACCCCATTCCCCCTCCCTTGCAACTCCCCCTCCCCTATATAGCTCGGCAACAATCGGGGCGGCAGGCGAGGTGGCCGCGTCGTCATGGCGGATCCGGTCCGCGCGCCATTGTTGGTCCTCGTATCCCGAGCACTCAAGAGATGCCGGCTCGCTTTCAAACGCGCCATTGTCCAAACAAGTGGGCGTTTTTCCGCGTGGATCGTGTACATACAAGCATAGGATGTGTCGCGTCATATATGGAAGAGTGATAAATGCATTTGCATCTCGTGTGAGTCATTAACGTCCTCACGTGAATAAGTACAGGGATAAACAGAACTCACATATGTAGAAGTGTTGTTGTTGCTTTTAAATTGCAGATAATTCTTCGAAGGCTCTCGCTCGTGGGCAACTTAACTGACAAAGATTTAAAATGCGCTTGGTTGAGGCGTTACTTGATGGACATTCTTTATGACTATTAGGAAAGAATAAAACTAGTGCTAGTGTAATAATTATAATTCACAATAATTTATTCTCTTGCAACCAGGGATGAACAGTATTTCAAATATAAATATTTTAAAATACGTATTTGAAATACGTTTGTGATTTGTATTTGGTATTTCAAATACACAAACCTTAGTGTATCTTGTATTTTGTGTTTCAAATACAGATTTTTGGTATTTTCCCGTAGTAAAATATAAAATACATTTTAAAAATACTTTTGAAGTAGCTCTGATTACACTTCTGTGACATTATCCTTCAGAAATTACTTCGTTTTCCTTAGAATTGTTTTCTCCATGTTTGCAACAATCCATAACGAAATTATCCATAGTTAAACTATCGTATTCATCATATTTATGCTTGAAAATATCTAATTCAGTTTTATCCGTAGTGATATTCGTATATGCAATTGCGGAAATCATCTCAAATTCCATTTCGATTTTCGAAATGTTAACTGTATGAACAAAGGCTTTAAAACAATTAATTTACTGCAAATACACAACATAATTTAAAAATGACATCAGTTGATCAAAAACTATAGAAATCTACATTTACATGTGATGTATACGTATTAATAACAGCATTATTGATTTAGCCATCATTTTTCGATTTGGATCCAATATGAGACATTGCAATCTTTCCACCGACAACCTGGTTTCAGAGAATAGACTGCTTCTAACTCAAAATGGCCTGCTCTTCCTCGCCGTGGGTTACAAGTACCTGTTTTTTTTTCAAAACGCCAGTACTAAAAGATAATCATGGATTATATGACGCCACCTTTAAATTTTAATGACCATGTGTACAACAGTGTCCATATGAAATCAGTATTACGACTTTTGAAACAATGCCCTATTAGATTGTACTGATCTTACGGAGAGGTTAATTTTATCTCCCTGGTTTGTGAAAAAAAATCGAAACTTGAAGCTTTTACGTGGTGGAAGGGCTCCATATTAATAATGAAAAAAATAAAATTAAAATATGAAAAGAGGGATATGTTCCAGTTTAATAGATTTAATGTCCATTTATTTCGACTTTAATCTATGTAACAATCTTTCATGAAGGAAGTTATAGCTGAGCAAGGTAGATGGCTCTGCTTCGTAAGGGAAGTTCTTAAAGTCATTGGTCAATGCTTGTTCAAGGAGTATCGCTCACCCAGGTAAACGAATTAATAACAATCGAAAAAACAAGGTTGTCCAATTATCTCATAATTGAATCCACATAGATATGTGAATTGAAGTCATAGGGGAAATCAGTATTTTACTCAAGGACTCAAAAAAATATTTCTGGTAATTTGAATAATAATTAAAAAATACCAGAGTGATATTATGTGTCATAATAAGTTAAAGTCTAAGTCAGGTTTGAGTTAATTACAGTTACTTTCATATGCAAATTGAAAAAGAAATGTATTATACCATTGAAGGACTGCGACGGAGACTCGCAGCTTGGAGGTAGGGATGGCATTCAGTGCTCTTAATGCGGAATCGAGGTGGGAATATCGGTTCATGGGATTCGATTCGCGGCAATGAAATGGTTCTTTAAATCGTTCATAATGAACCGTGGGAATCTCGAATCTATGTGAATCTTGAATGCATGGAGAATAGATTATATGTATTTGTAATGTATTAGTATTGCTTGAATCCATGAGAGTGTGTCAACCTACTGAATTTAAAATATTATGACGGGTATAGCAATTCACGGTGCTACAGTTACTTTCTTACTCAAATTGAAAGTGAAATTTGTTATTCTATTGAAGGACTGCGACGGAGACTCGCAGCTTGGAGATAGGGATGGCATTTAGAGCTCATAATGCGGAATAGAGGTGGGAATTTCGGTTCATTTGTAGGATTCGATTCATGGAATTTGATTCGCGGAAATGAATCGGTTCTTTAAATCGTTCATAATGAGCCGTGGGAATCACTATGTGAATCTTCAATGCAAGGAGAATAGATTATATGTATTTGTAATGTATTAATTATGCTTGAATCCATGAGAGTCTGTCAACCTAATGAATTTAAAATATTATGACGGATACAGCAATTCACGGTACTATTTATTTTTCATTTTGATGGCATCTCTAATGAATTGTTTTCAGATTTTAAAACCTCTTCGATTTATTTGAATGCCATGCAATACAAAATACGTAGCCAACGATAAATTAATTATGAAATGCAATTGCTTTTAATGTAAATACCTTATAAACGAAGTTTAATACGTCAGATTACAGAAATTTTTAACTTCTCGATTGCATGCAACTATTTCTCAAAGGATTTCATACTTAATAAAAACATTTAATTGCGAGAGTGAAGAAATAATTTTAATTTCCCGTGCCTAAAGAATTTTCATTTCACTCATAGGAATCGTCATAGGAATATCTATAGCACTGATTACTCCGTGAAAAAGCTAATACAACGTTCTACGAAATCATTGTGTATTTAGTTCCGTCACACTAAAATACATACCGCACATTCCTACGAGTCAAATCAATAGTAATTATGGTGAAGAGTTCATTTTTATTGCCATTCTTCAGAATCTAATGATGATTCACCGCCTCTCATGGGTGGCATCAACAGAGTCAAGCCGAATTCAAATCGTTCTTATTGAACGATTTGGATTTGAATCTTCCATCGTTTATTTTGAACGATTTGGATTCGGCAGATTTGAATCTTCCATCATTTTGAACGATTCGAGTGGAAAACGCAGATTCAATTCATTCGGTTCATGCCCTTGAATTGTTCAAATGAACGATTCATTCATGAACGACACGGCTCTAATGCGGAATTCTGTATCCAATCAAATACCAATGTAATCTACAATAGGGTAGTTTCTTTCATCAAAGAAAACGAAAGGCATTGATTACGATTCGTTACCCACCATTACTGTATTCATAATATACAAATTATTTCGTTTTAGAAATACCGGTTTAGACGAATGGCAATGATCCACACGGAAAAAAAAGTTTGATTAGAACTATCGATTTCTGATTAAATTTATCAAACTTTTGGGTTCATATGGCACATTGAAAAATTCAGTAATTATTGCCAAACCCGTTTGATAAATTCTATCAAACTGATTTGGTAATTGTTACCGAAATGGCTACAGCAGTTCGATAAAAACTATCAAAATCGAAAGGGTAATAAAATCGACGTAGCGTGCACATGTGAAAGATTTTCAACCCAGAAAACACTATAATGATTAAAAACATTAAAATTAGGAGTTTGGCGTAAGTTTCTGCAAAAAAAATACAAAAAAAAGTGGGAAAATAAGAAGCCTGCATGAAGTATTGAACGTGGGCCCTCCGCGTGGTAGCAACGGACTCTAACAACTAGTCTAAATCGGTTGTCATAATAATCGCTAACTTAAACGCTATAATATATTATTATTGTAAGTATTTAACCTTTGTTTTGAAATGTGAATAAGGTGTGGCTACAGTTTCCCTTTGTATGCTTAAGAGGAATACTTGATGCACACAATTGCATTACGTAGTTACTCCATATGAATATCTAGTGCAGATGCGCAAGATAACTTTATTTGCAGGCTTATTACATCGATATAGAGATGGCTTTAACGTGCTGGGTGATATCCTTAGCATGGATTGGGTGTAGTATCACGGCTTTTATCACGTTATTAAACATGATCGCGAATGATTATACCTCAGGAATACCTATAATTAAAGTTTTAATGTGTCGAAATACACAAACATCTCCTTACAGCTTTAATATCTATGATAATATGCGATTCAATCAATGTCTTTGATGCACCAGCTAACGGGTAGTATTGCAATTTAAAGCAGGAAAAAAACAGAAAAATGAACGTAAACAAAATTAAAACGTTATCGCCATCACAAATAATGAAATCAAAAGCATTTCTACCAACTTATCTTTTATGTAAGGCCTGTTTAAGAATCTTTCAACTGCAAATGTGTATTGGTATAAACATAAGAGGAACGATAGACCGTTCGATAGGTTACGAAACACTTGGTAAATTCTATCAAACCAAATTTGCATAGCAATGTAGAGTTTGATAATTTTTACCAAACAAGCAATCACCTTCGTAAAATTAATCATAACTTCGATAAAAGTTATCAAACTCAAAATCGTATTGAATTAATTCGGTTATTTTTACGAAACTCTTCCGTACAATTGACCAAATTATGCAATACCAAAATGTTTGATGAAATATATCAAGAGCTCACGCTAGCGTTTGGTAAAATAAATCAAGTGATTAATAATTTGCATCAAAGTTTAAGTATATTTAACAAAAATACTCCCTATCACACCAGTTCGATAGTTTTAATCAAATCTTTTTTTTCCGTGCATTTTTATCCTCATTTGAAAAGGGGCAGATTGGCGCCCATGCGATGCCACTCCACGTGACGTCACAGGGACCTAGTTTCTAT
Source organism: Ischnura elegans (assembly GCF_921293095.1). Classification (NCBI taxonomy): domain Eukaryota; kingdom Metazoa; phylum Arthropoda; class Insecta; order Odonata; family Coenagrionidae; genus Ischnura; species Ischnura elegans. The sequence goes on along the minus strand of NC_060251.1, from coordinate 56,118,138 downwards.
ACGAGAAGATAGGAGTTATGCATCGTCCGAGGTTACCAATGCATGCATGAGGCGCAGAGCTCAGGGAAACATGTCTTAATAATCACTTATTAAAACTGGCTAAGGTCGGAAAGTTTTCTTCATTTGATAAGGTATTAATAATCCTTATTTAAGCCTAGCGCTACCAGCCAGCAGGGTACTCAGCTACCCGCTAGCAGCCTGCGTCGTATCAGCGCTAAGCCTCGCCTCAAGGTCACCTCACAGGGCGGCAGCGGGAACAAGAAATACGTCACACGGAGAGATTTCCCGGCATTCATACGTACGCGTCGCGTTTCCGCGCGCTTGAAAATTTTCACTTTTCATTTAATCGCGAAAAATATAAATCGTCATTTAAAAATCTAAAAGCGTGAAATACGTACTCCAGGAGTAATAATCTTTCGATTCAGGCAATAAAAAAGTAATAGGAAACCACCCTATTATAGGGCCTGATAGCCATAGATTCTCTCACATTAGTAGTTGGAGACTTCGCTGCTTTTTTGACAGCGAGGCACATTACGAGAACAGCAGTAGAGAAGCCGAGGGTTGAAGCATTCGTAATATGTTACTACAGAAGGACGATGAAGACCTTTCAATACAGAAGTTACGAGTACAGCCGTGATAAGGAAACATCAATAAATAATCATTGTTCGATGGATGGAAAACCAATCTTCGGCTGACGCTCATCGGTGCCATATGGCATCGGCATGTAAATCTGGTTCAAAGAAATATTTCGGGGAAAAGTTCTTCATTGTTCATATGTATCATATTTTATAAAAATGAAGGGTGTTTAATTAAAAAAAAACTTCAGGCGCTGTTGCCTTATTTTCCCTCATATCGAGGCATGATGGCTTAATGAAGGTAGTCGTTGAAGAACGAAAAGAAGATAAGGTGAGCACAGGATGGTCTTTGGATACGTTGGACAGGTGATGAAAGATCTTAGATCTTGTGAACAGTGTATTCATTACTATGGTAAATAATTGTCGTTGCTATGGTAATATTTGTCGTCATCATCGTAAGTCAACAATCCGAAGATTAGTTTGACTTTCTTCATCAGGTTATCATGTCTTACGATGTTTATGATGTGCTTTTTGGAATAGCTTTTATTCACCTTTTGTAGACGATATATTTCCAATCAAAGTAAGTTATCATGTGATTTGACTAAACTTTCTGCTAAAAATGGTTATCAAGATGACAAATGGAAATGCATGGCTAGTTTTCTTACCCCTACGTATGACATTACTAAGATTTTAGTTATTGATCTCGCCAGTTGGAAATTATTTCCTTCTCCTGAGCAGTCATCTGATCAATTTGATATATGATGACGTTTACAGCTGTAACAGTGTTTCACATTATGTAGAGTGATCGTTGAGTACTAAATTGGCATTAATTTGACCAAATAGCTCTCCAACTCAAAAGTTAAATGCATTTCATTAAATTGCATAAAGTCACTCCGAGGCGAGGTGAGATTGTCTCACTTTAAATAACACTTCAAGATATAGATTAAAGTTTGAAAAAGTGACTATATTTGTTGTAATATATCTCTATGAAGGAGAGAATAGAATATAAGAGGATAATTTTTAAGGCTTACTTAAGCTTATTTCATTTAATAACATCCAAAAATGAAAGTTGATGGTATAAAAACAGTAGGTAATTTTCCCTTATTAATAATTTTACAGAAGCAAGGAAGAAAATCTTAGGATTACCGTGCCATACAATCAAAGAATACTCATAAGTATTTAACGAAAAAATCATATACATATCAATACATTCTAAATATAAAGGTTCGTATAAAATTCATGTACGCACAAATTTTTTTATATCCTCCTTTGTCAGATAGTTTCTCTATCGATCACTAAATTAAAAATATAAGATTTACGACAACCACTAGGGTGGCGCTCTTATTTATGATAAAATAACACAATTCTTGCGATTTTAAAAGCTTTTGGACTCTACTCAAAGTGGGCTATACTTTCTTTTGACACACTCGATACATTTTCCGCTCAACAGAGTGCTAATGCTAATTCCTGATCCCCGGCGCTTCGAAATGTCCCTTTTCCCCTCTCCGACTCCTACGAGTGGCTTTCTAAGGGACACGGGCTCTAAAAACTACTGGTACATAAGAGGATTTCTTAAAAACCCCTTCTTTTTTTGTCAGGGATCTCATTACCGATGTAATCCGCTTCGAAAATTCAAAGCCGATTGCCCTCCCCTCTCGAAATTCCCCACCCTCGCTCTCAAATGCCCTGCAAATTGCCGTGAGCCGATAATGGCGCTGTCAAGTCCATGACTAGGCAATATTTCGCACCCCACCGACCCCGACTCACAAATGAAAGAAAGCCTCGTACAATACGCTTCCACCTGCAGAACTATACATGTGAGACATGGAATTTATATCCAAATCCCTCCGAATGCAAAGCTATGTCTTTCTCGTTTAAAAAAATGCGACACAATTTTTTAACAATTTAGACAGTGCTGTTCTCGAGCGAGTTTCTTCTGTCTCTGATTTGGACGTATTTGTTGACGATAAACTAAATTTTAAGTTTCACATTCGAACAATCTGCTCCAAAGCAGATTGTTCGAATGTGAAACTTCTGTCGGCTTCTCGTGTTCCTGAAACGAAACTTGTCTCCCCATTTCGCCATCGACACTGTAGTTAGAGCTTCTTGCTCTATTGGCCGACCTGTAATAGAGGCGACAGTTTGGTATAGAACCTTTATCATACGACTCACTTGACTAGCTTTGAAAAATTACTAATGCGATTTGTTAAATGATTATGCCCCAAAAGGAATGGACCAATTTTTTAGCAGAAGGGGCTACCCCAATTTATGCCGGTACTTAAAAATTTTCATCTTTACGCGATGAGAAATATTGTTGACGTTACTTTTATCAGAAAAATTTTGACTGGAGCAGTTGATTGTAGCTATCTCTTAAGCTTAATAAGCATTAATGTCCCTGCCCGTAGAACTAGACACACTCCACTTTTCCGATGTTACTTTGGAAGGGTGGACGTCATGAGTCTCGACCTGAAGACGCCCTGAAGACAAAAGCCGACTCAGTTTTTGAAACGTCGTCATCAATAGATTCTTTCACCCGGTAGACAGCCCGAGTCCAACTGCAAGACATCATTGACAAATGCCAAAATCATACTTAATAATAAGGTGATTAATTCGATCGCCTGCGTGCCATTGGCATCGGAGAGTGGTTATCACTCATCCGAATTACGCGTTCCCAAGCATACGATATTTCATTATGAATTAGCTCAGCCAAAGCCAATTTCAATCTTCATACGTATACCTCACCATCTACTTCTCGATTCATGTCGTAGAATAATTGCATCATGCTTTTATTGGTTCATCCCTTTGTCACACTGTTAATTCTCTCTCATTGCGATTCGTTAAGTATTAATGGCCATGCCGAGGCTCTCAAACCTTGTCCAACGAGATCTCACGGTTTCGATTAAAGAGGCTATTTAATCAACCGCAAAACCATGGCGAACGAGGGACTTAATCTTTAATCTCGTGCCCAACTCCCCACTCTCCAGTCAACCCTCTGCATTTGATCAACCCTCGTTTACATTCCGCGCTTTAAAGTGGAGTAGGGGTGATCCAACGTACCCCTGTCCCCAGCACAGAACCAGTATCCTTCCTCTGTCCCCTATGCGTCCATCGTAAGAACCCCTTCCTCCACATACGTGCCCTAAAGGGTGCAGGGGCCCCTCATGTAAGTCTTGGCGTTCCCTTAATGCTTAGTCGTGAGGGTCGAATCCTGTCGCCATGTCAGTTACGTTCCCGCAAATCGCCCGGAGCAAGTAAAAAGCAATGCATACTAAGTGCGCTATTGGTACGGAACATAGACCACCGGGTGCTTTTATCAGCCTTTCATCGTTTTGATGCGAGGCTGCAGGACGAATTAAAAATAAACGTTGGTAAACAGAAGGCGAAACAGTGAACCTTCGAGTTGAAACTCGAGCAAACCTTCAATTGGCGCTAGTTTCATAACAACATTTGTCGCCATCGACACTATGATAATTAAAACAATCCTAGATGACTGGATGACTTTTAGTAATAGAGAAAAATAATTGGCATAAAAACGTGGTCAACTCGTTGCAGTTGATCTCTTCGCTGGAATTAGCTCAAAAAAACGATATCTCGCCAGTATTATCACCACTAAATACTCGCAAATAATATTTTTTTAATATTGGAGAAAATAAATGTGTGAATTAACTAATATATTTTCACCCATTAGTGAGCATAAGCAAGAAAACGTAAGGAATGATACGAGCCAAAGGAATTCCATCAGGTTGCATAATCCAATAAAAAATTCAGGTTCTGATGGGTGCCATAAAAACAGTGGAATCTGTAGCAAATGTATTGAATTCCAAAAATTTAATATTCATAATTTAATATTGTACCGCATTGAGTATTAGTACCTATAGATTAGGTGCCAAGGTGTCATGTCGAGCTTATCAAAATTATCAACTTAAGGTGTTTATTATTTAGGTGTCCTCAGTATCATCCATTAATAGCTAAAAATTGAATACGAGGAAACCTAAGTTGGATTAAAAAATTTATTTTTTTCGGGTAAGTTAAATGCGTATATTAGTTATCGGCCTCGGTGGCGGTGGGGTTAAGTCCTCGCCTGCCAAACAAGAGGTCGCGGGTTCGAGTCCCGCCTGGGTAGGTTTTCCCTTTTTCATACAGAAAGGTGGACGATGATTGGTTGCACGCCGTCCGGAAGCCCTATCCTACCGCCCCTACCGTTACCCTTCCGGCGTTGCCACGTCTTGAAACAAGAGTCTCCCCTCCCCCTAAGCCTGTTGACACGTTGCCATAAACAAATCATTTCTCCCTCGCACCACTCTCCTCGAAGATGATTCGGGCATACCGAATTCCGCATTGAACGCTCGTAGTGCGAGATCGGTCGTGCGAGTGCATTCGCATACGAGATATTTCGAACGGACTCAGGCATAGGCCCCCAGGACATTGCTGTTCGTATGCGTGTAATTGTTTAATTTTTTGGATACCCCGACGTAAAATGGCCAACATGAGCTATTCGGTGTTTCGGGGACAAAAAAAAACTGCACTCCGGGAGTACTGACAGAAGTGAAGACTTAAAATAACGTGAGCATATTTGACCGCATGGAATAATTTATAATGAAGTGAATGTACACAATTTGTAGTAGCGGTGACGGTGACGCGAGTCAGATGTCTTTTACCCATCTAAAAAAGTGCCCAACGCGACGTATGAAGTTTACACTTTTACCCATCCACAAAAGTGTATTATAGAATATACAATTACATAAATATGAAGTAGCGGTGATGGTGACAGTGATGCGAGTCCAGTGGTTTGTACCCCTCCACAAGTACTGTATACATAGCGAGTATACTGTGTACATACAGAATATACATAATTATACATATATGTATTGGCGGTGACGGTGACACGAGTCCAATGTCTTTTACCTATCTACAAAAGTGCTCAGCGCGACATAAGAAGTTTTCACTTCAATAAAATAAATTTTCGGAAATCCATTTTCTTATTTGATTAGAAACTCTTACATTTCCCTAATATGTAGGTATTATCCTCGGGAATTTAACCGCGAGAAAGTTGCATAAATATTGCTCGAAAAATATGAATACAAATTAATATTTGTGCCTAAGAAAAGTCACAAAATGACGAACCCAGTTCTCGTTGGAAAGCCACAGGAAAGGATTCTAAGACCTATTGTGTCATGGCCACTACATGTCTTGCCTTGATCAAATAGAAACGAGGTGGGAGCTATATGACAATACCCCTCGATGAAGTTAGTTTGGGGAACAGCAGCCCCTGTCTCACTGCGCCCTGCCGAATCTATTTTATCTGTGAAAAGTAAACTCGAGTGAGTGTTTGGCCCTCCTCCTTTACTCTATTTTCCTTGTCTATCACTTCTCGTCAACCCCGAAACCTCTTGCTGCCACTGTCGTTACCCGTCATGGATCGCCGCAGCCTGCCCCATGACCAGATTACCTTCGTGCCAGGGTTGACAAATCGATTGGCAGGGCATCCGTTTTTCTATTTGCTGGAGCACAGCCGGTAGCGTGGTTGATCTAGTGGACTGCATTAGGCATAGTATCACTAATCTACAGGCTCGTGGTTCAAACCTGTGTGTCAATTTTTCGCAGCCTCCAACGAAAATTACTGAGAGAGATTGGTTCCTGAGGACAGTAACCAACTCATACGAGTATCATGTGTGAAATTTGTTCGCCTAGGGTGTAGTCTTGCTATGTGAATCAATGCAATACGTGACGTGACATCTGCTCCAATCGTAAAAATACGCTTTCATGTATATCATTAATACCTGGAACTTAGGGTATAAAAATTTCTCCTAAAAATGTAGCCTATGTTCTTCGATGGTATTTCACTTTTCTTTACTGTTGTATATTATTCTAAGGCCACATACACGAAGCATGCGTTTTAACATATGCGTTTTGTTTATTTTTTAATCTGATAATGGTAATACGGATGATACACTTTTACTTATACGTACTGTGGTTCATCGCCCTGTAGAAATGAAATTTTTACTTTTTGTATTTACCGATCTCCTTGCTTTTGCTTAAATTTTACAAAAATGTCCACGAAGGTAGCAAAATATCAGAAGAAAGGTGCTGCAAAGTATTTCTATCTTCAATTGCACGGTCTTAAGTTACAATTATAGGGGTAGTCAAATTGTATCCCAGAGAATAAGTGGCATCCATTAATTTGATGGGAGAATTTTGAGAGATAATACGTACATAAAAATTAGGTGAGTCGAGAACATTAGATTAATTTCCTGCGGTGATAAAATGACTTAAAGTTATCGCTGAAGAACGTTGGCTGGCTCCATCAAAACCTTTCGTCTTCGCTGTATGTCTAAAGGAAGTTTCCTCTCCTCGCCCACCAGGTCTAGTACATCATAGTTCCATATCCTCTCCGTACATTTTAAGGGTAGGGGCCTTCGAAATGTGGTGCTACAGAAAAATGATGAGTATTAAATGGATCGACCGAGTTAGTAATGAGGAAGTCCTTAAAAGAGTAGGAGAGAAGAGACGCCTCATGAAAACCTTAATAAGAAGACGGAACAACCTTGTAGACCACATCTTGAGACATAATGGCCTGATGAAGACAATCGTCGAGATACAATTGGATGGCAAGAACGGAAAAGGAAGACCTCGAACGAAATATATGGAACAGGTGAAGAAGGATGTGAAAGAGAAGAAATACGTAGGTGTAAAAAAATTGGCTGATAGAAGAATTGAGTGGAGAGCTGCGTCAAACCAATCTTAGGATTGTTGACCAGTGATTTTGATGATGACGATGACTTTTCAACTTCTCCATTCTTTTCCATACCGACACCATGAATGTCTCCAAGCTTTCTCCTTCTCCTTCCTCAGTGTCCACGTTTCCTGACAGTTACCTGGCCCAACATCAGACATTTTCTTCGCTGAGTTAAAAAAAATAATTAAAAAATCCCTTAAATATTTTTTTTACTTCGTTTGGAGTGTTCAACCCTTCAATAGTCGCGTCGGATTTGTATGACCCGAGAGATTTTTTTTAACGAATAAAGTTACATTCGGTTAAATATTTTAGCAATTTTCGTCCCATGTAATCACATGACGAACTTTTCCCTTTCTTTCCATACCATTTTTTAAGTTAGGATATTTGTATTATAATCTTATCATAATTTAGCGCTTTGACCCGACGTGAGTGTTTGCGTCTCTAAAAATACCGCTGTACGACTCGTCTTTAGCGTTTGTTTTAAAAGTTAGTATACGAACATAGAACTTGCAAATTATCAGTGAAAGTTTGTATTAGACCACTGAATTCTATGGAAAAACAATTTAAAATATTTTAAATGGTTTCAGTTTCATATTGAAAACAGATTTATTTACAATCGTGTGACCATTATTACGTTTAAATTCTGGATCGGTATGACCCGACGCGAATAGATAGATGCGCAACTTTATTTCACGCAACTTCTTTGGGGTTTATTGTAAAACCATTCTATCATAATTATGATTTTTTTCATGATCGGAATATTTTAGAGCTAGCAGCCTACCAACGATACCGGTATCTTTTACCTAACCCTCTATACAGTGAGGAAAATGAGAAAATTGATGCGTGATTTGAATGATTGGTAAACTAATTGTCGTGATCAAACAAAAGCACCCGTGAGCGATAGTGTGCTCTCGGGCGACAGGACCGAACGAGAACCCCTACTACATTTCCTAAGGACGACTACGTTTTTCCCTCCTCTTGTTTGTATAGGCTCGGTGAAACCTTAGGCAATTGGTCCCCTTGTGTTTGGAGAGGAAGGGTCGGGTTGAAAAGGATGCCTAGCTGATTGGAATGATGACGAAAAACATCCGAACACTAGCTTCCGTAATGAAGACCAGACGCTGGTAGCACTTCGCACTCTATCTCTCGATAGAAATCCGAAGTGCTGCTCAGTTCAAGGAAGTTGGATGTAAGAAGATGAACATGAAGTGACTAGGGTCGTTTGAAGCTTCCAGCTAGTGATGGAGAAATTGATTTCAATTAAAATCGAAATTGAGTTTCAACAGTCAATGATCGAGGAAATCGAGATCGAGCCATGATCTTCGAGTTTCGATTCAAACTCGATTTTCAAGTTCGATCTTAACCATGCTGCTTGATCTCAGCACCTTCAATCCCGGCTTATGATAATGTCATCCGTGCCATGTGAAAAAATTCTCTCTAAGGTCGGTAAAATTGGAAAAATATATGCCCTCGATCATCAAAAAAGTTTCTCAATCAGTTGATTGTTCTCAAAAAAATTAATGTAGGCGAATGGTTCCAAGCGGTGATCGCAAAAATTTAATGAGGGTGCATTTGTAAATTTTTTCTACTAATAATTCACGCATGTACTTATCCAAAGTAGATTTTTGGTGTATTTTCTACATCTCGAATGTGTATTTTGTGTATGTTTTTCGAATGAATAATAAATTTGTTTTTGCACGACCTGTAATTTTTTTCAGAAAAGAAGCGTAGATAATTTTCGATTAACAGATATTTTGATTCCAATTTCGATTTTTTTTAAAGTCGACCTTTTAGTTTCGATGATAATACGATTGCTTGAAAAATCGATTTTGATCCACATTTTTCCATCATCACTACTTCCAGCCTCCGTGCCCTATATTGGATGCATAATTTATTTTTTCCAGCATAATGATTGTTTATAGTAATGCGGCATATTTATCAGTAATTGTAGGTACTATGGAGTAACTAAGTTAAGACTAACAGCTATGTATATGGCTATGAATTCACTAAATACTTCCTTGTAAGGCGCTAAAGATACATTATGTAGCATTCACGCAAATAAAAAAGTTGTTCTTTCCACACTCCAACAGAACGTGTGCATATATACAAAATATCAGGAAATACACATTTCACGTAATTACGTCGAAAGTTCCTCCAACTTTTTATTAAGAAGCTAAAAATTGATTATTTGTCATGTATTATCAGAAGATTTTTAAACTCCATAGAAATCAAGTTGTAAATAATACAGTGCTCGTTAGCAAAAAAACCAATCAAAATACCAATTTTAAAAAATCAGTATTTTTACATAAAGTTATCATATTTATGGCCTGCTGATTCTTTATAGTTTCTCATTCCCGGAAATGGGTAAACTTTTCTTGTATTTTTATACATCCACGTTAACATTACGTCTTTCTCAGTAGGTTTTTGCAGATTTTTAACGCTCCCCAACGCCTCCTGCTTGTGGGCGTTTTCCTGCAATGGGTTTTATTTCCAAATAGGATCGAATATCGATATGCTGAAGTTTTATTCCCGTCTGTTTGTTCATACCTCATTACGGTTATAGATTTTTATAATTTTTATTCTTCACTTTTGCTTATTTAATAATTTTGTATTTATTTTGTAAATATGCGTATATACCCCTTTACTTAATTTTAAGAGTAACTTAGCACTGCGTTCCTCTGATAAAATTTAATGCATGAGGAGAGGCTAAACAAGAGAAAGAACTCGCCCAACAAATACGCAATATTATTATTTAAGTACCATGAACAGCTGAAAGTAGTACGGTCCAAAAAAAGTATCAACCTCTAGCATTTGGCCGTAAATTTGTCTAGGAATCATAAAATTACACAACACTGCATAAGGATAACTGTAACAATCTGGAGTCAGATTCACAGTATGTTTGATGCTGATTTCGCGCTTATTTTCCGAGGACTTGTAAAGTACCACAAGTGTAAAATTCTTTTGGAGTGTCTACTCACCTGACAGTTCGTTTAATACGTACCTCTTGACCGGAGGCAGAGAAATTTTGAAGGTCGCTTTCACAATGTGGGACTGCTACATACGTAAAAAAAGGACTGGTTGTCCCAGGCGCTCCGACGAAACCCTCCTAAGTGACGCATCCGTAAACTTGCTTCGTCGGCAATTCCTGATTTTTTTGGTTATTTATCAATAGCCCCTAACAAAGCTCTCACCTTTATATCACCCCTACTCCCTTCTAAACTCACTCCCTTCTTCCATCTATCCTTTTTACTTGTCATGCAATTATGTCATCATCCAAGCTTAATCTTATCAGTAAGGCAATTGAATGTTTTCCTCTCTCCACTGTTTCATTCTTGCTTAGTTTTTATATTGTTATTGTATTTTGGCCAATATATTTTTTTGTTAAAATTATCACTGTAAGTTGGCGTCACGGCTGTGTGGAGAACAACAGTATGAGTGTAAAGGCCTGTTTACACGATACAATAACACGTACGAGTTAATGTCCGTTTGCGTGAATGATTTTGGTGGACCGGAATGGAACATGTACGAATGCATGAACCAAATTAGAACAGGTTCTATTTTCTGTGCATGCATTCGCACAAGTTGGGTGGTTACACGGTGAGTTCTGGTGCTCATTCTCGTGTTCATACATTTAGAAATTAACCCGTACGAGTTAATGTACCGTGTAAACAGGCCTTCAAATGTTTTCCAAGAGATCATGTTTGCATGCCTTTCTAGTAAGGTATAACTTCAGTATATTCTTAATAGGCAATATTCGAGAACCATATTATTATTTTTATGATTATAATACTTCTAGCACCTTATTTTCATCGGACTTTGAAAAATGGCAGGTGCTATCCCTATTCCTCTGGAGTGCATCACTTGTCTCCCTCACCCGTAAGTGCGTTGACTGCGACCATGCCTCTTGACCGGAGGCGGAGACATTTTGAAGGCCGTCCTCACAATGGGACACAACTACGTATATATATACCAGCAGAACTAGCTGTACCAGACGCCTAAGGACCCAAACTCTCCAAAGCGACGCCCTCGACGCCGTAACCCTCATCCCCCAAACTTCACCCCTTCCCCCACCTTCAATGGCGTCGATCTAACCCCCTCTTTTTTTTGACGTCACCAGTGTGTTGTGAGGAGTCGGCAGCTGCCTACCCAACGCTGTTGGCTGGTGCCGACTACAACCCCCGAGGCCAATAGGTCACTACCGGCTTGAATGGGATGGATAGGGGAGGTTTTTGAGGGGGGGCCGTGATTTTACTCCGACACAAGAGGGGGGACGGAAAAGCCTGGCTACGGGCAAGCTCGGTGAAAGACTGGGGGGGGGGGGGATGAGGGGAACAGTTTGTAGTCGAGACACCTGCTTTTCCTCCCCCCCTATATACACCCAGTATAGTATAGCATGCATCGTGGCCCTACCACGTGTCTTCCTCGCCTCGGCGGGCGCGTTTGACGGATGAAAATCTGATCGTTGTTTGTTTTAGCAATATAATTCGGCGTCCCTTCTCTCTTCTTTCTCTCCTTTGGGATGAATGCTTCGGCTCGGTGTATTTGTTTACTTTTTTCCTCCTCTTTCCTCCCTAGCCCATTGGTTCATTGAGTCGGCTCATTGCCGATTCATGAGCGTCCGAATTATTGACTTGGTCTCGCCCCATTTTATTTTATTTTTCACGGAGCGGCCTCGTTTGACGGGGATGCGCTCTCGTTGCTTGTACCCGTCGCTAAGCTGAAGGATGGCAATGGGATCGTTCCATGAGCGATTGATGCCGAAACCTTCATGTTCATTTACATTGGCAACTCTGGTCTACCTCCAAAGTGAATGCAGAAATTGAAAATGAATTAAATATGTTCATGATACGACCGGTTTCTTAGAACACCGAAGATTACCAGTAATGATTAAATGCATCGACTATAATTACGCGTTGTGAAGAGAGTTTATTTCACAAATCATGAATTTCCCCGAAGTTCTGACCGAAAGAATTCAATTTATTTACTACGAACTTTATTTTGATTGTCGGCCATAGACGATTCCTTCGATCATAGATAATATTCGGTATTCCAAATCGCCATATATTGTTGCCAATCAAGAAGACAGCATATCATTATATGCTCTCATTACCATGAGTAAAATTAGCCACAAATGAAACCATGAATTTACTTTAATTTTTACTTTATGTAATTTACTTTACCCATGGCAATCGAAGAATCTTCAATAAATGAGGACCATCGAATGTCTACGGTGATAAATTACGACCATCTGTAATCAACATAATGCATTTGAAGTGACTTTCAAGTCGAGATTCGATTATGTTATCCCCGCCGTCTGAATCGGAGCCCATCTATTAATATTATTCATCGAAGTTAGACCGCGTAGAGCTACCCATTGCGCAGGCCTACTTAAAAAGATTTGTACAAAATAAAGTGTTAGAGGTTGAGATTATTATTGAGCCAATTAAACTGGTGAGTGAATAAATGTTGAGCTGTTGCTCTTTTTAACAGGGATGAAATTCAAATATCCCTTTGCGTGCATTTTTTTTTTTTACTCCGTAGCGAAAGAGGAATGGAAGGTTACGATGTTCAGCATGAAAAAATGATTTACCTCGGGCGGGTCGGGACTCCGGTTGAAAACGCGGTTGTTGAAGCCGCCTTTCTGAGGATATGCAATCACGGCTTGGGTTTTTAGAGCAGAACATTATACAACTACGCCTAGTCCGTCCTACGCAGCTTTAAATACGTCTAGAGTGCTACATTTTTAATGTATTAATATCATCTATCTTCCATCTATTTTTGTGCCAACCATACTAAACCATAAAGTTTCCAAGTAGGCTTCCGCGGAGATTATAATGAATTCTGCTGGTTTTTCCGGGTATTCTTCCGCTTCCTTCTATTCTTATGAAATATCGTCCTAAAAATGGATAAACGCGGAAGAATACCCGGAAAAACCAGCAGAATTCATACTAAACCATATTTTAAATTTAAACTAGAAATGTTTAAGAAAACCATGTTATTTGACTTTAAAAAATTACATGCATGTGCATTTTCTTTCATTTAGGTGAATACTACTATGCATAGGCCATTTAAAGTCGGGAGTCCAATAATTGAAGTGATTACATATCTCTAGCAACATTATCTATGTGCATTGTGCATAGCAATCATTCCTTTGTCCTTTTCTTAGCAGAGAACTCTGCAATATTTATATTTTTTGCCATCTTAAACAGATGATAAATCCTACGTGTTTTTCTCCTGGTTTCTCCTCTTGTTTTTAACTAACGTTAAGGCTCAGTGGCGTAACTATGGGGATAGATCCCCCCCCCAAAGCCTCAGAGAAAAAAAAATATTCAAAACCATTGTCTAGTTTTCACTTATAATAATTGTATCTGCTTCAAGTTAATTTTTGAGTGCCAAAAAAGGCTGTAAAATATATTTTCTGGCATGTTATTTTTTTTAAATTTCCCTTCCCCATGAGGGAAAGGAGGAGTCACCACCCCAGGCCATCTCAACCCCCCCTCCCCATATTCCTATATTCCATAAAGCATATTACTAGTTACGCCACAGTTAAGGCTGAATTAGCATCCTAAATTAGTTGGTTTCTAAAGGGATTCGAGTTCTGCAGGTGGTGGTTTCAAATGGAATATTCGTTCTTCAAATAGCAGATGAAGTGGAGGGCAAAATTTCTTCAAGTGGTTAACACTCAAAATTTCGCAGACGTTTGAGGGATCAATTGTCAGTCATTTGAGTGCAGTTTTACAAATTACCCATGTATCCCTCTCCTCCACCTGCATTCATCCTCAATTGCGTAAACAATACTTTTTTTGCCGTTGTGAATCGCGCAATGTTCACTTGCTTCGATGAACGCCAGCTTCAGAGACCGCCGACGGCGCCGCCAAAATCGTTGTTCGTTTGTTTCGTGAGTGTGCGCGCGCACGTTGTGCCTCCAGCAGCAGCACGCCGCCCGTCTCGACGTCTGTCTTCCTATAACTACCGTGAAAACTGCCTTCCCTCCTACCTTTCATTCGAGCTCTCAAAAATACTCCTTCCCGTCTGACCGCAGTTCACCTGTTCCATTGTGCGCGGGCGCTGGAATATTACGAACGAATGCGTGGGCCGATATTATTTTCCCCGACTTGGGTTTCTCGTTTGGATAAACTTCGACCTTCCCTCTCCAGTGTGCGCTTGGCGTCTATCACCTGTCAGGATTGTCTCGCCGTCTGGCAGGAGAATGTTTCACCATGATTGGTTTAGCATGATTTGATTGAAATTTGATGTGCTTATCAATCCATAGGATCAGATGTCGTATGAAATCGCTGTTTTTGGAAGTATATTAAACTGAAAATATTTTTAACAATTCCGCGATAGTTTAGATCCAATTATATCCTTCCCATGAATTTTATCACCCAACGTATTCTATTTTGATACCTCTGTTAATGTTTTAACTGATTGTCTTGAGAAATGAAAATGATTATATTGGTGCTGATACTTAAACATTAATTCAATTTTTTTAAATAGGAAGAATTAGATGTCATATTCATAATAGGTCGTGTGAGATTTAGTTTAGAACATTTATAGCCAGTTTACAAAGGCCGCAATTTTGATGACGCCATCATTTTTGTCCTGATAGAAATTTTTCTAACGCCAGATTTGAAAATGATTAGTTAGATTTATAGAAGAGGTGTACCAATAGATATCTTTTAACAATCAACAAAAGAGGCGTTTGGACAATATACGGAAATTAAATCAAAACTTGAAGCACATACGTGGTGGAAGGGCACCATATTAATAATGAAAGACACTTTGTTTCTTCCGCAATTTTATAAAAATGTTTCTATTTTATTACCGGTTTCCATTGTTACACCATTATCAAATACTCTCTTTAATTTGTTAATTTTGGGTATTTGATAAAGGTTTCGGCTAATACACCATTATAAAATACTTACTATTATTAATTTTGTAATTTTTTTAATTCTGGGTATTTGATAATGGTGTAATAGCGGAAACCGGTAATAAAATAGAAAAAAAATATATAAACTTGTGGAAGAAACAAAGCGTCTTTCATTATTAATTAATAATATCCGTAAACCTGAAAATGCCTCTTCTCAGTGAGAAAGTATCGATAATGTATTCATGTATCACTGATGCTTGAACGCTGTTCTGTTGATGTATTCAATCAGGTAAGAGGCATACTGAGGGGTAGGTGATTCTGCAAAAATTGATTCAGGGAGTTTATTTGGAAGGGGTAGTAAATCATTTTCCTAATGGATGAAATGAAGTCAAATAGGAAGCGTGCCGCGCTAAAGAGAGAAATACAGGCGAAGATGGAAACTCTCTGGTTTGACGATTCAAGTGGCCCTTAAATTGACGTTTCATGTCGTAATAAACATGAATTGCGAAGCAGTATTTTATATCGTCACAATATTTTGTTAACTTTCATTTTTTCTGTACCATATATGAATAATTTGGTATGTTAGTAAGGTTTCTTGGATGAATATTTATTGTATATACCACTTCTTTTTTTTTAAAAGAGCAACCCGGATTTTGAATAATAATCATCAAATTTAATTTAACTATTTACGCCTGATGATGATAATGATTAATCATCGAAACCATGGACGCTTAATCTAAAAATAAGTAGTATAAGTAATAGATATTCGTCCAAGAAATCTTCTAATGGAATACCACATAGTTAAACATGAGTTGCTGTATTTTGATGTGATAGTGTTTTATATATCTAGATTGATTTGTTATGGAAGTGGGTGACACTAAAATGGAATATTTTCTTTTCTTTTTGTGAGACTATATGCTATTTTCCTCTGCGGTACTGTATACCAGCACTATCGTCTCTGCGCGGTGATTTTGGTGCAAGGTTGATCATAAGCAAATTGAATTCTTTTATTTCTCGGACGCTTTGAGAGTACATCATGGCAACTCTGGGCTCACAGGAAATGTAAAAAAAATCGTTAGTATCGTAAAAGAAACGAACGTACAGTCTCAAAAAAAGAAGAGATAAAAACTCCATTTTTGTAGGACCCACCTCCATAATAATCTCAATGATATCAGCATGAGACCTTTTACCAGATACCCCTCCTGAAACTTCTTTAAGTTGAAGTTTTTCCACTACCCAAAGCCCTTCAGGATATCCACAAGTTCGATTGCGGTTCCGTAACGTCTTACTGTGTGCGGTAGAGTGGAAGAAAACGCTGTTACTCAAGAACCAGCCTCGGTAGTAACATCTTGCCGTCATCTTCTTCATCTTTGGGGATGCACGGACGATTATTCTGTCATAAACATTTCCATCCCGCTTCGCAAGGCAGATGAGCCTTCGTGGGTCAAGGTGCTTAGCATGGGAGTATACACGGTAGTGGCGTGTTTGGTAACAGGCTTTCGGTCTTCCTCAATTCGTACACGGGCGATTAGACTTTGGAGCCGGTCGGTGTGGTCCTTTCAGACAGGCCGCTTTCCGCAAAGACCCCCGCCGTGGACACGGTCCATCTTCCATCGCCCCGCCGTGGGAGGTGCATTGAGGGAGACGCTCAATGGACCGCTTTAGCGGTTGAGTTCGGGGCGTGGGAGGAGGGGGTGGTAGGTTGAGGGAGTGGTTTGGGTAGTAAACAATCGCCCGAAGAGGAGTCCTATCAAGGCCTTTTTTACTGGTTGGCAAAGGTGCGTTGGCCACGAAACCAGATTTTTCGTATATCTACTACTAGGAGTGGCACTCGAAGAAATCAACATCCTAACGATTTTTCGCGTATTACTCCACATCTATTTACATACTCCCCCGGTAGTACTCGTCACGAAAACCATGTCACGAGTAAAGGTTGATTCATTATCACAATGTAATGGCCATATCAATGAATCATCTTATAATTGAGTGGGTGAGAAGCCAAGGGGTACAAGTGATTTCTTTTTTCTGTACAGAGTTAGGTACGGAAATTAACTGTAGAAAACAAATGAGATCAATTAGATACTTAGTAGTGCATTTGAACTTCCACTCGATGTCTTCACGTAATAGAAACTCACCCCTATCCCTTGTCAACCAAGTGTTGTGTATTTATTCTAACAATTAACTTTACCTAACTCTGTTGAGAAAAAAATCACCTTAACCCCCTAGCTTCTCACCCCGTCAATTAATGGTTGACAATGTTATTTTGTTTATTTTGATTTCATAATTTAGTCATATCATGCCAAATAAGCCATTATTTAAGTTGAGTATTGCATAGAAAAGTGACTTATAACGCAGGCACACGCGTAGGTGCAAAGTTATGCACACCAAGGATGAAATTCGCCAAAAAAGTGACTTGGATAGCTGGGATTCGAACCCGGAGCTCTTGAATGCCGGTCAGGTATGCTACCAGTTGCATCAACAAGGCATCATCTTCCAGGGCGAATCTCAGGCTGACTTATCCGAACAAGGATTTATAAGAAGATAACTTGGTGATGTAACTGATGGCATGCCTGACCTGTTATCGAGATATCCGGATTCGAATCCCGACTAAGCAAAATCATTTCTTCATTACGAATTTCATCCTTGGTGTATATATGTAAGTACGTTCAGAAATGTAACGCATAGAATGATCTCATTGATACAACGGACAAGTGACCGTGAAACAGTCTAAAACGAGCGCGTGGCTTTGGAAATGCAGAATAATGATTTACCGTTACGATAACGACCTCAGGATCACCCACAGGGTCTAGCTGAATGGTTGAAGTTTCCCGTATGAAGTGCACGATGCGCGCCAATTTTTTTTGTCGGTGATCTTTATGGAGAAGTATGGTTAGCCCACCCATGTTGCGTAAGGTTTAGTTTTCTTCTGTCGTAGGATTGGCAAAACCGTTATATCGGCTAGGATAACTGCTCTTAGTGTACGTTGGTGGCCGCATCTTCTGACAAATTTGATACTTCATTCTAAAAAAAATGCTTATTTCCACGAAAAGTAGAGCAGAGGCTCATAGATCGTTTTTTTAAGATGCCTTCGGTGTTGTTCGTTGAAATTTAATCTACAGGTTGCGCGGCTAATCAAAAAGAAATATTGATTTACCAAACTTCAAGTGTGACAATGGATAATAGATTATGGTCCGACGCACCATGTGTGGTCTTATATGCTTGCATCCCTCAACGTGAGCACGAAAACCGTTTAAGGAACACGTTGAACTACACCGAGTTGGGAGAACTTTGGGATTATTTTCACTAAATTCAAGATTCTGGCATAAAAAAGTTGCTTCTCCTTCTGGGAGCCAGAATGAATCTTGGGAAGCTTCATTTATGAGAGAAACCATATAAGATAAATGCCTGAAGCTAAAGAAGGGGAGGGAACATTGTTATTTGTTATTTTACGTTTTTTTGAATGACCTGGCATTTACAAAACACCAGACCTAACAAGCTGTCCTCATATTTGGAGATAGTATCGCATTAAGAGCTTCAATGAGGGTTTATAAAGTGAACTCCTGGACACAGTGAAATCCTGTATAATATTTATTTGATTGATTTTTAACATCCTACATTACCGAATGACATGCCTGGTATTACTAAAAGGTAGATAGGCATACTCGCAGCTTTTCTTTATGTTGCAATCTTTCAAAATAATTCATTCTAGGCCTGAATACTATTGTAGTGCAATTGTTGTAGCACCTACATGTAGCAGAGTGTGTCTTGATACCATACCATACATCCTATAGGTGGATCGTATTACACCATGTATTCTTAAGCGTTTATTAAAGCATCTCAATGTTAATTCAAAATCATTTCTAGTCGCAGTAATTTTCCACCTGCGTGCTATCAGTCAGTTCTTTTGTCAGTTTTCTGCATTGCTTTTGAGCACTTTGATCCTTTTTCTACATTCATCAATTTTATAGTACATATTCACACATTTTCTTTGCAGACTTTTTGCATTTTCTCCATTTTTACTCTTCAATGCTGCATTCACGAAATCGATGAGCCTCAACTTGATCGGCGCGTTTAATTGCGTTCCCTTAAGATTTCCTTCCCACCTCACTTCGCAATGATTTCTAGTGGCTACGTTCTTCCGTAAAGATTAAATTAATCACATCTGAATTACTGTCAGTAGCCGTTTAATTACCCGGCTCCGACGAGACAGCTCATCAGTAAGCGGTGCATCAGTTTACAGATGTTTATTGACGAAAGTGTGGTCATACGTTACACCTCAAGGAATGTGGTCTTTTCATATCGTTAAATGAAGAGAAAACATTACCAGTGCGATGGGTAGGAGCCATAGGCGGATTTGGGGGGGGGGGGGGGAATACGGGGGCCCGTGCCCCCTCAGACGCTTATAAAATAGATAATATTTTTATATCGTTGCGTTCGTTTTATCTTGTGTATTACGGAGCCTCAATTATTTTATTTATTATTACTAATTTTCATATCAAAATAATGAGAATATTTTCTACAGTGATTGTTGCATTTTGTTTTTAGTCCCAAATATGAGGAAGACATTTCAGACCCTTGTGGCCCCCTCCCAGAAAAAAATCCTGGATCCGCCCCCATTGTATGAACGGTATTTTTGGCCTACAAAACGATGAGGTTAACCATGAACATCCTGCATCGGAGGATTAAAATTCATTTCCACTAAAATACAATACACGTCATGTACGCTACATATGGCACATAATCTACTACATCCCACTTATGAAGGCAATATGTCTATGAAGCTAAAACACGCAAAACATTCTGTTAGAAATACTAGGAAAATTCAGAAACACGCTTTAAGGAATACGTAAGTTGGTGAGCTACACTACCAGCAAACTAACCCATTTGTAAGTCCTAACAATGCCGTCATAGTCTCTTATCGATCGCAGAAAAAACGACATTCTAAAGTATTAAATTGGCGCTTGACAATATTTTATTTAATTCTAAGGACAAATAAGTGGGTGATAAGCTAAGGTGTATAAGTGTTTTCTTTTTTATACAGAGTTAGGTACAGAAATTACGTAAAGAAAACAAATAAGATAAACTACATATATAACTTGTGCATTTCATTTTCCACTCAATGTCAGCACAGAACAGAGACTCACTCGTATCCCTTGGCTACCGAGTTTTTGTTTATTTCTTCTAACAATTGATTTTACCACACTCTGTTGAGAAAAATATCACTTGTACTTTATTCACATGATGGCACCTTTTTTACTTGTTTTTTCATAGCATGGTAGTCAATGTAGTACAGTTCCAAATGCAAAATATGAAATATTCCTGCCATTTCGCACAAAATCAATGTAAAAACCTTACTTTAGCCTACAATGTATTTATAAATTATACAAAACAAGGTATTATGTCATTAAAAAAGAGCCATGGTGTTGAATCACGGGAAATACTAAAATACAACATTCGTGTAATTTATGAATTACAAATGGGGTACTTGTGATACCTCGCACAATCGTTCGCGTAAGTTTTCTAGGCACAATCACGGAAGGGTTAATGATCTTGCAGATGCCAGTTTATTTACTGGTTTTGTAAAGACGCCTCAGATGTTTTTACTGATTTTGATTGACAAAAATGTTGTTTATACGTAGGAAAGAATACAACATGTAAGGATAAAAGCGGTGTTTTTTTTCTAAAAACGATTCGAGAACGTTTTCTGTAGAGTAAATCTTGTACTTCACAGTATAAATTCTTTCTTTCTTCGGGTTTCCTTGTTTCCATTTGAATGCTAACAGTAAGTTGTTTTTAAATTATTCTCCATTGATTTTTGTACCCGTTACTCCTGTTGCTACCGTCATTACGCATTCAAGCGTATTATTTTCGCCTTTTTCTTCATTTTTGCAGTATTATACTCTTTGATATTGTATTCACGAAACTGATGAACCGCAACATGATTACTGGGATTAATTAATCTTTCCCTTGGCTTTTCGTTTCGTAAATACTCGAGCTCTTTTGTAAAGATACATTTAATCACATGTTGATGGTGCTGGTAATGACCTCGTGGTAGCTGGGTAATTTTATGGCTCCAAAAAGACAGCTCATGTAAGTAGCGTACCAATTTCCAGATGTCGATCGACAAAATAGTGATCATACAAGAGTCCTCATCAATTGTGGTCATTTCATTCCGTTAAATGCGTGGAGAAGATGACCAAAACGATGAGTGAGGAAGCGGTATTTTTGGCCACCGTAGCGAATGGAAATTGATCCTCCAATCATCTTCAAATATGCAGATATTTAATTTCGTCCGAGATGCTCCTAAGAGGTTTCTTAACGGGATGGAATCTTACCCTGTGGAGCGGTTGAATGATCGGCCTTCCTTTCTTCCGTCTTTAACCAGGCGTCCCGCTCTGAAATCCCCATTCGAGGTCCGAACGATTGAAATCGGACACAAAAGGGGTGAAAATGTTAACCATCTGTAAGAAACCCTCTGGAGTTCCGCCTTCACCCTCCCGAAAGAGAAAGACGGACCTTTTTGACGGCGCCCGGAAAGAATATTCGGGCAAAGCGCAGAGTCACCACGACCAGAGATCAAAGGATTGGGATCGGGAGGCGATGTCTCCCTAGGGGACATCGGAATGATAGCTATTTAATCACGAGATAAAAGTGTGGCAAGTCGCGCATCGATGGTTTCACAGCGCTAACCTCGTTAGTTTCCCTCCATCTTAGGGCTCATCTCCTTCCGGAATAACTCGATGGTTCTTTAGTGGGCTCACTACATAGACGAAAAGCATCGCTGCAGACCACGGCGATTTCCCATTGAGTCATTTAATGTAATGAATAGAAAAGCTTGATAATTGCACATAAATTTACTGAAGGAAGACCTAGATTTTGGCGTGGCAGGTAGCACGTCATCACCTGGTGTACGCACCGTTCCAATGTCAATACGTTGATCGACGAAACAGTGATCGTAAATTAGTCCTTAACAACTGCGGTACATTTGGTTAAATGTTTCAACATGGCATGTAATCATCTGGTGATGGCGTGCCATGTCGGAAACTAGGTTGTCTTTTAATAAATTTAAATGAAAATACCAAGTTTCAGGCACTTTTCATAATGGTAAGTCGATTCCATGAAATTACGCCCGAGACAACGACTTAATCATGGTCATCATTAAAATTTTCTATATCTTCAAAGTTTATTAGTAGTTGGTTATTGATTTAAAATGTATGAAACAATTAATATTTAAGCTCCATTAAACGAGACCTTTGTGCGAGTATCAACAATACGATTGCTTGGTCTTACCCATTTTGATATTAATTGTTCACACAATTATAAGAGCAAATTTTCATCAAATCTTAATTATTTAATATCATTTAAAAAAACTAGAATGAATAGAATTTCGAATAGGCTGGATACCCAAGAGAAACCGTTTCCATGATAAATGAAAAGTGCATCCGAAAAAATTTCTGCCCTGTTAACTTAGGTGTTGAGACTCAATCTATCTGGGCAAAAATGCTAAGAATTGCATCCCCTATTACTTCCTGGAAATAGTATATTGTAGATTCAGATATTGCAGAGTTTTATTGCAGATTTCTCCTTAAGCACACTGTATATAACTATAAATTAAGGAGGGGCTCTATTTAACAAGGCTACCTTTCACATTGGAAGAACTGATAAAAAATGAGAGTTTTATTTCATTGTCATTGTTCCGTGTCCAACGTCATGGTCATTGCCTGGAGGGTTCCGTATGCATGTAGAGGGCGTTTAATGATGCAGCGTGACTGACGGACAGGAAACGGGGCTCATCGCTCGAGTATTTAATTCGGGTTAAATGCAACGGGAGTTCGATGTTCTCGAACTCCGAGTAGTGTGGACCCTCTGTGAATTAAGTACGGATGCCCTCGAATTCGTTTTGGTCCTCAACGAGAAAGAATACCAAAAGTGACCTAAAAAATATTATGCCGACCGAGGAGGGTGAATGGCTAATTTTCCGCCGTCCCCTGAATGATACCAGCGTGCAAAATGGATATCTAACCATCCCTTTTATTATTCTTCATCTTTGGTAGACCCCTTGTTCGGTTCCGAAGCTGGGAGCACCTAACCGCGTACTATCAATTAGATAAATGGCGTATCGAATATTTGCATTTGTATGTATACAAATGTAAACTAGCTTTTTCATCACTATTAACTCTACATCATTCAAGAATGAATAATTAACTACGTCCATTCTTTGTGATAACGTTGCAAGGGTTTTCTAATCTGAAAAATCAGTGAAAGAGGGCTGTTTTATGTTTACAATAATTGGTTAACGCATTGGAGCTGGAGTGAAATTTATTAAGAGAAAGGCGTCCTATTGTCGAACCATGTCTGTTTGTTTTATGTTATGGAGTTAAAAAGAGTAAAACGGATTGATTCATGAAGCTTATGCACAATTTAAATAATCGAGTTTATAGGAAAGCACAACACAGTAAAAGCATTAAGGAGATTTGAAATGCGGTGGTCGACAGGGGACTAAAAATTGCTTACGGTGATAGGCTCAGGTACCACAGACATACGTATGAATTAAAATGATGTTTATTATTTAAGGGAAATAAAACTGGTTCAGAGCGTTTACTACTGTTGCTATTAGAGGCTGCTATCCTGAAATAGCGAATAAGTCAGCGATATTTAGTTACCTTTTAATAAGAATTCTAAATTAGAAGATTTTTCAAAGGTTCTCATTTAAGGGGAGGAAATTATCTGATGGCTCGAATATCTGTCTGCTCAATTTAGACCGCAAATAAAGGATCACAAAGCCCTTATTATCCATTTAATGTTTATTTTCTTGGGTATCCAGCCATTTCAATATTTTATTTAATACTCTGGATTTTTAAGGACATTAAATACTTAAGGTTGGACGAAAATGTGCTATTATAATTGTCTGGAACATAATCTCTAATATTGAAACTCTCGTTTAATTACGCTTGAAAATTAATTGTTTCAGGCAAATATGATCGCACATAAAAGGTTGGATACCTAACAAAAAACCGTTTTCATTTTTACTGCGAAGTACATACAGAGTATGCGTGTTGATTTTGAAGTAGTTTACAGGTACGTACAGATATACGTGACAACTCATGCTCTTTGTGATCTCAGTAATCCCCGTTTAATCTGCTCGTGAAACTCACCGTCCGATCTAAATATTCGGATCCTCAGATATAGGGAGAGATTTTAAAACCATTCAGTCTTTTGGATGGAAAAAGGACGATCAGATTAGTGGTGCAGTCAATGTCCCTATGCTGGTCATTCGAGGGAATGGAGTTGCTATGGGACTAAATCTTGTAATCCCCTTGGACTAGTATTTTCGACCCACTGGATTAAACCGTCTATTGAAGGTCATTCTCAACCATTAACTGACTATAGGGAAGGAATGCAGTCGCTATGGGAGTTAAACTTGTAATCGTCTTGGACTAAACTTGATAATCCAGCGGATTAAACCGCTTAGTATGAAAAAAAGATCGTTCTCACCTACGTAACGACCATTGAGAATGAATAAAGTTACTATAAGACTTAAGCTTGTAATACCCGCGGATTACAAAATTTTAAACCCACCAAGATTAAAGCGTCTGTTATGAAGTGAAGACCGACGTAAACATTTTCTAGGGGGATGGGACTGGGGTTCATTGGAAGAGGCTTTGCGTTGAACCTGCCTCATCGTAGTTTTTTAAAGGGACGGCGGACCGTGATGATTTTATGCTCTAGAGAGAGAAAGGGTTCAGGGTTCAAGGGTTTTGTGTGTCCCGTGGAAGGTAGGGGAGGCCAAAGGGTTGTAAGGGGGGAAGGGACTGTAAGCGTGGAGTGTATATAGGCAGGGTTTTCGGGGGAAGGGAAAGGAGGGGTGGTTTTATGGTCGTCGCCTCTGCAGTTCACAATGTGCGCGTCGGAACTGTACACACACACACTGGGACGGGGTCGAAATCAGGGGCACGCGACCGAGGCAACAGGGGATGGGGAGTATGGCGGGGGGTGTCAGGGGTATTCAGAGCGCAGCTGCGACCCAAAGTCTGGGGGGTAAGGGGTGGGGAAAGGATATGATCTCTTGCCCCCCTCGCTACCAGCACTACCATTTGGAAGGCTTGCTTGATTTGCGATTTCGGCCTTCGTGGCTTGATGGCCAAAAGTAATCCTGGGATGTAGGTGGCGGGGATAGAATTATGACTAGTACGATGGTTTTTATTCATTTATTGCCGGCCCCGTTGGAGGGGGGGATAAGGTCCTCGCCTACCAAAGCGGAAGTCGCGAGTTCGAATCCTATCATAGATAGATTGCCATTTCTCAGGGAATGGGAATTTTTCATGTAATTTATTTACTTTTTGAATAGGAAGTTTTTTTGAAATTAAGTTTTTTTTTAAATTAAATTTTTATGTAATTTATTTCGTAAAAAACTTCCATTTATCTAATTAATTACATCAAAAACTTTCTTACATCCGATCTGAGCATTTTCTGTAAACAGTTCACAGCTCATCAATCATTTAACTCTATTAGTATAGTAATAAATTTAAATCGATGAACAAATGAAAAGATAAACAGCAAAGAGATAAATATTTTCCTTTTAAGAATGAAACTCATTGAATTTGCTTTTTATATCCTATCTCATCTTAGGAATAAAGTTACTATAATTATAACAGTTTAATGTACATAACAATTACAGATTTTCGTGTACATTTAATTGTTAAATGCTATGAAAACCCTGATGTAGAGGTAAAATGGTACTGCTCTCGGTGGTATGGCTATAAAGGAATTAATAATTTAGGGATGAGTTGGTTCCAATTTTTTTCGATTTTGATTCCAATTACGATTCTTTCAAATCGATTCCCAATTATCGATTCCGATCCCATCAATTCTTATTCATAGTAACAGGCCGGCTGTTGATTTGTCTGTAGCATTGCTGCCATTGAAATTTAATAATTGAATGAAATGAAATAACAAAGACTATAATGTGGTCCAACAAATATATTTATTAGAAATAACGAATTAATATTATAGTAATATTATATATCCTCAGATTAGATAAAATAATAAAAAAATTAACTGTTTCGGACATAAATTGTTGAAGAATTGTGGAAAGTCTCCTAGAGACAAAATTGCTATAAAAAATGAAAATTGTATATTATTATTAATTTTTATAAAAAATTGTGATAAATAAGATAATGGATTATTATTCATTAATATTACTACGGTGATTCTAAGAACTCTATGGAATACAAAATATAATAATCAATAGTTTGATCTCGTAAGTATGTATGCTAACTTAACAATGCACAGTTCGCAATGGCTCAGGTGCATAGCCAAGCTTACAGTCTATGTTCAAAATATTTATCTTCCTGGAACAGTTGGAATCAGAATCAACTTTCGGTGATCGATTCTCAATTCCGTTCCCGGGAATCGCCGGAATCGAGAATTCAAATTGGCATCGACTCATCCCTAAAATAAATAAAGAGTTTAAAGGCCGTTTTATACGGAGCGCGTAAATTCAACATCTGATGTGTGTACGTAGGCGTAGTGAAAATTACGTCGTGTAAACGCATGAATTGCTAGAACGCATGCGAGAGAGCATACATGTGATATGTCAAAATATCCCCTGTCCTAATTTTGTTCGTACATTCGCGCCAATGCACGGCATAATGAGAAAATAAATCAGTTTCATCTTGCGCAATGGCATGCCGCGTGTAAAATGGTCTCAAGAAACCGCCGTACTCTCTATTTAGCAGAACTCAGCAATACGATTTTATTTCCAAAGTTTCATTGCCGATTTCCAAGTACCTACTAAAGTAATTATTCCAAAATAACATTACAAGAACATAGTTTTTCGTCATCTACTCCGTACAGCGGAACTCATGTGTTAGCAAAATCTGCAACACTCAGCGAATACGTTTCAAACCTGCACTAAGGACCTGTTTACACGGTATATCAACCCGTGTGAGTTAATGTCTAAATGCTTGAACGCGAGAATGAACACGAAAATGCACCGTTTAGCCACCCAACTTGTGCAAATGGATGAACGGAAAATAGATCCTGCACTAATTACGTCCATGCATTCGTACATGTTCCGTTCCGGTCCACAAAAATCATTCACGTAAACAGATATTAACTCGTGCGTGTTAACGTATCGTGTAAAAAGGCCCTTAGACTGTTTATTGTAGCTTAAGTATGGAATGATTTCTATAGTATTGGGAAATTGGCATATAAAATTGTATCCATAATTTCTTCGTGTAGATTTGAAACGGATCCGTTGAGAGATGCGGATATTGGATATGATCTCTAACCCATCACTACCAACTCTGCAATTCGGTAGTCTTGCCACAAGTGCGATTTTGGCCGTCTGAGATTATTCACCATCTCTGCTTGAGTTTTGTGTGGAGGACTGGAGCGCAACGCTGCGTCCGTCGAATGTGACGTTCAATCGTGATTCCCTCGGCGCCTATGGTTAAGAGCAGGCATATTCCGACAACGGGTTTCTCTTATAACTCTTGAAATTTAAAAACTCTTATTTACTGTTGCTAGGTAGTTGTTGATGGAAAAGGATAGAGGGATAGCGAAGAAGATAAGCAAATGAAAGTGTTGCTTGAAGGATTGAGGCGATAAAAAACTGTAAATAAAGATTTTTATTTTGGAGAAACAATCGTCTGAGGTTACACTCTCCCCTCTACCATACTCATCCCTCTCTCACGATCCAAATGACCTTATTTGTGGGTCGCCTCTACTTGAGTTATCATCTGGAAATTTCCTAAATATTTACAGAGTAGAAGCCTTGACCACCATTTGTATACATATGTAATTTGAAAATAAATACGTATGGGAAAATACCGAGGCATACTTTGTAATTTATAATATTTTCAAATTTTCGGTAAATTCAAATTTCGTCAACGTTTTACTGTATACGATCTCAAAATTTCAATGTGGTAACTTAAAATTCAAACCAGAAAACGTAGCAAAAAAAAATACCCGAGCTTTTCCCGGGGAATACCATGGAATATATGGTGGTGGTGCAGACCCCGACCCGGTTGGAAACCCGAGAACCTTTCGTCCAAAAAAATGACCGGTAGAGGAGGAGTGATGCGTTATCTTGACCAGAATGGTTCGTCACAGGTCTTCTTCTTCGATAGGTCGAACCATCGAAGAAACATAACATTCGGGCCGAACTTCGCTTGGCTTGCTCGCTCAGACGAGACCCGCCCCCTCGTAAACTTCCCCCAACCCCCTTCCCCGTGAGCAGCCCCTAAGAGTTCCCCCTCACCCCCCGCTGTTTCCTCTACCCCCTACCCCCAATACCAAGAGCACTTACCCTTCCCACTTTTCCAGCGTCGGTCCAGAAAACAGCCCCACAGCAGAGCCACCTGCAGCAGGCCTCCCCCTCACTTCCCCACCCCCGCGCACCACCCCCTCCCCCACATCAACCCTTGATTTTGGCTTACTTTCCCCCCCCTCTCCGCCCGGAGAGAGAGAGAGAAAAAAAAAACTTACGACCTTCCTCGATGGATATTTAATCTATGCATCCTGCACAGTCTCACCAAATTTTCCTCTGAGTTTTATTAATCAACTAGTGCAGGGGTCTCCAAAATACGGCGCGCGGGCCGGATCCGGCCCGCGAAGGGCTTTCATCCGGCCCACGCATTCGTTTCAAGTAGCGCGCGATTTTCGCTTGTTTAACTCTGTGAGACGCCGCTAGGAGCATTGCAGCGCTGTACTGCACGTTAAAGTCGCCTTCAACTGTTCATAAATAAGGAATTCGCCACCGGATACTTCAGTAGACGTTGGTATCGAATACCTCAGTCATCGGTAAATTTGCTATCCGGCCCGCGGGGTGATTCGGAACTTGGAATGTGGCCCTCGTGGCCTAGTAAATTGGAGACCCCTGAACTAGTGGAATCTTAAATACGACTTCGCCGGCGGTCACAGATCATCTCTTTGGAAATGGATAAAGTAGTTAATGTTGATAATGTTGTATGTGTGTTACGTGACCTACGTCAATCATTTGGTAGCCGTTTAAAACCTATAGTTGGGGATATTAGTTTCCCTGATGTTTCAAAATGTAGCTAACTCCATGACCTTTGATCCCCATTATGAGCTTAGGAGGTCTCAGGGTCCCGCGTCGCGTAGCTCAGACTTAACGCGCGATCGGAATATCGCTCTCATTTCCTTGGTCGCAAACTTTTTTCCAAGATTTCTTCCTAGTGTTCTTGCGAAATCTCTTATTCGCACTCTGATTGTAAATTTCCCGAATTATATATTTCGTAAACGAAAGATAATGCCTACTTTATTTCAAATTCCACGCGAAAAATGGGTACGCCATTTTGCGTTGTATAACCACGCACTAAAATCTTCAAAAATCATGGAAAATTACAACCAAAGAACCTGATAAAAGACATATTGTGTTTTTTATTCCATAAAAATCATACAACCGCAACACCATCTGCTTAAGTTTAAAGATTTTCGGAGAGAAACGAGATCGTACGCGTTTAGAAAAATTGGTCATGTTTGAGCTACTGTATCTCAGCAACGGTTCAAGTTTGTGTACAATGGCATACAAATCCATAATTGGAAATCATTTATGAGTAATTATGCGAAATTTTAAGTCTCTATCTCAAAAAAAGCCATTTTAGAGTTTTGTCCGGCTTTTTCCGATTTCGGACCACTGTGGGTTGGTTGTCATGATGACCTGACGTTTTCTTCTGCGACCTTTGACCTCCATATTAGCCTTGGAGGTCAATTAGTGGATAGGACGGGTATTTGGACTGTGCCACTATCAAGGGCATGTGTGGTGTTAATATCTCAAGGTAATTCGGTGATCCTTTATTTATGATGCTACATAAACACATAAATTATGAGTCCATCATTTTGTAACGTATCGACCACAAACACAATAGCTTAGTCCTGAAAGCTTATGGGAACTGACAGTAACAAACCGTTTAAGAGTGTAGTGTATTTTTGCTAATATTGAATAATTACAAGAGGTTTTAACATGCTGTATTTCGAGAAAAAAATCAATGCGGGAAATTTTTTCAACTTGCGGCAATGCAATTTGTAGTAAAAAAGCAATGAAAACAGTATTCACCAAACATACGCTAATGTACTGACAACAACTGTGCAAAGTTTTAACTTCCATACTAAAAAAAAGCATCTTGAGGTTTAGCCTGCCTTTTTCGATTTCAGCCTACTATAAGACGCTGCTCGGATTGAAATTCGTAAAAAAACGGTGTTCTCTTGTTATTTAAACTATCATAGTCAACAATAATATCACATTGGTGAACAATCTCATTCCTCCAAAGATAATTCTGATTGAACTCCGGCAACCGATCGCCTATTAAATAATATATCCCCAAGTACACTAGAATTGGTTTTGTACTCTATTTCTGCCTCCAATTTGTCCATCATATAGGCCTGTTTACACGGTAAATTACCCCATTTCGTATGAGTTAATGTCTAAATGAATGAACGGGAGAATTAACACGAAAATATACCGTGTACAGAAAATGGAACCTGTTCTAATTTATTTCATGCAATCGTGCATGTTCCGTTTCGGTCCACAAAAATCATTCGTGCAAAGAGGCATTAAATTGCACGTTTTAATGTATCGTGCCTAGAGTTTATATTACTTACAGTATTTATGGTATCGTGTAAACAGGCCTCATGAAAAAGGCAGTGCCCCAATTTCCCTCACTCCACTCCCAGCACCCATTACCTTGCTGATATTCCGTCCTCAACACTCTCGCTGGAACCCGTCGCTTCCGAATTCGTGGGGTGCTAGGAAAGGGGGTCTATATACATGGGCTGCTACCCCTCCTCCTTAACCCTCCGACAACTACCCACCCGCTAGCCCTGCATTGGGGTGTTCTGCGTCCCTGTTTTCCCGAGAGCTCTGATTCACGGCCTTCGAATGAATAGCTCACGCGTAATGGAGGTGGCCGAGCACGCAGTGGAATGAGAAAGGAGGGCAGGGAGTAGGACGCAGAATATGTATCGTACGCAGTAAATAGACCCACGTTTTGCGATGGGTTCGACTTGCGATGGATTCGGCGTAGGACCTGAGCTGATTTTGAATGCGCTTTCTATGATTTCAAAATTGGCCGATTTTGTCTCCACTCGCACTATTACCTAAATTATGTAATTCTACGCATTGTTTTTCCGAAATTTATCTTCAATGTAGCACCATTGGCATGTGGGGAGGATTTTTTAAACATTTATCGTCCGTAAATATTACCGCGAAATCCAACACGCGATAGAATTCGCTTTACGACCGATCCTCCGTAATAGATTAATATCATAAAGCGCAATTATAATGTTCATTATAAAGTATTCTACCGTAGAAGGGGTAGGAAGATGGAGAACGGGGAGGAGGAGAAAAGAAGTTTTTGTGTTGCCGAAAAAAAGTAACTGAATTGTGTGAGGAACAGGGTGGAACGGCGGATAGGAAGTGCGAGGCTGCAGGAAATTGGCCCAGGCAGTAAGGAAATACTACAGCAATACTCTGGCTGGGCTTTTAGGATTCACTACCGGTGGATGAATATATGGTCTGGAGAATATATTATTACTATTAAAAGTATTCTATGGGTTAAGGTAGGTTTCCATAGAGTAATTAAAAAGTACTCTGACAACCTCCTCTTCCTTCATGAACTTCCCTCTACAATATCAATGAAGGTTTTAAGTCTCTGCGAGGTTTTCTCGGATTGTTGATGACCGCGAGGATCTGGTGGACTTCGTAGCCGTGAACGACACTCGCCCTGTTTGAAGAGTTTCTGAGATTCATTTGATTATTTTACTCCATATTTTCAGGGAGAAGATAGTTTGGCAGAGTTTCCCATTTCCATTCCCACTGCGTTTATTTACGTGGCACCATGGCACCATCACGTGGACTACCTCTCGTCTGGCTTCTACACATCGACTTCTTCTAGCATGGGTGGCCCAACCGGGAAAAATTTATAATTAATCCCGCCAGTGCAGTTCTAGGGGTCCTAGGAAAGCGCAAGCCTTTCCACCACGACAAGGCCGCATCAGTATGGCTGTCAATAATTTTGGGTAAGTGAACACTCCAGCAATGAGAATAATTCGCTTCCTTTGGATGTTTCACTATTCTACCCAGCTACTCATATTTTTCGGGAAATAAAATGTCATGAGACGTCTGTTTAAAGCAGGGATGGCAATAGAAACGAAACGAAATTCAAAAACAGTAAAATTTCAACAGTTTCGTTCCAAGGAGCGAAATGTAGAAAGGAAACGAAATGGATTTAAACCCGGGGTGGTAAACTCAGGGCCGAGACGAAATCGGAGTCAAAACTACTTCGGGTCGAAACTGAACTAAAACTCCGGGTCAAAACGAAACACGGATAATTTTTCGCAGCGGAGGGACCACGCGCTTCACCTTCGAACAGTTTTGTTTCGACCCACACACCGAGTACGAAGTATGGTTGAATGAAGTAGAAGTTCGGCCTACCGCCATTAAATGCACGGGACACTCATATTTTTACCACTAACAGGAAAACGGTGATGGCAAACTGACCATTGGATTTTTAAGCTCGATATTTTAACCTCTCAACACGTATGTCAAACGTATTGGGTCGAAACTATTCCCTCTCATACCCATCCACTCAACTTCTGGGATCGAAACTTAACTATCGGAGTTTCGATTAGTTTAGTTTAATAATAAATTTTCGTCCCGGGTAGAAACTAGACTCCTTGGTGATTTTAATTTCGTGCTGGAACGAAACTAAACCTAGGCTTCGTATTTTCGTTTCCCTCCAGGTCGAAACTAAACATTTTCGTTATTTTTTCACTTGCCATCCTTGGTTTAAAGACTGTTCAAATCGTGCGGACCCGGTTATTTCCCGACAAATATGGTCGTTGTCATTATTGTAGAAGTCAGCTTATTACAGTGTAGTACCGGGAGTAATTTAGAATTAATCCTGCCAGTGCAGCTCTAGGGATCATAGGAACATCAAGCCTTTCCATCGAGTTGAGGTTGCAGCCCAAGAAAAATGATAATGTCCATTATATCATATAAAATATTCAATGGAAGATACTTGGGAGTAAAGGGTTCAGATATATCGAGTACAAGGCGGATAGAGGGTTATTAAAAACCGTTCTTGAGGGAGGAACGTTAGGTAAGCGTGAAAAGAGGAGAAATAGAGAAGGATTTATAGATGGAATGAAAGAGCGTTATTGTGAATTAAAAGGGACTTCCAATTTGGGAGGAGAAATAGGCCTAGGTGATTCTCACAATCCTTGTATATCTGCCTGAACTCATAGAATATTTGGATCATCATACTGTTGCGAATCCTAAGATTGGTATACACCAGCCCTCCATTTCTTCCTCTTCCACGCCAGTTTTATGCGTCCCTCCGGCTCTTCTTCACCGTATCTTTTTTGATCCATCCTACATAGGATAGAATTCCCTATGGTTGGCACCCCCCAGTTGTTGGTTTTTTGTAATAAAATGTGTGATATTAAGAGGAATTGTGACATTGATGCTTCTGTATTTATAAGCAAAGGAGTTTTACTTAATATTTATCAGCTCTTCCATCCACCTTACACCATTTGAGAAGTGACTTTGGGTCATATCCCGCTGCCACACGCCTTTTTTTAGGTGACTTGCGGGTTAGTACGAAGATGTAGATGATTAGTGAGTTCCATGAAAAAGCAGTTAAAATATCATATCCCATGGTGATCGGTGACACGGTTAGGAATTCCATTGACACGAATTAAGTAAATCCACATCCAGTATTCCATATAAACATTATTATACATGGAAAAGGCAAAAAATCGTGCGTGCAGCAGTACTCTATGGTTCATAATAATTTGAAAAGCGTGGTCGTTCAATCAGACCCAAAATCAGCGGCGGTGTAAAGTCCTTCCCTGCCGCACAAGAAATCGCGGGTTCGAGTCCCACCTGGGTATGGTGCCTCTATCCATGGCATGGACGTTCGCGTACGTTTGATTTTTAAGTAAAACACCCAGTGTAAAAGGAAAATGGTGCTGTTTTCCGTGGCACAAGAATAAATAAATAGAGGCCCTAGAGATCTGGAGTTGGAGTGGAATTCTGAGGACAGAATGGACCGATAGAGTGAGAAATGTGGAGGTGTACAGAAGAATAGGAGAGGAATGGACCCTGTGAATTATTGTACGTCAGAGAAGAACGCGGTAGACTGGTCACGTAATAGTTGGACGACATCCGCAAGAAATATACCGCCGTGCACTTGCTATTTGGGTGTAGTAGAAGGAAGAAGTCTAATGGAGTGGGATTCATGGCAGTGATACTGGATGATTGAGGGTAGGATATGACGCTTGGACGTGGGGTGGGGGAGAGGGGGTACCCGGCGTCGAAGCACACTCGTTAGAGGGGGGTTGGCAGGAAGGAGAGGGGGAAAACGGGGGAGGGGGGTTGGGATATGACCTGCCTTGGGGGAACAGGAGGGAAGAATTTTTTTTTTCACCTCCCTCATAGCTTTTACCACTCGCCCCAGTGTCGGATGATGGAATAGCACGTGAGAGCGTTTACTCTGGGCGTGGTCTGTCTCATTGCCGCATCCGCTTGGTTTGGGACACCCGCCCTCCATGTATAATGGGACGCGGAAATTATCGTTATCCTCGGTATGAGAGGGGCACGTATTTTTTTTTAAAGCTGCGCAGCTCAATATTCTAATGAATCTCACCATAAATTATTATTTAGGGAGTACAAAATTTTTTAGTGCTTTATTTAATCTAGGGTAGATCGTAAATTGTATCTCTCCCCCTGCTTTCTACATTTAAAGCTGATACAAGTGATCACATCGCTGGTTAATCGCGGTGGTTATATAGGAATTGTGGAATCTCAGCATGATCATTATTGTAACTTGCTCTAACATGGAGAGTTGGTCTTAGTAATTTGTGAAATTAACAAATGATGAGAGCGTATGAAATCGTTTCAGGCTTGACTTGGTCGAAGTTCGCTATATCCATGATGAAAACTACAAATGACAATTTCCTCACTATGATAAAAAAAACTCAACTTCATTTATTTGTAGTTTTTATCATGGATAACAGTTTTTAGAGATATAGGACATCAATCTTGCTCGGCTGTATGGGTGTCCTACACTTTAATAATTCTCTTTCTTTATAACAGTATTTATCAGAGTTTTAATTGATGCATAATCAACGATGGTAAATCGTGTAGGTGCGCTTATTTTACGGGCAAATTTTATTTATTAAAACTCGTATTTGATTAAATGACGCGTGGGGTATGCCAACTATGAAGGTCAGCATTTTTATAGTTATAGGTAAAACATTTTAAAATGCTTAGTGTGAGAATTAATGTTGGATAAATCTTTTGAAAAAGTATATGGAGTAGTATAAATACATGCTTATGTAGTATCATGGATGGATATAGTCGCCAATAGTCAGTATTTCATTTCACTTTCTTTCATAATTATATAGTTGAATTTCCAATGGCTTCATTGAAAACACCTCAACACAGTAGAATCCGCATTCCACCTCAAGTTGGAAATAATTTACTTCTCCATCGGTACTTGGTATACATAATAAAGCATGCAATTACAATAAAGATGAGATCCTACGATCATCCATGTTAATCAAAGACACTAAGAGGTAAACTTCTGCAAAGTAAGCCTGAATCCACGAGCTCTAATTCAAAAAAAAATATTTTTCTTACACTAATACATATTCAATGTTAACAACCTAAGCTTTGGGAAAGAATTTCGAAATATTAGTAATTTCATTACATGGTGTATTCCCCATTAATTATTACACTAACTTACGCTTCGTAAAGACTATATTTCTTGATCCCCAGCTTCTCGGTTTTCCGATTTGTCGTACTGTTGCCAGTGGTGCATCCGGGAATCTCTCATTGTCTTCTCCTTTCACGAAAACAAGAAGTTACTGCACACCGAACAGTTTCTGGATAGGAAGCGAGTTGTTTACACTCTTCAACACGTTCATGTAAACACTTGCATTGAACTGGGCGGAAGTAGACGGCAGCTTTTTTCCTTAGCGCCGCGGCATGACGATTTTTGGAAATCATTAAAAAGCGCGTGATCTAAAAACATTGTCTCAACTTCCTGCCGTCTTTACTGGAACCACATGATTACAAATTCAATGGTCTTATCTCTAATTGTGTACACATTATTTTGGAGCCAATACCATTAAATTAAGATAAAATACGTTCCATTAAATAGGAAATGCGTAAAAAAGAAAAACGCATTTTACTTCAAGCGGAAAAATAAAAGACTTTGAAAGAGGTGAAAGAGTTTTGATGGATGATGGGTGAAAAAAGAAAGAAATAATCAGTAGAACAGCACAGGCGAAGAAGGCATTCCACAAAAAGAAGAACGTACTTGCAGCTGAAAATACAAGCATGAAAGTAAGGAAACGATTCATCAGATGCTACATGTGGAGCATGTTTCTCTATAGAATGGAGGCTTGGACGTTGACTGCAGCAGATAAGTCAGGATTGGGGGAACTCGAAAGGTGGTGCTGCCGAAGAACGATGAAGATAAAATGTAACGGCCCTTTAAGTAATGAGAAAGTGCTAAAAAGAGTGGTAGAAAAGAGAAATAGAAGAAAAATAGCAAGGAAAAGACGGGGAAACTTATTTGACCATCCTATGAGGCATGGTAGATTGATGAAAACAATTATGGAAAGAGATTTGGAAGGGAAGAAGGGCAAGGGACTACCCCGAATGAGTTACCAAGGACAAGTTTTAAAGGATGTATAAGAAATACGTCACTATAAAAAGGTTTGCAGGCAGCAAGCTGCGTCAAAACAATCTTAGGAACTCTTAATTATAATGATGAGGACGTAACATGAGGTTCTGATTATAAAATTATAATATTACTTCGTATAATATATATAAATTCGTGGAGATACGTTAAAATTTCATTACGCTTCGAGACCCGTTGATACGATACCATACTTCTATGAGGTCAAATACTGTTTTTACCACACTTTAAGCGCAATTGATTTGATCGAGTCCTGATTATGAGACGTTTATCCACAAAGATAAGCCGTGAAACTCACTCAACCAGTACTCCAAGGCAGCTCTCCCTAAATCCACCTTTCACTGGGGGCCGGTCGAAACATTTCCGAGGATGAACGCTAGGAAAAAAAAGCAATTTAAGCTGGGATTACGGTAGATGAAGAGGTGCATCATCCTAGCATTTACGTCGGCAAGGTCCTGTCCGGGTCCTCTATTTTTTTTAAATGCCCGTCGATGTAAATGGGGTGACAGTCCAGAATGGGTAAGTAGAGTACGACAAGCGCGGGAGGGGTCTTCGATGAAGGCCTTATTTTTCACTTGTCGCCTCCAGGCAATCATTGTTGTCCTTCCGATCTTCCTCGGTACGCGGGACACGCAGAAAGAGTGAGTACAATGAGGGAAAGGGAAGATACAATCGGATGTGACCCGCTCCACTGACCGCGCACCTGGACCGTTCCATATTCCCCTCCTCCAACCTCCCCTTCCGACAAAATCCTGACAACAATTCTCGCGAAAGCTTACGTCCACTGTATGCGCGGAAGAGGGGAAGAGAAACGTGTGGGAGGGGTAAGGGAAAAGGGACGGAGGGGAAAGTGAGCTCATGCCAAGCAGGATGGCCTATATTGCGTAATTTCCCACTGCGCATTTAAATGGATTCACAATAGCCGACACCCACGACGCTGACGATCTAGCGATCCGAATTCTCGGCCATAAAGCTGTTGACATTTTATTTCGTGAGGTTCTATCGAATTTGTAACTTTTCCAATAGCTCATTTAATTTATAACTTTTATAACTTTTGCAGTGTCAAGTTCAGTACCAATATTACGATTGCAATATCATGATTGGAGGCTTGAGCATCAGTACTCTGGGAAAATAAAGAGGGGTAATGGAAATAAGAATACCAGGGAACAAATTAAAAAACGACTTCGTTTTCTTCCACTAATTTATTTTCACGGTACGACATGTTATGACCTTGAGCGGTCATTTACGAGTACAAAAATTTGTCAAAAGCGGGTAAATTTATACCAGGAAGGGACTTGGGGAGGGTGGAGGGGGAAGAGGGTGTTAGGAAACCTCCCCAAGTCCCTTCCTGGTATAAATTTACCCGCTTTTGACAAATTTTTGTATTCGTAAATGACCGCTCAAGGTCGAAACATGTCGTACCGTGAAAATAAATTAGTGGAAGAAAACGAAGTCGTTTTTTCATTTGTGAACTTCAACTTCCACAAAGTTGAATACCAGGGAATGTTATAACTTCCTTGGGAAATAAAAAAATGTAGGACTGAACTTTGCCAATCATAGGATTGCAATGAATGAAGTCCGAAGATAAATACTAGGAACAAATGAAGAAATATTCTGGGAAGAAGCACATCAGGAAAAGTAGAAATGGAAAGAAGAGCGGCAGTGTACCAATCTTGAATGCTTGACGTGTATATATTCATCCCTTTTCTGATCAGTGTGAACACATGCATTGGGGTAGAGAAATATTGGAAGGGCAAGTCCTGATTGGTTTTGCATGTTCGTATTACAAGTTTTTGAATTTACACATTCCTGGCGAATAATATGGATGTATTTTCTCGGGCTCTACACCGGTTAAGAAATTCAAATTCAGCTATGTGTGCTGGACATGGTGGATGAGGAGAGGTAGCTTGTGGACGAGATACGGAGTAGATTGAAGTTATGGATGGAGGGAGTACTTTGCGTAGATCGGGGTGTTGGGAACAGTGTTAGAGGATAGAATGTTGGGTAAACAAAGGAGAGGATGGAAGAGAATAGGATTTTTAGATAGAATAAAAGGGAGTAGGACTTATTGCGAATTTAAGAGGGAAGTCCATGAATGAAGGGGAGGCTGCCAAAATTCTTATTGAGAACTCCATAGCCTACCTTAATCGGAGAATAATTTAATAATATTTATATTTTTTACCTAAATTTCAGAATGCATGTTATTCTAAATTTTAATTACAGCATGTGGAAAAAGTATTATTAGGGATGATTTTGGATCTGATTGAACTGCCAAATTTTGAAAATATTATGAAAAATTATCTTACTATCTAGGGTGTAGAAGAAGGAAGACACTAGATGAAGTAGGATATAGTGTACCAATCTTAGGACTGCAGAATAGTGAATGAACGTCCCAGCCAGAACCAAACCACCCTGTTATGCCCTTTCCTTTCTACGCGCAGGGGTGGATCAGCCACCCCTAGCGATGTCAATGGCTTCCTTTGCCATTTCATCCCATCCCTATCTTTTGTTCATCAATGCCCCCCCTAGTGAGCAATACGATTCTCGTTCCAACAGGAGACAATGGGAGGCTGATGGAGGGCTATGCGGCTGGAAAGATTTTCCCCCCTTCCCTCCATCCATCGACCACGTGGCCC
The DNA here is from genome assembly GCF_921293095.1 of Ischnura elegans. NCBI lineage: Eukaryota > Metazoa > Arthropoda > Insecta > Odonata > Coenagrionidae > Ischnura > Ischnura elegans. The sequence goes on along the minus strand of NC_060251.1, from coordinate 56,078,587 downwards.
GCTACTGGTTTACTCCGAGGGTGGTGGTTCCCCTATCCGAACGTTTGGTTAGCTTCGCTTCGACGGCACATCCCCGATCCGAGCACCGAATTTGCCCCTCGATCGGCCGATTACAACGGGGAAGCCGGGAGATAAGTCCGATGGTGACAGGATGGGTTTAGTGGGGCCAGGAAGATGCGATTCTATCGCAGGTGAGATGGTGCGGTTGACAGGGGGTTGCTTTTAGGGCTTCTATCGCATAAGTGGCGTCGATGTACACGGGAGAGGAAATTTTGGCGAGACTCGGAGACCTTGCCCCAGAAAACTGAGGAAAGGGCATGGCGAAATTGGTACAGTGAATCGGCCCCCGAGAGATATTTCGAAAATGAAGATTTCTTGAGTTTTGCACCGGCCAAGATCCTCCATATATTCTTCCAATTTTTGGACCAGCAACTCTCCAATCGTCTTCGGGGATTCAGGAATCCAATGAAGAATATGGGCGAGTTGCTTATCGAAACGTTAGAAGGAGATATGGAGGACCTTACCCGGTGTAAAACCCGAGAAATGTTCGCTGCTATCGTTCGCCGGGAAAGAATCAGACAATACATATTTCGAAGTTTCTTAACCCAATAGTAAGTCTTGGAGAGCGATTGAGTTATACAAAATATTTAGCCCGGTCACAGTCAATTTGAAGCCATGATAAAAAGCGAGATTTCCGAACTTTTTGATATGTCCTTCGTTTTTGTAATAAATGAGAATATTGAAAATATTCAGAAGATGGAAAATTAATAGGGGAATTGTAGGGTATAGTTTATGAATTTGTTTTGGTTTTATTTCTAACATTAATAAAACTTTGAATCTTTCAAAACATAATTTCATTGAGTATTCAACAAAAATGTGGTAATATTAGGTTATTTATATTCAAGCCTCTATAAAAACTATTTCAGCTAGATTAAAGTAGTAAAGCGCAGTTAAAAATTGAAAAATAAATGAAATCCCGTCGAATTTTGCACAAGAAAATGGTGCCGTCAAGGAATGCAATGATTGCCAGTCATGTTTTTCCACAAAACATCGCTAAAAACTATGCTGTAGAATACATAACAATACTTAAGTTTTCATTTCTTCGTTAATAAGATCGATTCTGTTTCGGCACCTCCATTTCACTACATCTCAAATACCTCCAGACTTACGTAACTGTATTTTACTCCAAATAGCTATTATTATATTTCCGGAAACCCCTTTAATGTTTTTCGTTAGATAATATTTTGCTTGCGTAACTGTGATCCAGCCGATCCAACTCTGACAATTTGCAAAATTTCTCATGACTCATTTTACAATATATAAAGATGAACGACTGAGTTTTCTTCACTGTGGATAGTCCTCGTGACCAAATTAATGATAAAGGTGAAAGTGCCAAATAAAGGACCCGATTAATTGTACGCAATACCCATAAATTCTTTTTTAGCTGATAAATCCTTCTTATCTCCAGATTCAGGCTACTTGATAAGCATATTTAAAAATAAATCAGTTACAATATTGCTTGTTGTGAATGAAGTTTTATATACGATATTACTATCTTTTGCCTACTATGCATGCTCCATTGAAATCACTATGAACTCTTTACAATTGTTTACGCGATGATTTGGTGCTCATTTAATGTGATTTAAGATTTGAAATTATCAATATTTGATATTTGAAATTTTCTTCCTTCAATAATTTCAAGGGAAATGACATTTGTGAAATGCTTTGCTGATAGTGGGATGCTCAGAGTCATCCTTACAATTTTTCATCCAACCATTTGCTGATCACTTGCGAGTCTTCTTTTCAAGACTCGCGATTCTCTTCCGCATGAAGGACATCTTTTTTATCTTCTATTTGTTTATTTTATCTTCTACATTAGAGCCAATATTCTCTCGCAGGTGGCATTATTCGTTCAATCTCTGCAGTTTCAAATATTTATCTTGCATAGTGTTTCGTTCGTATTATTTTACTTCTATGAATCTCTGCTGATAAATACCGTGTCTTATCTTTTGTGATTGGGGATTATCTCATTTCTCATTTGAACCCACCTTCAGATCGAATCGGAGAGCCAGTGGGCTGACCGTAGCTGCGTTTAATGTCACATAAGTGATTTCACATCAACTTCACCGTTATTCTGCTAATAACTCAATATGCAAAAGTTGATGCTCCGAAATTTTATTTTCACCATTAATACATCATATTAAGGCCTGGTTGCAAGATACATTCATACGTACGAGTAAATGTCTAAATGGAAGAACACATGAATGAACACGATAATGAAACCAAGTAACCACCCAACTTGTGCGAACCCATGAACAGAACATTGAACCTGTTCTAATTTGGTTCATGCATTCGTACATGATCCGTTCCGGTCCAACAAAATCGTTCATGCATTCATACTTTAACTCGTGCGTCTTAACGCACCGTGTAACCAGGTCTCTACGATCTTCATTACAAATTTAAGTCACAATACAATTACAATTCTAGTTGATGTCAACAATTTTCTTTCTCTTTGATCAGCATAGCAGTCAGTAATAATCCGCTAAAATTTTTAATTTTTTTAATGCTATTACCAAAAGATAAAGATTTTTTTGAATCGTCGTTCGACAAATTACCATTAGGGGTAATGTAGGAATTTTCGTATTTGTGACATTTTAATCGTTTCTAACGAGAACAAATACTTTCGAAACAAATACTTTCCGCTTATTTTATAAAAATTGTTTATCCATCGTAGATGACATTTATTTACGGTTAAAAAGCAAATTTAATTTACAGAGATGGAGGATTATTAAATTTTAGGTTAACATTTCATCCTTCTATTTTAACCGACTCTCAAGCTATTTTTATTTAACTTCAAATGCAGCATTCATTTAATAATGATTCTAATAGCAGTCGTTAAGGAGCTGAATAGTCTTAATTGTGATTGACAAGGCATTAAAATGAACATTGCATTGGTTTTTGTCTGAACGGCCTATATGTTCAGGCGTTACTACTTACTTTTTTGTGTGCTGAGACGCTTTTTACCATGTTTTCATATGAAAATGCTTATTTTCAAATTTAGTGCCCATAAAATAAACGTTTCCTATGATTAACACAAACATCGTTATACGATCATCTGTGAACTTGTGGACATTTAAATTCAATTTAAGAAAATTAAGCGTATAAGCCCTATTTTCAATAGACGTCAGCCATTTAACACAGATTGAAGAGCACATTTTAAAATTTCTTTACAAATGAAATTCAATTCGCTTTCCGGGCTAACCTCAGTATTTTCAATGGATCGAGAGTTAAATCAGCGGAACTTTTAGTTCATGGTTAAAAAAATAAAGAATAAACTTTTTTAATTCCAATCACTTTTTATTTTTTTATCTTGGCCGATTTCTACCCTTTTAAGTTTTAATCAGTGAACATAACGGTAACGGATAGGACTAAATACCCCTAATTTAGGGCAGTATTTACCTCGATTATAGCACGTAAGAGTGTTGAAACTGGTAGGTGTGTAATGATGAAAAGTCTGAGGAATATAATAAGTGTATTCCATTTATTGAACGACCTCCTTGTGCCTGCCACTAATTTCTACTTAAGCCTCAATCACACGATCATTTTTACCGTCCCTCAGAATGATAGCTCAAGCGATAGCTTTTCAGGGACCAAACGAGTGATCGCCCGACCCATCATTTTCTGAATCACACGTTCATTTCCATTGTCCCTTTCTCCATCGCTTATTCCGTCACTTTCCGTATTTACAAGTGTCATTCATAAAACCATGAGAGCATGCCGTGTTTCCTTTCAGTAGGAAACGTTGAGACTTACACCTAGTAAGAACTTGAAGAAATAAAAAATAAAAATCGTCCGACTTGGGCATAAAGCCTTTCTTCAGTTAGCGATTCATATAGCTCCAACGATAGGTTTTGAGGGATCAAAAGAGTGATCCCTCGACAAATCATTTCTGTATCACGAGGTCGTTCCCACCCTCCCTTTTTCCATCGTTTTCCATAGTTAAAACTCTCGTTTAATTAAAAGTCAAGACTGGCTTTACAAACGCTATTGGCGGCCGTGCGTTCTATTTGGCTGAAGGATGGTGCCAGCGGTGGTTTCAGTGACGGAAAAAGGGACATGCAGAGTGATGGAAAAAGGGATGAAATTTCCATCCCTCGATCCATCGCGAAAATGACCGTGCGAAGCGGTCGGTTTTTCCGCTATCATCGGAGCGATCGCTGGAGCTGTCCCTTGAAAGGGATTGGAAAAATGATCGTGTGATTCAGGCTTTATATGGGAAATAATTAATGAATGGGTGAGGGTATAGGAATGGACGGGAAAATTTAATTACGCTGACATCAGAAGGTGCCATAGCGCTCCGGCGAAACTCAATTTCTTCTTTCTAAAGTTAGTAAATCCATCCTTTATCAGAATAGTCAGAGAAAAATCCTTCGATTCGACTAATCAACATAACGGAAGTAAGTAACCAACTTAGTAACGGGAACCCAGGATTGGCCCGCAGGGATATACTTCTGGAGGCAGACTCATCAGTCCGAGATTTGTATTCGCGAACCTCCAGGAGAAGGGAAGACTGTAGGAGCGAAGAAAAAGAAGATGGTGTCATCGCGAAAAGGAGGTCATCGACTTCTGCAGGGTTGGGATAACAATAATAATAATAATCATAATAGTATTTATTGTTCTTGGACAATTTTCTATTAATAACATACAATGGCTACAGCATACAAAATAGCACACAAAATAAACTTTTACAAAAATATATCAAATATTTCCTAATGGGATACAGCTCAACTAGCACATCAGGACATAAAAATGAAATATTGAAGTTACTCAATCAGTCATAGCAAGAAAACCTAAGTATACGTAATGTACATTCGTACTCATCACAACATGTGGGGTAGAACATGAATAATGATAAATCGATAATGATACTCCAACAAATATGGCATGCGATTTCAAACAGACCTGAGGTATATATTATAAAACATTAATTATGAAAAGTTGAAATCACAATGACGACTAAATGCATACTTTACAAGTTTGAAAACCAGTAAATACTTTCCAGTTGCATGGACATGAATTTTTAAACATGCTTATGTATTGAAACTACGACACATTTTATATCTCACATTGTTCAAGTAGTTTTCTGGTATATTTTTAGCACCCTCACTTATTGCTACCAAACACACATCTATACAAACTACAAAGAGGTATAACTAGAAACCACAGGAATAGGCGGACACATTATAGGGGAAAATAATACAAAAATACCCGAAGCACAAAATGAAGTCATACACTTTCAAGGGTTTGAATAAATTGAAGAAACCTTTGCTTGAAAGAAGACGAATACACAGAATATTTTTAATCCTTTGGAATACTGTTCCACAATCGTGCTCCGTCGACAAGGAAAGATTTTTCGTAGGTAATAGTTCTGTGTTGGGGAGTGATAAGATAATGTGGAGCCATTCTAGTCAACATTTAGGATTTCTTTAATTTCTGATCGGCCCGGAAGGGAAATTATGTAGAATTCCGACGTCGTCATTATGGGGATGCGGACTACTGCTATCGAAACCTAATATCGATGGCCAAGTTCTAACAACACGTATCTCAAAAATAGCAACCTTTTAGGAGAGCAAAAAAACGATTAATTTTTTAAAATGGTACACAGAAATTAAAAACCAAAATTTCATAAAACTGAAAAAAGCATTCATTTGCAAACGAAGAGTTGTTTTTTGCTTGTATTTTATTTTTTAATGTTATTAAACTTTTTTTAAGGTACCTGTCTCAAACCAGCCGAAGTCGATATACTTGTTGTTAGAACTTAGCCATCGATATAGTGTTTCTTATTAATTGTTATACCATCTTATTAGGAAAATAAAGGAAATAGAGAGGTTTAAAATTTTCATCCTTTTTTAATTTTATTTTATTAAGGATTTAAGTATACCGGGACTAGCCACGGAGATAACTTTTACGGGAGTCACCCGCAATGCACAAATTTTGCGAAAAATGCACAGAGAAAAAAATCATTCGCCGTTTCCGGGATCCCGGTCTCTCTTTTCTCTGTAGATTTTTCGCACAATTTGTGTAATACGGGTGACTACCGTAATAGTCATCACCGTGGCTTGTCCCGTCATACTTATAACTAGTCAAGGGCGAATACCTCTATGTGTTCCAAGTGCAGGCCTTGCTCTCCGGCATTGGCGCTGTGCGCACGATTTGGGCTGCTTGTGGCATCATATGCTCTGCAGTCCATAAAAACTTGTCCGGTTGTGTCCACAAGTATCAACTAGGTAGAATAATTTGTTGTTAGCTTATCAGGCTAAAGCACTATGCCAGAAATGGTAGGATACGGGTGCGAATCCCAGTGAAGGCGAATGTTTTTTTTTCTCTGTAGATTTTTCGCGCAACGCGTACTATTAAGGACAGCAACGGTGTATTGATTAATGTAATCAACGGCGTCACTCCCTAGGTCAACTCATTGCATGCTTTTATATTTTCCATTGTTGTAATCTTGCATGGATTTTCTATAGGAATTACTAACCGTCGGCTAGTTTTGCCTATTCATGAATATGAACGAATCTTTTTGTTATTATGCGTAATATTTTATGACCGTGGGGTGTGTATGTGGCGATCCTCTTGCATGCAGCATGTTTGTGATTGATCACCCCCAGCCAAACACTTTAGAAGTGGCTCGTAGGGTGTTATGTAGATGCAGAAAAGAAGGATGGTACAAAGATTTTTTCTATAAACATTTCGAATACCTACTAGCAAGTATTAGCTGCTCAGTTTCTCTTTTTAAGCTAGAACTATGTTGCTTCACGCTCGATAGATACTGATTTATTTAAGGCTGCGCCTGAAAATATTTTTGTGCATGTGTTCTCTAGGGAAAGCGTACTGATACAGGTGGTAGATTATGGGTTATTTATCAGTGGGTCTACAGTTTATGTCTTGGGTGAAGCCTTCAGACAGCATCCTATCGCTAATTGCGCGTCAGCCCAGGGAAATGAACTGGAACTCTGCACTCCCTGACTGTGTGATATAACACGCTTTTGGATAAGGTATGAGTAAGTGTATCACACCTCGTAACTAATCTAACCGAATTACCACTATTACTATACTGTCTCTCGCCAAACCACGTTGCCCGAAAGGCCTTTCGCCGGATGATCCAGAGATGATCTGGAATCTAAATAATTGCTGAAAGACAGATATGTTACCAACCTGCGTGCCACCCCTTTGCTATGCCTTGACACTCAGTATAGAGAGCCCTGGGTTGGGGAAGATGGGTCCATCTGGCCTCACCTAACCCAGGTAAAATTAACTTCAGTCAGTCAGTCTCGCCTATCCAAATCAATCTGAAATGAAGTCTGCCCTACCATTGGTCCCACTACCACCCGCAAGAATGGTCAGTACCTATTTAAAGATGTAGTATCTTTATTTCACTAACAATGCGTTAAATGGTGAGTAATGATCCTAAGAAAAACTCTATTTCTTTTCACTCCACATTCCCACCTGCACCTTTCGTAACAGCCACCAACTACTCCAACCTAAATTCCGTCTTACTCTCTCCCAGAAATCACTTTTTTATAGACTTCTCGTCTTTTTCAACACCATTTCGTCTACCTACCCTTACCTGCATTTTTATGTTTAGTTCTTTTTTGAGTTTTTAAATGGTTTATATTTGTTCGAATTTTTAGTTTATGTATAGTTTTAGGAAGTTTTATATTAACTTTAAAGGCTATATGGGATGTTTTTGAATAATTAAATGAATAAATAAAATCTTCGGGTCGACGCTGTGGGTGGGAGATGTTTCTACTGATAGGTTGACACACCTGTGTTACTGTAGACCAAGACTAACTTAAATTTCTTGGAATTAAAAATTAGATTAATAAGTGAAAATATGAGCTGGAGTGGAAATTTATAGCCATTTCATACGGAAAAATGAATTGGCAGGATTTTCCATGTATTTTTTCTTTATCTTCTGTTTTAAATTGTTTATCACCTGCTTCCGTCCATGTTTCCCAAAGCAGAAGATTTATGTAGGCGTTAAAAGGTTAGCTTACAGGACAATTGAGTGGAGAACTGCGCCAAACTAATCTTAAAGCTAAAATCCACGAAGTACGAAGTGGCCCAGGAAAAGCAACTGACTCCGCTACCCTTGACGTGTGGTATTCACTGAGAAAAAAATCAATCGCCTCGACTGGGATTCGAACCCGGATCCCTCGATTATGAAGACCCGTATAAAATAACGTATTAATTCATAAAAAATTATTCATTTTTATGCAGATATAAAAACTTGTACCGTTCAAAATTATCTTGAATTGATAGGTTAGGGCTGGTTTATTAGGATGTAAGAGATATAAAATTAATTAAATTAATATGAAATAATATAGTTGATGGAAAGTGGATGCGTCAGAGGAGGAAACTAAAATCTAATACAGTAAGTAATCGGCGATGAATACTATGGACGACCAAAATTATAGATGAAAAAGTCCAATGAACGATAGGTATCGGAGAAAAATAATTTTAAAAATTGTGGCCATTAGAAAAGAAAGTCTTATAGTCACCTGCTGAGAAAATGCCGCGTCACTTCCGCACGACCTGTCATTTTCACGACGAAATAACCGCGTAAAACTTACTTATTCATGAAACATGCCTTGTTGGCCTCAGTGATGGCGGAGTAAAGTTTTCGTATGCTAGGCCGCAGATCGCGGGTTTGAGTCCCGCCTGGCTAGGTTGCCCTTATCAGGGGCATGGATGCTCGTGTATACGTTTAATTGTTAAATGTTATGAAAATCTACATATACAGGGCTCTTTTCTGTGGTGTGGCAATGAATAAAATTAAAATGATCAAATAGAAAATATGACGTGGTGCTTTTCGAGTGAATGGTATTCAGATATTGATTGCTCTCTGGTTTCCATCCGGTTCAATATCTCCACGGCCTCCAGCATTTAAACTCACTCACTCTCGACTTTCGTTTTCCTGAAGGTAGTGCAAGAGTCGGGAGCCGAAACGTTGGAGGTCATGGAGTCATCGACTCGGCTGGAAATCCGAAAGCAGGTCCTAAATCACTCATGTGACTTGAAATGTTCAGGTAAAATATTGTAAACCCTTGATTCAGTCAAAATTTGATTGTACCTCAAATTTGAAAGTTTTACCTTTGCATATCTATGTTGGTTTTTTGAGGGACCAGCAGTTTACTTTCAATCATAGATTCAATCTAAAGGGTGCTTTGAATGGGCGAGGGCAGAGTTCACCCTAGACTTGGCCACAGACGAGAGAATACTCATATATTTATTCCCATACAACGGAAAACAGTGCATATTGTCCCTTAACATAGGGGGCTTTCACAACAAGTTAACAATGACACGTGCACTAACAATCATTATGTGGATGGGTGCTACCTATCCAGGCGGGACTCGAACCCGCGACCTCTTGGATGGCAGGGTAGGACTTTACCCAGCCGCCACCGAGGCAGGCACTCTCATTAGAACTAACGGATTTATTGTGCGTGAAATTTATGGCAACCATAAAATATCACGGATTTAACTACATTGCCAAAAACGGGATTTCACCACTTTGATCCTAGATTCGTTTCGTGACCATAAACACCGCTTCTAAATCATCGCCCTTACCTTGTTTTCTGCTCATATATTGGGATAAAATGACCACATTTTCTGAGGTGTAATGCATGACCACAGTTTCGAAAAAGTCAATCATTATTTCTAAACTGATGCGCTGCTTACTTGAGCTGTCTTGTTGGAGCCAGAATTTCATGACTCTTTACTGTAGAACGTGAAATTATTCATTGTAATAAGATGGTAACAGTCGTGGTAATTTTCCACGCTTACTTATTAACTCAAGGGTTTCAACGTTCAGACCTCATTTTCAAAAGCTGTCTCTCAGGCCATGGAGATATTCCTGTCATGGAGATACAGTTTTCTACTTGTGTCTTACCGAGACAGCTCTCGAAAATGAGGAGTGAGCTTTGAATTCGGTTGAGTTTATCAATGTGGAAAATTACTACCTTTGTTTCTATCTTATTGATAATATCAGTTTTAAATTAGTCATTCGTTCCAAAAAAGATACAATACGTGAGTCACGGCTTTCGGGTGTTCCTCCGCGTTGCGTTTTCCATACGTGAAGACAGTTTCTCCAGTCATCCTGCTGGCTTTGGCAAGGTCAGAAGTAGGGATGCATAAATTTGGCTGCCTTATATAGGTACTTTGGGGATCGGAGGTCAGATCTGATTGGTTGTATATCAGATGCGCTCTGATTGTTCATTGATTTTGAAGACCCTTTTCCGTGTGTTGGTTAATGTGTAGCCGTCTTCTTTGTTGCAGTCCTCAGGATGCTTACTTATCTCTACAGCTTCTCGGATTAGCCTAGGATATTAACGGCTTTCATTACACTGGGCTAAAGGCTGATCGAAATCCACTGTGTGGCCAGGATCCTACCACATATGCTCCAAGACGGTGGAAAGGCGGTACTACTTCTACTCCGTGGCACGTTCATGTTCCCTTATCCTGGTTTTGATAGATGGTCCGGTCTGACCCATGTAACATTGAGGAACGATCGAAAACCGTGACTCGTATGGAGAAAAGCCGCAAAAACCTTATATCCTAATTACAATATGATCAGTCGAGTGGGTATGAATTTTCTCTTAATATAAAATGAAAGTCTTCATCCCTAGTCTCACTACCCATAGGCACACAGCTGATTTAAAACTTATTTATAAGATTCTCAATTCCACCATCGGCTGCCCTGCATTGCTCCCTTTTATCAATTTTAAAGTTCCACCCCGCCCTACCCGTTCTCACCCCCTAATCCACATGTCTATTCCTAGACTTTCACTTACTAAACGTTCGTTTTTCAACCGCATTGCTTCTGTGTTGAACTCACTCCCTCCACACATCGACCCCTTTGCACTTCCATTGAAATCCTTCATAAGCCTTTCCCTATCCTATCTGTCACCGAAGTTGTCTGTACCTGTAGTTTCTTGTTGTCCTTTTTGTTTTTGTAAATGTAATCATTGTTTTCTACTTGTTATAAAATGGCAAGTATATGCTGCATGTGGTTCTCTTTTTTTAAATAAAATAAAAATTAAAATAATGCTTATAATAAAACGGAGGTTCATGAAAGGTACAGTGAAACATCTCATTTACGGACACTAATGGTACTCAAAAATGTGTCCGTAAGTCGTAGGTGAGCAAAATAAAACCTCATTTTTACGCTTGTCCCGCAAGAATTATAGTGTAGGGATTGAATTCAGCTTATTGAAATCCTTTTATTTAATTAAATTCTCAATTTTTTAAAGATCAATCAGTAACCCCACGGCGATGGTGTCCGTAAAAAAGTAAAACTGTGCCTATAAATTATCCGTGCCAATAAGTGGAAGAGTACGTATAGATACTACTATATACAGTGTACTAGAGGTTCTATCCTTATACCAATGCATATCCTTCTGCTGTGGAATTGAATACTTTCCTTGCCAGCCAGAGTTGCCCGTGAATAGAGGTTTCACTGTATTTGCAACCGATGTAACAGTTGGAAGACCGTAAAAAGTAATCCAGGATTCAAAAAATGAATGACGAACACTATGATGGCAAATGCTAACCATAATCGCTATAATTGAACAGAAAAGCTGGGAAGTCACTTGCGCGATATGGAGTAACAGCTTTCGGATGACTGAAGCGGAAAGTTCTGTAATTTAATTGAACGGAGTGCATCCTGGGCTCATTGTTGCCATCATCACTCCAGTGCTAGGTGGTGTTGCATATGCTTTAAGGCGTTCTCTGTCCGCTGTCGTTCGACTCCCCGGCTTTCGACGTACCGTTTCCGGCATATCTCTCAGGGCTCGGCGGCTGACGGCTGCCTTGTTGCCCCCGGGAAGGTCGGCCACCACTCCCGACAATGTTTACCCTCGGATTGGATATATTCAGGGCATCACCCTAGTTTCTAAGGCCTTGGTAAGCGACTGAGCGTTCAGGCGACGAAGAAGGCTTGGATGCCTTCAACCCCGGGGGTATATTACTAGGCTCTGGTGTAGCCAGCCACCGCTGCAGGTTATATGCGTGTATCCTCGTTCTAGAGTTAGTACTCGATGTGAATGGATGAGTTTTACTAACCATACATCCTCTATCTTGGCGATTTCTGTGACGATATGGGTGTGATCGAACTCTCTTCACGCCGGTGTCCCTCTTTAGGTGGCGTGAGGTTGTCATTTCACGTGTTTTGCACGTGAAGCTTCCCCTTATTGCCCGCTAATCTGCACCTGCGATCGTGGAACAAACCGACAGACATCGTTGTTTTCATTCGCAACGTTCTGAACTCGACCTGCTTGGTGGATGGATGGGGATTTTTTTCCCCGAGCGCGACCAGCACTTTTTGATTGACAGCGAAGGGAGAGTGAGGAGTGGTTGCCAGCGTTGGCGACCAATCCAACACGAGCCCCTTCCATGACACGGGTGGTGTTTGCACAGCGAAATCGATAAAAAGCCGCAATGATACCCAATCTAATTCAGAAGGCTCTCTCGCGAGAAAATCCCTCCCGGGCTTCTCCCCCAATCTCTTTTATTTATTAAACCCCGCTTGCATTGACTCTGTGGATCGTCGTAACGAACCATGTTTTTTTTATCCTCTCCGTACATTTTTCCCCTTCTATACCTGCTTTTTTTTATCAGGACGGACAGTATAGTAAACATAGTGCACGGCACGGCTGTGCAATGAGGGTGGCTTCGCCTCTCTGGGTTTTTATTTATATTGCACAACCATTTCCGAGGTTGACATGAGGCGTGGGTTCGACGTCCGACTGGGCTTGCAAACAGTTCCGCAAGGTTTACCTCCCAACCCGTACAAATGGATATGAAAGGGTGGTTTTTTTGTGAGCGTAGAAGATCAAAGAAACTACTTAAAGCTGAGAGGATATTCATGAAGAGGGAGGAAATGAAATGGTCGCGAGTCATGAAAAATTTATGCTTTCATATTTTCGTGAGTCACTATCGTAATCATAAAGTCGTGGTAAAATTCAAAAGCTTAGATTTAGATGGAAAATAGCAATGGTATTGATGTTTTTCTTTATACTTGCAAAGTTACACGTAGTCAATATCATGGTTGGAAGCAAAGGTGATGAGCAAGCCGAGAAAACAAATATGCTTATATAGAGCAATGCCATACGATGCAGAAATCATGATTTTTTAAATATATATATTCATATTGGTTTCAGGTACATCTCGTTTTGTTAAAATTGGAGGAATTCAATAAATAACTACTCGTGTATTAATTATTTTTATGCGTGATTCACCGGGAAATTTTCAGCTAAAGTCGTAAATATAATCCAAACCACCCTGTTAGAAGGCGACATTTATTGGAAATAAATTCCACCCTAACTGAGTCATTCATCACTAAAAGTTTAAAAAATTCGAGCAATAAAGGCTATAATCAACTAATGTGCTTGGGCTCAGGGTATATGACGTGATTTCCTATTTTTTCGGACATGATCGCTGGGGCAGAGGCCATCGCTTTCTTTGCTTTTCCTCTGAACTCTGATTATGTACACGTACTTCGACCTTAGGCATCACTTATTCCTTCAGTTTAGGCGTGTTTTCGCTATCCTTGGCGCACTACAGCATACTCACTGCAATGCCCTGAGGGGTACGGGTACTCAAGTAAACTGCGTCCAAACGAAAAATGTGATTGGTTTTCACTTATTTAGATTTAGCTATAAAGGGTCTGAGATTATCTCGTGAATGTCTTACGATGGTCGCTAACAAAAGGAAACCTGTTTACCTTCGAAAATCTGCCAAAAGAAGAGGAGCGTATCGATGGCTAAGTTCTAGCAACACCTATCTCAAAAAATAACAACTTTTTATGAGAGCAAAAAAACGATTAATTTCTTTTACTTGCACACTGAAATTATTTTTATTTATTTATTTAAGTAAATTTCACATACAGCCGTGACGCCAATTTACAGTGAAACTTTTAACAATGACATAGACGAATTAGACACAATACAATAACAATATAAAAACAAACAAAGAATTAACCAGTAGGGAAGTATAACATTCAATTAGCAGACGTATGGGTCAAAGCTTGTGCGGTGAATTTTTTGCGTGACAGGTAAAATTTCAATTAAAAACCAAAAGTTCATAAAATTGAAAAAGAAGCATTCTTTTGCAAACAATGAGTTGTTATTTGCTTGTATTTTATTTTTTAATGTTATGACACTTTGTTTAAGATACCTGTCTCAAACCGGCCAAATTGGAGATGTGTGATGTTAGATAGGGTGCAATTACAATAGCTTGAATTGAGACGAGAGTTTTGGAGATCTCTGCAGTCAGCAATGCTGTTATAATCATTCCTCTAGATATACAGAGGACATGATAACGGACATTATGCGTCTAATCCATTTTGCTTACCTCTTCAGTGAGTGCCCTATGATAATCTACCGATTCGATCGATAGATTTTTCTTCCTCATAGGAAAATCTACTAGGATTGGTAGCATATTAATTGCGTAAGCTTGGTTTCGCTAGTAGTAGGGCCCGCCCGCCTTGTGACGGTGCGGGACTCCTCGTCCCTTCCCTTCCTTCCCTATCCCCTCCCAGGAGGCGTCGTCGGGCTCCCATCGCGGCGGCGCCTCCTTCCCTTCTCCTTCCTGTCCTCCCCCTTCTGGATGCAGAGGTAAAAATCTCGCGTTTATAGACCCTGCCCCAGGAGTTTAACCCGCGAGCCCGCCCCAAGGGTTTCGTTCACACTGTGTGCCGTATGATTCCAACGATTTGAACTTTGGATTTTACTTGTTGATAGTTATTCAAAATCGTTGGCACATAAAAGTATGATTACGCTAGCAGTGGGCGAGGGTTTTTCCCTATCCAAAAAAAAAATGTAAAAGACTCTATGTCTCGGTCTTCTTTCAAGCAAAGATTTCTCCAATTCATCAAAACCCTCGAAAATGTATGATCTCGTTTTGTGCTTTTGTATTGTCTTTCATTGTTATGTGTCTGCCTACTCCTGTGGTTACCATTTATAAATCGTTTTAGTTTGTATTGATGTGAATTTGATAGCAATAAGCGATGGTGCTAAAAAAAAACACCTGCAAACTCTTACATAATGTTTAATACATAATATATCTCAGTTTCAATGCTATTAGTATTTTTTTTAATTCATGTTCATGCTATTGGAATGTGTTTACTGGTTTTCTAACTTGTTAAATATGCAATTATTTGTTCGTCATTGAGATTTAAACTATTCATAATTAATGTTTTATAATATTTACCTCAGGTCTGTTTGAAATCGAATGCCATATTTACTGGAGTAAATTATTTATCATTATTCATGTTCTATTTATTTAGTTATTTATTTATTTTTTCATGTTCTACCCTAAATGTTGCGATGGGTATATGTGCATTCTTAGGTATTTTTTGCTATGATTGTTTAAGTTAACTTCAAGATTTCATTTCTATGCCTTGATGTGTTAGTTGTGCTAAATTCCATTCCGAAATATCTCATATATTTTGTACAAGTTTATTTTGTAATGTCTTTTATGTTCTTAATGGACAATTTTGTCCAAGAACAATAAATATTATTATTATTATTATGTTTTTTCTTAAATTTTCTTCAGTTTTCACTGAGTAGCTTTAGTGTTAAGAGCACGGGTTTTCACCAAGGTAACTCTTCACTATTGAATTGCGTTGAGAAATTTTCTCGTGATATGACAGGTTGAAATTATTACAGCCTTTTGCAGTTTGATGTAAGTATTTGGATGGAGGTTGAGTATTTTGAAACTATTTTGTATGTGTTTTGGGATGATACCGGTAGCTGAGATGACAATTGGAGCTATATAAACCTGTTCCATATTCCATATTCTTTTTATTTCTATTGCCAGATCTTGGTACTTGTTAATTTTTCCTGTAATTGTCTTTTCGATGTTATGCGACAGTGGCACGGCAATATCAACTATGTAGCAAGTTCTATATTTCTTGTCAATCAACACTATATCTGGTCTATTATTAACTATAGTTTTATCTGTTTGAATAGGCAGATCGTAATAGATTTTAAATTCGCCGTTTTCAAGCACTGTTTCAGGGTGGTACACATAATATGGGGTCTTAGTATCTATTAACTTGTGTTGGTAGGCCAGTTTTTGGTGGATAATTTTTGCAACTTGATTATGTCTACTTAAATATTCCGTATTAGCTAGCATCTTACAGCCAGATATAATGTGCTGGATTGTTTCAGGTACTTGAAAACACCTTCTACATTTGTCATCTGTTATGCTTTTATCACCAAGGATGTACTTTGCATAATTTTTAGTGCGGATGACCTGGTCTTGTATTGCAAGCATGAACCCTTCGGTTTCTCCATAAAGTTCACCCAATGACAACCATTTGTTTTATGAGATTTTATCAACATATGGTTGATTGAGGTCATTGATGTGTCGTCCATGTAATTCCTTCTGGGCCCATACTTCCTTTCTATTTAATAGAACAGCTCCTGTGTTGGTTGCTTCATCGGTCGTGCCATTTTTTAGATTTAATGGTGTTAATTTGTTGTCGGCATATACTATTGATTTGTGAAGCTTTGAACTGTTTGATTTATCGTAGAAGAAATGTTTTAGTCCATGAATTTGGTTTTTGAGGAGCTGTTGTAAATCTATTAACCCTCTACCTCCCATATAGCGGGGTAGCGTTAGCCTTTCTATTGCAGCCTTTGGGTGATGTAAATTAAATTTTGTGAATGTTGTACGTATTGATCTTTCTATGCCTGCTATTTCGGTTTTGGTCCAGTCAATCACTCCAAATGTATATGTCAACACAGGTACCGCAAACGTATTGATGGCTTTGATTACATTTCGTGCATTTAATTCTGTTTTAAGGATGGATGTTAGTCTTTTATGGAATTCAGTGGTTAATTCCTTCTTGATCTGTTTATGTTGTATTGATTTTGCTTGCAGGAATCCAAGGTATTTGTAGTTCTCATTTGCTTCCATAGATATTATTGACTCGTCTTCTGTAACATTGAAGTTACCATGCTTGATTTTCCCTTTTTCTATGTGAAGCAATCTGCATTTATCCAATCCGAATTGCATTTTTATATCCGCGGAGAACCTACTTGTGACATCCAAAAGGTACTTGAGCTGTATTTCATTTGAGGCATAGATTTTAATATCGTCCATATAGAGAAGGTGAGACAAAGTAAAACTGGTGTTTGTACTATTTTTTATTTTGTATCCATATTTAGTGCTATTGAGGGCATTTGATAATGGGTTCAACGCCAGGCAAAACCAAAGTGGACTCAATGAGTCTCCTTGGAATAAACCCCGTTGTATATCAATTGTTGGTGTTATAAAGCCTTTACCCGATATATTGACCATTAGGGCTGTTTTCCACTTTGCCATAGTTGCTTCTAAAAACTTAATGATGGTGCCGTGGATTTTGTATGTAGTCAGAACTTTTAAGAGCCAATTATGTGGGACACTGTCAAACGCCTTACGGTAGTCAATATAAGCAACATGAAGGTTTCTGTTATTTTTGCGTGATTGTTGTAATACTACAGAATCAATTGTCAATTGCTCCTTGCATCCCATATGGAACTTTCGGCATCCTTTTTGCTCTTCTGCAAGTATATTATTCTGGTCAATATGGCTATATATTTTATTTGTAATACAAGACGTGAGTATTTTGTATATAGTAGGTAGACATGTTATGGGTCGATATTGTGTTGGATCTTCCGTATTCATTGTTTTGGGCTTCATGTATGTTATCCCTGTTGTGAAGAAATCAGGGAGGATTGTTGGGTTATTAATTATTATTATTATTATTATTATTATATATTTTTTTATGTTTTCACAGCATTTTTGCTGGTTGTAAGCGAGGTACGGGTATCACCAAGTACTCTCGTCTCTTTACTCTGTTTTGAAAAATTTTCTGACAATCCGGCAAGTATTTAAAATTGCTGCTTTTTGTATGGTAATAAACAAGTTTTTCGGCAGTCCAATAGTTTGAAGACCTTGATGGAGTGAATGAGGCACTACTCCTGTGGCGGAGATAATGATGGGTATTATGTGTACTTTATCTGATTTCCACAATCTCTTGATTTCATTTTTAAGTTCTTCATACTTTTCCATTTTGCTGGTGTAGGCCATAGTGATATTATGCGAATTAGGTACGGTAATGTCTATCAAGTACGTTTCATTGTGAGTTTTATCTTGTACTACTAGATCAGGTCTATTGCTATGGACTGTTTTATCGGTAATAATTGAACGGTCATAATAAATTATTATTATTATTATTATTATCCTACCCTACCACTCCTATCCCTACCCTAGAGGCGTCGTTGGTCTCCAATCGCGGCAGCGTCTCAATCCTTTTCCATTCCCATTCCACTCCCCTCCCCGGGAGCGCGGGCGTATCAGTTGTAGAACTGGGTCCCGGCTCCGGTGTGTTGTATCCTTCAAAGAACCCCCCTTGGGGTCTCATATGACGTGCACGCATTAATTATTCTCTATGACATTCTGTTTCATTATAATCATTCGTCAACAACCCAATGATGGTTTGACGCTGCTCGCCATTCCTCTCTCCTCTCCGTTAGGCTTTTCGTAGCTGCGTATTCCTCCTCTTTTTTACATCCTTTATAACCTGTCCTATGTAACTCATGCAGGACCATCCCTTGCCCTTCTTCCCTTCCACCTGTCCTTCTACGATTTTTTTAATCAGGTATTCTTGTTTCATACTGAGGCCAACTACATTGTCATTATCTTGAATATTTATACTCCCTATTTTGCCTCTATAAAATGTAGATTCTTCTAGCGCGCGCACAAGTCTACGCTGCGTAGTAAATCTCTTTTACTTCATTCCGCTTCAACCCATGCATTTCAATGTTTTACCCTCATAAAAACTTCCATTTGATTAGATTTTCAACTTAAATAGAGTATCAATAAGAATACTATAAAATTCTCATAAGTAAAACAGGAAGTTATATCTTTATCTTTTCTCATCGATATCTGTAGTGATTTTAATATAGATATTGAATTCCAAATTTGAATGCAACCCCTCCACATCCCTTATCAGTTGTTACCCTGAGCGCCGAACCACTGAAATCACAGTGTTTAAATTTCTACCTGGAGAGCCCATTCAGGACCTATATTTTCGCTGTTTCAAATGTTTCGAATTGCGAATCTGCCGCGTGACTCGTGAGTTGTGTGATGCTAATGGCGCATGGCAACGTATCCATGATTCCTTGTGAAATTTTTTTGATGATGTTGATGATGTTGAGTGATGTTGGGACCAATTTTTTCCCTAGCAATACAACTACTATTTGAATGATCTGAGGTCCTTCTTCGTTATCTCCACCTTAGAGTAGGTACATATTAATTAGAGCGTGCATTATTGGTCTATGGTAACCAAAAGCCGAACCCAACATTAAAAGCCACAACAATCGCATTATTTTAGACAATAAATAAAGAAAATTAATTACTAATAAGTATTTTTCATTTTTAATCTGATATTGTTCCTTCTTTTTAAGCATTCAATTTTATGTTAATTGTTTCCTTGGTCGGATTTTCTTTCTGACACTTTTGTCTCAAATGGTATGCGTTTCCCAAAAATTTAGCTTCATGCATTTAAAACCATTAATTTGAGCACAAGTTTTTCTACACTTCATAGATGAAAAACGATATTTTTATTCAAATATTATGTAAATTGATGATCTATGCACAAAGTTTCCAGTCGAAACAAACAACATGAGTGCAAGCGCTATCGTGTTAGGCAACCATACCCATCAGATCGATCACCTGAATTCGAATCTTTCCACTTTAATCTTTGTCCCATGCGCAAAAGCCGATGAGCGCTCTTATAATTATTTCCTCTGATATCTAAACAACGCCCCCTAACTCAACCTACCCCCTCCTCCGCCTTCTCCTCCTCCGTCTTCCTCCTGCAACGCGTCCACGAAGCGTCCACGCTCTCGCATCGCGAGGTCGGCGCGCCACTCAAGCAATCCATTCGCCGTGCACGTGTGTTTACCGTCGGGCTACAAGTGGGCGGGCGGGGGTTAGTGGATTTGAGTGGGGGATGTCCGCGAGGTATGGGATAGTTGGCGCGGGATAACATGGATACAGTTGAGGGAGAGCTGAGAATTAGATAAAAAAAGGTCAAGGAACACTCTCGCTCTCCGCAAACTCGAATTCATTAGGTAGTTAGCTAGGAGAATACATTAGGGAGTAGTACTTTTTCGAGGACGGCATTTTTATTTCAGTTTTCTACTAATTAAGGTAGATTTCAATTGAGTATTTAAGAAGCATTCTGGGAGCCTCTCCTTCCTTCGTGTGCTTCCCTCCTCAATTCACAATAAGACCTACTCCCTTTCATTCCATCTAAAAATCCTTTTCTCCTCCTTCCTCTCCCTCGTTTACCCAACATAAGACTATTTTCAATATCCCCTCCCCGCTATGTGCTCGCTCCATCCAAGCCTTCTGTCTCCTCCGAATCTCATCTAAAAGTTGCCTCTCGTCACCCACCATGTCCAGCACTTCGTCGTGACTTCTCCTTACCGTCAACTTCACACCCATTCTTCGCCACCCCCACATCTCGAACGCCTCCAATCATCTCTCGTCCTCTTTCCGAAGTGTCCGTTTTTCCTCACCATAAAGTGCTATACTTAAGACACTTCACGAGCCTTATCTTTAAACTCTACCATAACGATACTCTATTAAACTCCTTCCTGCTTATGAACGCCTCCTTTACTAACGTGATTCTCTACCTGATGGGGGATAACATAAACTTGCCGTATCTCAAAGATTTCGAGTATATATTTTTTCCTATCTAATTTTATGCTTCTGTTTTTTTAAATTTAATTCTTTAATTCTATTCTTTAGTGGTACCCTTTTACCACCATCGTGGATATCATTAATATAATTTTTTTTACGGAGTATAGAGTGTAAATATTCCACAGAGAAAAAATAATTTTCCTAAATGGATATTAGAATCCGGGTCCCTCGAATAGACCACAAAATTGAGGTGTAATACCTTAATACTCGTAGTTAAAAAATATAATGCCTACGTCGAATTTGGGAACCCAGATCGATACCCGGCCAAGGGAATTGATTTTTTTTTCTCTGTGGAGATTCTACTTTTTTCGTGCACTTGCAGTTGACATCGCAAAAGCAGTCCGTGATTATTTCCTTGAGTAGATGGCATTACATTTTTCTGTCAGCACTCCTTTTGCAAACTGAATGCATCTCCCAAAAATTTGGCATCATGAAATGAAACCTTACTCTTCCCAAGTTTGTGCAGTTAATTGATGAAAAATGAAATATTTTGTTTTTACATAAAGTTAATATTAATTACAAGTGCACACAATCGCATATTAACGAATCTGGATTTATGATTTCAAGGGATCTTGGTTTTTGCTTCAAATTTATCTACTTTTCCGCGCTACTTTTCGCTTCCTTTGAGAAAGGTAGTTAGTTCCGGTAGTATGACGTAAACAATAATTCCTAACATCATTATCAATTATTAGTAATGCTATAAGGTGTTATTTACCATGATAAATATTACTTTTTTATATGCTCCGCGGTACTTCATGGTATGATCTTTTTATTTATATATTTTTCATTTTTTGCAGGTGTTCTTCATTGATTACTGAAATCCTTGAAATGAGATGCATATTGGAAATGGATTGCAGAAAGCCAGCACTTGTTAACAAAATATAACCACGTAGACCTTGGGTGAGTAATCACATTTCGCTTTCATAATTTATTATATTTAGGCAAAATACAGCCGTGAAATTTTCTTCGGACTTCGTTTCTAGAGTCAAAGTACATCTCACTTGTGAAAATATCAAAAGCTTTTAATCACTCGAAATGCTGTGACTGTATAACATTTATTCTCAAATCGATGGGGGACAATCTCAAAACTGTGATGAGCAACCTTTATATATGAATATTTTATACTAGAAATAAAGGCAGTGGATGAGGGAAACTCTTCCAAAATTGAAAATAAACATCTCATAATGTTAGGTGTAAAACAAAATTAATGGTAAGAACTTTGGTGTCAAAGATGATTTTAGGCCTACGCGAATGAATTTTGCTTTGTTGAATTTTCTTACGTCTATTTCGACCATTTTAATTGCACGCATTTTTAATTAGACTGTGCAGATCACTAATGACTTCGGGTAGTTGTAGCCTTTTTCGAGGTCAAAAATAGTTTAATAAATTCCGAGCAAAATACCGTGAATTTTATTTTTCTCGATGTATTAAAAAAATAATAATAAAAAGAGTTCGCTAGTAGAATTACTTTGGTCTTAAGGGTAGTAGTCATGCGTGTTCGAATCCTTTGTCGAAGCCACTCACCAATATCGTCAGAATTTTGATTAAAAGGAAGGAAAAATATCAGATTGTAAATGAAATCTACTAAGAAGTAATTAATTTGCTGTATTCATTATCTAAAATAATACCAGTGTTGTGGCTTCTAATATTGACTCCGGCTTTTGGTTACCGTACATCAATAATGCACGCCCTAATTAATATATACTGTGAGGTAGAGATAACGTGGAAGGACCTCACATCATCCAAATAGTAGTTGCCTTGCTAGGGAAAAAATATTTGTCCCAAAATCAAAAACTATTCACAAGGCATCATGGATACCTTGCGATGGGCCATTAGCATCAAACAACTCGCAAGCATGAGTCGTACGGCACATTCGCAATTCGAAACAGCGAAAATATAGGTCATGAATGGACTCTCCAGGTAGAAATTTAAACACTGTGATTTCAGTGGTTCGGCGTTTAGGGTGACAACTGATAAGGGATATAGAAGGTTTGCATTCAAATTTCGAATTAGATATATTAAAATTACTACAGGTATCGATGAGAAAAGGTATATCCCCCTGTCTCACCTAGGAAAGGGGAATTTTATAACATTATTAATGATGCTCTATTTAAGTTGAAAATCTATTGAGTGGAAGTTTTTCTGGGGGTAAAACATTGAAATGCAAGCGGTCTGAAGCGGTCCAAATCACTACAAGCAGCAAGAGCTCCGCTGGACTAAGATTGATAGCGGTCTGACGTGGCGTCGCTACAATACGTCATCATCGATCATTCTCGAATCTAGCGATGGGTAAGTTCAACCAGATTAGTCCACTCTCAACAGGCGCCATATATCTCGTCATTTTTTTTATGGGTTCTACAAATTAGCGCTCAAGTGAAGACGTCCGCCATATATTACCCTAGAGAGGTGGGTTTTTCACGTTGCTACGGTATTTCTTGAGGCAATTGCGTCACCTTCGAAGAGCTTATTGGAATGATTTACGTGCTTTTTATTTTCAGAATACAAATTCAAATCGTTTAATTAGTTTTTTAACTGACTTGCCTTTATTATTAAACCCTAGGGATACGAATAAGCAGGCTCTTAGAATTCTGAGCTCAGAGTTATTTTATTGTGAAAGCAGATAATGGATTTTAAGAATGCTATTTCATACTTAATATTATTTTATACAAATATCTACAACAAATATGTGCCAGCGATTTGATGAGTGCTAATTTCATTTATATGCAAAATTTGTAACTTATGGAATAAAAATTATAATTGCTAAGAATTTTAGAGGGAAAATTGAATTCTTCAAAATAAGGGGTTAGCTTTCTAACCTGATAAAGCAGAAATATTCACTGAATAAATTAAATCCCTGTATTTATTCAACAAAAATGTGTTATTTAAAGTTATTTGAATGATCCGCCTCTTAAAATTGGATTAAAGCTTTTCCTTGAATAATCCTTGGTTTATAAGTGAATGCTTGAATGTTTAGGGAGTCTCCGATTTAGTAACGAAATATTTATAGTATAGAGTAAAGTTATTTTTGGCTAGCAGAAAAAAATTTCCGTATTCAGAAGGGTTTTTCGGATAATTTATGGGATTGTTCGAGAGTTATTGAAACTAATGTGGTACCAGCAGAGGATATAATTGTATAGACTCGTTGGTCATATGTGCAATCATCGTATCAAATAGTGATTTAATAATAAAATTAATTAATTATGGCGGAGAATTTATGGGATTGTTCGATAGTTTTTGAAACTAATGTGGTACCAGTAGTGGAGATAATTGTATAGAATCGTTTGTCATATGTGCAATCATTATCCAATAGTGATTTAATCATCAAATTAATTAAGGCAATACTTTGTGAAAATACCCAATTATAACGTGTTAAATGAAACAAATTCGTACTTTATACACAGCACTATAAGTACGCCGATCGATTTTAACGAATATGTTTCATTTTCAAGGGAAGGGAGCCAACAATCTCCAGGAAGGCTCTTCCAACCACTTCCTTTTGGCTCCCTCTCTTAAACATGACGCGTCTTCGTTGAAATCGAATGGGGCACTTGCACTGTGTGGAATGGACAATTTTAATGCAACATTTTTAACTTTCGGATTTTCACGAAGTAATCATTAATTTAATGCTTATACCATAATTTGATGCGAGTATTGCATAATGCGTACAGAAATGAACAATGTGTTTCATTTACCATGTTTATCACATAACCATATTTTGATTCTGTTTTCCAATTAATCTTAAACTATACTTATTTATCCTTTGCATAAATGAAATCATTGATTTAATTAACCGCACATTAATCAATTAGATCATTTGTATTAACTGTATAAGCCTTGTTTGCGATGAGGATTTAGGAATTTCCGAGCATTAAATTTCTTAACTTCGTTGGTTGATGCCTGCATAGGCAACAAGATATATCCCCTCGGCAATATCCTTGGGCTGCGATATTCAGGTAAGCTTCGGGTTCATTCGAATACAGGTGAACTCTCCGATACGCAATGCTAAATCTGATAGTGCCGTGAAGCACCGCTTGCAAAACTCTTCTGGTTTATACATATGTAAAAAAAGAGTTGCCATAGAAGAATGTTCTGGTTTCAGTAATTCATAGGAAAATAGTAGGGATATGTATATTGTTTTCGTTGCTATTGAGCGTTGTCGAGGTGGAAATAATATCAGTATCGATGATTTGTCGATCCACTAAGGGCGCACATATTGAAATTTATTAATTACGTTCAAAAACTATTTGAGACGATTGATTCGAAAAAATATAAACTTAGCTGAGAGTCATAATAATGACGAGCAGGTGGCAACAGTGACGCTTTAATTTGTTTTTTTTTTTTTTTCAAGGTAGAAACAGGAATTTTGCGAAAGGACGAAAAGAGTGGCTAGAGTGCTCTCCTCATCCCCTTTTAGGTGTTTAAGGAGGGGTGGTTGGGGGTGGGGGGCGCGGGTGATACGGAGTGCGCTGATTTGCCCTCCTTCCTCGTGTGCTCCATCAGCGATCGCGCAATCTATATATCCTCCGAGTCCGGCGGGAGAGTAATCAACGCCACCCGAGGCGACATATGTCACTGTTGATATTCGAGGACGGGGGGGGGGAAACCCGTGACTCGCTGGAGGCGCCAGCGATGAGGAGAGACGCTCGATCACATCCGATATATCGGGCAAACAACGAAGGGATCGATCATCGAACGAGATCGATGAGCAAATTAAAGTCGAGGGATTGGAATCAAATGTAAACTTTATTATATTCTCCACAATACATATTAAAACTCTACCGGTTTCTACCTTTTTAACTTATTATAAGTAGTCAACAGAACGCTCTGTTACCTCTTGATAATGACCTTAAACCTTCAATGGCAGCGTTAAATTTTGCTACGCGGTTGGGCGCGCGAGCCAAAATGGTGACCCAAATTCAATTTTTTTAATTTCCTTAAGTTTTGTAAAATTTCTTTTTGCAAAAAATAAACTTGAACTTTGTTTATTTTTAATAAACTTTTTTTCACTAGGGAACACATTTATAATTAATAGTGGAATACAATACACCCCTTTCCTTACACCCCTACCCTGCGAAGGATGCAAGAAAACTGGCCTCTTGCAGAGGTACCCATAAAATTAACATAAACGTGCCAAATATTCTTCACGCGTCAAAGCAGACAAATATCATACAAAATTTGCTGCACAAGTATTAGTGATGCTGACAGAAAAATGTTACACAGGCGCGTGGGCTAGATACGCTCACTTCCATTCGAGCGCTATTTATTGCTAACCTTGTACCGATTACTAACAAACAACTATGTGAGGCTTTAGAGAACAAAATTTAGTGCAGCTACTGAAAATCACATGTATAATACGCCATCATAAGAAAAACGGCAAACGAATGAAACACTGTGGGCCGCTCATGTGGCCAAAAAGCCCACTAAAGGATTAAGAGTTCGGTTCCTTGAGTTTTAATAAATACTGTATCATAAAGGTATTCTCTAGCAGCATTACCTTAGGGCTGAGGAAGAGAATGGGGAAATGCTACGTGTGGAGTGCTATGTTATATGGATGTGAAACACATGAACCTTGGGAAGAAGAGATAGGGAAAGGGTAAATGCTTTCGAGGTGTGGGTGTGGAGAAGGCTGGAGAGAGTGATGTGGGTGGATAAAGTAAGGAATGAGGAAGTATTGGAAAGAGTTGGGGAGGAGAGAAAACTACTGAGAACTCTAATGAAGGGAAAAGGTAATTGGATAGGGCATGTTTTGAGAGGGAAGGGTATTTTGAATACAGCAGTCGAGGGAACAGTGGAAGCGTTTTTGCACGCTTGAAATTTTGTTTTCTCTTTTCACTAAATCTCGAAAAATATATATCGCCATTTAAAAATCTAAAAGCGTGAAGTATGTACTCTAGGATTGATAGATTGAGAATCTTTCGATTTAGGCATTTAAAAAAATAGGACACCACCCTATTCTCACATTAGAGGATGTTACCATGGTGAACTCCCAACGATTAAATTGAGCATTATAGTCGCGTTTTAGTAACCGCCAACTTACCTTTAAAAGGATGTATCGCTTTCCTTCGACCGATGCTCATTCGTGACGGATTATTTTGATAAACGCTACTGCAATGAGGCATTAAAATGAAAATTTTACCTTAATATTTTCCCGAGAGAATATGTTTTTATATTTGAGGTAAAAGAAAATGTTAACATTATTATCTTTATATGAAGAGTTCTCCATTTAGTCCTCTTGATCATAAGTATCTGATTCAAGTCTTTTAATAGTTCCCTGATTGAACCAGGGGGCCGATTGTGTAACTTTACGTTCGAACGTAACGATCCGGTTCCCGTGGAATTTAGATCAACAACTCGAAAACAATTGAAGGAGCGATTGTGTAACTTTACGTTCGAAAGTATTCCGGCTCTCGATCGAAAGCATCTCTTCGTCAACACATCACTTGACGATAAGGCTATCGAATCGTTCGCAGGTGAGGTTTGGGATGGAACTTAAATGTTTATTACCTTTCATGGCCACGTTGTTTGTCCTTTTTTTGGGATTAAGTGAATTATGCAATCAATTATATTCATAAATCGCAGTGTTATGTTGTTGATTACGTGAATTTGTAGTGAATTGACATAAATAATTGCAATTTGTGCGTATTAGTTCACTATGGTATAAAGATGAGCAAGTTTACATTTGCTTCGCTGTGTAATGTGTGTGCAATTGAAATGAAATTAACTCATGTGGAATTAAGTGAATTAAACATTCTATTTAATTTATACATCATTGTGTTATGTTTTTAATAACGTGAATAAGTAGTGAAATTACATCGATAAATACAATTTGTACGTGTTAGTTTACTATATTCGGTGGTCCGGTGAAGAGGTCACAGTAGGGGGTGGGCGGGCACAGGAAGTAGCCAACCGTCTCATAAATGAAGAGGGTTTTGTACAGGTCGTAAATAAACCCACTCGAGGAGAAAACACCCTTGACGTCATGCTGTTAAGGCCAGACAATTGGGTGAGGAGAGTCGATGTCCTTCCGGGAATTAGCGACCATTTAGCCGTGTGTGCATATCTCAAATGGGAAGAAGCCCAGAGTGAGGCGGCACAAAAGAAAAAGACAATATGGCAATATAGTCGTGGGGACAGTATTGGATTCCAGTCTTTTTTGAGGAGTAGGTACCCTGAGTGGGTGAGCGGTGGTCAAAACGTAGAAGAAATCTGGGGGGATTTTAAGAAGATAATGGAAGAAAGATTAAACCTCTTTGTTCCTAAAAAAAGTCATCAAAGCTAGTACTGATCCCGAATATTACAACAAAACTATCAGATCACTAAAGAGAAAAGTTAGGATTAGTCATAGGAAACGGAATGAAAGTTCGGATTCGCTATAAAAGTACAAAATGCTGATACGCACATTAAATAGGGAAAAGAAAATTGCCAAAGAATTTTTTTTGCAAAACACAATTTCTAAAGATAATGGCAACATGTTTTTTAAATACATGAGGAAGCGGAGAGATAATAAGGGAACAATAGAAGTTTTAAAAAACGACAAAGGAACCATAATCACAGATGACAAAGAGAAGGCCAATGCCCTCAATAATTGGTACGCTAGTGTTTTCTCAAGGATGGAAACCAGAACGGACAAAATTACTGATGTAACCCAAACAAAAGGGCAACAGGAAGACAAAGATTTGGATATTTCGAGACTGATTAAAACTTCGAGGTCAGAAATTTTCGGCAACATTAGAAAAATGAGAAAAAATAAGTCAGTGGGACCCGACGGAGTTTCTATCGATTTATTGAAATTGGGTGGCTTGGCCGTTTCAAATTACATATACCATTTATTCAATGTTACAATGAACAACAATGCCTTACCAAGTGACTGGAAGAAGGCCAGAGTAATACCAATATTCAAAGGTGGAGATAAAGATCTAGTGGAAAATTATAGACCGGTAAGCCTAACTTCTGTAGTATGCAAATTGTTAGAAAAGATCATAGCAAATTACCTTTGGAATTTATGGGAATGCGAGAATTGGTTGTATAACCGCCAACATGGATATAGAAAAGGCCACTCACCTGAAACCCAACTGTTAGGGTTTTGCCATGAAATTGCCGACTTAATAGATGCGGGAAAAGAATTAGACGCGGTAATAGTAGATTTTTCTAAGGCCTTTGATAAAGTTGATCACGAACGGCTTATGCTTAAGATGAGGCAGTTGCCAATGGAAATAGATGGAAGAGTCATCTTGTGGATCGATGAATTCCTCAAGGGCAGGACGCAAAGAGTTAAGGTAGGGGATGAATGCTCAGAGACAGTGAGGGTAACGTCCGGTGTTCCTCAAGGAAGCGTCTTAGGACCTTTATTGTTTTTAGTATACCTAAATGACCTCCCGGAAAAAATAAATTCTAATATAAGGCTTTTTGCGGATGACTGTATTATTTATAGGAAAATAGAAAATAAAATTGATCAGGAAAGTCTTCAGGATGACTTAAACAAATTAATGGATTGGGTATCTAGTAACGGGATGGAAATAAATCCAAATAATTGCAAATATGTTAACTTCAGCAAAAGAAGGAAATGCGTAAATAGAAATTATGAATTTTCGGGTAGTTTAATTCCAAAATCTAACAGCTTTAAATATTTAGGAGTCCATTTATCAAAGAATTTGGAATGGGGTTTAAACGTCGAGCATACGACCAAAAAATCTTTTAAAGTATTGCACTGGGTGATGAGAAACCTCAGAGGAAGCACCAGAGCCACGAAAGAAATGGCCTATACAACTCTAGTACGACCCACTTTAGAGTACGCATCTCTTGTTTGGGACCCTCATTTCAAAGGAGAGGTCAAGGAATTGGAGAAGGTGCAGAGAAAAGCTGCTAGGTATGTTTTGGGAAAGCATAAAAAAACGGAAAGTGTTTCAGAAATGCTCGGAGTTCTAAGGTGGGAGAGTTTACAAGAGAGGAGGAAAAGAAGCAGGCTATGTGGCATGTTTAAAATTATGAGTGGGGAAAAAGCATGGAAAGAATTTGGGAAGGACATATCAACACCCAGCTTTGTTGGTAAAAACGATCACCAGTTCAAGATAAAGTGCCGATCACAAAGGACAAATGCGAAGCAGTTCTCCTTCTTAAATAGGACCATAAGGGACTGGAACGACCTACCAGCAGAACTATTTGAGTCCTTCCCGAAAAATTTACATAGTTTTAAAAAGCGGCTGAAGAAGTAGGGACCAAGGGCTTTGTATAATGTTTTCTATTGTTTTTTCAATTTTTCTATTGTTTTTTTCAGTGTTTTCTATTGTTTTTTTTTCATCATATGTACATGTTACCACCAGGCTAAATGCCTACTTGTAACAATTTTAATTATAATTGTAATAATAAAATGCAGTATTTCCGGTTCGAAGCCGCTTTGATGCCCCATTTCCAACAGGTGTCGGGCGAAGGCTGACGAATCATATAATCTTTAATTCTTCTAGGATGCCTTGTGTTCTTCCACCCTTGTCGTGAATTTACGTGGAAAATCGTTTGTCCATAATAGCAAGATTCGCAATTGTCACAATATAATATATATATAACTATGCTTGTTGGAAATGTTCAGGAAGTTATACGTGTATTTATTAGCTTAAAATGACTTTGGCATGTTTTGTGAAACTAATGTCGTGGCATTTTAAACCACTAGTGTAAAGTTTTTGAGCGTGAATAAACTACAAAATACGATACAAAGATGAGGACGTTTACAATTGCTTCGCTATGTAATGTGTGTGCAATTCAATTGAAATTATCCTTTTTTATGCTTGATTTAAACGTGGTTCCACTATAGTATATTAGGTAAATTATAGTTGTGCTATAATAAATTGCCAAAATTATATTCTCTACGAGGTTTAATTTAATTCGGATCATCGGGCGGTTATTGACAAGTAAATGATTTAATTTATGTATTCAAATAGTTTATTTTAACATCTCAATGACGTCGTAAATTAAGTTGAATTTATAAGGTTTATGTACTTCAATTAATGTCTCTGATGCGATATGGTTTCCTCAGAAAGGGTAAATTTTTGAAGTGATATTCCGGTGTTTGAGACGAGAAGAGATATCAAAGATGACTCTGCATATTTGCTTTTTCTTTCAAGTAATAGGTGAAAGGTTTGTGATGATGAGAATGTTTTTTATTGAGAATATTAACGTACTTATTTATTTCATGAGTTACGTGCTCTTTTATCTGTTTACCTTACGACTGTTATTAAGACGTCGTACTAATTCACACTCGTCAGTTTTTATTTCTTGCAAATATTCAATATTCTGCGGCATTGATCCTTACAGACACACAAAGGCGAAGACGAGAGCCTATCAATATCGAATATCCGCTCATATATTTCCTCTAAATGAATTAAGTCAATTACAAATGATACAAGTTATTATTTAGCGAATTGCAAAAGTAACGAAATGGAGACTTACCGCGGCATTTCTAAATAGTCAGCGATATCTGAGTAAAAACTACTTATCCCAAATATCAGTTACGCTCCAACGGAAAGGAAGGTATTTAATACTGAATTGAGAAAGATTGATTTATACGCAAAGTTAAATTCTTTCAATAATATAAACTTAATTGGCCGATTGTATCTGAAACCAATATTGTTTACTTAGTTTCGCTTTTCAAAACAAACACAGCCACTCTCGGCCTTACTGCGCATGCGCTCAAGGAAAACAATCGCGAAACTTATTCCCAATTCCAAGTAAATATGACAACGTCGTAACTTTCGATTGCTTGTTGACGCTCGTCCATACACAATCGCACTTACAGCTAACGTTCGAATACCGGGAACTCAATCGAGAGTGAACGGATCTCTAACGATCGAAAGGTAGCCAAGTTACACAATCGGCCCCCAGCACGGTTGTTAACACGTAATTATACTCCTCTTTTGACCCTATCATCATTAAAAGTGTCGGACGTGGGAACCGTGGACCCAAAACAAGTGTGCCAGCCTCTTGAGCCACAAATTGTTAACCTCGAGTGCAAGGGCGACCGTCGGTCGAAAAAGGACCGCGGATCGTTTAAAGTGGCGGGAAGTGGGCGCACACTTCCCGCCGAGGAAATTGAGGCGGGTGAGTGGCAGGGGGTGAAATTGTCGGAGCGCGGACGGGCGTGCGTCTCTTTTATCGGCGGCGCGTGGCGCATCGGCCGGGGGCACGTGTCTGCGGTCCCCGCCAGCGACCTCTAGTGGCACGCCGCACGGGGGGCGATTAGATTATGAGATCCATATTAGTGCTCTACGTAAAAAGTGAAAGGGCCCTTCAGAAAATTTTTCGTCTCGCATTAAAGTGCGTGGGAAAGATACAGTGTCGCCGTGTTCGGTTCGTTTTTTGTGCGAAACCAGGATCTTGAGAAGAGATTATAGTGTGGGGGTTAAGCTTTGTGAGGTCATCGCTCAAATTATAACCACCTCAGGGGGCCATCACACTTCCGACTAAGAATAGTCACGGTACGGTATTTGGAGGAGGCGACCGACAACTGAGGTCATTTGCGCCATGAGGGAGGGTATGGAAGGAAGGGTGGAGAGAAACCCGACGTCGGCATTACCCTGCTCTTAACGAAAGGCGCCAAGGGGACCACGGCTTAACGTCCCATCCGACGGACGGACTAAGAATAGTTGTAGCAGTATTAGTATTTATATCAAGAACATAGTCAGGGCTCCAGCTCAACCGTGAAGCCCTTAAAAACGTGATTAAGCCGTGAATTTCTTCTACCGTGAAATAAAACCTGGAAATAGCCGTGAATTACGTCATACAACCTTGAAAATTTCTCGAACTGGATGGTAGAACTACGAATGAGAGATCAAAAGGAAAATCGATATATCGATCATATTTTAAGGTCAGTCACGAGCAGACACTGTCCACGCACTTTTCTGCACACGTATATTCGAAAGGCAATTATTGGTCCTTGTGCCATGATGACACATTGACCTTAAGCCAGTACCAAAGCCGAAAGACCGGTAACCGAAGTGTTCATTAACCCTAGCGCAAATTCAGACACTTCTCAACTTCCCTTTCACCCTACTCCTTCCATTTTCCCAGTCACAGCCTTTAGCCGGCCCTGAATTTTGCTAACGATAGGTGACGTCATGAGAGATAGCACTTTCATTGCTGTATTTGCATTCACGGCGTCTATCGCGTTTGCTAAATTTTTAATTAACGTGCGGCCGGTGAATGTAAAGTCATCAATATTTCTGCCTAAAATGGCTTATCAACATACCATGACTTTGACATCATTTAGACCGTGAAAACCTGGAAAAAACCGCGAATTTTACAATTCAGCTGGAGTGGAAACCCTGATACTCCTTCCGACTCCACATCTACACAATACCCTGCGATTCACCTATAGTGTTTGGCAGGGGGTGATCAATCACCAGTATGCAGCATGCAAGAGGATTGCCAGATAACACACCACACGGTCATAAAAATGTTACGCATACTAACAAAATGTACTTCCTCATTCATGTAAAGGCAAAACTTGCCAACTACTCAAGAAGGTAATCTAATTACATTTGACGATAGGACTGGCAAAACTTTATTTTCAACAAATTATTTGTACAGTTATGGCATAAATTCACTCTCTCAGTTAAAAAATTACACATACGGTATCAGGGTGATAAGTTATGGTAATATGTTAATTGATAGTTGACATGAGCTTAATTTATAACAACAAACGATTAAAGTCGCCGCATAGGGTATCTCTTGCGGGCTAATACGTATCTGCAGGGGCGGATCCAAGATTTCTTACTCGGGGGGGGGGGGGGGGGGGCGGGGGGGGGGGGGGCACAAGCAAGGCCGTATCTAGGATTTTCTTCTGGGGGGCACAAAGATACCTCGTAATACAAAACGAACGTAATTATAATGGGACCGTATTAAAACCTTGCATATTTTTTTAGGGACTGGGGAAGCACGGGCCCCAGTGTCTCTCCCCCCCCCCCCCCATAGATCCACCTATGCGTATATGTATCCTAGCACATTAAGCGTCTCTATTTACAGCGACTGGCTATGAATCCTGTGTTTCGGAGCAGAAGACATCCTATTTATTTTCTCTCGACGATATTCAATATTTCAATCACGAATACTACAAAATATGATCCTCAAGTGGGCCTCTAAATGGCGTTTTAAACCACCGCGCATTTAATTAGGTTTACAAAAGTCGCCACTCGTGTCGCTGACGGACAAATTTATCCGATTTTCGCGAGGAAGTAAGGTGTAATTAGGAGTGTTAACCGAAATGTTTACACATTCCGACGTGATCTATCAAATTAATAACTTTTCAATGCTAGTCCTCGTAATTAAAAAACATTTTACTGCAAAATATTGGGAAAAATGGATCTCATTTCACTAAAAAATCCGGGGGACATTTTTGGGGATGTCAACGCCGGGGACATTTTTGAAAGCTGATTAAAATGCGAGCGAAGTGGAAGCAGATATCAGCCTTCTATGGGATGGAATTGGGCCTCCTCTATGCAGTCTCCTCGCTTTCAAATACGGCGAGGAAGTCACCAATATCGGCCCATTTCCGAAAACCCGCCACGTCGAAGGCAATGCGATCAACGCAACGGCTCAATTCGCCACGGCTTAGTCCATTGGGGTCGGCTGGGACGTGACCCGCCATGCTTCGACCGCATCATCGCCTCGTCCAACATTAGGGAAAATCCGTGAAAACGGAATAATGCCAAATGTCAACCGGAGATAGAGGGGAATGTTTCCATTAGTCGCCCAATGATCCGAAGAACACACGCGCATTGGCATAACGGAGAGGTGTGGATAATCAGTTGGAAAGGATATTTGGGGGTGATTTACCACGTAAACCTTTTTCAGCGTCGGGTTTGCTTTCGCAAAACATGACTCAATCACCGCTACGACTCCCAATGGTTTGCATGGCAATATCAGCCTTCGATCCGTTTTGGGTGAAATTCTCTCGGGATTCCCACCGGGTTAGAAACTGCATTTCTGCTTGCATAAAATCGTTCCTGGCTTGATTTGATTGAAGTTCGACATATCCATGATGAAAGAACACAAATGGTAATTTCCACACTTTTTAATTCCAAAACTCAACGACTGACCATGGCTTCAACACATTGTGACATTTTCAAGGATCACCTTGAAAATTACGATTTTTGCATTTCTGCCGACGTTTCGAGCTCCGACTCGGGGCTAATCCTAATCCGGAGCAGTTAAATGCCGTAGCGTGAGGAGGGCGTAGCCATTTCCTTGGTGGAGCTGCTTTGGGACGACTGCGACGTGTAGGCTACATCAATCAAGCTCCTATATGAGTCCATGTTGTCGATTGTGGCATGTAATTCCACTGCTAAGCTTAGGCGATCCAACGAAATTATCAATGAATTATTCTCATTATAGAATAATCTTCCAATTTTGTTTGCAATTTTAATTATGGTTTCACTTGTAGTGGATCCCGTCGCCCTGATGACGGCGTTGGGATTTCTCTATCCCGTTCCTTCTATCCTTTCCCTGAAGGCCTCCTTGGACTCCCATCGCGGCGGCGTTTCCTATCCTTCCAGAGTTTTCGGCGCGCTTTAAAATTTGTTATACTTATCTTTCAATATCTCGCGAAGGGAAACGCAGAATCACATGCATTCTTCTTTGATGAATTCAGAAAATAATTTTATGTCCTGCGCTTGTTAGATATGAAAAAAATCATGCAGGAACCCCGTTCTCAACCTTCCATCCACGAATATTACAGTGTAAGATTCTCCAGTTGCCTCAAATGTGTTATACCCCACCGCATATTGTTTACAAAAGTCGCCACTCTTGTAGCTGAGATGCAGAGTCATCCGAGTTTCCAAAAGTAATCAGCTAAAATTACGGCTATTGACCAAAAGTTTTATTCGTGATATTGTGATTAATCAAATTCATAACTTGTAAATGCAATTTCTCGCTATTTTTAATTTTATGTAGTAAATATTGAAAAATATTAATCATTCTACGGACATTTTTGAAAACCGATAAAATGCATCCGAATAGGAAACAAAAATCAAATTTAAAGGTTTCTTGGTCGATGGTAGAGGTTCCTCTATGAGCTTCCATCACTTGTAGATGTCATACACTCCCTTCACACGTTGCGTACGGATGGCGAGAATTCTCATTTTTTTCCCGAACGTTCCGGACGGATGACGAAGATTCTCGTCATTTAGGCGCGTCAACCTAAACAATTTTACAGCGTAGAATACGTATTCGGTAGTACGTTTTCAGTTGTTTTTCGTTATTCATAATGAATTGATGCATCATAATGTTTGATTGGGTAAAGTTATATTCTAAACATTAGCTTTATAACCATGTTTAAACCAAAGTTATTACGCCATAATAGGCACATATTTCCAATCTCGACGTTCCTAGGAATTTAAATACCCCGGTACGCAACGTGTTAAGGCACCCAGTATTGTCCTCTTCGTCGGTAGTGTACCCTATCAACCTAGCAACGAAGTTCTCACGCCTTGTTTTGACCCACGTGTCTCGCTCGAACGATCATCGCTACATGCATAGGTAAACAAGTCGTAATCGTGTTAAACATCGCTCGTGAATCTTATATCCGGTGAGCTTTTTCAAGTTGTGTCCCCATGGCCCCTTTTGTGACACGGATTTTCGACCTCTCGTGAGCGTGACGAATTTCTTGAGGTCGCATCGATAATAATGCCCTCTGGTGTCCGGACCCATCCACTAAACACTCGTTTCGTCCCTTTGCTAATGCGACGCGTGGCGCGAAAGCTCTCCACGCTTAATTTTCCCCAATGCGACACGCTCCGGCCCTTAAACTGGTCGCCCGCCCACCCCTGTGTCTGGCCGGCAATCCAGGGCCGGCGGGCGGCGCGTGTGTGTGGTGTCATAATACACGAGTGTGGGACACCTATCACGCCCCTTGCGCATTCGCGGGGGTTTCCTGAACTACTCTTCCCCGTCCACGTGGCTCTCCGTCGTCCTCGCTGATAGTCCCCTTCCGGTCGCGTGGCGCTCTTGATACTCAATGGGTAGGTGGCGTCCTGGGTGGTTATTAGGGGTTGGATGAGGTGTAATCGTCGCCGTCCGGTAAAAAATTGGGTGTTACGAAAGCTGTGTCGCAGATGCAGAGGTTCATGGAAAGAAATTAAGAGGGATTATCGCACAGGCGGAATAGTTTTGTTACCTAGGAAGCCGAAAAAACTACAATGAACAGTGGCGCCGACTCCATGGGGCCTGAGGGGGCCCGAACCCCCTCGAAAATTCGTTATGGGTGTGAGGAAAAATGTGTCAGGCTTGTCGATTTTCCCCGGAGTGTCCAGATACCGAGATTCGAGCTATCAGGGTTCTAATTTTGATCATATGACTCTTCTAAAATGCTTAAATAACTTAAAACTCACTACTTATAAAATTTCCCGGGGCAAGATCCCCGATCCCGATC
This sequence comes from Ischnura elegans, assembly GCF_921293095.1. Lineage (NCBI taxonomy): Eukaryota > Metazoa > Arthropoda > Insecta > Odonata > Coenagrionidae > Ischnura > Ischnura elegans. The sequence continues at coordinate 56,041,353 of NC_060251.1, read as the reverse complement.
CCCGAAAACGAAAACAGTGTATGTACTCATTATCCCCCATGTCCCCACCCCCTGGATTTTCGCTTCCCTCGCCCCAGCTGCAACAGCTATATATTTTGGTACTTTTCTGCTCTTCGAAACCTTAAGAATGAGTGTTATCCGTTGAAACCTAGATCACTGATGGTTTAATGTGTGTAAAATTACAAAATTGGGAGTGTTCTTCTATCTTCAGACCTGGAATTACATTACAGGGAGTGTACTGTATCCTGTGGAAACGGTCAGGAAGCAATAGATCGAAGACTAATAAATGGAGCTTATGTAACTCATATTGAACACACACATGTAATATGAGATGCAGGTAACTCGAATGGAACGTGGTACTTTCAGCGCATAAAATACCCAGTTCGTCCTTATACTCCCGGGTCTCCATATCGGGATCTTCGGTTGCAGATATCGTCTATAGTATCTACGTTCACGAAGATCTTCGTCGTCCCCACTTATTGTCCTCTTCCGTTCACGTGGCACTCTTGGTGCAACATTCACAGGGTGCGTCGAGGGTGTTTAGAGATTGAAAGAGGTGTTACCGCCGTCCGATAAAAAATGGGTGTTACGAGACCTGTGGCTCTATTGGGCAGGTTATTGAAAAGAAAGTTCCAGGGGTTATAATAAGAATAATACCAATTTATTTTTGCATCTTTCGCTGCTTTTTTAACGCGTACGCTGGGGGAAGCGTGGGAAAGAGCATTTGATAGGGTGAACTGGGTAAAGTTAATGGATATTCTCAAGAGAATAGGTGTAGATTGGAGGGATAGACGACTGATTCGTAAAATGTATGCGGCCCAGACTGCGCAAGTGAGGGTAGTGAACGGAGAATCTGGGTGGGCAAGCATTGGCCGAGGTGTGAGGCAAGGCTGTCCTCTATCGCCGCTGCTTTTTAACGTATACGCTGAGGAGATGGTAAGGGAAGCGTGGGATGAGTTGGAAGCTGGAGGGAAAACGGGAAAAATGATGTTTAAATCAGTGATGTTCGCGGATGATCAGGCGTTGATTAGCCAGTCAGCGAGGGGGCTTCTGGCTCTAGTGGATGCGTTAAACGAGCGCTATAAATATTTATCACAAAAAGACCAAGGTCATGCGGTTTTGTAATGCATCGCGAGTTGTGAGACTCCAGGTAAAAGTGGGTGGGGGAAAACTTGATAAGGTAGACAAATTCAACTATTTGGGCAGCACATTGGAGGAAAATGGATGCAGCAGTAAGGGCATCAGGAAGAGAATTGCGTTAGCAAAGCAGGCATTCATGAACAGGAAGGAGCTTCTAAGAGGATCGTTACGTAAGAGTTTAAAGAAAAGGTTAGTGAAGAGTATGATCTGGCGTGTAGCATTTAAGGGTGCGGAAACTTGGACCCTCAGGAAGGAGAACGAGAGAAGGCTTGAGAAAACAGGTATCCTAGATAGAGTGAATAGGAGTGAGCCAGAGTGAATTGCAGAGGGAAGTGCATGAAGGAAGGATAGGCTCCAAGAATGCTTCCTCCATACTCCATGCAAAACTACCTTAATCGGTGGAGTACTTAATAATGATAATATTAAAGCAACTTATGAACATAAATTCACTGCACGGTGATTTGATTACTTTTACAATAGAATCATAAATATTTAAACAAAATGTTCGTCAAAAATCGAAGGACAACCGACTCAAATATTTCCCGTTAGCAAAAGAAGAAGATACCATAAATATAGTTTAATTGAAGTGAATCTAACCTTATACCCATGTCACATGTAATGTATGCATATCATATTACATTCTATTTATGATGCTCACTTTAAAATTATTCAATGCTAGTTATATCAAGTTTTGGCATCTAATATTTCACTCTACAAAAAATTAATTTTAACAGGAAGCACCATTTTGGGTGGCCTTATGTTTCGTTAAAGTTAATCAGGAACAGAAAATAGTCAAAGAAATGTATATTAATATATCTAGGACGTAATTGCATAGCACAAGCAACAATGTAGGATTTTTCAAAAATAATGGTCCGGTAGACATAATCGAATTGCGATTTTGGTTTAGTATTATCAAGCGGGGTATGAGAATTTATTTCACTGAGAGGACGTATCACAGATCTGTAATTGGACATTAGGGTACGTGTCGTTTCCAAAGATACTGTCGCGTTGCTATCAAGAATTGATGTGGAACTTAGATAACCGATATGGAAGGTTTGGAACTGATATGAAACGTTGGAAACCTCATTTGGAACGTGGAACATAAAGTGCATATAATATCCAGTATTCATTTGTGCTCACAACTCCCAGGTCGGGAACTTCGGTTCCACCGCTGCTCCAGAACTGAACTGATAACGTCAAGATATGATTTTAGTTACCTAGGAAGCCGAAAAGGGTGGTTTCCTATTTTTTAATTGCGTAAATCGAAAGATTATTACTCCTGGAGTACGTATTTCACGCTTTTAGATTTTTAAATGACGATATCCATTTTGCGCGTTTCAAGGAAAAGTGAAAATTATTAAGCGCGCGAAAACGCGACGGCTTAGTGTGAATGCTGGGAAAAGTCCGTGTGACGTTATTCTGGTTACGGCTACCGCCGTGTGAGGCCGCCTTGGTGCGATGCAGGCCGCTAGCAGGTAGCAGAGTACCCCGCCAGCAGGTAGCGCTTGGTTTAAATAAGGATTATTAACACCCTATAAAACGAAGGAAACTTTCCGACCATAGGCAATTTTAATAAGTGATTATTAAGACATGTTTCCCTGAGCTCTGTGCCTCATGCATGCATTAGTAATATCAGACGATGTAAAACTCATATCTACTCGTATAGCATCTGGGATCTTGTGACGTCACATGGAGTGGCATCGCATGGGCGCCAATCTGGCCTTTTTCAAATGAGGTTAAAATTGACCTTTGCCATTCGTCTAAACTGGGATTTCTAAAACCAAATAATTTGTATATTATGAATACACTAATGGTGGGTAACGAATCGCAATCAATGCCTTTCGTTTTCTTTGATGGAGGAAACTACCCTATTACCAACGACGGACGAAGCAAGAAAATTTCTTTTTTATAAAATTCAGTAGAATAGAGCAGGGGAAGAATGCATCCTACAAAAAGAAGAATCCTCTCACAACTAAGAATACAAGCATATCAGTAAGGAAACAACTTATCAGATGCTACATATGGTGCATGCTTCCCTATGGAAGCTAGGCTTAGACGATGACAGCAGCAGAGAAGTCAAGACAAGGGAGGATGCAAAATGTGGTGCTAACGATGAATGATGCATTTTCCAGCGAACTAATCGGAAACTGAACCAAACATCAGATTGCGACACAAAATTTTGAGTGGGCAGAAACTCCCGCGCTTATTTGTTCTTAATCAATGAATGAGTGGCTGAAGATATTTTTTGCTATCGAGAATCCGTTTTCTCACGCATTCATCGATGAATTAATAGACATCCTGGCCTGCGGAAAATAAACAATTTCCATATCACACTCTAGTGATGAAGTTTAATTAAAATACGGCTCCCCATGAAATCTTTAAAGTTCTCAATTTGTCACCGCCGCGGCGTCGTGTGCACCAGCTAGCACTCTGATTTACAATGCCCTAACACGTTTGCCGCAGTCAATTTTCAAATATTAAGAGGACGCATCACTCCCACTCATCCGGTCCACTTTTAGTATTTATTTTTTGCGACCCATTACTAATGTTCAAGTTAATCTCCTGAAAACTTTCAGGGTACATTAAGCACAGCTTTGCCAACATTTTTGAATCTCTACATCTCGAATATGAAATTTTTTTTCGCAAGAAAGTTCTAAATGAGAAATACAAGGGTTATCAAGAGAACTCTCCATGCATCCTAAGAATTTCATACTGATTACATCGATATAAACAACTTTTTTTTTACTTGTCCATTAAGTAATCAATCTTTACAATTATATTGTAACAAAAACATTTGTGCAGCTAAGCTTTCATAAATGGATGCTAAAAGATTCAACTCCTTTCTGCAGGCCATCAACCAATTGATACTCCAATTTTTTTTCCTTTGCAGTATAAACAACAACCTTACATTACGTTGAAATCGAGTTAAATGACCAATAGGCATTATTCACGATTTTTATGGTTTTCGCATGTTTTTTTTTTTCTTAAGTTTAATGCTGCTTCGATGGATTCATATGATTGGATTGGTTGGGACCATCTAATTTTAGTAATTTTATGAAATTGTGCGAGTTCCCCAAAGCTTTAATGGCTATTAAATGCACGCTTTTCCAATATATACCACCATTATATCTTTCCATTCCACGCCATACTGGTGCTTCAAAGCGTGTCTGCTCCTTATTATTACTCGAGAGTGGATCATGGAGATTGCATTCATACACTACCATTCGGTGTTGTTGGATTAAACACTTCAAAAATGCACTGAATGAGTGAATGGATAAAAAATCCAATCGACGAGGCACGCGCCGCATCTCATCTCCGAGTGAGGCCACGAGAACACTTGGGCACAATGAATATTTTGATCCACTGAAATCCCTGCCCTCTCGTGGGCAACTGACGCAAGTCCCTTGGGGGAGGAGATATTCGATTGGAACTGAAATGGTTTCGGGCATGAAGCAGGAGACCCTTCCCTTTGAGACTTTCACTTCTATATAGTATTCAATTTTTTATTTTATTTATTTATTTTATTTTCAAACCACCGGATACAGCTCTTATTGGCCATTTTACACCAGGGTGTTCAACAATTGTAATAAGTAAACGTAGACAAACGACCATGCCCTGGACCGGGGAAATCTACGCAGACGGGACTCGAACCCGCTACCTCTTGTTTGGCAGGCGAGAACGTTACCCCGCCGCCACCGAGGCCGGCAAAATCAATTCAATTTATTCAGTCACCTTAAGCATATGAACATTGCATGGCTTTGTCAATAATATTACATGTTTTACACTTCATATAAATAAAAAACATCATGCAAAATATCAAAACAATATGAAAAATACAAATACATACAATTTACTTTTTTTTGGGATTAACTGTATCATCACGTCGGACTAACGAACGGTTTATGGAAGCAATTACATCATAATCACTGGTTTTTATTTTGGTGATTCATCGAACGTCTTTATTTATGTTACCACAGACAGTGATACTGTTAATTTACTTCACTGAGTGAAATAAAAGGCATGGGAAAACAGCAACAAAAATTGAGAACCCGAACTGCGTTTCTAGGAGAGATAACAGGGTAAAATGTGTGAACAATGCATATTTTAGCAGATGAATTGTAATTTGTAATCTGCCCTAAATGTAGCAGAGGAATTCCAAGTCGCAATGGACACCGTGGACTTATAGTGGAGCTTGATCGGTGCAGCCGACGCTTCCCCTTAGTTCTATGGGTGCTCCGACAGGGAAATTGCCCTTTCAAGGCACAAATTACGGTGATTACCTGGGGGAATTCAAATTAATTGAAACCATAAAACCAATTTTAAATTTGGAAACAGATATCGTGTGCACAATCCCACCTGTACAAACCCTCCACCGGGGATGGCAAGTGAAACGAAACGAAAATTTTTCGTTTCGACCCGGAGGGAAACGAAAATACGAGGGCTAAGTTTAGTTTCGTTCCTGCACGAAATTAAAATCACCAAGGAGTTTAGTTTCGACGATGGACGAAACTTTACTCCATGGAACGAAACTAAATTAATCGAAACTCCGCTGCTAATAGTTAAGTTTCGATCCTAGAAGTTGAGTGGAGGGGGATAAAAGAGAATAGTTTCGAGGCATTACGTTTCACATACGTGTAGAGAGGTTAAAACATTGAGCTTAAAAATCGTATGTCCAGTTTGCGTACATCATTCTCCTGTCAGTGGCAAAAATATGAGTGCCCCGTGCATCTAATGGCGGTAGGCCGAAACTCTACTTCATTCAACCATATTTCGTACTCGGTTTGTGGGTCGAAACTAAACTGTGCGAAGGTGAAGCACGTGGTCCCTCCGGTGCGAAACATTATCTGCGTTTCGTTTCGTTTCGTTCCAGGGGTTTAGTATAATTTCGACCCGAAGTAGTTTTGACTCCGATTTCGTTTCAACGCTGAGTTTAGCTCACCGGGTTTAAATATATTTCGTTTCGTTTCTGCATTTCGCTCCCGGGAACGAAACTATTGAAATTTTACTGGTTTTGACTTACGTTTCGTTTCACTTGCCATCCCTGCCCTCTACCCTTGCTAACCGCTTTTTAAAAATCAAATTAGCTCTTTCAGTCTCAAAATCTTGAACTGTGTAATACCGCGAGCTCTAACTAGGACGGTTAAATAACAATACATTAAGGCTGAATCTCACGATCATTGTTTCCATCCCTTAGGATGAATAACTCCAGCGATCGTTCCATTGATGGCGGGAAAAAATCAACTTTTAACGCAATAATTTTCCGCGATGGCTTAAGGGATTGAAATCCCATCCTTTTTTCCATCACTCGGCACCTCCCTTTATCCGTCGCTGAAACCAACGCTGGCACCGTCCTTCAGCCAATCAGAACGCACGGCCGACAATAACGATTGTAACGCCGCGCTTGAATTTTAATTGAATGACAGTTTTAAATACGCAAAGCGACGGAATAAGCGATGGAAAAGGGACGATGGGAATATCCGTGTGATTCAGAAAATGATGAGTGGGGCGATCATTCCTTTGGTCCCTGAAAAGCTGCTATCACTCGGAAGGATGCAAAAATTATCTTGTAATTGAGGGTCAAGTTAGCTCAACGCAGGCCTTCACTGATAGTGTATGAAATAAAATAGTAAATCGTCAATAAAAATTAGGTAAAAAATATTAAAATAAGAAGCTTTTCATCACTGGAAGAAAAAGCGTGCGTGCTTATCAGTTCAAGCTGAACTTAATTTTAGTATTTTTTCCCTATTCCTTGCGAAAGTTCCCTTAACAAGTGGCCATGTACTGTGCCAGTATTAGGTACTATATTTTAAATCAGTTGATGATATTATTTTAAAATACCACGACCACTGTAACATCTAATGGCTCTTTAGAATTCAGCTACCCTTGTCCTCCTTTAATGGTTGCCACTGTTTAAGCGCCTAGTTGATTTCGTTGCGAGCAACCACATCAAAGATTAACCAGGGGTGAAAATTCAAAGGGGGTGGGGGTCAAGAGTCAGGGGTGCGGGTGCGAAAATGAAGAAACGAAGTGAGAATTGAGTGACGCAGAGAGAGAGAGAGAGACTCGCGTGACAATTGAAGTCGGGCGAATGTATAAAAAGGGGGCGGGGAGGGTTGTCGGCTGGTGTTAGGGTAGGAAGAGTGCTTTGGTGCCCCTCCTCCCAATAACAAGAGAACTTCCCCCTCACCCTCCCAGAGAAGCTAACGCGACATTTGGTCTCGCACACCAGATACGTATGAACACGTGTTTATACATGCGAGAAACGTACTACCAAGATAGGGCGTAGTAATGGGGTCTTGTAGGGAAACGTCGGCAAAACGGGGCTTTCCCAGAAGTGAAAAACGTTTCAGTAAGAAAAAATAAGGATAGAGTGCGTAGGTATATGTGTATAAATCAATATAAATTGTTCGAGATGAGATACGGAGGAGACGGAAGTTATGGATGGAGCGAGTAGGTACTTAGCGGCAGGGGCGCAGCTAGGAATTAAGGCCGGGGGGGGGTTTAGGAGCAACTAATACCGGAATATGTATGTGGGAATATGGAATACCCTCTAGGATGAGCGGTATGTGCGAGATTAACAAATTGCGGAATTTTTGGATAAATGGTTCAAAATGGTGAGTTTTACGGCTTTCTGGGGGATATTTTATGAGTCCTTACACTATTGTATTAGTAATATCAATCCAATTAAGTAAAATAGATTAAACTTAAAAATTTCTCTGAGCTCTGGGGGGGCTTTTATCCCCCAAACCTCCCCCCCTCACTGCGCCACTGCTTTGCGGAAGGGTATTTTGAAAACAATGTTGGAGAATGTTAGGTAAACGAGGGAGAGGAAGGAAGAGAATAGGATTTTTAGATAGAATGAAAGGGAGTAAGCCTTATTGTGAATTGAAGAGAAAAATACACTAATAAAGTGGATGAAGCTAGAATACGTCTTACATACTCTATGGCTCCATGGAAACCTAATCTAAATAATACCCTAATATACCCTAAACGGTAGAATGCTAAAATACCCTAATCGGTAGAATGCTTTAATGGTATGAGGTGAAAGATAGGGAGCACATGACATAATATGAAATAAGACAACGATGAAGTGGAATGTTAGAAGCTAGATATCCGATAGAAAAAAATGGGGCCGATTAGTTGGAACCCATTACTTTCCGATGTATCTGTTCTAATCCACCGTGCCCTCTTAGCCTAATTATACGTACAATTGACGCGTAATAGATAGGTATTGGGTTCCAATTCTAGTGAGGTAACATTTTTTTACCCTTCGATTTCTGGCTTTTGTCCTTTTCTTTACTGTTGTATTTGTCCATTTTATGTCGTGTATTCCTATCGTATTATTTAATCTCCTGTGAATGTATGTAATTTGCATGTATATATGTAAACAAAACACGCAGTGGGCGAAGTCAACGGAGAAATAATAGTAGGTCACTCAAATCCTTCTGCGGTTTCTGCAACTGTCCATCTTTCGTTCCTGTTCTACGCTCCTAGAGGCGGACTATCATGGAAGTGAAATAGAAAATGTTTGATGCGAGAAATTGGAGGGTAAAAATGTGGACCGACAGGGACCTGCACATATGTAAACGCATATATATGCAAGCAAGAGACGCACCAAGATAGGGGGACTTGTCAAGAGGAGAAGTGAGAAATGTTCCAGTAAAGGATAAAAGGGGGAAGTAAATGTAGTGAGGCGATAATGTACACCATTCTGCTCTGGGGACCGAAGCTTAAAAGAGGAAGGACAGGCCCCATAAAAACCCCCAGAGGCGAAATTCGGTCGATGTTCAGGAGATATTGGCGGGAGGGGAGAGTTGAGTATTCCGCCTGCGGGGGAAAAGGAAGGAGTACCGCAAGGGATGGTACGAGGTCCGCTCCGAGTTAAAAGGCCCGCGGGATGGTTTGGTCTGAAGAGGGAGCCTTCTCTTTCTCTCTTGTTCCGGACCGCAGGAGATAAATGGGTCTTTGTAGCGAAAGGGAGCTCAGTAGGGGGGGGGGGTGTATAGTGGGGAGAATAGGGTTTCGCGATGGGCGTTTGGAGTGGGTGGACTGGGGAGGCAACAGCCTGGAGGAAGAGAAAAGAGGAATGAATACGAAGCGGAATTAGCACTAGTAGCCCACAGTGTGCACTGTCCCCCATTTCTGCATCCTCTTTCGCACTGCGAGAAGATAAATCAAGTCAGTCTCATAGCCGGTGGCAATTCTGTTGGTACGTACTTGATGTCCAAGGAGTATAGCAAAATCAGCGTGGGTGTCCTTTTTTCACCACTTAAACAATGTAGCGATAGTAAATTGGATGAGTTTATCTTCATCATTCTGCTACCGAAGTATGATGGATCGACGTAAAGAACAGTAATCAGGTAGTGCTAATAAGAGTGGAAGAATAAAGAAGTCTTCGAAAAACCATAAATAGAAGACGGGAAAACTTAGTTGACCACTTGCGAGGTAAATCAAGTCAGTTTCGTAGTCTGTGGCGATTACGTAGGTACGCAACTGATGCCCGAAGAGTACGAATAGCAAAATCGGCGCGGATGTCCTATTTTAATCAATCAAACAATGCATAGGTTATGGTATTGATGAGTTAATTCATTATTCTGCTACCGAAGTATGATGAATCGACAAAGTAAATAATGAGGATATACTGTGAAGAGAGGGAGAAGTCTTATGAAAACCTTAAGGAAAAGATGGGACAACTTAGTTGGCCAGTGGCCACATTATGCGAATAATATGAATACGCTGCGGAATTAGCCCTAGTAGACCACCGTGTGCACTGTCCCCCATTTCTGCATCATTTTTCGCACTGCGAGAAGATAAATCAAGTCAGTCTCGTAGCCGGCGGCGATTACGTAGGTGCGTGCTTGATGTTCGAGGAGTATGTAATATGAATAGCAAAAATTGGCAAGGGTGCTCTTCATTTGCCACTTGAACAATATACTGGTGATATTTTGATGAGTTTATCTTCATCTTTCTGCTGCCGAAGTATGATGGATCGACAAAGTATATAATGTGGTAGTGGTATTAAGAGTAGGAGAAAAGTCTTCTGGAAACCTTATGTAGAAGACTCCTTTGGCCATATTATGATGCATGATGGCCCGATGAAAGCAATCGTAGAAGGACAGGTGGAAGGGCAAAGGACGGCCCCGAATGAGTAACATAAGACTGGTGATAAAGGATGTAAAAGAGAAGAAATACGTCAATTTGAAAAGGCAAGTGGATAGGAGAGATGCGTAAAACCAATGTTACGATTGTTGACTTATGATGATGATTTCCTCATCAGTCATGGACCTTAAAGGCAATATTGAGGAAGAATAGGAAATCTGTTAAGTCTCCAATTCCCAGCAATAGCTTACTATGACCAAATTAATCGGCCAATTCATGAGCCCGAGGTGTTCACGAGTTCGGGTAGCAATATCCGCGTGGATTTTCTCTATCAACGTTTACACATTGCACCGGTTATGTGATATGCATCGTGGTGGAGAAAACGCAAGGGGAAGAAAGGGAATACGAATCGTGGCTGTAAATTCTTCTCGGGATTTCATCCGGGTAAGCTCCTCGTTCTCCATCACTGACGACTTTTCGATGGATTAGGGTGGTTTCCTATTTTTTAATTGCCTAAATTGAAAGATTATTACTCCTGGAGTACGTATTTCACGCTTTTATGCATAAATATGACTATCTATTTTTCGAAATTAAATGAAAAGTGAAAAATTTCAAGCGCGCGAAAACGCGACGGCTAAATATGGATGCTCGGAAAAGCCCGCGTGACGTCATTCTGGTTCTCGCTGCCGCTGTATGAAGCCACTTCAGTGCGAGGCTACGTTGCTAGCAGGTAGAAGCTTGGCTTAAATAAGGATTATAAATACCCTATCAAACGAAGGAATCTTTCCGACAATTTTAATAAGTGATTATTAAGAGATGTTTCCCTGTGCTCTCCACCTCATGCATGCATTGGTAACCTCAGACGATGTAAAACCCCTATCTACTCGTATAGAACCTAGGTCCCCGTTGCGTCACGTGGAGTGGCATCGCATAGTCGCCAATCTGGCCTTTTTCAAATGAGGTTAAAATTGACCGTTGCCATTCGTCTAAACTGGGATTTCTAAAACCAAATAATTTGCATATTATGAATACACTAATAGTGGGTAACGAATCGCAATCAATCCTTTTTATTTTCTTTGATGAAGGAAACTACCCTATTTTGTCCGTAATTTGTGCGTAATTCGATTTGTGAAATAATGGTACGTGTCGTCGCTCCCGACTTTCTTCATGAATAGTAATCCAGGGCAATTGTTTGTAATATTTATGTGTTAATTTTGATTTGTTGAAATACAAGCGAGAATCATAATACACGAATATCCTTTTTATAGTTTATATTTGTTAAATATGCAGATTTCATGTTTATATTCAATGTAAAGGCCGTTTCGGCTGTTTTTGAATGATTAAATAAATAAAAAAATATAGTGGCGCCAACACTCCCTAATGCTCCGGGGGTGAGTCTAGTTACATGCCTACATAATTATAAAACAAATACGTACCATGTATTGAAGAATATTTTCTTTAAAACTGGTGAAATTAGCTGAAGGGAGGTCGCAAGCACTATACTCCGGATTGCTGGACATCCTGAATTACCGCAAGGCCGGATTACCGAAATTGTATTGCACGTCAATAATTTTGTACGCGGAAGTGAATTTTTAAGTGGCTCTGCCACCGAGTCGTGAGTAGCGAATTTTTTTTCATTCACAGAGATTCTTTTCTCCCATACTTCCACTTTTTTCTGTGATCAATGGCCGGAGGAAGTGTGGTGGGATGCCCCTTTTTCTTGGGAAGGAAACGGGGCTAGTAGGGTTCATCCACTTCAAGGTGGATTTGAAGGGAGAGGGTGGAATTGAAAAGGGAGGGGTAAAGGACGCCTGGAGGACGATGGGGAATCGGGTAGGGGGGAAGGGTATTTTCCAGAAGGGGAGGTCCTTTTCATTGCAACCCTTATTCCACTTGCCCCTCTCCACCCGCTTGCTTGCTGGAGATGGCTGAGATGGGGCGTTGCCTCTTCAGCGCTGAAGGGATCTGACGAGTCCCCCGCTGCAGGGAGGACATGCTGTGACTCCCATCTCTTCCATATACACGCGTGGGTTACATTTCAAGGGCCCTTGTTCCTTTTCTATCTCTTCCTGTTTCTAATTACGGGCCCTGGCACTGTGGGTTCGTTCGGTGGAAAAACTGTGCTAAGGTTCCCTCAATCACATCATGTATCTCGTAAAGGATTACAATGGAAATGGTATCAGGATCACGGAAGTATATCTGATTACGCGTCCTTCATAGTCACTCATTGTTCATATTTATGTGTTGCCGTAGACTTTACAATAATGTACTGAAGATAAGGTTCTATCCTCCTGTGGTATTCATTTGTGGTAGGTGGGATTGAAAAGTTTCTCAAACTGTAGGAAAATAAAAATTTTAAAGATTATCTTTTGGATTAAAAAACATATCAGATAAATATTTGAAGCACAATTTTAATGGCTCTATCATCTTAAGCTAATTACATAAAAACTGAATATAATTTCTCCTATTTTCAGTAATTCATCTTGTTACTATTTGCAGTAACAAGATGAATTACTTGTGAAAAACAATAAATGAAAAAGAATCGGAAGTGTTATGCATCGATATTCATGAGCATGAATAATTTGACTACATACTAGGAATTATTTCAATCACCTACATGTTATTTTCCTCTCGTTTCTAATTACTTGCCCTTGCAATTGGAGTTCTTTCGGCGGAAAAGCTGCGCTACGGTTCACTTAACCATACGCATCTGCTATATGATTATAAGGGCCATGATATCAGGATCACGAAAGTATGGTTGTTTCCTTCGTTTTTTCTCAATATCTCAGGGTTATCTTATTCTGGCAAATTGTTTATCTATGTATCTATTTTCATGCGGATGAATGATTAGACGTACCGCCTGTAAATGATATTTTCATTGATTTTCAAAATGAATATTAAATGATAGCAAAAACTTATTATTTTTAAACCATATTTTAGCCGTGATATTTACCATTAATTTATTATATTGATTTTACTCCAATTTACTCTATACACACGCGTGCATTACATTTCAAGGGCCCTTGTTCCTTTTCTATCTCTTCCTGTATCTAAGCACGGGCCACATCTGTACTGTGAGTTCGTTCGATGGAAAAACTTTGCTAGGGTTCACTCAACCACATCATGTACCTCGTAAAGGATTATAAGGGCCATGATATATGGATCACGGAAGCCAGTCTCAGAATATCCTTCATGGTTAAACGTAGCTCACATTTAGGTGTAGGCGTAGACTTTACAATAATAAATAATATATTGAAGAAAGGGTTCTTTTTGCCTGTGGTTTCATGTTGTGGTACATAGGATTGAAAGTATTTTATCAATCCAAGATAAATAAAGATTTTGAAGCTAATCTGTTGGATTAAAAAAAATAGCAGACCTGATTTGAAGCAAACCTTTTTAATGGCACCCTCATTTTAAACATAGTGTATAAAAAATTAATTTTAACTTCTCCTATTTTCAGATATTCATATAATTGTTACTATTTGCAAAATTCTGTATCAATCTCCATGGGCATGAATAATTCGACTTCTCTACTAGGAATTATTTTATTTATTTTAAAAAGAAACCACAAAAATTTATTTTCAGCTCGATTGTAGCCGTTCCAGTTACCCTTAGTTTAGTATATACCTGACTCCCATTACCTATGTACGCGTAGGTTGTATTTCAAGTACCTACTCTTGTTCCTTTTCTAACTCACCCTTTTCTCTACCTTACTCTATTCCTGTTTCTAATTACGGTCCCGGGGACTATGAGTTCATTCGGTGGAAAAATCCAAAACACTAGGGTTCCCATAACCACATTATGTAATCTCCTTCTTGGTCACCCATTGCTCTTCTTCATTTTATTCTTACGAATTGTAATTCATTACATTTATTTCAAAGCGTATGGATAATTTGACGTGCTAATGTGGAAATACGTAAAGTGGAAAACTTATGCTAGGGTTGCCTCAATTACGTCATGCATCTCGTAGATGCTTAAAGGGGCATAGTTAGAGGAGGATCTCAGGAGCAAGTCTGCTAATCTCCTTTATGGGCACTCATAGTTAAAGCATCGGTGTTTATTAACTTGTGAAAGGTTTTTCATCTGTCTGTGGTTTCATCGTGTTGAAAGGGATATTGAATAATTTCTAAACTCAAGAAGGTATATCTTGAAAGCTAAATTTAAAGGGTAAAAATACTCATCGAAACTTTATCTCAAAGTCAACTGCTTTAGCGGTTTTAGCGTTAAAAAAGGAAGATAAAAAGTATATTTATCTGTTTTATTATCAAAATTTCCTATGATTTATCTTCTGCTTACCAATTTTCAACTATCTACATCAATTATCATGAGAATTTATTTAATTCGACGTCCCAACTAAAAGTTTTATTTGCACTGATTTTGTAAGGAAAACTTATATTTGAACACAATTCCATTCAAAAGCGTGTTTTCAGTCTCCATCAGGTGGATGTACATCATAATAATGTAAGAGACTGGTGATTTTCCCAAAAAATACTAATTTAAGAAAAATCACTACTCTTTTATGCAGTCAACTGTGGTAAGTCCGTTCCTAATAACTTTGGCTCAATTACGCAAAACGATTCATAGATTTGGATTGAGTAATCAACTTAGTTCTTGCATCAGTCGACATGAAGCAGAACTAGCTTCGCTCCTGAATTAGTTTGGGTTTTAGTTCCATATAATAGAAGGGATTTTGAACGTTAACTGTTTAAATCGAGATTCGAAAATCAGAAGTCTTAAATTGAAGGTATATGATCTTTCGACAATTTTAATCACTATATACATTGTTTATTAATTTTAAAATTAGATAAGTATTTTTTCCTAGAATTCATGAAAAGTTAGGCCAAATTTACCCCAGTTGACGGTATTAGATATCAACCAACCTATTTTTTTTAACAACATCTTTATCCGTACCAGTTACCCTTATCATAGTAGGTTTATTGCTTTGATTCTCAATCTCTTTACACGCGTGGGCTGTATTTTAAGGGTCCTTGCTCCTTTTGTATCTCACACTCTCCTCATCATCCCGTTCCTGATTACGTGTCTCGCAGTGAGGTCATTCGGCGGAAAAACAGTACGAGGGTTCCTTCCGCCCTGCCTACTACGAAACGGATTAAAGGAAGCATCACTTCAGACTCACGGGAGCGATTATATTTATCTCGTTCGTGGTCCGTCATTAGACGGATTATTCTTTATCAGTTTGTGCTTTCATGCCTTAGCGGAGTGGACGATTTTGGATATTGGGGATATTTTGAAAACCCCAAGGAAAAATATATCTAATATATTTTAGCAATTGCAATGAAATCATTCTTCAGACCCACCTTTTCAAGAACATATAATTCGTGCCGATGTATTATTTTGACGAATAAAATAAAAATATACAAACCAATACTTCCTACTGAAATTTTATTTAAAAACTTTTGAGATAGCACTGAAGCGTTTGCTAACATCAAAGCAATTTTCGTCTGTGTATGATGAAGCAGTTCCACAGGATAACGCCAGGCACAGAATACCATTGAGAGTAAAAACTTTTATTGATATGCAACATATATTAATTTAACTAAAGCCTGAATCACACGATCATTTTTTCCATCCCGTTCGAGGAACAGCTCCAGCAATGACTCCAATTATGGCGGAAAAAATTAAAGTTTAACGCTATCATTTTCCGCGATGTCTCGAGGGATGGAAATCCCATCCCTTTTTCCCATCACTCGGAACGTCCCTTTTTACGTCGCTGAACCCATCGCTGGCGCCGTCCTACTGCCAATCAGAGCAGCGATTGCAACGCCGCGCTTGGCTTTTAATTGAATGATAGCGCTAAATACTTACAGAGAACGGAATAAGCGATGGAAAAAGGGACGGTGGGAATGTCCCTGTGATTCATAAAATGATGGCTCGAGTGATCACTCTTCTTGTCCCTGAAAACCTATCGCTGGAGCTATCATTCTGAGGGACGGAAAACCCCTTAGTATAATTCAGGCTTAACTTAGATGGTTTCACCGTTTACTTTGATGTTCATGAGTTCTTATGCATGTACTTGAACTCGTGGTCGTAATTTCAGATTTAAAAAAAGGAGATTATGCCTCAAAGAAAAACGTAGGTAAAACTTTTCATTAAATTTTGAAAACATGTATTAAATACTATTAGCTCCTCCATTTACCCAACAAGACTTATTGTTAGAGAGAGGATTTAATTAAAGAAACACAAACATTTCTTTAAATTCTGGGAAATATTCTCTTTGCCTCGAATAATTAGCCAATTTCAACTAATTAACGGGCGTAATAATGAATCTTTTTACAATTTTTATGTGTGTTTATCACACATCGATAGAATATAGGTGCTTTTTTGAGTCGGTGACTCCAATGCGTACCCAAATGATCACGCATTTCTTCTGTCGGCCTACGGTGATATTTTTTCGGTAAGTGGGAAGCGATGACTCATCATGTCTCGTCAGAGGCGACATTCACGTTCGCGGGGAAAATACGCTCTACATGCGGGGGATGTAGTTGGCGTCACAGAACCCCTAGAAGAGGGGGAAAAGACTGCCCGACTAAGCCCCGCCCACCGCCCGGCGAAGTTCCGCCGGGCCGCCCGGAGTCTGCGCGCAGAGACCCGACCAGGGATTGGTCGGCCCCCGCTTTCCTCCCCCTCACATATGCAACAAACTTCCTTCTCCCTCATCGGGCTCCACTGCCTTTATCGCATCATCTTCTCCCATGAACCCCCTTTGTCTCTTCCTGTCCTGTTCATTTGATCTCATCCAAAGCGCCCTTCCGAAATTCTTCGCTAAGTAATCCAGCGTCCTTGTCATCATTGTTTTCTGGTATAGTCCGCATCGAAGCGTGTTCCACAGTCCCTCAGCGTCTTCATTCAATTTATCCCAGAAGATCTCCTCCAAACTTGGTCCTGTAGGCCCGGTTACACGGTTCATTAACATGTATGAATTAATGTATGTTTGCGTGAATGATTTTTGTGGACCGGAAAGGAACATGTACGAATGCATGAAACAATAGGGTGGTTTCCTATTATTTTTTATTGCAATCTTGGATTACCATTTCACGTTTTTAGATTTTTAAATGACGATATCTATTTTTCGCGGTTAGATGAAAAGTGAAAATTTTCAAGCGCGCGAAAACGCGACGGCTAAGAATGAATGCTGGGAAAAGCCCGAGTGACGTCATTCTGATTCCGGCTGCCGCCAAGTGAGGCCGCCTTGGTGCAAGGCTGTGAGCGCCGCTACGATGCAGGCTGCTAGCAGGTAGCAGAGTACCCTGCTAGCAAGTAGCGCTTGGCTTAAATAAGGATAATTAGTACCCTATCAAACGAAGGAAACTTTCCGACCATAGGCAATTTTTATAGGAGATTACTATGGACATGTTTCCCTGAGCTCTGTGCATCATGCACGCATTGGTAATCTCAGGCGATGTAAAACTCCAGACTACTTGATTAGCATCTAGGTCCCTGTGACGTCACGTGGAGTGGCATCGCATGGTCGCCAATCTGACCTTTTTCAAATGAGGTTAAAATTTACCATTAATATTCGTCTAAACTGGGATTTCTAAAACCAAATAATGTATATATTATGAATACACTAATGGTGGGTAACGAATCGCAATCAATCCCTTTCGTTTTCTTTGATGAAGGAAACTACCATATTTAGAACAGGTTCTATTTTTCGTTCATGCTTCCGCATAAGTTGAGTGGCTACAAGGTGCATTTTCGTGTTCATTCACGCGTTCATACAGCTTGTGCGTGTTAATTTATCGTGTAACCAGGCATTTAGACCTGCGGGAAAGTGATGGAAAATCGATATATATTAAAATTGAAAACAGAGTTTTAATATAGTCATAGATCGAGAAAATCCAGTTCGATCCATAATGCTCAATTTTCTATCTAAACTCGATTTTTCAACTTCGATTTGGAACATTTAATTTTATCTCAGTAGCGTCACTACCTGACTAATGTCATCCGTCCCGTGTTCCAATTTATTTCGGAGAATTCACTAAGATTGTGTGATATCATGGTCTATTCGAAATTTACGCTGTCAACTTGTAATTATAGGGTTTTATGATTTAATTCTCGGGCCACTGGCGTAGCCTAGAATTTCATTCATGGAAGGAAATTTTGGGGGAAGCAAGGTGGGAAATGTTCTAAAAACAGGGTACTAAGTAATTGGTTTTAAATTAATTTTAACACTTGTCATAATGGATAAACCTTCATTTGTTAAAGAAATATTTTGTAAACTCATGATTTTTCAATATTTTGTTTTCTTTTATGAAAGAATAAATAACTTTCATGCTAAAATTAAGAGAATATTTCGCAAAGTAATTGTTGCGTCTTGTTTTTAATGTCAAGCATGAGAGGATCGTTTGCCTGCCAGACCCTTGAGCCCCCTCCAGAATAAAATTCATGGATTCCCCCCTGGACGGGACAACATTACCATCATTTGGCAACATTATGAGACATGATGGCCTGATGAAGACTATCGTAGGAGGACAGGTGGAGGTGAAGAAGGGGTAACGCACCTCCAATTTGAAAAGTTAACCACAGCATTTTCCTCTGATGCAGCATTTTATATTTGAAGTTCAAGAAAATTTTGACATAATTCATTACTCCGTAATCATCATAATCATAAGACAACAATACTGAGATTTATTCAAACAATTTTGAAATATTACACAATCCTGAGATTGTTTTTACGCAGCTCTCCATTCCTCTCAGGGGACATCTCCTATTTGCTAGACTTTTCTTGAAAACGTATTTCTTCTACTTTACATTTTTTATAGCCTGTCCAATCTTACTCATTCGAGGCCTTCCCTTGCTCTCATTCCCTTCCACCTGTCCTACGATTGCTTTCATCAGGTCATCATGTCTCACAACGTCTCCAACTAATCTGTCCCGTATTCTCCTTATGGTTTTTAGAAGACTTCTCTTTTCTCCCACTCTGCTCAGCATTTTCTCATTGCTTACTCGGTCGATCAATTTTACCTTCATGATAACCTCTTGAATAGCACCCCATTTTTGAGTTGATAGCGTTAAGTTACAATCCAGTATTTTGTCAGAAAAAGACAAAATGCGGTCGAATGTGCGAGAGTGATGAGTCCTCTTAAGGGCTCGTTCAAAACAGCTTAACTTCACTCAAATATACATGTATAGCTGAGAACATGAGAAGACCCAGTATTTGTTCTCAACAACTTAAAGTAGCGTGAATGAACTAATATAGTCATTAGTCGAGGGAAACAAAATTTCTCTTGAACGTAGCCAGTAGCAACGAAGATTGCAATATCTATCGGCAGTCATGGGAACTATCGAATGTTATCTAAAATACATTTCATTATCTTTACAGTTTGTGATACATAATTGGTGGATTTTTAGCAGTAAATATGGTTTTTAGTTCGTTAAGGTATAGTTAATTATCTTCAATTAGTCGTGAAGAAATAAATTGAAGGAAAATCACACACACCCCAACTCCCACACCTCAAAGATAAACTTTATGGAATTACGTTATTTTTGCTTGGAAATTTAGTCCTTTGAGCTAATCTACGATGTTTGTGAGTGAGCATAAGTGCAATTTTACATTCTTATTTCAGCCATTTTCATTGGTACGAGAGCGGTCGCTTGTGTAAGAGATATCTTCCCAAACCTGAGTGTATGCCTGCTTGAGACCTGCGAAGACTGGGATTGAGAACTATTTCCGAGGATAATATTCAATGTGAGTTAGTAGGCGAGTACCTACCTGCTTGATTCCATGTAGGCTTCCGCTGAGATTTTGACTGTAGGCAGTGATACTTCCGGGTTTCCTACCGCGTTCATCCGTTTTTCTGGACAATATTTAGCCAAATGAAACATTAAAACGTTCTCAACATAGTCCACAAATTTTCGCAGCTTAGGAAGACGCTGCAGTGGCCTAAGTGGTTAAACCTTTCAACTTGAAGGCGAGAAGTTCGGGTTCGAATCCCAGTTGAGGCGATTATTTTTTTTCTCTGTGGAATTTTCGTACAATTTGTGCATTGCGGGTGACTCCGTAATTTTTTTTACCGTGGCTTGCCACGGTATACTATAATTTGTTCCCAGGAAAGTTGGCGCACAAGGAAACCTGTAAGAATCACTGCATTACTCACCTGCATGTATTTTTATGTCAATTTATTATTTGTTGTTTTGTCACATTTATTTACCTCTTTGCTTTACTTCTACGCAATCTCTTTACTTATCCACTTAAGCGAGCGTTCTTGGGGAATTCATTTGATTCAGCTGTTGCCTAAGGATATCTCTGCAGATTTTGATTACTTAAGAAAAGCGACCACATTTTGATGACTTTGATGAGATGTGAGGGCTTTATGGCGTGGCGTCTTAGGTCGTGAAGACTTTCGTCGCCACGTCATTGATAATGAAGATTTCATCTACATTTAGATACTACCCGGCAAGCCGCCTTAATAGAGGTTTGGCGGGTGGTGTTAGGATACCATCCATTTCATGTTAAAATGTGCTCTTCGTTAAAACCTTCGCGGGTACTCTTCATGATGAATAAAAACTTTTGGGCTATGTCGCTGCGTCAATTTTTGGGTGGCCACGTTTCCCGACCGATGCTGGTCGCTTTCTCAAGTGCAATTGTTTTTAGAAATTTCCTTGAGAAAGCGACCAGCATCGGTCGGGAAAAATTGGGGCCACCCAAAAATTGACGCGGCGACATAGTCCAAAAGTTTTTATTTAACATGATGAAATGCTTTGACGAAATTATACACGCCTAGCATCTATTCAAGGCATTAATCGTGTGGTGGAAAAACGAATGCTCATAACTATCCATTCGGAAAAATATCTCTCTTAATTCATCGTTTCTCTCGGACCTGGAAATATAGTGGAGCTCTGAAATGATATTCTCGGACGAGTGCGAAGTAGCGCCTCTATTTTGCTTTCTCGTCCGAAGATCTTCCCATAATATGCTTGACGAATACTAGCTTCTTCAGGGCTCTTCCACAAATATGTCTTATATATGTTCCCCACGATAGGTTCAAAGTTATCGTTACTCCTTGGCACTTCACTTCGTTTGTTTCCTTTATGTTTACACCATCCACAACATGTTCTTGGGGATAGTTGGACGACCTCCGCAAGAAATGTACCGCCATGCCTTTTCTCAGATCAAGTTTGAGTTCCCACTTTTGGCTCCACATATGAAAATTGTTTAAATCCGATAACAGAATTTAAAAATCAAAGTGACCACTAATTTCGCGATAGATGACATAGCCGACAACAAATAAACGAATTTTACTGGTAATTCGACAGAATAGGTCATTTACGTAAATAATGAACAAATGGGGACCGATTACGATTCCTTGTGGGACACCTGATGTCACTTTAACCATTAGGTTGGCAACAAAGTCTCCGCCGTTTTTTTACATTGTAACATTCTACATGTCAATAACTGTGTATCACAAAGTTTTTAGGCTTTCGAAGGAGAATATTTTTTTCTACCGGAATCTGTTTTTTTCTTTTTTCTTTAGATAAATTTCTGTAACATTTTAGATCGTTAAAATAGAATGTAAAGTTGAGAAACGTGAGCATTTCCGGTGCCTCCTTCTTGTTGCCTTTAATATAAGGTCATTGAAGCTTCTCGCATCATTGTTACTGTACATGGAGTGGGTGCTATAGCCGATAGGACCGCTCGTGTTTGTTACGCCAAGTTCAAAAAAGAAAAGTTTTGCCTCGAAGACGCACCTCGTTCAGTCGGTCCAATGGATTTCGTTGTAGATCTGATATATATCTCAGAGCTAATTCCGTCAAGATTTATGGTGAAATTGGTGAATCAGAAGCGCCTCCTCGATCGTATATCTATGGCTATGTTCTAACAACACGTATCTCAAATTCGACGTTTTGAGATAGGTATCTTAAACGAAGAGTAATAACATTTAAAAAAATAAAATACTTGCAAAAAATAGGGACGGACGGATCCAGGATTTTTTTCGGATCCGGATTCGGATCGGATCCTTGATTTTCGGAGCCGGATCTTTCGGATCGGATATTTTCGGATCCAAATGCATTTTCAAATTCCTGTCGCTGAGATTCCCCCGATGATTGTTCAATCTCTTGGGAAGAGTCACACTATGAGCCAATCGCATTTTTCTATTTTTATTTTCCACGGCTGAAATTCTCCTAAGTAACCTCTTTGAGAGCTTTCAAACGAAACGGTTCATGAGAAGGACAAGAATCGCATGCGACGGCGCATTCGAAGATAGAATCGGAACTCTTTCCACCCTTATTGCGCGTTGTATTCAATGAAGCTATTATGAAAAATTTCTGATCCAGAATCGATGTCTTCCG
Organism: Ischnura elegans; assembly: GCF_921293095.1. Classification (NCBI taxonomy): domain Eukaryota; kingdom Metazoa; phylum Arthropoda; class Insecta; order Odonata; family Coenagrionidae; genus Ischnura; species Ischnura elegans. The sequence continues at coordinate 56,018,802 of NC_060251.1, read as the reverse complement.
CGACTTTGTATTCGATGTATCCTATGAAGGGCAATATCCGCGGATATTTGGATCCGAGGTATCCGATCCGACCATCCCTAGCAAAAAACAATTCTTTGTTTGCAAATGAATGCTTCTTTTTCAGTTTTATGAACTTTTGGTTCTTCATTTCAGGGCACAGGTAAAAAAATAATAGTATTTTCTGCTCTTCTGCAAAGTTGCTATTTTTAGATACGTGTTGTTAGAACTTAGCCATCGATGTACTGTCTACCTGATATTATTTTTGCTATGAAACCAGATGAAGAGCAAACAACTGGTGTGGACGGGGTTAAAGATTCACGAGCGTCCCTTGACTGTGGAGCAGTCAGTGGTCCAATTCACCCACACTCTAGAAAAACGGAGGGGGGAGGCACCGACCCGTCCGGGACCCCCCGCCGAGTAGGACCGGGAAAAGCAGCGGCGGCCGGTGGGGTGAGGGAGCTGAGTCCCTTTAAAGAGCGAGAAATCTCCCCATTCCCTTTTGATGCGTGAATCGACCTCACCCCACCCGCTAACCCACGTTGCTTTTATCTCACTTCCCCTACCACTCGTAATTCGCCTGCTACGTCACCCACCCTCGCGGCTAAACCCTAAATGCGTCCCCCTTCCCCTCCCCCCCCTATCGCACAAGCAGGGGGGGGGGTAGGGGCGCGCTCCTCCCTCATATCCCTATAGTGCTGTCCCTCCCCTCCATGGTGCGATTTGCCTCCCCCACACTCCAATGCCCTCTGCATTCACGTACCCCTCCCCTCTTGGCCTACGCCCCCTATGCAGACAGAGACCCCTCCCCACCCTCTCAGGAAGGCCTCACCAAAGCTTTTAAATGCATCGCGAGCCTTCCAACACGGTTTCAGTTCCAATTCGGTCTGCACAACAGTCAGTCGCCGGGTAGCGACCGTAGCGTGTAGTCATCGTTGAAGGCTGTGTCGACGGGCCAACGGCGTGTGCGTATACCGGAGGAACATCTCCGGTTGCTGGGAAGGTCTCCCGGTGTTCCAGCCGGTCAGATTTCGTGAGCGTCGGTGAAGAGGTCCAGAACTCTCTCTCTTTTTCAACGGTTCTGTTTTCCCATTGGACTGACGTGTTGGTGCGGTTAAATTTTTTCCGGATAATCCCGAGTGTTTTTATCTTCCGTGAGTTTCCTCGATCAGCGTTTTTCATCTTCGAGTTGGAAGTTCAGTGCCCCAGTGGCGGATTTCGCCGGAGCTGCCCTCTGCTGACATCGGAGAGGAAATAAAGGTGAGTGTCCAACTTATTTTTCTCCATTTTAATGAAAAATAAGTTTGTTAGTGTTAGCCGGAAAAATATCCTTTTACTGAAGTTTTTGAAGGAAAAGTTTTCTATTGCCCTGCTTGGCTCAAATTTTCTGTAGTTTAAAATTGGTGCGTTTTCGACTGAAACATCATTGGTAATTTTAATTTCGACTGGAATCAGCTATCCAGTGTTAAAATTTCGTGATAAAATTTTTATCCACGCTGGATAATGAACTAAAGAGGACCAATTACCCTTCCTTGTGGGACACCTGATGTCACCTTAACTATATGAGAGCAAATTCCGTCCATATTTCTGGCAAAATAGGTGAATCTAGTAATTCTCAACTCTATGCTGTAATCGAGTCTTTAAATTCATTTTTCTTGTAAAAAAAGCCATTTCAGAGAGAGGGACCCCATTTATTTTAACGAATAATTAATTTGTCAGGTGGGTCGGAAAATGAACTGTTTACTACGGCTAAAATGAAGAAAGCTTTTTACTTTGTGCATCTCTTGGCAACTCACGACTAGATGTTCTAAACTCGAGTCTTGAAATTCATTCTTATTGAAAATAAAGGCCGTTTTAGAAGAAGACCTCAATTTAATCATGTCTTTACTGAATTTTATATGCCCAAATATCTATATATTGTCTCTCACTCGCCAATTTATAACTATGCTAGAAAATTTAATCTTAAATTTTACTTTTATAAAAGAGACGGCTATTTTATAGCACGGGACTGGAAACTAACTTCTATAGACACGAGGCTAATTAAACTATGGAATCATGAACACTTTTCAACTATGCCCATAACTTCCATCTATGAAGTTAAACGATGCATGCCAATTGACAACATATTTTTAGTGTGAGACAAGTGAGAATGAATCTGAAGGCAGTAGTAAATATCATCCGATTTCGAAAACATATCGCAACTGAGACCCTGCCATTAGTTCACAACTAACCCGCGTAAGGCTAATTTGATCCCGAAAACAAGTGACTTTTCGGCCCACGTTATTTATCGGTAACTGAAGAATATATTAAAAAATTACTCTGAAATTATACGCTGAAGTTTTGAGTTTCAAGTCAGTTCCCGGGTGCAAAGGCAAGATGGGTTATCCCCCTCCCCATGACACAGCCATCTTTTTAAGAAAATGAATTTTAGGATTCGTGTTTCTATAAATGACTTATGAGTTGACAAGATACAAAATAGACGACTTTTCGTAAGTATAGACTTAAGTAACATTTGAGTTTTTTTTTCTTTTGAGTCTTTGAGTTTTTTACCCGGGGGTCGACCATCTGCGGCACGATAAAAGAAAAACAGCTGTTGTTTTAATTCGTCATGTCAGGGATCGGCATCCTTGCGATGAAAGTATTACCCATATATAACTTTGACACATAAAATTTAAGGTGCTAATGGGGCAGTATGCAGAGTTTTTTATGTGAACCGATAATTCAATGGGTATGCTTGCAATGTGAAGGTTACTAAACCCTGCCTTAAGACAACACCTAGTTGTGCTGATTGAGAAGGTGAACAGTGAGAATGATGGGATTCAATTGTTCGTTTATAAAGATATCTCGCAATATTAATGCATTTTCTATCACTTACCCATACCGGTTTGATCAAGAAGTATGCAAACACTGTCAACTCTTAGTTTAAAAGTTTAAATTGGTTGTTTTATGAAAAACATATTCCCCATCAATTTCCTCGCACAGAGGATAGATTATATTGCAAGGGTAGTTGTGAGGTTTTTGCCTGGGAAACTACTTTTCAATTAATAACTTTTCCCGGGTCTCCGCGCGAGTAAGATATTCGAATAGCGCCGACGCGTCGGCGACGTCGCGACGTTCCGGGTTTCGACTCGTCGCCCATTCCCAAGGCTACTGAATGAACATTAAAATCATACATACTTTTCAAAGAGTTACCAATCCTTAAGCCATAAAGTAAGATTTAACAATTTTTGCAAATGTTAATGACGAGGGATAGTTACTGCAGGATACCATTTTGCAAACGATTTCGTCTGTCCGAGCGAAAATAAAATACATCTTTCTACAAAAAGGTCAACAAATAAATTTATGGATGTATTTGATTTTATCATGAACTTGTGTTTCTCAAACAAATAAACTGTTTTTTATTTAGACTTTACCTCACTTTTCACCGAATCCCGGCATTTTCGTTTTGTAATATGTTATCCTATAAATACTGAGAAATAAATATTTAATGGGCATCAACAGGGCGTTGTTAATTTAGCAATGGCATAAACTTATCTTACCATCTTTCGCACTAGCAACTAAGAATTTATGTTTCTTTTTGCTTGTGAACTTTTGGAGAACGTTCGACTTGAAGGAAAATTAGAGCCTGTGTTACAATTAAGGTGGGAAATTCACATCGCAACTGAGCAAGTATCAAAATTTTATATCACTCATTGGAAAGGATAAAAAATTTAATTCTAATTTCAAACACAAACAGAAGAGAATTGTTGCAGATTCGGATAAATGTTGGAGTTTAGGAGATACATTTGTCTAACCCCTCGCGGTTATTAAGATAACTATATGGCGGTGCAGGTAATCATGATACTGCAGTCTCCTGTAGCGTAGAAATATTTCGAATAATTTATATTCCGACGAAATACTTATTTTTTACCTCATTATTTCGAAGCTCTCATAAGAAATGAATCTTTAGTCTCCTCACTAAGAAAGTCATCAATAATAGGTAAATTATCTCAATATATGTCTATTTGCCCTAAAACATTTTAATGGGACAAATTTAACTCTGAAGTTTAATTGGCATCGTTGTGCTTTTTGAGATATTGTGCTAATTGGAGAGGTGAAGTGTTTGCAATTATATTCTTCGAGAGAGAGGAAGGAAAATTTGTCCAAAGATTTGGTGGGAGAAAATAAATAACGATAGAATGACATTGTGTGGAGAATCGTAATTTTAAAAAACTGAAATATGATAGATTCTAAAAATTTGGACACAACGGCCAGGGGCCTAGGGTATTATTGAAACCTAGCCCACGCCAGAAATGAGGAAAACCTTTAGCTTTAATTTCTGCTGCCTCTCTCTTAGAGCTATCGTCTTGATTTCCATCCAACTACCATCCTTCTTGCTATACTTATTATCTGAGTATCATAGGGTTACTTCTTCAAATTTATTCAACAAAACTTAACTTTCATCGTTTCTCCCGAACATATTTGAGCTACTTTCTACGAGCACGGTAGAGCTTTTCAACAGTACATGATGTCTGAATGTCAAAAGAAGAGATTAAAAACCTTGAGAGAGCATAATAACGATTTATTTTCGTTAAAGTTAATTAAAATTACTGTAAAATAAACGATATTGAATAATACCATTATTTTAACATCTCAGGATCGTCATAATTTCCACAACCATCGCTACTTTTCCGCTATTTTGCCTATTTAGCGTTTTACGGAGCATCATATCATTTCCAGGGGATTTTTATGAGTCGGAAATTTAGTCAGCAAATTTTTAAGAAAAGTATATATAAAGAAAAGATAAATTAGAATATTAAGTTTAGATAATGAAGTATTATTAACTATGTTGTTCCACAATATCCTTCTCTGAATCGTTGAATTCAATGCTCAAGTATGATTTTAAATTAACGTTTCCTTAATGTTGAATAATAAATCGTTTTCAACAAATGAATTTTATCAAATGTAAAATTTTGGGCCGTAAACGTAGTGTACGTAGTATAGTAATAGATTCTTCTATTTCGTACAGCCTGATTAATTGATCTCTCTTGATTAATTTATCTTGATTTTAACTCTAATTTTAATTTATTCGCGACCGATGAACAAAGAGGTAATATAAGGTCATGAAGTCATTGTTTGATTATTCCCAAAATTCAGCAATAAAATGAAATATCTCAGTTCACAATGAAAACTTTCTGATCAGTAACATCCAAGTTTTGATATCTCCAATACCGGTATTTCGAACTTCTGCGCATAGAAAATTAACGTGTGGCAATCCATGGAGATAGAGATCTACTTTTAAGTGCTCAATACACAGATATCATTGGTGCAGTAACAATTACTTTTACGTACATTGTTTTTATTTATTAAGTCTCTGCGCCTCATACGTTTAGGCAGGGTGTTCCACAAGTTCAGGTCCAGCAGCACGCGTAGATGAAATTAATGGATACGAGTTGTGAGTGCCCTAAATATGAGACCAGATGGTAATTTTCGTTGGCGCAAGTTGCATTGATGCGGCAGGCATGTGTGTAAAGAGTTTGCCGATGATGTCATATATTTTCGAGACAGAATTCTGAGTTTAAGATGGAATATGTTGTTGAAGCCCCTGCATTTTGCGAGCCAGCACTTCACACTTATTTCATATAATTGACGTGGGATTTTTTAATAAATCAGCTATGAAACGCTTTCCGAATCACCCACGGTTGTACTAAAACTGCTCTAATTCCACAGTGTAAAACTCATTATCCTTCGCATAATCTCTCACCAGAATCTCACGATTCCTCGCTTAGTTTACGCTCTCCACTCGAAATGGGTATACCTACCCTATTATTAGTTAATGTCAAAATTAATTATTTATCTCCTCTGGCATTTGTACTCCTTATCTAGTCGATCCTTCTATTTAGATTTATTTCCTTTTGATATAAGTACTTGAGATATTCTGTTCTTAGAGCAATATGTCTACTAATTTTCTAATCACCCTACACGCGCCACTCAACCTCGCGCAGATATATATTTATGTTTTCACGAGAGATAATGGACATAAACATTTAATTCCGAGGCCTTTTTTCTTATTTCCTCAAAAATGGGTCAATATTTCCATTCTATATAACTACCTTTCTAAAACGTCAATTCACCTTAATACCCTCCTACCTATAGTGAAGCAATAACGAAATGAACCTGACTTATTTGCAAAATATGCTAACTTGTGTTGCCGGAAATCGCAACAGGGCACACTCCCGGTTAATCGGAGTGCTTGGCTCAAAGGTTCTGTTGTTTAAAAATGGCGCGTTTTTTAACATCATCAGTAATTTTGGTTCTTACTGGCATCAGCTATATCCAACGATTTGATCGATAGATTTTTCTATTTAATAGGAAAATCCACCAAAATCGTTGGCATATTAATGGCTGATGCCAGTCCGCTTCTATAGCGGTGCGGTGTTCACCCCGTCCCTCCCTTCCTTCCCCATCCCAACCCCAGAGGCGTCGTCGGGCTCCTGTCGCGGCGGCGCCTCTTTCCTTGTTCATTCTCATCCAAACCTCTCCCCGGGTGTACGGGCGTATAAGTCTCGGACTTGGTTCCCGGCCCCGGTGCGTTGTAACCCTCAGAGGACCCACCTTGGTGTCCTGATCTCTGGCATCAGCTATTCACGGTTAACTTTCGTAACACAATTTTTTCCACCATGTATGTACCGCACACTCATAATCATAGTCTAATGTGATCTTTCCCTACTTTCTCAGGCAGATGACGGCTGACGCCATGTTCCACACCAAGAACGATCCCGCCAGCAGCCCCGACTCTGGTTTCGATCCCGGCCTTTCCTTCAGGGACGACGACGAGGATTCGACCGACGGTTCCGACTTCGACTGTGGCGAGGACACCTCCTCCTCAACCCTCTCCCCTTCGCCTCACTCTTCCACCGCCAATCACCTCCAGAGCACCCCGCGCAGGTCCGGAACAGGAGGCGGCCGGAGTCGCCTCAGGAACCGCAGCCCGACCCAGATCCTCCGGCTCAAAAGGGTCAGGAGAAATAAAGCCAACGACCGGGAGAGAAACCGGATGCACCTCCTAAACCGGGCCCTGGACCGTCTACGCTGCGTCCTGCCGACCTTTCCAGAGGACACCAAGTTGACCAAGATCGAGACGTTGAGGTTCGCGCACAACTACATATGGGCACTGACCCAAAGCCTTGGTTCCGGTGGGGAGGGCCACTTTGGCGGCACCCTGGACGAGTCTGGTAGCTTGACGCTCAACGTCGGACACGTTACAGTCAGCATAGGTGGGGAGGGTAGGAATATGATCACGTCCAGTACGGGTAGTTGCGCGGCCGCGCAGCAGAGGAGGGCCGCTTCCAGACCCCCTGGGCTCAAGCCAGAAGGTCCAGTCACGACCGTGGCACCTAACGTGAGTGGTGACTGGTCGGCAGGGTACCCCAAGGGTTGCAAAGAGGTCCAGTCCACTTTCTGTAGCAGTCCAGAGTCAGCGCCTCCCACGCCACCACATCTAATGTTGTCGCCAACGTCCAGGGGCCACCAGCACCAACCTCAGCAACAATACGGTGGCTACCCAATGAGCGGGCACCATCTTGGGGGGATGAGCATGCACCAACACCAGATGGCTAGCTATGCACCATTCCACTGCATGTGATAGTGGCCTCTGAGTGGTCATTGAGGGTTCCAAAAACGCTGATTCTTAAGTTAAGGGAAAACATTATCTTATTCCACTTTTAACTGTGAAAGTAACTCTTTTGGGTTAGATTTTCAAGCGTGGACAAAGTAGAAATCCTAAGGTTTAAGGTGCTGTCCCACTGAATTTGATAGCATGTCTGATAATGGCATTGGGAGTGGTACACTGAAAAGGCTAACTTATTCCAGAAGGATATGAATCTTTGCCTCATATAAATATGGGATAATAATGGAGTAACATCCCATTTTGAAGCATAGGGAAGATTGACATCTCCTCAAGTTTAAGTATTGTCGAGGATATATGAATTTATGATGCATCAATGGAAGTGATAGATTATGAAGAGCGAGGTGGTATATGTCAACAGATTATGATAACCTCAGACACCATATCGAAGGACCCTTGTATTGGTACTTCGGTATGAATAAAGCGATGGCAAAGAAGAAGCTGAACAATGCCTTTTTCTTTCGAAACACGAAATCTAGATGGTAACTCAGTCCAAGGTAGTATTCCAGAAATGGGCATGATTTTCATGCCTAGATCTCATGAATAAGTCTCAAGTAATTATTATAGACAGACAGCCGTTTCTTTTATTCCTGAATCATCTTGGAATGTGTATACTGCCACTTGAGTTATTGGACCTTGTGTTTGCTTCTGGATAATCATTGCAGTCAAGTGATCCAATGGTTAATTACAAGCAATTTATGTTATCATTTGTTATATAAACGATCTCCATCCATTTTTAATTGTTTTTAAACCAACTCCCTAATTATTTATGAGCCTACATTCCATTTTATTACTTTTTTTAATGTTGTTGTTTGTTTAAAAATGGTTATTCTATTTAATAATTTTGCACGCTGTATTAATGACTCTTTTCATTTTGAATTGTATAGAGTATTTGTCTCCCTAATCCTCCGCCAGAACCATATAGTTATTCTTCTAGCTCTTTCATACCATTTGCTATTCCCACTATTCATTCCCTTAATGTTTACCATGGATTATTGGTATAAAAAAAACTATAGTGTGATGAAAAGTACTGTGGTACTATAGACCAGCACATCATTATTTTTTAGTGTGATGCCCAATTCTGTCAAGAGGAAATCCTGATTGTGCTACGCTTCTGTTAATGTTTTTTTCTTTCTTCCATTTATCATTATCCCTTATTGTTTTTTATTTAATTCATGACGAGTGTCTTATGGCAGTGCCTCAAACTCCGTGCAAATGATCTCACCACGGTGTTCATTAATGAAAAAAGAGAAGGGTACACTTCATAGTTGTGTAAATATGATCTGATATGGCTTCTATTTTTGTGAGAAAGTTTTTGAATAATGTGCGTGAAGTATTTCCAATTTTGTAATGTTGTTAATATATTTTATTATTGAATAAAATGTTTAATATTACAACGGACTATTTTATTAACCTGGTTCCTGTTAAATTTGATTCCTGTTGAAGGTCTTTTATGTATGTAGAACAAGTTTCTAGATGGGTCTTGAAATTTTCATGAAAAGGATTTGTTCTTTTGAGATACCAGAATAAGACTTTCATTAAAGCTATTCTTAAAATTAGTCACACACCTCTCTTTCATGTTTTTGAAACAATTGTTGAATATTTCATTCTATTCTTTGACAACCTGTCAACCAGTTTTTTCTCAAACATAGATTGATTCAAAAAATGGTTCACAGTCATCCAAGAAACCAAATGGAACATCTTCATATGTAGCATTTATAGGTGGATATCGGGGGTGAGGGGGCATGGGGGCACGTGCCCCCCCCACCCCCCAGACTTTTAAAAAATATGCAAGACTTTTAATATGGTCCCGTTATCATTGCAGTCGTTCTGTATTATGGGGTATTCTTGTGCCCCCCAAGAAAGAAATCCTGGATCCGCCCCTGGTAGCATTTATTAAGCATGTGTAGTTTTTAATTTCTCATTAAGTCAATCTTATCATTTTTGATGCTAGATTATCTTATATGAATTGTAACGGGTAATGATGGTTACAATGGAGTATTCTGAGAATCAACACGGCCTGCCTTCCCTCCCAAATTTGACCTCCCTTTTCAATTCACATTATGGGTACAGTACAATTCACATTACTTCTCCCCTCTTTACGCTTTCCATGGCTACAGTAGGCAGAAATGGGTTGATGCAATTCTAGTACTCATTGGTAAACTGTAGTCTTCTATTCATCCCTTACCGAGGCCAGTTATTTCAATTTCCTAATGTTCTTATTCCTTGTATCTTTCTTTGTCTTCCCAAAGTACTAAGGGCAGATGAAGGCAATTGTTTGGGTTGTTATTTTGTAAATTACTTTCCACAACACCTTGATGTTATGCAATTTTTCTCAGTAATAATGTGTATGAGATCTGATATGTGCAAAGAATTGGCTTTTACATATTAACACGTTCAGCGCTGCTTCGGTCATAATGACCGAAACATGTACTTAGTCTCCACGTGGTCATTATGACGAAAGAATGAGCCTTTGTTTTGGCTGCTCATAGTACGCCATCGGTCACAGCTACTTTGGTAATGAGTATATGACGTGACCAACGTGGCGTACGTAGCCGATTACACACGAAAACTCAAATGGAAAGGATCCAAGTATTAAAACGAAAGAAAAAAGAAAAACATGCTGGTGCAATCAGCTAATTCGTCTAAAATAAAAATAATAATAATAAATTTATTTCACCATTTCAAGATTATAGTCAATATAAAATTTACAAACAATTTCATACATACATGAAAATTGAAATTACCAAGTTCTTGGGAAATCCCAAGATAATCATTTAACTATGATATGTACAACATTAAAACAGAGTCCAGAGGGTTAATAAAAACTAACAGAAGCATGAAAAAAATTGGCATTCTGGTTGCCATCAAGGAAATTACCTTACAATGCATCCTCCAGATATTCATTAACACTGTAGTAGCATTTTTCAGCTAGGAAAAGTTTTAGTTTCTTTTTAAATACAGAAAGTGAGTTGCTATTTTTTATTTCTTTGGGAATTTTATTGTAAAGGATCAAGGTAGAGCGGTTGGGACCTTTCAGACAGAGAGAACTGGAATACTGGTTTGAGTGGATGTTATTTCTTGAACGGGTGAGGTGATCATGGTAGGTAGAATTTGGAAGAAAATGGGAAGGGTTTGCTTTAACAAAGCAGACTTATGTAAGGATATACAAAGAAGGGAGGGTGAGGATATTTGATTTAGCAAAGAAGATTTTACCTGGAGTGCGAATAGGGACATGGTGCATAGCTTTAATAGCTTGTTTTTGGGCTGAAAAAGCTCTTTAAGCCACAGGTGAGTTTCCCCAAAACAGAATGCCATAAGAAATATGAGAATGGATTTTAGCGTTGTATACCATTTTTAAAGTATCCAATGATACAATCAGAAACAGCCTTCTGATCATAAGGAGAGTCCACAGGAGGGAATGTGTTCATCAATTATTTTTTAACATTGCGCGTAAATCTGGTGAAAAGAATATCATTTGAGAGTCACGCTAAAAATTACTATATTTTCAATTTTTCCATAAATTATGGGGGCAACCAACTCTCCCTCATCCCCCTTCTTAATCTGCCCCATAAACTGTACCTGCTTATCTATAGGTACTCGGTTCAATTTTTTTCATTTTTTCGATCCAGAGCATTTCCATTTTCGAGTATCTACAAGAGTATGATACCACCTACAGACAGGGCCAGTTTATGGAGAGTAGCAAAAAACGTAGCCGCGTAGGGTATCAAGCAACTGGGGGCCCTTAAGCACTGGTTTTTCAGCCCTAAAAATACTGCATTCAATATACAAGACCAGGCATGTTATAAATTCATGCTGATACATATTTAAGTCTCGACCCTTATTCCTAAAGTATTTGCATTTATTTTGAAATGTATCCAGAGAGAATCCCTTCTACATCTCAGGTTATTTTTGAAGGGGATAGGGGGTGGAATATTGTTTGCTTTCTCTACAAAAATGTCTAGAACCCTCCCTGCCTTCAGATGAAGGATAAGTAGACAGGAGGCGTGAGCAACCTGCAGCTTGTCCCATCGCCTCGACACCGCGGTACATCCAGGTTGCCTAGAATGCCCCCACCCATGCACTCTAAAACGTTGATTTGTTGCTAAACAGTCGCAGATATTAAAAAAAATCAAGGAGGTTGTAAATATCTGGAGGGGGCACCACTGGTTTCAAGCGTGGAGCGAAGTGTGGTCGGAATGGGGGTGCTTGGGTAGGACAAGCCACGCCCACTTTGATCAAAACATTGACAATCCCAGAAGGGTCATTATTTGGTGAAATATTTGGTCATAACTCATTAATACATTAAAATAACTTATGGAACACACAATTTAAACCTTTGACTCAAACATCTTTTCCCAGCAAAAAATTATTATTGATCAACAGTTATGTTCTACAACCAGCTCAGCTGAAAATAAAATTTTACTAGAGTAAACTAGTCATTTACCTGCACTTATACTGGTATTTAATGTAATTATAGCCAAGGGAAATCTAACAATTATAGCAATAAAGTATGTATATTTTCAAGGATATCCCCACCAGTAAAGTGGCTTGGAAACAAAGAGTTTATACAACAATAGAAGTATCACGATTGATGGCGAAAATCCAATGACAATCACTGGCAAAATACTAATGATTATGGTAGAATTTTTCAGTTAATGTAGTACATTTTCAGAACAAAGCTTCAAAGTATTTCAGCACAAATTCTCTTTGTGAAATTTACTCTTCAAGATGACTCGACGACACATGCTCATTAATCCTAACTCTTTCTTTTGTGTTCAGAGGACATATTATTTTCCTTCAATCTCCAATAATTCAACCCAAGAACTCTGACCACGCTAAAAACTCAGAAACAGCACCTCCAGATATTTACATCCTCCTTGGAAAAAAACTCGATTGTTTCTGGCTTTACTTTAACTCATATCTAACTTAAGGGCGTTATTATGCAATACGAAAGATAAAATTGACATAAATGATAGAAGTGGCATTTGCAAACTCAAGTGCAGTGACTGTGAGACCTGTTACATAGGCCAGACTGGACGTTTGTTCCGATTAAGAACAGAGGAACACGGAAGGCATTTGAGAAACGGGGAAATAGATAAATCGCATTTCGCGAAACACCTATGGGAGAGTGACCACAGGAGCGATTTTGTTCCGGAAATTCTCCACCTTGAGGAAAAGGGAAGAAGGATGGACTGCTTGGAGGAGTTGGAGATTAGGAAGCACATGACGAAAGGAATTTTAGCAAATGAGAATATTTTTGTCAACTATTCCTCCCTCTTGGAAATTCCCCTGAAGCTGAGTAACGGTCCAACCCCAACGCAACCCTCCCCTACCAACAGGTAATAGCAACCAGATAAGCAACAACAAAATAACTGTTAATATAACGATTTCTGTATCTGATGATGTCGCCTCTGCGACAAAACCAGTCGTCTTGAATAAATCGTGTGAAAAGTACCATAACTTTTTATTGTTCCTTGGAAAAAATTGACAAAATATTTTTTCTTTGGGGTCTCGGTTAGGTCTTTGTAAGTAGCTATGGCAGGAGTTTGTATGTGCTGTGCACTGATGCTATCATGGAAGCACCAATCATTTATCTCATGACAATTTATTTTGTTGCATTATCAGGTGAGGAACAACATGTGGCACCCAGGAATATCGTCCTCCAGAAATGATCAATGAAGAGCCAATAGGCAAATTTGTGGACTAATCACGTCTTGAGGGGTTGAACGATGAAATCCTGGTTGGCTACCCACCATTTGAGTGCATGAATAAAACGGATACATATTCAAGGATTAAGATAGTAGACTACATTAAGTTTCTGCCCTGAGTTGAGGCTGGGAAAAGGGGTAATTTTGAAGGTAATTCAAAGCAACAATCAGTTTTTAGATTTTATCAGTAGGTATGTGATGAAATGAGGCTTATTCACTTGGTAGGTACGCTTTGTCTTATTTTTTACTCCTATGGTATTCACAAATAAATTCATTGTATCATAGTATTTCAGCACAAATTCTCTTTGTGAAATTTACTCTTCAAGATGACTCGACGACACATGCTCATTAATCCTAACTCTTTCTTTTGTGCCTCGCCTTGTGTTCAGGGGACATTTTATTTTCCTTCAATCTCCAATAATTCTAAGTTATTCCCCAAAAATCAACCTAAGATTGGTAAAGACCACAGGCAGATTAAGGAGAGGGTCATGTGTCCTCCCTAGATTCTTAAAAATTGGACAAACTTTTTTATACGGTTATCATTATGTTCGTTTTGTTTTGTGTTTTAGGGAGCCTCATTCATAATAATAACTTTCACATAAAAACAAAGAGAATATTTTGTGCATTGTAGGATGTAGTTTTTAATCTCAAATATGAGAGTTCACTTTGCCTGTCGAACCCCCCCCCCCCCAGTAAAAAATCCTGGATCAGCCCTTGGTGAAAGCCAATCTCTTAGACATGCAATACCATCTTTTTAATAATGCACACAAAGAAACACATGCTGCAGTTCATACTCTTTAGTAGCATCCTATTTCACTCTTTTCACCATTTTATGAATTTACTTTTATTTACACGTTTGATGTGGCTCACCATTAATGGATCACACACGACTTCCTTCCTTGCGAGAAGGCAAATTTACTGTATTTCTTCATTTTGCAGCTGTCACCATTTAGATGAATGAGAAGTTACAGGCATGAAACTTGGTGTGTCTTTACTATGTATATACATATAGTAACCTAAGTGGTGCTACCAGAAGTTAACCAATTTCTGCTGGCACCTATGAGAGGACAAAATTTTCCGAGCTACAAGTAGCATAAGAATATTTTAAATCTCTCTTTATGGAGCCTTTTTTTGGGGAGAAGTTGCCCTGATATTCTTGTTTCTCCGATTTTGGACCCAAATCAACTTGGGGCCCATGGCCATTACCCCGGTCTGTGGTTTGTCCTCTAACCCTATCTTAGTGGTCCACATCCACAGTCAACTTATTGCATTGCAAGTGTTTTTTTCAACCAATTATTGCTTTTGATTTTCAATACATTATTCTTTGATAAGAATAACTAACTTTTTTAAGCACTGTGGAATTTTCAACAGATTTCTGGCATTGATGATAACAAAGGTAGTAGACACAGGTACTAAGACTCTAAATCCAGAAGTCTATTATCACTGACCCTGAAAATTCATTTAAAAATTGCTTACGCACAGAAAAAAACAAAGTATTCATTTCAAAGTATTAAAAAATTGGAGTATGCTACAAAATTCTTCTTTGCAAAAGTCATTGAAAATATGAAGAATTCCTGCAGCAATGAGGATCATAAATGAGTGGGAGGGTCAGGCTTAATTGCCAAGGAGTGGCCCTAAGGTCTCGCTAACCTGGATTTCTGTTCTTTCTCTGGTTCTGGTTCTGTTTTTTCTCAGCATTGGCTGAATTTCTTGTTGAAAATAGCTCCACAGGTACGTTATTCGTCATTATGATTGATGTTAATTTCAAATAATTTACCTTATTATTACTTTTTGTGGGATTATTTACTACCATGTGATGACTTATTTGATAATAAATGAAATTCAATCGAACTAAATATTATTTTACCTGCAATTTAGCCCCCAAAATGGAGTTATAGAAATGTAGGCAAAAATGAGTTGTGTTGTGCGGGTGGTCTATACTCTAATTTTGTTGTTAATTCATAGACATTTTTTTAACCATAGATTTTGTCAAAAAAACTTCAAATTTCATTTTCATAAACTATAAACATGTATCCACTCTTTTTTGTTATCCATTATCCCATATTTTCATAAAATTCGTCTTCATAGCCGTTTGATTCCGAAATCAGCCTGATTTTTCGCAAAATTTTAAACTTTAGAGCTCGGGCGGCAGTGGTTAATATTATCCGATTTGAAAAAAATTTTGTGTGCGAGATCCTTATATCATTTCGCAACTTTCCCGCATAGGGCAAATTTGATCAGGAAAAATAACCTTTTTTCGGCCCACCCTATTGTTTAGTTCAGGAGCAATGTGCTTGACAGGCACAGAAGTGAAAAACATTATTAACTCTTAGCATGTCTCAGTAGTATACCTTTAAAGTTTAAATCATCATTATTAGTGTAGTCGAACACTTACCTGATGTCTTTCGTGTCTGCCTTTGATCTGTCGGCATAAATGAAAGAAGTGAATTGCTGAATAGAGCATGTAAAAAATAAACAGCTGTTATAAGCGCCAAGGGTCTATGCCACCTAGTGACATGGAGAAAGGAAAAAAAAACTCACACTGTGCATGTCATTGCGCCCGACAGAATGTTAAGAATAAAAAAATATTTAATGGGCAAATAAAGAAGCAACAGCCACGGGCAGTGAGTGGCATAGTCAGGAATTTCATTCGGGGGGTCCAAAACCAAGGGGGAAAAGTTTTGAAAAACAGGTGATGGGTTTTAAACTAATTTCAACACCGTGATTAACACACAAATGGTAATTTCCACACTATTTTATTTAACACTTCACGACCGACCATGGTTTTGACACTTTGTGTCATTTTCAAGGTTGAATTTCAAGGACACCACCCTGGGATTCTAGTTTTATGCCTAGCATGATCTGCTGCTGAAATGGTTATTGCCAACCGCATTGCAAAGCTCGGGCGGATTCAACATCAAATTTAGGGGGGGGTCATAATCTGGGTCCGTGAAGTATGAAATAGACCACCTTAAACTTTGTAAACTTTTTTCAGTATCCATTAATAAAAAGTTCACCTGTGTAAAATTTTAAATTTAGGTACCCATTGTGCATAAAATTTCATTTCTATTCTTAAAAACGGATAAAATTGAGATTTAAATTTTAGATATTTAATGATACAAATAGATACTAAACTAATAAAAATTTAAAAATTTCGATAAAATTTGTGGCCTCTGAACCCGCCACTGTTGCGAAGACGCCCATTTTCCGGGAATAGCTAGGGCCAGGGGCGCAGCTAGGAATTATGGCTGGGGGGGTTTAGGTGCAACTAATACCGGGGTGTGTGGGTGTATGGCATACCCACCAGGATAAGTGGTAGGTGAGAGATTAATAAATAGCGGAATTTTAAGATAAATGGTTCAAAATGGTGAGCTTTACGGATCTCTGAGGGATACTTTATTAATCTTTACACTATTCTATTAGTAATATCGATCCAATTAAGTAAAATTGATTAAACTTAAAAATTTCTCTGAGCTCTGGGGGGGGGGGGGGGTTGGGGTTTATCCCCAAAACCCCCCCTCGCTGCGCCACTTGCGCCACTGGCTGGGGGTGCACCTATTCGAGCCTTGAACATAAAATATCTATGGCCTTAACCAGCTCCCCCTATGCTGCGGCCGCAAGTTAGCTGTTCCCCCCAAAGAATATTCCTAGTTACGCCACTGCCGGGTAGAATAACTTTAACAGAGGGAGTATGAGGGTTCAAGGGGAACCCTTCGAGGATACAACACACCGGGGCCGGGAACCAAGCCAGTGGCTTATACGCCCGATCACCCGGTGAGGGGGCGGAGATGAAGGGAAAAGGAAAGAGGCGCCGCCGCGATGGGAGCCCGACGACGCCTCTGGGAGAGGAAAGGTGCGGAAGGAACGGGAGAGGGAAAAACACCTCAACGCTATAGAAGCGAAGAGGGCCCTACTAATTAGCGAAACCAGGCAAAGCCATTAATGTGCCAGCGATTTTAGAGGATTTTCCTTTATGAGGAAGAAATGTCCATTGATCAAATCTCTAGATAAGAATAACTTCAACAGTTGACTGTTTATATTTTTGATCGCTCCATCTTTCGGGTTCTCACAGCGCTGTTTGTCATTGGGTGACAACAGTGTCTCCTGGCTTCCATCCACGACTGGAGACGTGGGTTTTGTTGACAACAGTTGACAAAGTTGTTGAAGGGTGGGATGTGAGGAAAGACGTAGACAGGGGGGAGGTCCAGGGGATCCGGACCCTCCCCCGCCCCCCGAAATATAAAAACACAATTATTTTCCTTCATAAAAGGAAACAAAATATTGAAAAATCATTAATTTACAACATATTTCTTTAACAAACGAAGTTTTTTCGATTATGAAAAGTGTTGAAATTATAAAATCGTTTAAGGCTTAATTTTGTGGAATAATGCGATATCCATGGCTTCAATCCCGGCGAAACTATTGTCACCCTGTGAAAAACAACGCGGCTAGAACCCGAAAGATAGAAAGATCATCTAATCAAGAAGAACACGGAAAACTGCGAGATAATATTGCTTAAGTTTTATATTTACCCTAATCAGTGGCGTAATTAGGAGTATGCATGGGGGGGGGGGGATGGGATGGAAACCTCCCCCCTCCCCAGGCAAAATCTGGTAAAATTTTTGAAAAATTACGCGCCTGAAAATACATTTCACATAATTTTAGCACTATAAATTTAACTTTCAGCAGATTATTACATGTCAAAACTAGACAATATTTTTAAATATTTTTTTTATTTCTCTGAGGCTGTGGGGGGGATCTATCCCCACATCCCCCCTGTGCGCCACTGTACTTAACATAAATCCGCCCCATTTGACCGCCTGAAATTTCACGTCCCAAGTATGAGGCTATATTTCCGTGGAGGAAAACTAGGTCATTGAAAATAAGGAGTCAAAGTTGTTGAACACACTACATCCAATTTTATTAACCATTCATCTAAACTGCGATTAAAGTTCAAATAAAAAATCATAAATACAGTTGTGTGTGACATAATTTAGATTAAAATGGACCCGATCAATACATTAATGAAATCAGGTATTATGCTCTTCATTATAAAACAAGTAGGCAGCATCATTGGTCCAAGTTATATCACTTCTGCGACTCAAATAATTTAAAATAACAGAGACAATTTTAACGAACAGACAACAACATAATTTTCATAAAGATTTTGTACAACAACAACTTTTTTTTCTTCTGGTTGCCTAGAGAATTTTAAAATGAAGAGTATTAGCCAAAAAAACCTTCATATCACAATTTCCAACGTTCCTTGACCACATTGTACTCGTACTTCTTCGGTGACATCTCCTCATTGGCGGTTGTATATTAATCCGCTTCTTGTTTTTGAATAATTCATCACATTTTCAGGTTTCTTGTGTTTTACGGGGTGAGAAAAGTCGCTGTCTTGCCTGAGGGAAAAACAGAACGTCATATTTAAAGGATAGGAAAGACTGGAAATTGGTGAAAAAAAACCTGGATATTTATTATTATTTACCGCAGCCACCCAACCAAGGCTATTACTTGGTGGCGTGACCAAACAAGGTATGGAAAATGCGACTCTTTAGTGAGAGCTACCTTACCGCATTCAAGACACTCTAACCAGCAGATTAAGAAGTATCCCTGCCCCTACCGTAATTTTTGTAAAAACTGATCATTCTGAGTGGGCTCAAGGTGAAAGTTTTTATTTCACCAGCTTCAGAATAAATTTCCAAGAATAATATATGAATATGTATATAAAAGCCATTTAGAGATTTCTTTACGCTCATTTTGGTGAAATTCAAGCGTATCAACTAAAGTAATAATTACTGGCAATTAACCCCTTCCACTTCGATTAATATTCTGAATATCCTGCTCCTATTCTCTATTTATTTTTCTGTGGTTCTTTTACAAATGGTAGGTTATGAAATGATATTTTGTAATTTGTAATCGACGTAAATCCGCGAAATAAAATGTGATTATTAAACATGAAGAACATACAGCTATCGCAACTCGCATAAAATCATTTTAATCCTTCCAATGCATCATGTTTCATGAAAAATAAATTATTTTAGTATACTATGAATGTTTTAACATTGTTAAGGTTTCAAAATAATTATATTGCTCCTCAAAATAGCGCTAAACTTATGAAAATCCGATGACGAGATACACTCGTCAATTGCGCGGTTTGGCATCGCACGTTCATGACGAGATAGACTCGTCATTACAGCGCAAGGGGTTAATTAAATGGAACAATTTCAGGGGTGATTTACTATGATAGCAGAGGTAATTACTAATGGCAATTTACTATTCTGAAATCCATGTAAAGTCCCGGAATCATAAATCGACGAGTTCCTCTCAAACAAGATACACCAAAACCGGACACACAGACATTTTTTTCAAAAATATATTTTTAATCATGATTTTCGGTGATACTTATTATTTTTTAATGTGATAAAACTCATAGCTTACCTTCGGGTGCCCTTCTCGGATAAGATTAAAATATACTCAGTGACGTTCAGCCGACGGTATTTAACGAATGGAACATCATCATTTAGTTTTGCCTGCAAACATAAAATGAATGTCTTATTACTCTGGAAAAAATCATACACCTTTTTTATTATTTAATCTCTTCACCCGAAACGTGAATTGTCATCTGTAATAATATAAATTCCGTAAGTACAGTATAGATATTGAAAAATGCGAAAAAAAATAATCACTTCTAATTTGAAAGAGGTCCTTTTCGTCACCAGGCGCACATCACCATCGTTTCCGGTGAAGAAATCGTAGAATATCATTGCTTGAAATACTAGGAGACGGATCACGTAGTACAACCTAGTATTTTAAGGGAAAAAATGTAAACAGGAACAGGACAAAACATAAGCAAATCTTATAATTTTAAAACACGCAATTATCTCAATTATTGAATTCATTCTGAGGAACTCACTTTTTCTTGATCCTAAGTATTCGCTGAATAAGCCATTTTGGGTATTCCGTTATAATTGGAAAAGTCAACAGGAAAATGAGCTTTAGCTGCTTATGGGGATATTGTCCATTCATTTTCGCCGATGCACTTTCCTCACCCTTATCCGCCGTCATTCTTTCGATTAGCTGTTACATGAAATAGCGGTTGCTAACTGATTCAACGATTAGTTGCTAAGGCGCGTTTGGTAGCGCTCCTTCATTGTTGACCGGCGCCAACTTTTTCAACGCTTTACTTCGTCAATGGGTTTGACTAAATTATCTGAATTGATGCAGTTTATAAAAAAATACACACATTATATATTAGTGCGATGAAATTTATTTTTTTATGGATCTATTGTAGATTTCCACGGCCCTAGGAAAAACGCTTTGAAAAAAATGAAGTCTAACTTTGCGGTGAAGTTAAAAAAAAAATACATCGTATACGTCGAATGCCGCAGACAAAGTATTAAAACTATGATAAGACTAGATTTTTCCGATAATTATTTCTTCATTTTAGCCTTATATCATAGCTAGCATAACAATAACATTTTAACGAATAATATTTAGGGCATAATAGCGGAGTGCATATGAAAATATTTTCCATTTTGTTCACTCTCAAATGCTTAGGTTCAATAATAGGGTGGTTTCCTATTATTTTTTTACTGCCTAAATCGAAAGATTATTACTCCTGGAGTACGTATTTCACGCTTTTAGATTTTTAAATGACGATATCTATTTTTCGCGAATAAATGAAAAGTGAAAATTTTCTAGCGCGCGAAAACTCGACGCGTAAGTATGAATGTCGGGAAATCTCTCCGTGTGACGTATTTATGGTTCCCGCTGCCGCCTTGTGAGGTGACCTTGAGGCGAGTTGAGCGCTGATACGACGCAGGCTGCTAGCGGGTAGCTGAGTACCCTGCTGGCTGGTAGCGCTTGGCATAAATAAGGATTATTAATACCTTATCAAACGAAGAAAACTTTCCGACCTTAGCCAGTTTTAATAAGTGATTATTAAGACATATTTCCCTGAGCTCTGCGCCTCATGCAGGCATTGGTAACCTCAGACGACGTACTACTCCTATCTTCTCGTATAGAAACTAGGTCCCTGTGACGTCACGTGGAGTGGCATCACATGGGCGCCAATCTGGCCCTTTTCAAATGAGGATAAAATTGAACATTATCATTCGTCTAAACCGGTATTTCTAAAACGAAATAATTTGTATATTATGAATACAGTAATGGTGGGTAACGAATCGCAATCAATGACTTTCGTTTTCTTTGATGAAGGAAACTACCCTTTTAAAGGAAGATATCAAAGTAAATTCACTTCAAGATGATTTTTCAATTGTGTCTGTCCCCACAATAATGACGGCAAATTACTTAAATCCAGCAGCACGACGTATATGACCCCTTCCTTTCACCAACTGCCACTTACCCAAGACTAATATTTTGTAGCGTGACCACACAAGGGATGGCAAATGCCAGAGTTTAGTGACAGCAACCTTATCATACACAACACACAGTACCCAGTGTCGGATATAGAAACGAGTGGGAGAAATCTCCTCTCCCTTAATTTCAGAAAAAATGAATAACTGGTAATTTAAAGGTAGTGTTTTTGTATCACTAACTTCAAAGCAATGCCCAAAAATTGATTAGTGCCTGAAAGCTATCCGAGAGTTTCTTCAAGCTTTATCAGGTAGAATTATGGTATATATGGAGTTTAATTAAAAGTTACTTGCAATTCTGTATTGGCAATTAACTAAATCCACCTGTTTCAGGGATAATTAGCTAATATGACTTAAGTATTGATAAAGCCTGTAAGTTGCCCAACTTAACTCGAGCCGATGCTGTTTGAGGACGACTACGTACCATTCTTCTCAATGCTCTGTTTCCCTTTGGGTGTGGGTGGTGTACAAAGAAGGTGGATAATGGGAGGGGGTGCATTACGACTATTTAGCCGTCGGGGAGAGGAACAATAAGACATCCGTTCAATAGGCAGTCAACAAGCACGAAAGTTGCGAGGAATAACGTAAACAAAGTCTAATGACACCATTTACGAGCATACCTCCTGCCAATACATATGACACTGATAGCTGGCTTGAAAAATATCCTTTTTAGAGCAAAGCTGACGTCCCTTAAGCAAACATCTGCTAAATTTGAATGTCATAAATTTTGGGGAGTGGTGGATGGTGTGATTTGGGGTCCTCAGCCACCCCAGAAAATGTTTTTCTTGAGGCATGTACTTACAATACATCAGTTCCTTTTCTTGAGCCATCTTCGACTTAGAGGTTTTTGTGCTCCGAGGCTCCGCTGCTTTGAATCTGAGGATACCAGTGACCTAGGGGCACCTATGCTCTGATAACCCATTTTTCATTTATTGTAGTTAACCTTCATAACAATGCCAAATAGCGAAATATTCATTTAATTTTCACCGTGATCCAAAGGAAAAATATGGCTATTTTGTTGTAATGTACGATTTCCTGGCAAATTTGTAATGACAACAAACTATCAGTATATCCTAATTTTGGGATAAATTCCATCTTCGATTTCCAACCTTTTTCAATACATAATTTTTTACATAAAAATATGAAAGAAAACTAAAAAATTATTCATATTTTTATTTTATCATTAGTTGTAAAGTTACAGAACCAGAAAATTGACGAGTGTTCTACCTGTAATTTGAATAAGGTTTACTGTAAAAAGGGATAAATTTCCTCAACCCATCTTATGACATCACGAAATCATTTCAATATTTCACTTTCCGCAGATTCAGCCAAGTGGGTCGCTACGAATATAGGTGAGGGTAGAGCCTACCCTTAACTAAGCTGTGTGTGGGCATATGAAATTAAAAAATTCAAGGGAGGGAGGTCAGTTCCTTTCCGAGAACCACCTCACACTTCAAGGGTTAAATTCAAGGTTTCTCAAAAGCTTTTCACGGGATTTGAACCGGAGACTCTTTGATAGGCAGCACAATACTTACCGAGTCACCACACGTCAAATTAACACATTGAGGATGGGTCACAAGTAAACTCATGTTTTCTACATTCTGCCTTTATATGCCACCCATAATGATAGATCTTAACTTCTAGGTCTGAGCACTGATTACATCAGAAGACCGAGTATGTGATTGCCTTCGTAAATTACTGAGTAAGTAAATCAATTACAGTTGGCTGCAAAAAACCAAGCTAGAGTAATAATGGAAGAATTCTTTTTCCCAAAATATGCATATTGATGGCTAAGTTCTAACAGTATACGCATCTCAAAAATTGCAACTTTTCATGAGAGCAAAAGAAGCTATTCATATTTTTAATTTGTACACTGAAATTTAAAACCAAAAATTCATGAAAACTGAAAACGAAGCATATATTTTCAAACAAAGAGTTGTTTTCTGCTTGAATTATATTTTTTTAAATGTTGACATTACACTTTGTTTAAGATACCCATCTAAAAAGCCAAATTTTTAGATACGTACGTGTTGTTAGAACTTAGCCATCGATATGTGCGTTGTTTTGTGGTATCTCAGAATAGCTAGCTAAGTCTAACTACCCATTGGGAACTGTACCTTTCACTTTTGAGCTGTGCGGCAAACTGTCTTCTTCCCTCTCTTCTCTGTGGAAAACATCCTGGTTTCACCTTTCTTATATAATGGCAAAGTGGAGAGGCATCTCACTAATCACTAATAGTTGTCACTTGTCTGTGGTCAGTCAGTCACAGGGGCACACCAGTCCATCATTGGTCAGTTATTGACTATTGGTAACTCTATAGCCTTTCACTGACGGTGCAGTCAGTGGGAGTCTATGGGCCTTTGCACACTAGGCCACCATAGTGATGCCACCATGGAAACACCACTTTGGAAGCGCGTTTGGTGGCGAGTAACGTTGAGTGGTGAGCCACTTCATCAGCCACCACGCTTGCTTAGTTTACCATATCCTATTAATCGTGGTGGATGTGGAATTAGCTTGTGGGTTTGCTTTTGTTTTTTACTTGCGGAATAAAAGGAAAAAAACAAGGAGAAAATACTGGATACACCCATTTTTACGCTTTACATCTCTGTCTGAGTACACTTCACAACTCATGTCCCACAACGCTGGCATGGTTTGCACTTCTAAGATAAAGCGTTCCACGTCAAGCCTCGCCATGATCACAAGTTACACTGGAGAAAAAAAAACATACAAAACTACTGGTATCGCCACAGAGTAGCACTAGTGTGCAGTACTCCCTATGATTCAATGCTTTTCGGCTGGTGGCGCGTTCGTGGTGGCGAGCAAAGTCGGGGGCTCTGGCCACCGCAATTTTGGCCGCGCTTCCAGGAGCGCGACCAAGTCACTACAGTGGCCCAGTGTGCTGTTGTACATATAGCTCAATGACTTTCATGGTGGCGCTTCCATGGTGGCTTAGTGTGCAAAAGCCCTAAGTGCGAGCCATATGGTGCATGCTATTAAAGTGCCTTGATATCCACACGTGCCATCACCGGCAGTTACTCTCCTTGCCAAGACATTGGTGATATCTTAATTTTTGGCTATTCTAGATGTACAAACTCACTGCTTGATGTTTATTCACTGAATTGATTTCCAATTTGGATTTTGAATGGCAATAACTTTAAGTAAGGAAAGTAAAAGAATAATATTTGTCAGGTTCACTAATTTATTTGAAAACGCACGACCCAGGCAGCATAACATAGTTACATCATCAGGTAAGTGCCCCCTCCCCTAGCTTTGATCCTATGTGTACCCAGTATCAAAGCTAGGGGAGGGGGCAAGCCGTGGTTGTTCAAGTTGTAATATTTTAGCACAGAAAAGGCTAATGACACCAAAATTTTAAGAAAATTGACAGCGCTTAATTAGATTATGAAATTACTAGCTTGAAAAAAGTAATTATTTTTATTTTAGTTCCATGTCTTCTACTGATATCATTTTTCTTCAAAAGAAATTTTTTCAAAGCTTTCGTTCTGAAGTAAATTTATTTTCATTTCTTGGGGGGGGAAGGTTTCCTCTCCAGCCCCCCACTTGGTAAGCACATGTAAGTTACATCATCAGGTGACAACATAATTATGTTATGAAACCTGGATTGTGCCTTTATAAAGTTACATAACATACATAGTTACATCATCGGGTCATACTTTTTCAAATATATTAGTGAACCTAACATATTTTGTTCTTTCATTTTCCATAATGGAAATGTTTCACACAGTTAAGTCTGAAATTATCAATTATATTTTGGGTAAAGACTTTAAATATTTATGAGTGATTATTTGCTTCCAGACACCACCTATGTAAAATACGACCACCGCAACTTCAAGAAGCGGGACATTACAATCATTAAGAAAAATATCCGGCCACAGGGATAAGTTCCGAAAAAAATCCAGTCTCAATTGTGTTAATCATTTCTTGACCTGAGAAGCAGTGGCGCAGCAAGGGGGGTTTTGGGGGATAAAACCCCCCCAGAGCTCACAGAAATTTTTAAGTTACATCCATTTTACTTGTTTGGATTAATATTGCTTATAGAATAGAGTGAGGATCAATAAAATATCCCTCAGAAGGCCGTAAAAATCACCATTTTGAACCGTTTATCTTAATTTTTTTTTCCGGCGGGAGGCCTCCTCACCTCCTGCTTACCCTGGTGGGTATGCAATACCACAAGCACCCCAGTATTAGTTGCGCCTGTAACCCCCCCTAGCCTTAATTCCTAGCTGTACCCTTGCTGAGAAGGTATTATGTACTTCATGGGGAAAAAATAAGAAGTCACAGCATGGAAATTTAATTAAACATTTTTAATGGTAATATACATTTGAAGTCATAAAATATGGTACGCTAGGCCCATTTTTTATCTATGATGACTTTGCAGTTGATGATAGCTCTAGCCCTTCCTATCCCAAAACATTTCACATATTAATTAACAAAAAAAATCTGTTCACACATTAATAAGCACAAAATGTAGCAAAATAAACTGGAATGCAGCATAAAAAGCACAGAATAATAGGGGCATAAAATGCTCACGGTGGTCCTTAAGATTCACCAACGCTGTGCTTCCTCCAGATTCTACCCCCAATCACAATTCTTGGAGAATTTTTCACCATACAGTGTAACTGACATTTACAGATGTTGTGAAAATCTACATACCTATGTAAATACTGCAGGGGATCTGCAGACAGCACCATGATGATTTTAAAGTACACTTAATTATATCAAGTTGCCAACACATATTGCGTGAGAGAGTTCAGACCTCACAGCACTTAACAATGAAGTCTCAGGAAAAAAAATTGGAGAGCTACATCCTTCTCGACACAGATATGGCAACAAGAAGAAATCGTTAGAATCAAATATGATCACATCTAAATATGTGATCCACCCATGCAAAATACATAGGCACCGAAAGTTTTAAAACATAGGTCTTCACATTTATCCATCAAAGTAGAAAACATCATCACCACAATGGATTTTTATATTTCAACTGAATATGGACATTATTAACGATGAACACCATTGATTCGCACTATCACTTTCACTTCACACTCTTAGGAACATTTAAAAATTAAATATTTCAGGAAGCTTCCTTCAGAAATTCCTCCTAGCAGTGTGACACTCATATTGCTTATCTCACCTCAGTCACATGCAATACTGTGCCATTAAAGAGATCAAAGCTAAAATAAAATAACACAGTAAAATTTCCTCTCTTTTAAACATTTCACAAAATGGCAAGCCAGAAACACAAGAAATTAATCCACAACATTATACAGCTATAATACAGATTGTTCTCAATCCAAAGTTATCACTTTGGCTCCATGGAACTAATGCTCACGCTCATAATTTTACACCAAATTGTAAAACGTTCGGGCCCACGAGTATTGCCAAAAAGCTTTCGCTAATCAGCAATATTTCTATACAGAATACTAACTCATTACTGGAATGATTCCCTTGTCAGTCTCAAAGAATAGTTGAATTTGGTTAGAAAGGTAAAGGATTGACTTTAGACAGAGACACATTCATCACAATTATTGAAGTTCTGGATCATGAAAAGTATAGGTACCAAATCAATGTAAAATCTCGGCATATTGCTCATTGATAGAGAAGTTTCTTTTGCAAGTATAAAAGTAAAAATATGCCATTTGTGCATATTCTTAAATAAGTACGGCCACGTTCTATGATCTACATGGGAAGGGAAGTGAAAATTGATTGAAGTAAAAAGATTAATAAATAATTAGGTACTCTTTAATTCTCCGGCTCATTTGGGCATTGAAATGAGCTGAGCTCATCCGACCAAATAGCCTCGTTACCACCACATTGATTTGAAATGACAAAGGAGAGAGGTCGTGATTTGTACCAACAATAATTACTCCTCATCTCTTGACTTCATATTTGTTCTTCCTGAAAAATGTATCGCTCAACGAGAGACTATATCATCTCCAGTGGTCATAAGCCCTCTCGTTACCTCACGAGATATAGGGACCGGAGCGTGAAAAAATTCAACAACCTTTTTTTTTTGCCCTTGCCCAAGTCGTACCAATTGGTAGCATGCCACCTCAAAGGCATGCACCTTGGTTTTCCAGGCATAGGAAATCGTGCATCACAAGCGACAACCACTTAAGGTGTCAATGGAGCTTTGGTTGAGAAAGAGAGAATTTTTTAGACTCCCCACCGGGAGGGGGATTTTCGTGTTCAGTCTACGAAGCCAGGGTTGATGAGGGTGATGAACGGTGATCCAGGGTTGGCCTAAGCGTAAGATTTCCTTCGACCCAGAAGTTGGCCCTTTCCAGCATACTCTGCCACAGTGTCATCTCACGACCAGTTGCATCCATCCAATCGACATTTTTGCCATAGTGTTTGCCTGACAGGAAAAAAAACAAATATAAACTCTTTTCAAAGTATTGCATGAACAAACAGCTTTTTACACTCGCAAACGATTAGGTGCAAAGTTATACAAATCAATGCCGGGAGGTATTTTGAAGGAGACAACTGACTGCTCATATCATTTGCAGCATACAAGAGGGCAGGAGAGAAAGGTTAGACAGACACCTGGCTTAGACATTAGCCTGCACTTACCAAAAAAAGACTAAGGTAAAAAAGCGAAAAGAGGCATACATGGAACTTTTTCAAGGAGCTTCCAGCATATTTCAGAAAATCGTAAGGAATGCATCTCTGTACAGTAGCCCAATAATTTTCCAATTAAAATAGGTGATTCTGCATGGCACTCAAAGGATAAATTTCCCTCCTATGATTTCCCCTCTCTGAGTCATTAACAGAGACTTGCAAAAAAACCAAAAGACCATGTAACATTTCAATCTGGCTGTGTGAGCAGTGGTGAAATCCATGTTAGTATCCATAAGTTGCATAGGAGCTATGAATTCAGTAGCAGTTAGAACACATTACTTTAGGTTGATATTACAACGCAAAATAAACAACTAATTCATGGTAACCAACCTCAGGATTGACACCGCTCAGAATCCAATCAGATCGATGGAGTTTTGTACTTATCATTGCATTCAACAAGGCACTCAAAACAGCACAGCAAAACTAGATGTTTGACTGGGGCATGCTTGAGTTAAGAAGGGACAGCCTTATTCTGGCGAGCAAATTTCAGCCTTTTAACACGTTGCATACGGATGGCGAGAATTCTCATTATTTTTTCCCGAACGTTCCGGATGGATGACGAAGATTCTCGTTATTTAGGCGCATCATCCTAAACAATTTTAAAGCGTACAATACGCATTCGTTAGCACGTTTTCAGTTGTTGTTCGTTATTCATAATGAATTGGTCCATCATAACGTTTGATTGGGTAAAGTTATATTCTAAACATTAGCTTTTTAACCATGTTTAAACCAAAGGCATATTTCCAATCTCAACACCTCCACCCAGAATCGGCATTCCTAGGAATTTAAACCCCGGTAATACCCCGGTACGCAATGTGTTAACAGGGTGGTAAGATTCAGCTTCATGCATTTACAATTATGCTGTGATTTTTTATGCCTATTCAGCGTTCAACTTTTTCAAGCCAGTAAAAATTGTCACACCATTTATTCTATAACTCTATGAAATGGACTCATTACCTCTGCTACGATTTTTCTTTTACCTAATGAACATTGAGGAAAAAATTGCAATGCTGTTAAAAAGTCTGGTATCAATGTGGAGCAGGGTGACAATCTCCGCGATTGTATAGTGCTTAACTTTCTCCATCTTGCTAGAGCTTATTTGACTTGATTTTTCTATTAAAATAGTTATTAAATGTCAGTAGTCATTTTCTTTTTCCATTCAGGTCTACGACAGCAACTCTTACCATAGATAATATGGCATAGTTAGGAGCCACAAGTTACATTAGCAAGGATAAGTATTCAAGGGATGTTTTTTGTACATGGACATTAGGTCACACACAAGGATCAATGTTATGTAAACAGGGTAATGTATTAATAACATCACAATACTGAAACATATCAATAATAAAAATCTTACCTGCTCCAAGGTTGAATCGCAGCCCACCAAGGAACTCATTGCTGGCTAGCCTATCATGATCCCACACTGTAAGTTCCAAGCTACGCTCAGACAACTCCTGTAGGCTGACATCATCATACACAAATGTATGGTTCCAGACAGGGTTGATGGTTCTTCGGCATACTGCAGTCTTTTGTTTTGAGCTTCGGCCCTTATCAGGTAGAAGGTAACTGCAAAGAGAAAACACAAGCATTGCATAAATGCAGAAAGTGCAATGTTTTGACAAATACTTTACAGGAATTAATGGATGCATGAATGACAGAACAATTATAAGGAGCTTTAAACATATTTCAGAAAATCATTAGAAATATCTATGTAAAGTAGCCCAGTAATTTTCCAATAAAATAAGGTGATCTGTTCCGCAAGAATATACGTATTCTGTGTATAGAATTCAATATATATATTCATTGCACTCAAAGGGTATATTTCCCTAGCTTGACTTGCCCTCTCTGATTCATTAGTAGAGACTTTGAGACAGTGGCAGCAAGGGAGAGTTTTTGGGGATAAAACCCCCCTCCCCAGAGCTCAGAGAAATTTTTTAAATTTAATCCATTTTACTTAATTGGATTAATATTACTTATAGACTAGTATGAGGATTAATAAAATATCCCTCAGAAAGCCGTGATACATTACATTATATTACGGCTTTCTGATGTAACATAATTAATTATTAGAATAGTATTTGGAGGAGGTAACCAATACAGAGGTTGCAGAACCATTTATCTTAAAAATTTTCTGGGAGGGGATATCCACACCTCCCGCTTACCCTAGCGGGTATTCAGACCCCCCAATATTAGTTGTGCCTAAAACCCCCCTGGCCTTAATTCCTAACTGCATGCCTGCTTTGAGACATCCAAAAGACCATTTCAAACCAGCCACATGAGCAGTGATGGAATCCATACTAGTTCCCTTAAGTTACATGAGAGCTAGCAGCAGTTAGAAAACATTAATTTTAGGTTAATGTTATGAGTCACAATAAATAACTAATTCATGGTAACCATTTGTAAAAACTTCACGGCAAGTTCTGTTACTCCTCTTCTACAGTGAGTTTCAAATATCTCACTCATAATGGCCATGGGGTGTACAACTTTCAGCTAATCCCAAAACTGGAGGGAAATATCCATTTTCTGTGGGTGGGGAACATAAGCATGTCTGACATAGGTGTGTGGCAAATAATCTCCTTGAAAACCTGAACAATCTATCATGAAACGTGAACATGAGATAACTAGAAAAATTGAAATTCTATGCCTTCAAGTTCAGACTAAAAATATTTATTTTTCTTTAAAAAATATCTTCATACTATGCAATATAATATTTTTATTTATTTATATGATAACTCATGATACTTACATTGAAAATAATTTTCTTGATTTCTCATGGCAAGTGGAATAGAGGATTCTTTATGTAAATTAATTAGTGAGTAAATTTGGTACACGTATTTATTACATTCATTGGACACTTGCTAATAATCGTAAGGGTAGCAAAAATGAGGAATATCTAATGAATAAAACTGCTAATAAATATAAGGATAATCATCTATATGAGAGACTAAATTAGGATAATCATCTAAATGAGAGACTAAATTCAAAGCATGGGTTGGGGGTCCTCATAATAACTATTTGAACTAGGAGAAAATTTTCTATAAATGTCTATGTTGGGGAATGGCCGTTGGGAGAGATAGTCTAAGCTTGACGTTTCCAAATTTTGAGTTTTCTAGAGAGGAAATCTTTGCAGTGCATGCAGGGAAAGGGAAACCCATCAGGGAGGCAACATAGGAAGAAACTTTAGAAAGCAAACACAACAATGGTCTTCAAGTGACTGGATTTCTTAGAGGCAATGCTAGTCCCACAGTATTCTCATTGATTATTTGTGTCACGCAGTAGGAGATTTTTACAAAAATTTTAGGCTGTTCTCTCAGCACAAAAGATATTTTAAACACATCATAGTAGACACTGGCACTGAATATGCCACGGTTACCACAATTTTGAAGATGCCATAGTTTTTTCTAACACAAAATAATTAGCATTTAAAACACAACAGGATATTAGGAATTGAGAAATAGTCGATCCAATGAGGTTAAGAGAACTACTCTCAGCTAATAGATTAAACCAAAAAAGTAGAGCACTATAAGAGATTGTAACATAATTAATGATTAGAATAGTATTTGGAGGAGGTAACCAATAGCTGAGGTCATTTGTGCTATGTCATAAGGGGAACTGTGAAGAGAAATCCAGCGTCAGCTTTATCCTGTTCTCAATAAAAGGCACCAAGGGGACCACAACTTAACGTCCCATCTAACTGACAGAGTGTTGCACCTGGAATGTCCTCCACGCAACATTCAAGCCAGGATCCAACTTGAAATCTCTGAAAATTCTCAGCCACCGCCGGGATTTGAACCCGAGCCCATGGGGCGGGAAGCCAACACTATATACAAATAAATTCACAGGTAAGGAAAGAAAGGGATAGGAACATGTAATAGAAAAAGGACGAGGACAACGGTGCTGTGGTAGATGGAAAAAGCCAGAAATCAGAGGGTAAAAATGCGGCCTGACTGCGACTCGAACCCAGAACCTCCTGATTGACGGCCAGGTGCTCTACCAGTTGCGCTTCCAGGACGCTTAGATTTACCGTGATTTCGGCGGGGGTTTATACACAGTAAACTCCCTTTGCTTTGGCCCACAAGAGTAACCAATACATAGATGGCACTGGGGCAGCTCACCACTCACCAACAGAAGGAATGGACGAGGACACAAGGATGAAAGGAAAGATACACACTCACACGATAGCAGGAAAGAGACAGGAACATGCGTTTCAGGGCACGCTGAGCCCAAGTGAAATAAGCCAATATGGCCGATACACTACTTCGTTCATTCACACGATGCCTTAAGCGCATAGACACAAATGAATTCACAGGTAAGGAAAGAAAGGGATAGGAACATGTAATAGAAAAGGACGAGGACAACGGTGCTGTGGTAGATGGAAAAAGCCAGAAATCAGAGGGTAAAAATGCGGCCTGACTGGGACTCGAACCCAGAACCTCCTGATTGCCGGCCAGGTGCTCTACCAGTTGCGCTACCAGGATGCTTAGATTTACCATGATATATATTATATATATATACCTCTTTATAGTGAACCTCTTTATATCGTAAAACCTCCACTTATCATACCAAGGAGACACCCCCGAGACTGCCTAACTACCTCTGCAAATTGTACCAAGACAACCAGAGACCATTAATGCAGCCGCGATTACGTACATGGAATGACATTTTCAGCGATAAATGTTTCACACTTATTTTTTTTTCTTTTACACCTTTCATATTCTGTAATTTTCACGTTAACCATTAGTTAAGGCCATTTTGTTCTGTATGAGAGTATACCTAACAGTAAATAAAAAAAAAAGATTCCTAATAATTTAAAGTGACTGTTGAATTAAGAGAGATCACATCATTTTCTCTCAAATCATGGTAAAAATCACACGATAGCGCTCACTTAATTTGTGTTGTCATTTAATAATAAATTTATGTTCACTAAGGCATGAATGTTTATTTAAATGCATAAATATAATGGTATAAAAGACAGTAGTGCCTTTCATTTCTAAAGGATATGAAAAATTGGTGCATATCACTAAAACCTCTCTATAGTGAACCTCCATACATCAAATTGCCCAAATTTTGGTCCCCACCATTACGATGTAAAGTATATATAAGTATGTGGCCGATCGAGGAGTAACTTTCATTGAAGTTTTGCCAGAGAGGGCAACTATCATCGAGGGGAGGACGAGGGAGATGGCCCACATCTGGGTTGAAAGGGTGTTTGAAATGCCCGGGCTAAACATCGCCCATTAACAGCCAAAACAAACCCTACCCTCCCTTCCCCCCTCTCCCCTTCCCCTTCTTCCACCCCCACTACTTCACCAAGGAGGGCTTCTGGAGGAACTTACCCTGCCTGCAGCAGTTCGCCTTCAGCACTGAGGATAGCGGGTCAACCAGCTGAAACGTCTGAACGTTTCTTTGTGAGTGTCCCTTTTTTACGTGTGTCTATGTTTTTATTAGTACCATTTTTGTGCGTTCTCCTCGATCGGCCACATACTTATATTATCACTTAGTGCGCTTTCATCAAGATTTGTTAAACCTTAAACCAATTAGATTAAGGACTGACCTTTTGCAGAAGGGATCAGAAGTTCCATTTGCCTTGACAGCCGATAGGTTCTTCGCATCTTTGACGAGGACATGCAATGATCCCCTCGACATTCGCCCTTTCTTGTGCAAATTGGTGACATCAGGAGGTACAAACTTCAGTCCAACAATCATCTCTCCTTTGTAGCACAGTAAGTCATCAAATGGCTCAGTCTATGAAGAGACAAGAGGTAAAAGACATAAATTTATTTCCAAAATCGCATTTAATTAAATCGTATTAAATAAAAAAATATCTAAAAACGTATAAAATTTTAATGGTAGCATTCAATGCAGCAATATTTTTGAACTTCACTTTAGAAATTATTAGAAATTTATTCAATCTATAAGAATGATATAGCAAAGGGCAACGAAGCTTTATTTCTGGATACGTTCATTAGGCATAAACGCATCAAAACAAACTGCAATGAGATGTGGTGGATCAAAATTTTTAATCTAAAGTAATACTTTTTGTATTTTCCATTTCTTTTTATGCAAAGGTCACCACTATGCATTTTGATGAATAGCATCACTGGGTACTTTAAATAAACAATATTGATGACACATTGTATAGCCATGAAAATTAAAAGAAATGGACCACACAAAAAGTTTAATTTTTGATTCGTGGAGTAAATATTAAGTTCTAAAACTCGTGTGTACAAGCATTCAATAATTTCAGATTGAGCCACATAGAACAAGGAGGTTCTTGGTATACACTGGAAGAGATTTAAATTTTCAATGGCTAAAGGATTTTCAGCCTCCTGAATTCCAACTACATAATTCCAAAATGTGATCATAATGCTGATCCAAAGTCACAGTTTTAAATAATGAATTTCATGGATGCATGGATGTAAAAATAAAAAAATCCCTAAAAATTCTTCTTTGAACAGTCTAAGGTGGTAGGATGCGGGGAGTGAGGTATTCACATCCCAAAAATACTGAAGTCTTAGGTGGCACCCTCTCCAAGCAAACCCCTTGAAATGCATTACAATAGTCTCTCGTAATTACAAAGTTTGCAGGACCAAAAAACTGGAGGTTCATAATTACCAAGTTCCTATGAAAGACATTTCGTAAGTTACAAACATCAGTATATGCAACTTGCATCCCTTCCAAGCACCCCAGGAAGCAAATTTTGGTCAATGAACGTGTTCACAGTAATTGACTTGGAGTATGCATATTCATATTTGGTAAAATGAAGTTGATATTTATCATAGTACTTACTCTTTCCTGTAAGGGATACCACTTTGGTGATGGGTCATCAAACACCTTGTTCTCCAGGGACATCATGACTTCTCCCAAGAAGTCATTCCTGCCGAACATGTCACTGTGCCACACCGTCAGCCAAAGGGTCCTTGTTTCCAGTCCATTCAGTGTAATGTGGAACTAGAATAAGATAAAATGGCAGAAAGAAATAAAATATGAACAGAAAAAAGGAAAGATCCATAGAGCACTCAGCATGCAACCGCAAGGAGCAATGGCATAGCTATGGGGGGATGAGGGGATAGATACCCCCCCAAGCCTCACATAAATAAAAAACAATATTTTAAAAACTATTGTCTAGTTTTGACGTATAATAACTTCATCTGCTTAAAGTTAAAGATCATGTGTTAATATTGTAAACAAGCTGCCATGT
This sequence comes from Ischnura elegans, assembly GCF_921293095.1. Classification (NCBI taxonomy): domain Eukaryota; kingdom Metazoa; phylum Arthropoda; class Insecta; order Odonata; family Coenagrionidae; genus Ischnura; species Ischnura elegans. The sequence continues at coordinate 55,983,204 of NC_060251.1, read as the reverse complement.
TGTTTATTTAAATGAATTAAAATTAACAATAGTAGTGAGTGTTGTGAGTGCCTCAAAGGTGTGTTTCACATACTGGCCACCAGCGCCTGTGGCGCACAGGGACTGAGCAGAGTGAGTCGTGAGCAGTTGTAGTCACCGCTCGGTACGTCACGGACACAGTACGTTGTAAGACTGAGTATGTAATATGTCTTATGTGTTAATAAATTGGACTTCGTTGAAAGTTTGTGATTGATTTAACGAGTGATTAGATTAAATCACAACAGTGAGGAAGCAATAATGGGAGGCAATAATGGTAGTGAGGGAGGCGAAAAGAAAACGGAGAGTCGTGTATGGAGAGAAGGAAGAGATAGACGTGTTATAAAAGATTGGGAGAAAAATTAAAGTAGTGGTGTATTGAGAGACCGGAGGAAGAAATACAGCAGAATTCAAGATCGGCAGAAAGAAGAAGAGGACGCAGAGAAAAAGCAGGCGCCTACGAGAGAGAAAGGGATACGGCAGAACTCAAGATCCCCACTGGTGCAGTTCATGGCAGTGGTTCAGTGAGTGGTAGTACGGATAGTACAAATGGGATTGTAATAGTCATGGCGGCTTGTTGATGTTGATTATGCTCACGAGTTTTAAATTGTAAAATTTCTTTATAAAGTGTTATAAAAATCATTTGTTAAGTAAGAGAAGTGGAATATTAACTAAAATGTTACAATATCATGGCAGTGAGATGAAACACTATATATTGACTGGTCACAAACCCCCGGACTCCTGGTTGCCTGTGTGGTGGGGGGTCTTCCCCAGACCCCCCCCCCCCCCATCGACTCCGAAAGTATGTTCTTAGTTACTTAGTTACTGTCAAGGAGTGTTAACTTATGACAAATTTCCATTACCAGCCTTTCTACTATGATTGATTCTCTATTCCTGAAATTTAAGCAGTATAAATTCCCAAAAATAGCACCTTTGGACACTCATATCCTTTGAGTTAATCACATTAGTTATGACATAATATACACAGCCCCTAGTGTGACTCACTGATAGATGAATACAAAATGAATACCAGCCACTTCCATGAGAGCTTGAGGGCTTCAATATTATGATGGAAAATGAGGTAGTAGCCCAGAAACTGATTTGGAGAAAATTGATGCAAACCCCAACTTTCCACTGCCCTACCCAAAGAAATAAAAATGGCAACATTTCCAGGCCAAAAAGGGGTAATCAATACATGGCAAATTTTATGCAACATATTTGAATAAACTGTGTGCATATGGAATGCAGGTGGGTAGAAAACTGAAAGATATTGGGAATAGCAAGGCCACAATTAGAAACGGGGGATGAGGGGAGCAATTTCTATTCACTGGGTGTGCCCATGTTTGAATGAGACACCAACCATGTACATGTTAAAATGGATTGAGTGAATGTTTGGAATAATGGGTCAGTAAAGAAACGGACTTACAGCAGTTATCCTGAGAAAGTAAAGACTGGATTTACCAATGCATAAGGAAGGATGGCTAATTATCCCTCAGGGGTATATGATAGGCATTGGGAACTGAGAAAATAGGAAATGTTAATTTCCCATTTATCTTGTAGCAGCTGTGTGTATGTACATAAAGGTTTTAATGAGGTAGCGTAATTGAAAGTGAAAAAGAGGAGGATACAAAGAAGGTGATAGAATTAAGACGATGATATGGACATTAAAATGTGGCAAGAGTGATCATGAGGTGTGTTCAAAAATACCAAATTTCTTAATTTCTTGTGAGCTTGGAGAGTTTGATTAACAAAATCTTTTGAATTATGCTGGAAAACATGCCACTGAAGAATGATAAAATTTTCAGCTGTATTCATTGTTTACTTCGTATGTGGTAGCCTCTAATGCTAGACGTGTTTTTATGAGCTCGGTGATTTTCGGCTCAACAATTTATTGCTTGTTTACAAATTTTTGGCCAAAAACAGTGCTGTAACGATACCCTAGCCTCCATATTTGCCCGACATTACTCCTTGTGACTTTTTCCTATTTCCAAAATTTAAGAGAACCTTAAAGGGTCGTCATTTCACAAGCACAGATAACATTAAAAGAAATCGCTGACAAAACCAAAGACTATCACAAAGATTGAGTTTGAGAAGTGTTTTGAGGATTAGAATAAGTGCTGATGCAAGTGTACAGTATTTAATGAGGACTATTTGAAGGCAAAAACAATAATGCAGATGAATAAATAAATATTTTTTTCAAATACATAACTAAAATTCCCATTATTTTCTGAACACAACTCATACTTAGTGCAAAAACCAACCCCTACCACAACAAAATCAAGCCCTGTCATGTGATAATCAACTACAGCTGCCAGTGGAAAATGCTCTCAGGTGAGGGAAGCAATAATTTGAAAGAATTAATAAAGAAAGAAAAAAAACCCTTTCCACTATATTTAGGAAGGTAAAATTTAAAAAAAATTAATTTCACAAAAATTAGCATTTTAACTCCCCCTAGCAATGTTAATGTAAAGAATTTAATCAATTCTCAGCTAACCATTAAAGCTTAAGATATTTCTTAAGCTCAGAGACCTGATTGAAGCCCAAATTAGCAGTAAAAATAAATTGAAGCATTCATTGATGAAGGAGGATGCAATACAGCTTACAGAAAATGCAATGTATGCTGGAACAATTTAAAAACAGATGATACGGCAATATTTATGTGCATACCAACCTGAACATGGAAGTACAAATTGTATAGCATTAGCTCACCTTCAGTGTTTCATCAAATACTGGATTTAATGTGTGCTTCTTCACTTTGGTCTTCCTCTTCCCACTCTTTGACTTGTCAGGGAGAAGGTAGACTTTCACATACCTAGAAAAAAATTTAATTCAGTATCATCGAGGAAAATAATGTACATTATCACCATTGGGAAATCCTGATGCTACCAAAAAAATTTATCATTTTCTTGAGGTAGGAGTCAGAATTTTGATGGAATGCTATCATGCATGGTCCACCTACTATTCACTCAAATATTTTATTCAAAAAATTTATCAGGCAGATTTTAAAAGGAAATTAATTAGGAAAAATATTAAAAATTTTATGATAAACAATCAGTGACCAAAACATCTATTAAAAATGGAAAAATGTAGTCGATAACTTTAATAATAACTAATTGAAAATTAAAATTACCATTAATTTTTTTTTTTATGAAGGACTAGGGACATGCAAAAGTTGGGGTTATTTTAAAGCCAAAAGTGGTGATATTTTTCACAAAAGTGGAGTTATAATACCCTGAAATCGGTGTTATTTTGATGACAAAATAATTGATAGTGATTGATGCCATTATTTTAGTGGACCCACCTGTTGCCCTCACTTTGGGATGCTATTTACTAGGGATAATTTCAGTAATGAATAAGTGTTGTGTAAAATTTTTATACTCTTGATGAAAACATTACACAGAGATTTTTTGCTGATGACTCATTCACGCTCGAGGAATTCAATGGTGTAGTACTGTTATTCCACCACACATTATTGAAAATTAGTTAAGAAAGCTATCCAAATCCTAAATTTATCAGATTAATGAGGCATAAACATGCACATTGAAAAAAATTTCACAGGAGAAGCATGAGCAGAAGAAAATAATTATGAAAATTATGCATGAATTGGTGAAAATCATGATTAACACAATATTTATGCATTCTTGGGAAAAACCCAGAATTCTCACTAAAAAAAAGTATAGTGTCTATGAATTAGCACTCAAAGGTCCAAAGAAGCTGTCCCCAAAAATTGGTTTGGATTACATGGTGAATACTCACGGATCGGACCGATTCCTCTTTGTGTCCACAGGAGCTAGTTCTCTGCACTGCTTCACCAAGATCTCCAACGCTCCCTGCTTGTAATTGTACTGCAAGGCGAATTCAACCTCACCACGAACAGCCACAGTTCCGTATCTGCCTTCCCCAGCACCAGAGTAAACACTGGCCATCGAATCGCTCCGAAGCTGGAAAATATACATCTTCAATGAAATGGCTATCGTGAATAATATCATTACTCCTAAAGAAAGCAATTTCTACACTCATACCAACACACTAACAAATTGCATTTCAAATTACATACTGGTATTGGACACACCCACCCACTATACTCACAATATACAGAAAAGTTTCCTCTATAGTTAGCAATACTCATAATAATCTTTACTTAAATTAACTAGCAAGTAGGTGAATCCATATAAAACTCTAAATGAGTGCTTTAATATCAAGATATTAAACTTAACTTTAATATCAAGAAATAGCAGCAATTATTTACATAATCTTAAAAGCTGTTATGGATTTTTAGTCTAGATACTAGCTCAAATAGGGATATATGTAATAATTTGCAGACAGTTTCCAGGGTAAGGGGTATGATTGTGTTTATAAAAATGTGACAATAAAAATTAAGTATGTATGAGAATCAATATTATTTTAACCCTGTTGTTAAAATGAGAGCTTTAAAATGCTTTCTGATCTCTGAGGGTGAGTTTTTTTACGTGAATAATAGTGGGTGACATTGTAACAAATATTGCAAAATCGAAGAAAAAAACTGAGGTAGGTATCATTAGTTTCAGTAAATATGATGGCATTTCAAAAGGCAATAGATACTCATATGGTAACTTTGTATCTTAATTTCACTCATTCATATACAGTTTTGCCATCATCACCCTGAATCTGATGACAAGGAATAAGTTGGATGGTAATGGACAACCTCACCTAGTTGATAGCACTCCTCACAGATGATATGGGTAAGCTATATTGAGCTAGATAGGCATAAAAACTCCTTTACATTTATTGGTAGGAATTAGTAAATTATGTACTACTGGAAGAAGGCTACAGATTAACTTTATAGTCGAGCTCAACATTCATCGGCATGAATGTAAAGCATGTTTAGGATATTTTGCACGGGAACCAAGAATGGTTATAATGCCCCCATAATAAATTTATTCTCATACATGATTCCTTCAGAAGCAAGAGTGAGAATGATTACAAAGTAAAATTAAGTTTTTCCTTCAAAGTCATGCAATTAACAAGGTGACTGCCACGCCAGTCATAGTGGCCAGTACAGGCTTCATTACTAGGATGAACACGTCCCACCTCATATTTATTTGAAAATAACTGTGTTTCTAGCTGTTTTCATACACTGATTAACTTCAAATACACTTTGCTTGAATTTATAACAATAATATCAAGATCTAATTTCACCTCCTTAATGCATTAAAACAGTGTTTTGAGAGGTATTTTTTTCTAAATCACCCCTCAGACTACTCAGCATATGTCACCCCCATTTTATACTGGACATCACCACCTGCCACAGTGCCAATCCCTGTGGATTTCTGAGGCCACAGATGACCAGGATGAATTATTTAGGCATTTTTCATGACCGAAATGGTCATTAAGACCAAAGAACTTCAAAACAGAGTGAAATTCATTTTTCATTCATTTGAAATGACATTTCTATATGCCATGAACCAATAATATGCTATTGACAACAAAAACTAATGCTGTCACTGAAAATATGTACGTAGGTGCAGTCTGTTTAAAACTTGATGACCCCTGTGTGGCATGCAGGCAACAGCAATGTTTTAGTAAGACTGAAAACTCCAGTTGGATGTTTTTGGAACTGTAATGGTGATATTGTACAATATTAATTTGCGGAAACTTCGAATATTGAAGCTTGCTGTAACTTAAACAACTTGTAACAGAATGTAAACAAGCCACCATGTTGTTTGTAAATAATTTAAAACCAACAATGGTAGTGAGGGACGTGGAGAGAAAATAGACAAGCGGGAGTCGTGTATGGAGAGAAGGAGAAGGTAGACGTGTTATAAAGAAAGATCGGGAGAAAGACTAAAGTTGTGGTGTATTGAGAGAGCGGAGGAGGAGATACGGCAGAATTCAAGATCGGCAGAAAGAAGAAAAGGACGCAGAGAAAAAGGAGGCGCCTACGAGAGGGAAAGAGACCGGAGGAAAGGAATACGGCAGAACTCAAGATCCCCACTGTTGCAGTTCATGGCAGTGGCTCAGTGAGTGGTAGTACGGGTAGTACAAATGGGATTGTAATAGTCACGGCGGCTTGTTGATGTTGTTTTTTGCTCCCAAGTTTCAAAATATAGAGCTTGTTTTTGAAGTGTAATGAAATTATTTGTAGTGGATATAAAGTATAGTGGATATATAGTAAATAGGTATAAAGTTAGTAGTGGATATTTGAAAACGTTACAAACTTAATGGTAATATTACCCATGCCCACACTTCTACATGGTAAAAAAAATTATGGGAACGTATATTACTAGTGAGGATGGGCCACTATGAGATTATGGTAGATCACAAGCTGGGAACTGCTACTTAAAACATACTTTTGAAATGCCAACACTACTTTGTCCACTAACATGTTTGATAAAAGCTGGCATCGTAAGAAAGCAGCTACAAGAGGCAAAGATTCCACATTACTACCATGTAGTGCACCGGACGAGGATGACAACCACACCAGGAGTGATTCCGAGGAGCTCGAAAGCTGACATTGAGGCCAACTGGCCGCATTTGCGATCCCTTCGAAATCGGTTATTGGATAAAGTTATTAAATTAAGTTACAGTGAGGGAGAAAATTCCCTACGAAAAATTATTGCATATTGTTATTCCCATTACTTGCTTTTGCCAAATTCATTCATGAGTAATCAAAAGGAGAGACCAATCATAACAATTGCTTAAAATATGTAATGAATAGTAGAAACTGATAATGAGATCAAGGAACTTGCTTTAGAGCTTATATTGAGTACATTATTTTGGAAAAAATAGAGCAGAAGCTGATGATGGAGAATTGCTTCTTCCCAATGCTTGCCACCAAAAGCAAGCAGTTTTTTCATAGAAGTTTCTCAAAAGGAAATATTTACTTAAGAGAGCAAACAAAGAATACGACCTTTGCACAGAAACTATAGGTAGAACACAATGCCAATTAATTACTTGAAATTAAATGTAAAACTCACCAAACAAACAAGTTTTAATTATGTGAAAGAAAAAAGAAATAAATCATGAGAAATAAACTAAAATTACCTCCATTCCCAAAACAAAGTTGATGTAATTGATATGACTATGATGGAGAACCAATTATGGGAAAGGTGAATGAGAAAAATATGTAGCATTACACCAAACTATACGTTACTTTGCACCCAGTTTCAATTACATGCATAATTATTACATTTAAAAGGACTGTTGCAGTATACATATGCTGCTTTCGAGCAAAAAGATCAAAAGTATTTTTCCTTTTTTGGGGTGTCTCCTCTCCATTGAGACTTTAAACTGCATGACTTTTTCACAATTTCTGGGTCAAATTAGCTTTTTCAGAGTTTTCCTTTTAGTCTACTCGTAATAATCAACTACGAGATATATAATTAAATTTGAATGTTCAAATAACTTCCTTAATTAGGCTTAACTAGTTTTTCAATCACTCAATAATCCGCTGGAATGAAAATGTTAATTTTATACATATTTAGAATAAAAACAATGTAATAGCGTCTATATTTAGAGTAAAGTGGAAAGTATACTTCCAAGGAGTTCGATACGGAGTACAGAAGAAATTTAATTTAGAAAAATATTGCAAATTTTTCACATTGCATAAAAGTGTAAAGACTATTCCAGTATTTCAAGGCCTGTGTACATTCTTATTTTAATTTAAAAACGGCTTGAAATTTGACCACCACCATAGCCCAGTTATGACTGTTATAAAGATATAACAGTGGCATATCCTGGATAGGGTCATTGGGGGGGGGGGGAGGCAAAACGGGGGGTAATCTTCCAGCAGTAGTGGGGGTCTGAACAAACCTCAGGCTAAAGTCCTCTAAAGTCCTCTCTGGATCTGCCACTGGATTGTAACATACCAGAAGCATGTAAAATATACCCTAATAATAGTTTAGAGCTAATTTGTATTGCAATTCATTAAAGTAGGTACATATATATATCGAAAAATATAACTAAATATTTTTGTATATAGTGGCAACCTCCAAAAAATTTTATTTTATCAAGTGCGTGTTTCGACTGAATGGTCTATAGTCTCCTTGTCCCCCCATTGATCCATCACTTAGCAACTAGGAACACCAGCATGATGCACACTGACTCTCGACATGAGAGTCAAGAATGGATTGCAATGAACTAACGACTAAGGACAACAAACTACATAGTACTATCGTTTCCAAAAGTCTGTGTGCACCAACACTCCACTCACCAGTTGAATGACTGGGGGGGAATTCTTGAAAAACTCATGAGGGAGAGCACACAGTGCAAAAGAATTGAGGTGCTGGCTGGAAGAGCTTTTCATCTCAGAAGGTCGATTAGGGCAGCGTGGGATGGGACTGAAAAACTTTCTTCCTTCTTAGCAATACCATCCTTCGGAAACGAAAAGCTCCTCAAGTGAGACCCACAGTTCTTGTGCACTTAGTTAGAGCCAGAGGCGGATTCAGGGGTGGAGGGTCAAAGGGGTCATGACCCCTCCCAAAATTTTACTAAAATTTTATTAGGTTTGTAATTTTTGTATTCTTGTAAAGGAGTAAAGGGAATGTATATGAAAATGCATGGCCTCATGTCCCAACCGCGAGAGAAGTTTGAGTTGTATTATTTCAAACTTCAAGTGGGCTATTTATTTCTTCTCCATCGTAAAGTATCTCAAATTGTTAAATTTCATTTTTTGTTAAGAAAAAAAGGCCACAAAAATGCGTAAAAATTGGCGATTCAAACAAATTCAGCCGGGAGAGCGACCCCCTCTCTAGGGGGAGTATTCCATACTCAACGGACTTAGGTCATGAGAATTTACCCCCCAATTAGATGCTGAATCCGTCTCTGCTTTGTGCTAACCTTGCAGAGTTTTTCAAGATTTCGCCCCATTAATTGGTGAGTGGAGAGAACTAACTGGTGAGGGAAGCACAGACGCACATAGACTTTTGGGAATTTATGGGACATGGTTTGTTTCTTTCTCAACAGGACTCCCATACAATGTTTCCCTTTGCAGTGATAAAGTAGGAAATGCGAGGAAACTCACCCCGAGCGAGGACAGTGTGGAAGACTGATGCTGGACGCTGGGTATTCTTTCGTTCGTTGTCTCGTCGTCAGCGGTGTTGTGGTTTGCCCCGGCAGATGGCGACAGCGGAGGCGACGTGGGCCAACTGCCGTGGCTCGATCCAGTTGACACCTTCTTGCCACCGCCGGGCGTGGGGGGCGCGGAGCCGGCTGTGGGTGCGGCAGAACCAGCGGCCGCACTGCCCAGACCTTTGCCCACTGCCTCTGTGCTGCCAACGGCGTCATCTGCAATGGAGACATACTAGATATGAGCAAATGATTGGGACCACGCAGTAGTTTAATAGCAAAACAATTGAAATCATAAGTGATTACGAAGGTGAATAAATGAGAGGTGATCAACAAGTTTAAGAAAACGCATCAATATTACTCGAATGGTCGTAATTTAACCATAATAGTGACGTTTATAGCCCCATTCAATACAACTTACAAATACAACTTACAAGGAAGCAGACCCATTAACCATCATAACAATGGCATCGTTCCCATTTGATAGATTATCGTAAAATCTTCTATGCTCTTCACAAATTTTACCAAAAACCTCGTGCCAGCTTCTACTAACCCTTCTCAGTTAAAAAAATGTCTTGAACATTAGTAAAATAATTTTACTTGTTTATTTATCAAACTATTTTCAATCTATACTCCCCATTCATTGCAGGGGTACTAGCTTATCCACATTTGTTTAACTGCAGTCTCCAATACTGCAATAAACATTTATTACACATAAGCATAAAAAATTATTTTTGTCAATGTCAATAAATATTTACAGATTCCTATAATTTGAATGCGTTATTAATAAATATATATCTTTAATCGAAATGAAGTGATTCCACGTTAATACTCGAATATTCCTTACTAACCGACTCATTTCAGAATTTCTGATTTTTCTATCGTTTGCCTCGCTCTATTAATTTTTTGGCCAAGCAATATTCGCCCAAACATATATGCAAAAATATTTTTTACTAATAACTTCAACTATTTTACTTTCCCTTTTCACGAGGGACAAATTCACTGAAAATAATTCTTACAATGGAAATTCGCAACATGAAAAAATACGTCGTAGGAATAAGGCGCATTGGGTGATGTTAGATTTTTTCATTTCAATATCGGACCCAGATGCAGCAGCCGACTCTCGTTCACACTAACTATGAACTGTGGACAGCACTTCACTGCAATATTTAGCAATGTTTCAGATGTTGTTTAGCTACCTACCGGCTAGTTTACAAATGATAATTGGCTAATATGTATCGTTTCCGGTTTTAAGTTATGTCTGAGTGAAGAAGAAACTTAAAAACCAATACTTTTTACATGATTCAGGAATATATTGAAAAAAATAAACAAAAGCATTGCGAATTAATGCACTGATTTCATATATTTTTTTTTTATTTCATATTTGGTATTTTTTTTTGGTACCGATTCGGTAACTTTATTTTCATTTTTTTCATTTTTTCTGTTATCACCTTGAAATCGTTGCGGCGAATTTAATAGTTCTTCTGTATTTTTTAACATTACTCATTAGCGTACACGAATTTATATAACTGCACGAGGAATTGCGCGACGAAATATGGCCTTGAATTGAAGGTCAACCACTTGCATCAAAGAATAAAGGGATATACCTATGTACATGTACCTACGTACATCGCACTCGTACGTAGCACAGCGTGGATCATTAGAGCCCGCGCGGTGGGACCCTAAGAAAAGAAAGATGTAATTTCCAATTTCGCGAAAGGAAACCGCGTAATTGCCACGGAACAGCAGTTTAGCCGCACCACATCCGAGGAGAACAAAAATCGCTCATAATTGTCGACACGCTGACATAGCCAGACCGTATTCGCCACGAGATGTGAGCTATCAGGCGAACGCAGAAAAAGAAACAATTTGACGGCTAAGTTCCCCCAAAGTCGGGAAAAATGAGCCGTTCGTATTAAACTGTGAGGAATGAGGAACATTTAAGTGCTTACAGAAACAGCAAAGATTATAAAAGTAATTTTGCTGAGCATCTAATATGTAACCGCCATTGGAGTGATTTTAAAATGGATATATTAAAATTGTACAACGATCGCCGCGAATTAGTTTCTAGAGAACAGTTAGAAATTTTGAAAGTTTACAATAACCAGGACAACACTATCATAAACGAATAAATTTACCCATCTTTCCGTTTCAAAATTCATCCCTTCTTCCGTTTCGTAACTAAGGTTTCAATAATAAGATAAATAGCTAAGAGTTAAGTATGATTTATAGAAGCCCGAGTCGCTTTATTTAAAAAGGCGTGGTTTACGTAAAAGATACTTTTTAAAGAAACCAAAAATGGAATACCATTTACTTAAACTTGAGAAAAGGATTTGGAAGGAAAAAAAGTAAAATCTACAACTTTGAAACCCTAATAATAGGAATGGTATTAACAAGTTCCATGAACATAGAATGAATGTTGAGTACCTAATGGAAGACTTCAGTTAGCTAATGAGGAGATTTAATGCAGGAAAGCATTCTCATATGCATAAATTGTAATTGTAAACATGAGTTAGTGAATTTTGTTCGAATTAAATCACTGAGTACCGGACGAAGGCTAAACAAAACGTAATACGAACGACTGATTACACATCCATTACTGCCATTTACGACGACTGGCCATCCTAAGCAAAGGTTACAATAGTTCCATAGCGCTTTGAGTGACCACGTGTAAAATTTTGCTCATCACGTATGGAATTTAAATAGGCAGGTTGATGGCTGAGCGATCCGAACCAAATTATTCCCGCACACGTTACTAAAAAAATTAATTCAACCTATTCAGGCGCGATACAGTGAAAGTTCGACACATTAAAATAAAACAAAACTGCACTTTTTCACAATTACTTTAATGGGTTCAGTTAAAAATCAAAGTGGAAAAGTACAATTATGTTTTATTTTAACGTAAATAAATTTTTTTTGCCATCAATGACGACATACACCTAGGTGAAAGAGAAAAATAAAGGTTCAGAGAATGTGGGCAATTCAATCCCTATATTTTTAAGTTGACACTAAGATATAAGGGCTGAGCGTACCGTAGCGCCATTTTCACGTACTGAACGTAATCCGACTTCAACTATGGCATTAATTGTATAATAACTCAAAAATTAGCCCGGTGACGAGCCTATATATATTATGTCTATCATTATTCTTCGCAGAATGTGGTTCCCGCTGTTATTTCGATTGAAGTAACTGCTTGCGAAACATCAGGTGGCGTAGCGTCATCACGCGAAAGTGCCCGAAGACAAAGGCGAATATGTATAACTTTAAGCGAAAATGAGAGCTTTCCTTCTTCACGACGTTATATTGTGTCGACGTCAGAAGTACAAGGGGCGAACGCTATATGGTCTCGCCTTCCAGAGTTATGCACACAAATGCCAACCTAAGGAAATTTGAAGTGGACAGCTATCAGCTGGCACCGCTGAGATTCACGTGCTCACGCGCGTAACGTCAACCAAAACAAACCACAAGTGGACGAGTGACCGATATGGTTGAAATGCTAGCGCATTGAAATTATTGCGCACGTGTAGCTACACTGGCTGCACGAAAAATTAATTGCTGCGACATCTGAAAACAACAAGTTATGCACCCGCACCAAATAATGTACGAAGTCGTGAATCCCAGCACAGCTGAAGTGCACTCAACAAAGTTTTGATACAGCGCACTGACTCATGACTTCGAATGCTTTGTCTGCCGGAGATCGCGATGTAATCAGAAGGCAAACTCGCGGCCAATCAGAGGGCTTGGCTCAAAGTTTCTGTCGTTCAAAAATGGTGCATTTTCGAGAGTGCTGTAGTTGGAAAAAAAATTTAGGCGGTGCTCAACAATAAATTCCAACAGCTGAACAAGTATTATACATCCGGCTGCGAAGGTATTTTAACCGGTACGCTTATAACGAGTTTGGATTTCAGGGAGTACGCCGTACCGGCCCAACTACAGCACTGATTTTCGATTTAAACATCATCAGTAATTTTGGCTCCTGCGGACATCAGCTATCCAATCCAGCGGGTTCATATTCCGAGACACAATCTTTCTCCATCCTGTTTATTCATAGAAAAAAATCGACAAAAAATTCTAATAGGTCCAAAAATACAAATGAAAACTGTCGATACCATATAATGCTAAATAAAAATAACTTTTATAAAAAAACAATGTTTCTATCGCGACATAAAAAGCATACAATAAATTTTCTACGAGCCCGACAGTCTCTAACTAAATTGTTTCAAATAAAACGAAAAACGTCGGGTACATGTTCCACTACAATATTGAATTTATACTTAAAGTCAATTAAAATGCAATTAACTGTAGCTCACTGTATTTCGTAGTTTCATGACCTCATCTTTAAAAATTTATTTTGTATTATTTCTCACTACTAGAAGTATTGTCGGTGACAAAAGCGATGACTCGCAGATAAAACAAATCCGCGTTTGCTGCTATTGACAATCCCGATATCATTTGACGGTTTGTCTTTAAACTAAAGATTCCCCTTTTGTTTCGCAATTATTACTTTATGAAACTATACTCGCGTACAAAGTTCACCGTCTACCATTTAAACTGAGCAGCTGGATTGACAAAAAATGTGTATTTCTATAGATATTTATAACTATTTCTCTAGATATTTATAATTCTAGATAAAAGCTTTGTTTTTTTTACAGAAAATATTTTCATTTTGTATCATTTCACTACTACAATTAAATTTTGTATTATTTCGCTGCTAGAAGTAATGACGGTGACTCGCAGATATAACAACGCCGCTATTGACATTCCTGCCGTCATTCGGCGGTCATCAAGGAAAGATTGTGAACAACTGAAACGGACGATGGGCCCTGTCGACCACACCACCTCAAAACCTGTTTAATTCTTCATTAAAAGTTCACGGTTCGTCCACCGTGGCCGAGGTGAGCACAGCAGATATGTGAAATCATTGGCGTGACACGTTACGCGTAAGGACATAATTAGATTGAAGCGAATAAGAAGTGAGCGAGGAGATTAAAGTTGCTCTATTAATGTAACTGGTGGTTTAGGACATAGCATTATGCAAGTCAAGGAGACCTAGACGCGTGTGCCGGCAGTAAAGATAAGCTCAGACTCTGCTCCGGTTTCCTATGGCGCAAATTGGTCACAGACGATTAAAAAATTAGAGCCGAGTCGTTCATGAATGAATCGCTAATTTCGAAGGATTCATTGGGATGAGCTGAATGAGTTGACTCATAATTCTCTGGTTAAATCACTCAAAAGGAACGAGAGCGTTCACCTCGTCCAGGATTAACGATGAATGGGTTAAAATTAAATTAGAGTAATCCAATTGCTGCAATGATTTTTAAAAATTGCGCCACACAAAACAGCACCACTATTGGTAGAACATGGGTAGAACTGTAAACTCCTTTGAATGCATGTTGTTCTATTGCTGTCGGGGTGTGTGGAATTTAATCTAAAGAGTCAAATGTTAAAGTCCAAATAATCGTGAATTACTACGATTTCTTTCTTTATGAAAGATTTGAGGAATCGAATCGTCATGAATCGAATCACGTGAATCGAATCTTCAAAATAAACCGAAACTCCCACCATTATTAAAAATTGAGCACCAAAAATGTAGAATGGAAATGCCATGATTTAGAATCGAGTATGCATCCTAGCACTGAGCATGTTATGGGAGATTAACGATCTTGTTTTCAGTAGACTCGGCGTCGACTCAACGGCGCCATGTAGCAAAAGAAGAGTATTCCTGGCGGAAAGACTTGTTAATTTTCTCGATGAAGGGATGACATTTGCGAATTTTATAATTCTTATCATTAATTTGGGAATTGTACGCCCTTCTATTATCCTATTACGTGTTTTGCAGCCTGAAAATATGGCGTATCATTAAAATTTAAATCTTGTTTGTTATTCTCTTTTTTGTAAAATAACTAAATTATCTTCGTTTCGTTTACACGTACAATATTGCCCTTTTTGCAGAGCCAAGTTCTTTGCAATTGCTTTTATATCACGAGAGTAAAGCTTAGTGCATAATAAATTTATATATTATTTTACCAAGTGAATTAAGTTTTTCGTTCAGCGATTAAATAACTCCCTAATATAAATGGATGGAATGATGTATACATCAGTTAGGTCCGCAGATGATCAGGCATTGATAAGCCATTCGGCGAGATAGTTGCAAGCTGGTAGATACGTTAGATATACGTTGCAAGAAGATCAAAGCTAAGCGTTTTTTTAAGCATTTCAACCAAGGGATGTGAACCGTAAAATGGAAGTAGATAGGCAAAAATCAGAGCATATGGAGTGGCCAAAATATTTAGGTAGAAAATTAGAAGATACCGGACATAGTAGTAAGGATATAATTGCAGGAAAATAATTGCATTAACCACGGAGGCGTTAATGGATAGGAAAGAGCTAGTGAGAAGGTCGTCACGTAAAAGAGTAAAAGGTCAGTGAAAATTTTGGATCTGGAGAGGAGTGATTTTTGTTTCGGAAAAGTAAATCCTAAGAAAAGAAAGGAGAAAAGATTGAAGGCGTTCGAGATGAGGGTTTGGAGAAGAATAGAGAAGGTGAAGTGGACGGACAGGAAGGGGAACGACAAGGTTCTATACGTACATAAGCATGACACTTCCTGACATTATACTACCCATTGAAATAACTGCCATTTTTCCTTTCCTAATTAATAAATTTAACGTACTTAGTCCGATGAATCATTTGGGTAACCTTGAGCCCTAATTTTATCGAAATATTCGTCAAAAAATCGTCAGTTGCATGATGAACTTGCAAGATCTCTGATTGACAACTTGTAAAAAGTTAATTTTCACCGGTAACATGCGGAAAAATAATTGAATTATAAGATAAAGAATATATATTTTGACAGCTGCGGGAACAAGGCCTGCTAAGGGTCTTGGTAACTATCTCCTAGGCAAGCAAGTCGAAGGACCAAGCGGAAAGACGGATGAGTGGATACGTGCTCAAACAAGCGAGCGATGAAAAGCGCATGCTCCAGTGGGATTGCTCATCGTACCAGAACTCACACACACACTTTTATTTGGTCTGTAAGATTTTAGCGAAAGGGAAGTTATGGGAGGAAGAGCGTACATATACAGGATATGCGTAGGAGTGTACATTGAGTTAAGTGCGCAATGTGCAGGCGGCAGAAATCATTTCTGCGGCGTCACTAGATATACACTCTGTAAAAAAAAGCAAGACGCCCGAGTTTGAGGAGCTCTAATTTCTGAACGAAGCAATCGCTTTCAATTCAACAAAAAGCATACGATAGAGAATTTATTATTACGTTGGTCCATTTTACTTTTTAAAAATATTTGGTTCCATTGTATTTCTTGTGCTTTATTTCTCAAAAAAGTACCCGGTTTTTTTTTTGCTCGTAAAAGCAATTTTTCTAACTTTGAACGCTTGGTATTCCCATAGTTTTCGTTCAAAATACTTTGAATGTTGATATAAAAATGCATATCTATCTTCAACACTTTGTAGAAAATAAAAAGTTTATAACATCAAAATTGATGGATGGATTTGTTGTAAACAATGCAAATCCCCGCTAACTTCGAAACCAATGGATCAATTGAAAATTGATTGGTACTGTTGAGTGCGAGTAGAATGTAGGTAATGCAGATACGTAGACCATACAGGTTAAATATCAGCAGTATATCCAATACGAGCGTGCTGCGCCCGCTCCCAGCGGGCTTCCCTCGCTCTTTTCAATGCAGGTGCACCGAGGGATAGGCGCGTTTCTAATTTTAAAATGTAGAAAAAAAAGGCAGGGTCTTATGTACAAATTAAATTGGAATGTTCATGTACAAATTGAGGTCAGAGGACCTCTTTAAACACAACATTAGAAGTAATTACACTATCCTCTGTTAAACGCACATGATGACTCATACTTACGTATCAACAGGAGACTTGAATGTGGAATAAGCCGCATTTTGATAAAAGTTATTTAAAGAATGCGGCATATAGTTGCAAATGAACAAATGTATCAGTTTGTGCGCCGTTAAGGTCAGGAATATTTACTGTTTTTTTTTGTTTTTTTTTATTATTTAAAAAATAATTTTAGGAAACAATAGCAATATCTAGGAAGTAAGATAAGCCAGCGCATGTTCTCCGATAAATTCTGTGCATTTTGGTACCTCATTTGTAGAGTTTGGTTGCGTTTAAGTTGAGAAAAATGTATCTATACAGTAGAAATAATATAGAAGATCAGTTTAGTAGGTGAGCTTTTTTTTAGTAGGTGGGCGAGCATCTTCGCGACTAAAGAAAGGAAAAAAACACGGAATGAATTGGACGAATTAAGGTGGTTGATCAGAAAAAGACACAAGTATGAAGACCAATGATGAAATTGTACATGAACGTTCAATTCCGAATACAAACAGACTTAGCATGTAAACACGATATGGAAAGAACAATTAGACAGCCCCAGTTATCCCTATGATTTCGTTAGTTGAATACTTAAACTCGGAATAGAAAAATGTGACTGATACGACTAATATGATTATGTACAAAAAAACACACATAATCCTCATTTGTGAGGAAAGAGGATGAAATGATTATTTGTTAGTTTCTAACATATTTATTAATGTCCACAATTTTCACAAATTCGTTGCTAATAGTTCTAAATCGTAAAGAAAGAGAGGATTTGGTGCATAATGATGCGGTCGTATTTCTTGATGTTGCTAGGTTGATGGACTAATTGAACTGTTTGTGATTAGAAAGAAGATATTAAAAGTGGTAAATCTACTAAACATTACCGATTTATAATTTATATCATTAGCAAGAGATTAAGACAGTATAGAACTTCAATTTCACACAAAATTCAACATGTGCTCTTTTCATCATGCCTTAACAGCTGAAAACCACAAAAAAATAGGGTTTCCGCGCTAGATTTACAAGAAAATCCATTGAATATCCATATTTTAAATAAGCTCTTACGTCGACGATTGTCTTGGCATAGGAAAATTCCTGAATACTGCCATAATACATAAACCACTTTTTGAGCGATCGAGTATTACGTAAGCACGTTTTTGGCCATTTTTGACTCCTCCCCATATAAAAGCAAAAAATCATTTGCCGAATCAAAAATAAACTCGTTATGCTCTCATCCCTAGGAGTGGTTACGTATTAATTGAACAACCCCTTCCGCAAAAACTGATAGAAATATCGTGATACTATAAGGATGCAGATAAAATTGAAACTTATTACGTTCTTGGCCTAACTATTTTATGAGTAATCTACAAATGTAGCCTTTTGGTCAAATCCACTCAGTTATGTTAAGATAGCACTAAAGTTGGCGAAATAATGCTGGGGAAATGAATTATGAAAATTATGATGCGAAATTGAAGTATTTTGGAAAATTACCAGTAAACTTTAATTGCCCAATAATAAAAATTCTACCAGATTAAGTCTGACCAACTCTTTAAATTATTATAAATTTTTTTTTCATTTTACCTCTTTCCGCGAATAAGATTTAGAATATGTTCTGCCATTTTTTTCGGCGTGAAGGTTTTAACTAAAAAGTAATTGAAAAGATATTTGATGAATGCAGATATCTTTTACATACGTTTCGCAACTCATTACGTAATTGGTACTCGTTAGTTCCGGCAACATGCATTGAGAAATAAAAAGTGACGCTGTCTAAGCAAGCAATCAAATATTGACATATCGATGGCTAAGTTCTAACAACACGTATCTCAAAAATAGCAACTTTTCAGGAGAACAAAAAAAGATTAATTTTTTTACTTGCACCCTGAAATTAACCCTTTCTAACCCAGAGCTACTTTTGGGAGAATTCAAATTTCAAGATTGTTCATCATGAAAACTTTAAAATTTTGCAACCAATCATAATTATCATGGCAGCTGAATATTTCGTCATCAAAATTAACACCAAAAAATAACGCGCAGTTTAGATATTTCCTAAACAGAACATGTAATGCATACATTTTTGATGTTGCTTAGACGCAACATTGGGTTATAATTGGTTAAAAACCAAAAGTTCATAAAACTGAAAAAGAAGCATTCATTTGAAAACAAAGAGTTGTTTTTGCTTGTATTTAATTTTTTATGTTATTACACTTTGTTCAAGATGCCTCTCTCAAACCGGCCGAAAATGAGATACGTGTTGTTAGAACTTAGCCGTCGATATGGTCTTGTTGATAAAGAAAACCCTTAACAACTTTTAGCCTTGTGGTTGCCACGGAGAAATCGAAAATAAAGAGTTGATGTTGATTGTAAAAGGAAAAGAACTCAGAATTTCGCGATTTTGTGTGTAAAATCTTACGAAGAAATTAAAGAAAAGAAACGTAATAAATCGTGATCAGTGATCTGGAAAATTGATTAAATCGCTGCTATAGTACAATATCGACTAATACAATGGGCATATCATGAAAAGAAAAGATGGAATGAGCGTTGTATTTGCCTCAAGACACATTAGTATACAAGATACAAATTCGATGAATGCGGGGAAGTTAACATCAAATTCCATTTCGGGATGAAAAACTCTACGTAAAAATTTCCTCAGATTGGCGGCGATAAAAACTGCGTGGATCATGGCGATCGTCAATCATAACCCGATGCTTGAGAATACACGGTGAGCCGCAGTATCACCGTCATCTGACGGCCCTTGCCACCCGCTATGCCATCGTTGAAGTCTAAGAGAGAGTAATGTCTCTGTCCAATCGTGCTTAAATTGCACACCATCAATTACCTCCGCTTCAGAAGACGTCTCCGTTAGCTGTGACGTTAATTGGACGCAGAACGCAAAGAACAGGCCGGCAGAACATAATCCTCGACTATCGAAATCTCTTAAATGGATCGATCGAATGATCGTGATTGATGGTGAATCGAACGACTCGCACCGCATGCATCAATGCCTAGAGGCAAATGTACAGGCCTTAAATTAGCGAACTCATAGCTTAGCCTAGCTATTCCTGCTTGAAGCGTTTCGGTCATAAGATAAATTATGTCTCTTTGCCTGAATTACAAGAGCATTTTTGCCGTCCCTCAGAATGATAGCTTCAGCGATAGCTTTTCGGGGACCAAAAGGGTGGTCCCTCGTCCAGTCATTTTCTGAATCACACGGTCATTCCCACCGTCCCTTTTTCCATTGCTTTTTCCGCCATTTTCCACACTGTTTTTTTCCGTTGCTAACTTTAGCCATGCATTATTAATGATTTTAATCTACGGAAGAAGGATCAGCCCCAAGATTTGACGAGGCATTCTACACGGCCTCACATTTCTTGCGTAGTTCATACGTCTATCAACATGCATAAATTGTGGATGGAGATAACACAAAGGTGACATGTAAAATAAAATATATAGGAATCATGATAACTTCAACTCTATCGTAGGGAACCCATACACGAAATACTCGTGGCTTAGCCCTGAAGAAGATAGAATTCGTTAAGCGTATTGTTGGAAGGTGTTCGGATGAAACGATAAGAGAGAGGTGCCAATTCACAAAATGACTAAAGCCGTTTACTTAACACACTATAAAGGTAATCTGCGCGATTCGTCAAAAAGAATTTTTTAAACAATTAAATATAATAATAATAATAAAAATTATGGGAAATTATTCAACGTTTTGAAACATTTTACCTCCTATGCAAAGTCTTACTTTACAATAAGCTAGAGACGATGGCTCTATGAAAATTTGGTGTAGAAATGCAAGGAATTACGTGATTCAAGGCATGATTTATTTGGTGGCAAAAAATTAAGAAAAAAATTAAAACGCGCAAAAAATGCAATTTTTTCGCAAAGCGGTATCGGGGTATTTATTTTGAGACGAATGTAGACCCAAACATAAATTTTCATCGAAATTTGTAACCCTAATGGGCAAATGAATGTTGAATTGAGGTGGAACGACTCGTATATTATCGTGCGTGGAAACAACACCAGACATTCAGATCGAAGCGTTCAATTGTTTTTCAAACATTTCTGCCGGGCGGAAAATAAAACTCGCGTTGGAGCTCCGCGAACCTTTTCGTGCGCTGCGGAGAACCACAATTCCGAGACACCTCTTATCCTAAGCACTTGCCAAGCGGAACGAAATATTAATTAGGCAGTAGACCTGGTCAAAGCTACAGACACCTTCCTTTAGAACCTCCACACGTACCCTTCCGCTGGGAGAAAGAAACCACGCCGAATTATCCACTATCCATTGCCTTAAGCGTGTTGGAGCCATTCAAATATAATTAAAAGTTTTTTAGTAACTTAAAAGTTAATGGCAAATTTCATCATTACTTTATTTACACTTTACAACTGCAATCAAAACATTTTTCATTTTCTCCATCTGAAGATGGTATAAAAATATAAATCATTCGTGAAGTGACATTTAAGTATTTTGGAAAATTGCTAGTGGCTATTAATTAACCAATATGTCAGAATTAGACCAGATTTAACCTGAACAACTCTTATATTATAAGGATATTTGTCATTTTCCATTTCACCTCTTTTGGCGAATCAGATTTAGAATTTACTGTCCCATTTTTAATTGAATGTCAAACGAATATTTTAACTCAAAAGTAATTGTTAAGATATTTTATGAATGCCAATATGGTTTACATACAGTAGTCAGAAAATTTCAAAACTTCTTAAAAAGGACGCTATATCATCGAATAGAATAATAGTATTAAAGGTAGTTATGGAAAGGATATAAATTTCCTTGGTTTTACACGTGTATACATATAATATAATGTCATAAACATAGCTCTAGTTTTACAACCTGCAACTCTGTTGCATTAAAATCGTAGACATGAACTATTCATGAGAAAAATAGTAAAAATACATCAAAAGTATTTTCACATTTTATTTTCCTCAAAACTTCAATATTGCGACAATTTTTCTTTCCTAATGGAGCTGCAGAATACAGATATCAGTTTTAGTCGGTTTTAATAACATGCGGCTCCTACACAGTTGATTTAGAATTTACTACCACTTAGTATCACCCTCATAGTTGCGGCGTGTCACCCGCAACATGCGGGATAGGCGTCGCGAGGATATGTTTAACAAAAATAATTCTTAGAGCAAAGGGAAGGATGACATAAGGATACGTTTTCTTGCGTACTACAGAAACAAGACTAGTCACCATATTTACTACTTACTTTAATCGAAAAAGCAAAATAGGACGAAATATAGTTATTTTATAAAATGTGCGGACCTCTCCCTAATTTAACCCACCTCCCCGAAGCTAATATTTAGCTGCGATACTGAAAAAAAAAGTTTACGAAAGCCTGATTCACACGATCATTTTTTCCGTCCTCACAATGATAGCTCCAGCGATACGTTTTAGGGACGAAGAGCAAGTCGCGACTCCTTAACCCTTTCTAACCCAGAGCTGTTGCTGGGAGATATCAAATTTCAAGATTTTTCATTTTGAAAACTTGTATATTTTACAATCAATGATAATTATACTAGCAGATAAATATTTCGTCATTAAAATTTACACTACAAAATAATATTTAGTTTAGATATCCCCAAAATAGAGCTGAAAGTTTAAACATTTTTGATGTTGCTTAGAAGCAACATTGGGTTATAAAGGGTTAAATTTGATTCGCGAGCCACTCCGCTCTTTTTGCGGAGTCGCAAAGTATACTGCCGACTCGCTCACGCAGTGCCCATCTCGAGTTTGGATTCGATAGGGGTGATACTGGCCACTCAAACCTTGCAGCGACTGCCTCCTAAACTGTGGCCTCTTCCACAGCGGTTCCGTGGGCGAGGCGGTCGAAGCCTCGGAGGACCTGCGCCATTTGTCGATCGGGGATGTCCCCGCGTCCACGAGGTCAACTTTGATGAGCGGAATGGGCGAGGAGGCGGCATCCTTGAAGGGCTGACTAATCCTCTCGAAGACCAGGGTCTTGGGCCGGTTGTTCCTCTTCACCTTCGACCTCTTGCCTTTGGGGCAACACGGGCAACACCCACAGCAACCTCCAGAGGGCGTGTCATCGTCGTCGTCGTCGAAGGTCGAGTATTTCCTCGGGGTCTTGTCCACAGATTTCGATCCCACTACCATGTTCGCGGCACAACAATGCGAGATTCCTGTTCCTAACTCACTCAGTATTTTAACTCCCGATTCTGGATATGCGAGGGTAAAGCTCAGCCCAGACCTAGCGTGTGATATCACACATTCAGGGGACGCGAGTCACTTCCTTTCCTTGGGCTACCACGTACCACTCTTGTGGGTGTCTGAAAACCTCACCCGTGATCTTCTTATGCCTCCCTCACTAAGTGAGCTCAGTTCAGATCAAGCTACTGGCGTGAGATGCCAATGTTCAGAAGCTAAAAGTTCTGTTTGGAAAATAAAATTGACGTTTTGAGAGAAGGGGCTATTACGTTGAATAGTTCACAGCCAACTCCTGCGGTTCTTCAACATCGACTTAGTTTTAGCGTTTGTTCTGTTCTTGAGGCACTTTTCACACCTTTACGTCTATAAAGGGTACTCAAAGATTAAATTTGTCGCATACGGTTATCACATTTACACGATCACTATAAGAGATAGCTCAAGCATGATTCACGAAGCCGAAAAACCAATACCAATACGCAATTTAAACACGTAAGGATAGCGAATTTCAGCGGGAATACTGAATAAAAGGGAAAAACCAAATCACAGCACTTTCTGAGTTGAAACACGAAAACACTGCCACTGCTACAACACTCGAGCCAACGTTAAGAGAGAAGAGGCCATAGATGTTGTGTAGTTCACAAGTAGTTCTTTCTGATACAGGATTAGCAATCTTTATATCTACAGCAAATTTTCAGAAAAGGGTACCCTATATTTGACACCTACGGTTATCAAATTAGCACGATAACTACAAGAGATTCCTCAAGCATGAGACACGAAATCAAAAGGCCAATACTCGCTGAAAAATTCCGTACGCTAAGGCAGGAACAGTCAGAGAGAACACTAATTAATTAGTGAAGACTGAATCTCAGCCATTTCTGACACGAATATGGAAATAATACTGCTGTCCTGGCACTTACAATAAAGGATCGCAAGTAAAGAACGAAATGGAAGGGCTATTACTCGTTGAAATACGTAGAACGCAAAGACAGGGACATTCAGAGGTAACACTAATTAATCAGTGAAGACTGAATCACAGCACTTTCTGAGACGAAGTTCGAAACAATACTGCTGTCATAACTCTCGAACTGTAGTCATGAACAACGGATACACTTCGATAGAAAGTTCGATATCAAACGACTATGACATAACCACTCGGAAGCACAGCGCTTCCCCACGGACATCCTCCGTAGTAGCTTCCCGATTACGTCTTATTCACAGCGCGACCGAGAAGGGACTGTTTTTTCGGGGACATAAAAACCTCTCCACTCGGTATCCTTGCGGGAGCCCTGAGCGTTAACACCACTTATCGGCCGGAAATACGACAGCCGCAATGCACTTCCGGCAGATAGCCCCACCCAAAAATCGAACCCCAGACCTCCTCTTATTACGCGACCCTGCTTTCTATCTCTTAATGCGGGATCCCTCGGCGTCGCGGCTTTTTCCAAGCTTAATTGCACATCCTGTCGCCTGCCCCGCGACATCCCAAGGGAGAGGAATTTATAGAGTTCCACAAATGCCACGTAATCGCATGAAAACACTCGGAGGGAGAGAGAGAGGATGCTGCAATCACTTAAAGCCAAGCGATGACACCACACTCAACAGTTATACTCGGCGAGAGAGATTGTTTTCCGCGAGGATGTGGCGAAAATAAACGAGTTCCTCGATGGCTGCATCCGACCTCATAGCGGACGTAATATAGGAAGAAGTTATGCAAAATACAAGTATATCAGCCAGAAAACGACTCTGAGGGATTAATAATGAATAAATAAAAGGTTACTGGCATTTTCCCACGAATACTTTAATTTCGCGATCCTTCAGTACATTTTACTATTCGTCTACACATCCTTCACCTAAATTGTTACCCGTTATTATACCTCAACGTACCCACTATTATACTTAAACGTATTCCTCGGCTCTTCTTTGCACCCACTAATCCTTCGACGATTATCTCCTTTAGGCTAGCATGTCTTTAGATATGTATAATCTTCAAATGAAGTGAGGCGTCATTCTTCCCTGTGGAAATTTGAGGACTATACCGGACAAGGTGGTATCAATTGTGGATGGCGATAACATAAAGGAGACATATGAAATGAAATATATATAAGTCATGATAACTTCAACCGTATCGTAGGGAACACATACACGAAAAGCTTGTGGATCAGCCCTCACTTAATACAATAAAAAGGTAATCAGCGCGATTCGTTAAAAAAATTTCAACAATTAAATATAATAATAATGGCGGGAAATTATTCAATGTTTGAAACATGTTACCTCCTACGCAAAGTCTTTCTTTTACGAAATGCTAGAGATGATGGCTCTTCGACAATTTGGTGTAGAAATACAAGGAATCGTATGATTCAAGGCATGATTAATTTGGCAAAAATGCGAAAAAATAAAACGCGCTCAAAAATGCAATTTTTCTCGCAAAACGGTATCGGTATTTATTTTGAGACGAATGGGGACCCAAACAGAAATTCTCATCGAAATATGTAACCCTAACGGACAAATGAATGTTGAATTGAGGTGGAATGACTCATATATTATCTTGCGCGAAAGCAATACGAGAAACTCAGATCCAACGAGTTCAATTATATTTTCAAAAATTTCTGCCAGGATATCAAATTATTTGAGAATCCAACAATGGCAGTGATATTAAACTCATAAAAAGATAAAAATTCCAAGAAATTAATTCTGAAAAATTATAAATACAAAGATTGCCGTTATTTAATTGACGATAATTCAAATGGAGTTCATTAATTAAAAATATCATTGATCTACCAATATTTGACGCATCTCTCCGCTCAGTTCTCTTACGAATTTATCTTTACATACTTCAAAAGCTTTTCTTTTTCACGCCCTTCATCACCTTTTCTATATATGTCAACATATTGTTATACCCAAGATATTAATCTGGTCTTCATTGCACCGGCTAATCCTTCGGCGATCTCCTTCATCAGGCTATCACATCCCATAATGCGGCCGATTCAACAGTTGTGCTTTTTTCTAAAATTATACATCAGACATCCGTTTTATCCACGTATACGGAAGATTAGATTAGATATTGGTAGTTCCGATGAAAATTTTTACATTTCTTAAAAAAAAAATTCCGTGGAGCTTGAAAGATCTCTTTCGTTTATGATGGATTGGTTCCACCAAATCTCACCTGAAATTGTCAGTTTTACCCTAAAGACTTTCTCTTTACCTCATACTACCTTAACAAATTATAAAGTAATTAAATAATAAATCATACCACAGTTCTTCAATGCATGGGTGGTTCGGACAGATAAAGGCATAGCTCACCCAGAATTGAATTGTATATATTGCCTTATTTTACCACATATATTTTCCATGGGAACTTCTGCTGACAGGAAACAACTTCGTAGGCAGATTGCCCTCATAAGTATGATAAGATTAATCCCATTGCGTATGTGTCATTAGTAGCGTGCATGTTGCGTAATGCGATTTCATGGAAGTCCTTAAATCCCCAGGGATGGTGTTGGGCATATTGCTGGTGGCTCACCCCTTGCCATACACCTCTGTAGGTGGTTTGCAGGGTAATACATACATGTAAATACAGACCCAAAGGAGAGGGGTTAGCCCTGTCCACCCATTTATGGCGTCCAAAGGAATATAGAGCGCATTTCGATTAGGTCCATAAAATACGTATAAACAGAGCTCACAGGAGTTTCCTCACATCCTCAAGGAACTTTACGGAATATAATTATCCCTTCAAACGCAGCAATCCATTCAATCATTCATCATTACACCTCTGGAATGCGAAAGGACGCATGTGAATCGTTTCTTTAAACGCATAGGTGGGCGCGACTCTCTTTTTTGGAAAGCGCTAAATACAACAAAAAAAATTACGTAAAGGAATGTTACCAAAACAAACGACACTCGAAATCCATTCTCTCGCGAGCAGGAAGTCGGGATGAATAAAAAACGACCCAAGTCACCGCAAAGAGGCCCCGAGAGGCGGAGAGGAAAGGGGATGCCGACCATAAAACTTAAGAACGGATTTCATGCAGCGACGTAAGGACGTGGATTTGAGAAACTAAGAAAAAATGTCACTTTCGTGAAAATTTCAAATATTTTTCATCAAAATGTAACTATTATTATTAAAGTATTCTACAGGTCAAGGCATCGGCGGATCCAGGATTAATTTTTGAGGAGGTATTACAGGTACTACAAGGGTACAAGGTACTTATAGGTATTACAGGTCTTCTCACATTTGAGATTAAAAACAACATACAACAATCGCTATGCGAAATATTCTCTTTATTTTAACATGGAATCTATTAATATGAAATTAAATGACTGATGCTCCGTATCACACAAAATAGAACGAATGTTATGAGAACCGTATTAAAAATCTTGTCTATTTTTTAGCCATCTGGGGAGGGAAAATGCCCCCGTGTCCCCCCCCCAAAATACGCCTATAGGTTATGGTAAATTTACATAGGGTGCTTTTCGAGTTAGCAGAGCCAGTACAGATTGGACTTGTCTCTTCAGTTCGCGATAAAGCTTTATTCCTAATACCGCAACAAACTCATTGTGGTAGCCATTAGTCCATATCTGTAACAGTCAGATAGCCTGGAAGCTAATAACTGTTTGGCATACTTAGGATTCGTATTTTAGGTTAGATATTACCGAAAAAAATGATCACTGAGGAACAAACAGCATACAAAATTTGCAAGAGCACCGAGCGAAAACGAGTCTCTAACGTGTAATTGTCGGCACCTCGAGCAATGAATGACTCACAAACGATTTAATTGAAAATTCAACAGCTCTCCGAATTATGTGATTTTCATGTGGGAATACAGAACAAACCCCAAAAATTCCATTCACTCAGTGGTGCGAGTCAGCTCCTGCGCGTGTTATCACCCCTAGAGGGAAATGTACCGGAGTTCGAATCGATCGTCATCACATTAGGTGATGGGCAGGGGAAGCTGACACCCAGGGGTCCGAGGCGGGGACCAGCTGAGAGAGAGAATGGGGGAGTGGTATCTAATGTTAGGGCACTGGTTCTTGTGCCATTCATCACTCAGCGAGCTTATCCGCTGCGGGGGGTCTGCGAAGGAAGGCACCCACGTGGGAGGCTTCTACTCAAAATAAGGCGGGGATTACCGAGTGCATTAGGGGAAGAGGAGCTGTCGTCAGGAAAAGGCGCCAATCTCACCACGTCCTTCGTACTAAGTAAGCCCATCATCCTTATTATTAAAGTATTCTACGGATTAAGGTAGGTTTCTATGGAGTACTTAAGAAGCATTCTGACAGTCTCACCTTCCCTCTCCTATATCCCTCTTCACTTCACAATAAGGCCTTCTCAGTTTCATTTTATCTAAAAATCCTATTCTCTTTCTTCCTCGCCCTCGTTTACCCACCATTCTACCCTCTAACGCCGTTTTCAACATCACCTCCCCGCTAAGTACTCGCTCCATGCAAACGTTCTGTCTCCTCCGTATCTCATCTAAAAGTTACCTCTGTACTTCACACAGGTTTATTATTATTAACACAGCATGGAGACAGAAGGAGCCAGGATTTTACTAAGGCATTCTACCGATCAAAGTAGATTTTTCAGGTATTTAATAAGCATTCTGGCAGCCTCCCCTCCCTTCGTGCACTTCCCTCTTCAATTTGCAATAAGGCCTACTCCTTAAATGAGGATAATGAACCAAAACTTTTATTCGATATGATACGATACATCGAATTCATAACTTTTCAATATAATTTCTCACTTATAATGTAAGTAAGATCAGATGCTATACCGGCGAATATAGTCAAAGGAGGCTATTCGGGCTTCCGTCCGGGTGGTTTCTCTCCATTCTACGGACGTTTCGACTCGCATCGCGTTCCATCCTCAGGGCTGAGGATGGATCACGATTCGAGTCGAAACGTCTGCGGTATGGAGAGATACCACCCGGCTGGAAGCCCGAAGAGCCTTCTCTGTCGCTTATCATGTGTTCACACAAATGTCAGAACCATCATAAGTTCAACTACCATTGTACTCGAGAATGATGTGGCGTTCGAAACGAATCGTACGTATTTAAATAAATTTGTGGACAACTTTTTCCATCTCTCTTTTTTTATTTAATCAGGATATCATTCAATTACATATCGTCTGTCTCAGTTACTTTTATACACTAAATATCACCGAAAAAAACTATGCCCTAGGAACATATGGCAGAAAAGAATTGTAAGAACTGGCAGAGCGACCAGAAATTGCCACGCGCCTTTTCGAGGGAGGTACATGGGGGGGGGATAGATCCTCCTCAGAGAGAGAAAGTGAGTAAAGAGTATTGTGACCAAAGAGTATACGGGTCGTAATTTTTGACAGTCGAGAGGCAATGTGGGAGAGATTAGAAGGGATGGGTTTCGATTTTATCCCCATCCAGCGTTATGACAAGTGATTTACGACCGCTCCCTGGGACACTCTTCTGACCGACAGAAGGGGCCAAGGGCCGAATCACGCTATACGATTCAAAAAGGTTGGGCGCGAGCTTTCTCGGGAATTGCCTCTCTTGCTTGCGACGAAAGGGGAATAAAAGGATTATATCACGCACAGCGGTGAAGAAGTATGAGGAATAAATGGTTATTAATGCATGAAACATTGAAGGGGGATATCATAACAGGTCACGACGTAAACAAAAATCCCCGTGGAGAAAATGAAAACAGAATGACAACGGATAGAAGCACGTGGCTCTGACATGACCGCGTGACATGGCATTATTAAAATCTTTCGTAGGCCAACAAGACAAAATTAAAACACTTTAAATACATATTTCGACCGAAAGACTGATTTCTTTTAATTCGCCGCCAAACTTACAGTTGATAGTAACATTTATGAAAAATTCGAGCAACTAAAATTTCACTCAACCTTTCATAACATGAGGCTTCAACTCATCTCCATCCACCGTAGCCATATCGCTACATCCTAACATTCTGGGCAAATGAGGCTCTAGAAGAAAACCCGCACTCCTATTTGCAGTCGAATTGTCACAAATATTCTGTTAAAGCTTATTATAACTTAATCCACTTATAAGTTCATTGAAAGCGATCGAAATATGCCCCGTGACGGAAAGTGACGGGTGCGAAACGTAAATTCACTAAGGACGGCTACAGTTTGTAAATTACATGCGAGTATCATAAAAGTAAACACGAAAATTGCATAGATTACTTTAACTTTCCTTCGGCCAAAAATAGACTTGCCCTGAAGATCCATCCATTCTATCAGGGTCGCTCGTTGAAATTAAACAACATTATTTTCTGACCTCGCTACCACCCAATGTAGATTTTTGGCCACGGGTCATTCTGAAGAAACAAGATGATGAATCACTATAATATTTCACTAGATTACTGAAGACGACCATAGGAGCAAAGTACCTTAATATATTCACAACCGCATACATAAAGTTTTCCGGGCGAAAATGGGTTAACTTGTTTTTTGCATTTGTAATATTCCTTAAGAATATATAGAGAAAATTCAAAATCAGTTAAAACTGGCTACCATAGATGGAGCGAGTACTTTGCGGGGAGGGGATGTTGAAAGCAATGTTAGAGGGCAGAATGTTAGGTAAAAGAGGTAGGGGAAGGAAGAGAATAGGATTTTTTGATAAAATGAAAGGGAGTAGGTCTTATTGTTAATTTAAGAGAGAAAAGCATGATGGAAGGGGAGGTTTCCAAAATTCTTCTTAAGTACTCTTTGAAAACCTAACTTAATCGGTAAAATATTTTAATAATAATAATGATACAAGTCCTAACCACGGTGGTCTACACCGACGACATACGACCGTGGTCCTAACTGAAATTATCAACATTCTAATAACATTCTGGAGGGTCCATAAACCACTTGCAGCAATGGAAAACTTCTTCACATGTTTTTACTTTCTATGTAGGCACCCATTTATGAATCGCTAATTGTAGAAAGGGATCATGTCCAAGTGGGACGATTTATCAAGGTATAATTTATATATATTTAAGATATATTTAAAATGCAGAGAACCGAAAAACAGACCTCTATGGGAAAGACAAGTCTAAAGTTCACTTATTTATAAGAAAGCTCAGCATGTACGGTGAATTCTGGAAGTCGGTTCATGCTACTCCTGCGGGTAATAGCAGATGCAAAATGTACGTTTACAATTTTTAAATACAGTGTACACGTAGGTTTTCCTCGGCTTTACGCGAGGGCACTGATCAAAAGCAGTAAGAGATGTCAGTCTGAGGAATAATGGAAGGAAATAAGGAATTAATAACGCAAAGAGAAGAGGCAGAGTGCTCGTAACGAATCTCGATCACCCTTAGACGCAAGAGGATGAACGAAGTAGTTCCGATGCAAGACCTCCGGCGGAAATGATCTCGTTAGTAAAGAGGTCACACGACCAGCGAGTCGCGGTGGCGCGCACATTCAGCCTAACGCTCACTCGGCAGAAAAAAATGAGAGCTACGAATGATAGGATGAACGATGGCAGGAGAAAAACGTCAAAAAGTTTGAAATTTTTATTAATTCAGGGATCAACGACGGATAAACCCGGGGTAAATCTTCAAAACGGCTTTGGATGCAAATGCGGCCTCATGTGCAAGGCTAAAGCATGTTAGCACAAATATTTAAAAAATGGATTCCTCAGTCGGCCACTAGTGGTGTTGTCATCGGTCGCGCATACAAGTGGATTTAATAAGTCACCATTCGTGTCGCTGTCGGCAAAGTGATCCGAATTTCGCGTATAAATATTATAGAATATATATTATTATATAGTATTATTATATTCGCGTATTATTATAGTATATATTAATACCGAAATAAGCTGTAAGGATTTTAAACGAATTTATCTGAACAAAATGTAAACGTATGGAATGAGGCTTGACGTGGTGGAAATGAGACGAACTTTATTACTCCTTGATAAAATTTAAAATACAAATGGTTATTTCCACAATTTTATATAAAACTTCACTACCGACCATGGTTTTGACATTCTACGTCATATTAAAAAATCAATATGATCTTATACCAATAACGACACTGATCGAACGAAAATGGAAACTTTGAAACTATCCTCAAATTACAGCATAACAGATCCGTCCTGGGAACATATAGGTAAATAGACACCAATTCAAGTATTCTTAATATGACGGCGTTGAAATATATTTTACATCTGTAATAGTACCTACTCGAGGAAATTAATTTAGTATATTTAATATCATATTCAGATTCAAGTTCCCATTGAATGAATAGGAACTCTATCATTCCCTTTCCCTGTTTATTACAGTATAATATTTTCACCAAGAAAATTCTAGCTTAGACACATTTGATTGTGCAATTTCAGTTCATCCCTTAAAAAAAATAGACTTGAATGATGCTTGCGTAAGTACTTTCCCCTTTGTTATTATGAGAGGGGACAACCATTATGTGAAAAGAGGAAAAATTCACCAAATTATCCCTGCATCCATTGTTGAAATTTCATCTGGGATTCCAGAGAAAAGGAAAAATCTGCACAACGTCCGGAAACTGACAGCGGAAATTCCCGGGGATCACGTGCGAGATTAATTAATGCCCAACCTCCCATCTTCTTTCCGTCATCCTTCGCCTCCCCTGACCCACATAGTACGTAACATTAGCTAAACGTGGAGGACGTATGATTAAAAACACGGTTTATGCAGGAAGTACGAATGATATCATTGGTGGATATTAGTGGAAGTGAGTATATTATAAACATCGCCACATTGTGATTAAATGCAGAAGAGACGTAAGAGAGACAACGCAAACACTTGATTCATGGGGATTAGGAAGACAAGAGCCCAGTCCGTCCAGTAGAAGTTTAATTCATGTTGCCAGTTTGAGCGCATTTAAATTGGTTTCCAAAAATGTCCACAGCATGGCAGTGAGTACGGAGAGATCATGTTTATTCTCAATCCTTGCATTACAGTATTTTTAATCGCGAGGAGTGGCATTGGAAAGTTTAAAAAGCATCATTAATGTACGAAAATGCTACTGGGAAAAAAACCATTCCCTTGACCGGGATAAGATCCCGGAACCCCAGGTCAAGTGCTTTAGCCAGTTAAGCTACCGAGGCATCATCCTCCATTGAAATATAGGCGACTTGATTGACAAACCACATCAAATTAATAAGAAAAGTATGCGTGTTGAAATCAGACGGATGAATCACGATGTAGATTATTAGAAAGATTAATAAAGTTCACATGAAACGGAATTCCAACAATGGCTTAGCTGGCTTAAGTACTCGACGATACTCCTCTACTATTATATACGAGGCTTGTTTTAGAAACAATATCAAATTAATAAGAAAAGTTAGTTTTCTGAAATCAGTTGGGCAAATAAATCACCAGGTGGCAGTGGCGTAACTATGGGGGGGGGGATGAGAAGATAGATCCCCCCCCCCCTAAAGCCACAGAGAAAAAAATTAAAACTATTGTCTAATGTTGATATTTAATGACTGCATCTGCATAAAGTAAAATGTTTTCATGCCAAAATTATGTAAAATGTATATTGAGGCATGTCATTTTTCAAAACTTTTCGCAGACCCCCGGTGCCAGGGGGGGGGGGGTGAGTTGCCACCACAGGCCATCCTATACTCCCAAAGCATATTCCTAGTTACGCCACTGCCAGGTGGAGTATAAAAAGTGTAAGATTTACATGCAATGGAATTCACAAAGCACCGTTCCAATAATTACCTATGATCAAATTTCAAAGGAGTATCATTCTATATGCTATAAATAACACAGTATTTAACAAAAGCGGTTAAAACTAAATAAATCAGAACATATTTTATGTCAACACGATTCATTCACGATGTCAAGATATTACCCAAGTTAAAAATCCATCCGGGTGTGAATTTCTCGATTCCTTCCCGTGTACGGCCTGCGGTTTGCCAATGAGTTCTACTCTGTACAGAAAATCAACATCTTCGAAGAGGTAGGTTTCTTGCGGTCGGCAACCAAATGAACGAAGCGATGGGCTTCAATAACATATTCGCTGGGATGCAGTTGATGGACAGGAGAAGAAAAGGCTGGTACTAAAGGGAAATTGGATCCGCAGATTCCAACAAAATATTTCCATGAGGAACAAAAAACGGAGAAAACAAAAAAGTGGAGATTTTTCCCAAGAGAAATGTATATTTACCTATATTATTGCCTCCCAAAAAGTTGTCAACAGAAGCGTGAATTCGATAACAAAGCCATAAACTGTTGCCATTATTTGATTAGCCCTCAAGCGAGCGCGCTGGCGTATAAGTACGCTTATCTCCGAAAACCAAGGATTTCAATATTGTACGCATGGTCCTGATATACGCATCGTACATAAGGACCATGATTGTAAGTACATTCTGGTATAAAATATCCGCGTGTATTCTAACAATGTACTTTGACTGTCTACATTGCGAGTTTTCAAACCCCGAATATTGTACCTAATTTATTTTTAGATCGGCAAGAGGAACCGACACCCGTGGCGTACAAAGTACGCCGCGCGACCGGCGATGTATCTCGTGCTTTGCTTTTCTTGAATGGCCTCGTGTATTCTTACAATGCCATTTTGGTTGTCTCTAGCGTGAGTTTTTAAAAAACAAAGTATTGTAGAAAATGCTTCTAGATCGGCAATGGGAACTCGACAGCCGCGACCGGCCGTGTACCAACTATATCACTGTATCACCTATAAATGTACAAGCTTGAACTAATTTCTACAAATAAAGATAAATTTTAACAAAAATCGAAACTTATCATATAAATTCTATATCGTGGACAAAGTGCGCCACGCGCCCGGTCGTGTAAAAATATCAGGCGCACCTGCTCGAGGGATAATTACAGCGCACTACAATAGTTTTCTTCATTGACGATGTTACCTCCATGATTTCATACCTATTAGAATTGACGATTGATTCCCACAGAAGCTACGGTTTTTTAGTCATCGTTGATTGTCTATCATTTAAATCAAAACAATGGAATGTGGATTCCTATGCAGCGCGCGCGGGAGTAGTAAAAGCCAGGCTATAGGCTATCCAAGCATGGTCGACTCCCACTCATTTTAAACGGGGAAGAGCAAAATTCGATACAAAGTATAAAGCATTTTGGGATGTAAAATTTGCAGCATGGGATTCCAAGTAATTTCTCTTCCATACAGCAGTCTCATTCGAATTATATGAGCTTTGAAAAGAAAAACATTTTTGCCACGACACATCGATCGATAGGTATAATCGAAAGGAGGAAATAGTAAAACTCTTAAATTAAGGTAACCTGCGACAATATATCCCGGCATTATAATGCCAATAAAATGGCCGATTCATATTTGCGGAGAATCTTTTTCCATTGATAAGTTCGAAGAAGAACGCGGAAGTGGCTATATTCGCGTAACTTTGTGGCGTTGCGGGTTGCACAAATATAACTGTTTTACTAATACTTTCTACTGAATAATATTTCGAACCTGCCACGTGAATTGCGGTGATATTTACATGGAACAAAATTGTCCTGGAATGCTGCTGCTTCGGCTTTCCGGGCCACTGAGTAGACCACTACGTTATCCAGGTTCCTTAAGCCTAAGGTCCAAGGTTCGATTCCAAGTGAAGGGGTATTTTCATCATAGTAATTCATGTAAAAAATTTCTACTTATAACATATCGAAATCCCATGGGACACTTAAACAAACACACTCATCCCTTAAAATGTAATTTAATATGATTGTTTCATCCTATATATTTTATTTTCGTTTCGAATAACTTACATTTTCATCTAAAGAGTTTATCCTGTTGATCTCAATAAATAATAATAATGATCGTATTTATATCTATGATACTGCGATGCCTGAACGCGATCCTTTGGTGACACTTCTATTGCGAGCTCTATACGCGACTATGCCGGCGGAGGCTTCTAGTGCGAGTTTCCACCGCAGCGAGGCGACAGCGGCGTCGCAGCCCCAACGCGAGCGGAGGGTAGGAGCGTTGACTGGAGCAGTTCTCCCCGAGAAAAGGTGTATGAAATGAGGCGGAGATGGAGGAGGGGAAGAGAGAAAATTTTCTGGGCCGCGTATAACAGTAAACCCGACATAATCCAGCGACCTTGCGAAGATTCTCATACTCGCCCCGCGGGGGATAAAACTTTCGTTATGGGGGGGGAGGGAGGACTCTTTCGCCGCCTTCGTATAAATACATACATGAGTACTCGCGGGGAAGGCACGTGCAAAGTGGGGTGGAAGGAGGAGTAGGAGGCAGACCCAGAAGTGTGCTAATGGACACCTAACGGCGTGAAAGTGGACACGCGGAGGATACCTACTCGAGATGAAAAAATTGAGAGGCCATCACCGGGAGAACCTCTCCGAGGGACAATTTTTGTGATAAACTTTTTTTATTTACTTCATTTTATTTATTTATCAAGTTGCCCACATACAGCATATTCGCCAGTTTACAGTGGCTTAATTAAACAAACATAAAAAGTACAAACACAATTAAACATAATAAATTTAAATAAAAATAACAATGCATTGAATGTAATCTTATCGACCTTTAGAGTTTATATTAAGATAGGAAAGAGCGCGGTTAGTAAAAGTGTGGTTGGGAAAAGAGAATGGGTCAATGTGATCTGGATGAGGGAAGAGAGGCGGAAGAGGATGGAACGTTTGGTGAGTGACAATCTGGTAATGGACCACCAAACGGTAAAACTAGTTAAAACTCACGTTTTTATAAACTCGCTTTGTCGTTTGTCATCTTGTGCGGGTGAAATCTTGCAACTCAATTTTAATTCACTTCCCGATCACCTAATCAAGCTGAAATTTTCGGGATGACACAGAGCAAGAAAAAAATACAATATTCTAACATCTTTATTATGATTTTATCTGTTGAAAAAAATGCAATTTTCCTATGTTATAATTTCAACTGCTTCTCGAAATTCATTCAGTATTCATAATTAAATAAGGAGATTTGTTCAAAAAATTGCACGCAAAATCCGATGGTAGCGCTGCGATCATTTAAGGATTAAGAATAATAGAGATTTATTACAACGAATTTGTTTTTCATCAAAGCTCATTGAATGAATCATAGGAAAAAAAATACCGAAAAAGAAGAAGTATTTGTATTCTTCCAAGTTCGCGATTCGCGATAAAAACCTTGTTTTATATATAAAATATATTTATTCTGCATTATTTGTAATACTCTCTCGGAATTAAAGAGGCTACTGGGAGAGAAACTATGTGTAAATTGCAGAAAGGCTTCACGGGTTATCAAACGGGTGAATGGTTTTATCTCAAACTTTTCGTAAATAAAATCAGTTGACAATTTTTGTAATAAACTCTCGGCATGTAAGAGGTTGCTGCGAGAGAATGTGTTTTAAATTGCTAGAATAAATAATTGTAATAAACATTAAATTGTTAGAAATAAATTATAAATATTCCTCGGGTTTTGAAACTGGTGAATGGCTCCATCTCAAATTTTCCGGAAACTCACTCCTATGCTACCGTCTTCTACCATGTTGACGGTAGCAAAATTAGCTGCCGAAACGATGGAGAATGATCCATTCAACTGGTCGGAAACCCGGGAAGCATGTCGTCAACGATATAAAAACTTAAAAATATACAAATTTCACGCTCTGGATCGCACAGTTACAAACGTAATAGTAGGATTACCTACTTAATAGTAGGATTTTAATGAAGGTAACTTACAAATCGAATAATGTAAAGCCGAGAACACAATTAGAACATAACTGATATCATAGTGCCTCAAAAAAGATACATACGATTGCTATTATCGACAAAGAAGTTCGCCAAGAATGCCAAAACGTTTCTTTAAGTGAATAAACACAATAAGAGATAGTGAAGACAGAGAAATATTTAAATCACTACTTGTTTGTGAGAAAATAAATTATGTTTTGCTATACGTTTGCTACTTCATAAAAAATAAACCGAAAAAATAGTAAGCTGAAACTAAATGAGCTCATGTAATTAAAATCAACGTTGCCGCTTGTTAAAATTGCAAAGAGTTACAAACTTAACCATGCATTTCAATGGAGCGCAAGATGGCCAGATGCGCAATTTTTGGTTTCTCCAAAGGATATCAACATTCCATTGTCTGGATTTCAGTTCCAACAATGATATTATCGATAACTCGACCCATGGAACAAGAACCATCTTCGTGAGCCGATGTAGGTCAACCGCGGATCTGAACAATTCATCCATCGCCATTTTTCAGAGTTCTAAGTCGCCTTTGTGGCTTGTGCAAGTAAAAACCTCAGGCAGAGGTCGGAATCATGCCACCACGAGAATCACACGTTCAGTTGCAACAGCAAAAACCGAAGAGACCTACTTCACACAGTCTATGACCTTTCCTCCACTTCACCTAAATGCATATGATGAAAAAACACATGCCACGTTTTGTCTTCCACGACGCCCTGCGGTCACTTAATTTGAGTATTAAGAAAGCACCGACCTACTTTTACGTCGAGGAGCACTAATGTTGTTAGTTTATGATTTAAAAACGATAAATATACTAAAACGATTTTTTTTAATTTTATGAAAGTATTATTTTTATATTTTACAACTTCCCTCCGCAGCCAATCACAGGGAAATCACGGCACTAAATACAATAGATTAACTCATTTAAAACTTAAGTAATGTTCCCAAAAAAGAAGAAAAATAGTAGCATGCAAAGAGTTCCTTCTCATATGGCAGGAAATTATGGAAGAGATTAAAAATGTGGAAGATTAATGATGGTGTAACTAGATAATACATAAGAGAAAAAAATACTTGCCCACTTCTTTCTAGAAAATTGCCAATCGTGAGAAAATAAATTATGTCTTGCAATACGTTTGCTAATTCATAAAAATAAACCGAAAAAATGGTAAGCTGAAACTAAATGTGCCCACGTAATTGAAATCAACGTAGAAAAAACACATGCCCCCCCACGAGCAACATTGATGGTTAAGTGTACAAGAAACCAGATAATTCTTCCGGTATACAACGGACAAAGCAGTAAGGATGTCCGGAAGATAACTGATTCAGTAAAGGAGACGTTCATAAATGAGAATAACCTGATGAGAGGATAATAATGTAAGAGAGTGACGTAATAACAAAAAGAAGACTGACGTCGTACGCGAACTCAGGATGGGGCCATAAACTTATCTTGAATATACCTACATATTCGGCACTGAAACATGTGGGCTAGAACAATATTCCTATTACCCTGAGGTTATCAATATCCTTAATGTTTACAAACTTGTAAATGAGGCTCAAAGACTTTCTTCGCCGGAACGTAAACCAGTACAATACCTTCAATTAAAAAATTTATCGGAATCACCTTAAGACCGGTACACAGAAAAAATAGAGATAAATTAACCATAGAAAAGCGGAAGATTCCAACACCTATAGATCAATAGCGAAAATCATTTTTTTTTAACTTTCGGCGAAAGCTGGCCAAAGGGATAATTATCGTAGGGCCTTATAAACTTGGAGAGAGGGTGAAATTTCTGGAACGCGCCTTTGTTTCACGAGCTTTTCTTCCGTGTTTTGTTGACTCAAAACGTGAATCATGAAGGAAGACATCTTGGTTTAAAAATAACATTCACTTAATACTGAATGGAAAAGTAAACTTCAGAAAAGACATATACGCAGCTTAGAAACAACTCAATTTCAGCACACTTTACGGGGTGGATTGCTCTAAATTCTTCCAAAGATTAATGCGAGGTTGGTATAATACACGAGCTTCGAAGCGATCCGTCAACAATAAAGTTACAAGCCTATTGGGAAAATAGCATTGGTTAAATAGGGGATTAAGTCGAAAAAAATATGCATAAAATAATTATTTCACTGTGGTAAACTCTTATCCGGGTTAAATTAAATCTTCATTCTTCCCAACGTTTCGAGCCCCGACTCGGGGCTCATCCTCATGGTTACTGAATGTTGTTTGATTTTAATTTAATTTTCGTTTCAATAAAACCACATCCAGCAGCCCAGAGGATGAGGCCCGAGACGGTGCTCGAAAAAAGTTTTCAACCCGGTGGTAATCACGAGAAATGTGTACAGACGTAATTAGCCGGGAAAGCATCAAATCTTATTTCAATACTTTCATTGATAGGCTCATAACCATAGGTGGATCTAGGTGGGCACATGACCCCCCCAGACCCTTAAAAAATACGCAAGATTTTTAATACGGTCCCATTATCATTGCGTTCGCTTTGTATTACGAGGTAGCTTTGTGCCCTCACAGAACAAAATATCCCGGATACGCTTGTGCCCCCCCCCCCCTAGAAAGAAATCCTGGATTCGCCCCTGCTCCTAACTATGATACCACCCTCGTAGATAGCGCCTGGTGCCCGTTAATTTTAGTTAATCTTAAGATCCCAGAGCCACGAAGATTATCGTTCTTCAAGTGCTTCATTTAATTGTTCGCTTACTTTTTTCTAAATAGTGGTCTTTGCAATCACCTCCACTGGGTCTTAAGGCCGCTATACACGGCGAATGATTCCATTCGCATGATGATTCAGCATGATCACGCGCATGATCATTCACTGAGTATAACGGAACAATTCGCGAAGGAACCTTCATGCGCATGGTCATTCAGTGAAAATTATAACATGTTCTATTTTTCTCGCATGATCCTGTGAATGATCGTCGTGATCATTTAGCATGATCATTCACCGTTTATAGCGACCTTTACGAATGCCGGGACTTTGGCCTACCTTCCAGGGGACGTTTCCTTCAATGTCGGACGGGGCGAGAAAAGTGGAAGAAAGAGAAGATTCGCCGCTCATTTTTTTTTGTCCGTCCAGTAGGATCTCAAAAGTGTGCCGCTCTTCCCTCCAGGATGCTGTGCCGGACCTCGCATCGTCCTTAATCTCTTTCTTTCTCTCCCCCGCGCGAATCTCCCCTTCTCCTCTTCCAATTATTTGCTCGTTTTTTTTCCGAACCTCTGCCATTTGGGGTGACAGGAGGGCACCTTTCCCTTCGATGTCCCTCTCCCGGCCGTGAGGATGCGGGGTGCGGGGAGTGAAAAGGGGGAGGCGGATGACAGAGGGCTGAGAGATCGGTGGTGGTGGCTATATCCCTCATTACAGAGATATTTTATTTTATTTATTTTATTTTAATAAAGAGATACACATACAGCAATACTGCCAATTTAAAGTGCACTTATAACAACAAATATTAAATAATTAAAGAATAATTATTTGTTGCAAAATATAGAGGTTGCCTCGTTTTCCGCACCACTATTCATTTTTCACACCACAGATTTTTAACCCTTAGAGTGCGGGAACGTTTTGCACTCTGACTGGTGCATTTATTCAAAATGTTCATCATGCGCATCTGGATATCATGCACTTGGGCACTTTCCCTCACCACAAAGATCACTAAGGGGCAGTGGCGTAACTGAAGTTCGGCTGGCGAGAGTTGTCCCATGACAGCGCAAAAGGAACCCTACGGTTTGCAGCCAATCGCTGTCCCCCAAACGCACCTCACATCCTCGCCTAGTCGTACAACATTGTCACATTGATATGAAGCACTGAAACAAGCCTAGACCACTAAAACATGCCCTTCCTTCGAATCCCCTAAACAAACGATTCTTTTTTTTTTTGGATCCTTCACGCTCGTCGTCCCGTCTAGCTCCTACCTTCGATACTCAAATGAACGCTCAAAGCTCTCGTTTAATTAAGCTCAAAGATTTATTGTTTCCAACAATTATGATAGCACATTTTCGTCCACCCTTAATTATTTTATGTCCTTAAAAATCCAGAGTAGTTAATTAAATGTTAAAAGGCTGGAAACCCAAGAAAAACGTTTTCATAGCTCAGTAACCCCAATTTGCGACAATTGCGACCCAACGTTTATGACAAAAAATGCTAAAAAAAAATGTCTCCTCAACCACCTCCTGAAGCAGTAGCGTAATATGCTTGGGGGGCAGATGAGATGGCGTGGGGTGGTGATCCCCCTCCCAGGCAACGGGGTCCGGGAAAATTTTTGAAAAATGATACGCCTGGAAATGCATTTTACAACATTTTGGCACTAACAATTTAACTTTTAGTAGATGCAGATGTTATGTATATGAAAACTAGACAATAGTTTTAGATATTTTTAAATTTTCTGAGGCTTTGGCGTGATTTATCCCCTTACCCCCCCCCCCCCCCATAGTTTCGACACTGTCCTGAAGCATTGCTGATTCCTCCTGAAACAACATGCATATGCAGAGAGGTCGTTGCCTTCTTATCAGCTTAAGGCTGGATGGCGATATTTGGTCGAACTTGGTGACAGGAAACATAGTAAAGATACACGGTTGAATGTTCCACAGAAGTTTTAATAACCGACCCAGGTTTCGACAGTACACTATGTCATGAGAGGTCGTTGGCTTCTTACTTGCCCATCGGCCTTCAAGACGTCCCTATATCTGAGACTCCTCGTTCAAGCAGCGGTGATTCATTCAAGCCCTGTTAATCCATTCCTCTCTCCCCTCAGAGATTTAATCACCTTGGACCCGTTGATGGTCGCAGAGGAGCTTTCCTGTTTCAAAAGCGAGAAGGAGGCAAGTGTTTATTACCCCGATACGCCTCCCGCGATAATGTTCGTTACCCACAATCCCACGCAATGCCATCGGGGACCAATTAAGCCACCCTCGTGGAAGCGGACGCACAGGGGTTCGCATCACAGACTACGACTGGAGTCTCCCACTGAAAGGGAACACTATACTATACTTTGGCGGAAAGCATGACGCTCTTGAACAGCGACTGCCCCTTTATTCCAGGGGCGCATCTAGGAATTAAGGCTAGGGGAGGTTTTAGACGCATCTAATACTAGGGGGTTTAGGGGGTATGGAATACCCGCCAGGGTAAGCGGGAGGTGCGGGGGCCCTCCCTTAGAAAAATTTAAAGATAAATAGTTCAAAAAGGTGAGTTTTATGGCTACGGAGCTACGGTTATTTTTCGAATGATTTTTTTCACTCCTTATATTTTTCATTTATTTTTCTTGCATAACCAAGTGTTTCTATATGCCTACGCTAGGACAAGAAGAAGTTTAATTTATTTATGTAAATTATACAGTATAGTATATAGTATAGTATATAGTATAGTGTATAGTATATAGTATAGTAAATAGTATAGTATATAGTATAGTATATAGTATAGTATATAGTATAGTATATAGTATAGTATATAGTATAGTATATAGTATAGTATATAGTATAGTATATAGTATAGTATATAGTATAGTATATAGTATAGTATATAGTATAGTATATAGTATAGTATATAGTATAGTATATAGTATAGTATATAGTATAGTATTTAGTATAGTATATAGTATAGTACATAGTAAAATATATAATATAATTGTGGAAAAGTATAGAGGTAAATAGATAATGAAAGTCTGGATGATGACTACGTGAATGATAAGGCGTCACCTGTTGTCGCTTGGCAAGCAGTACGCGTGAGTATGGACTGGACTCCGCACATGCACCCTCAAGAATGCCCAACAATGCTCGGATGGATCAGAGTGGGCCATCTCGAGACAGCGACGGACGTCGAGACGGTTGTGAGCGGAATAGCGAGTGACGAGACAACCCTTTACCGAGTGGATATAAGGACCACTCCTAACGTTCAAGAAGAAATTTCAGTGGATAATTCTGCGACAGCGCGATCGGAAAAAAATATCAATTTTAATATAAATTATATGAGGGGATGAGCAGACCAAGGGTACAAGGAATTTTTATTTCTAAATAGAGTGAGGCACAGAAATTGATAGAAGAAATATATAAAAAAAATCGGTGGCCAAGGGATATGAGTGAGTCTCTGTTTTGTGCTGAGATGGAGGGGAAAATCAAATACAGTACTAAATATGTAGTAGATCTCGTTTGTTTTCTTTGCCTAATTTCTATTCCCAACTCAGTTTAGACAAAAATAATCACTTGTTCCCCTTTGATTCTCATATTTAATGTTTTTTTTACAAACTCTAGGTGTTGGCACATTAACTACTATTATTTATGTTTTAAAATAGGATTTTATCAAATGCCATTTTCTGGCGGCAGGAGATAATTTACATAAATGTAGGATGTTCATATTAACACAAACACAAGCAAAAAAATCACGTACAGTTACAAAGACTTAGCATTTTCCGACTTATGCTAGTCTGTAAAATAAAGCGAGACACTTATGTTTGAGGAGCCCTATCGTGAAAACGAAGAAATCAACCTTATTACAGTAAAAAGGCTTATGACAGCCTGTACATTTTTACGTTCACTGATATACTTTCAATATCCTCAGCCTCCTAGTTTTTTTGTTGTTCAATGTTTCTCAAGAGGTACCAGTACATGTGTAATTAAGTCATGAAGTAGAACGATGAAGTACATGAAATTATGTTCTTATCATGATTTATATGGCATAACGAACATTCCATTACTGTTTTTTTATCAAAAATACAGTATAAAATCAATCATAAATATTTCGTTTACAAATGCAAGTATTGCCATAGAAACCTGGACACAAATTCTTACTATCATACCCCATGTCCCTAAATCGTTAAATAAAAGCCTAGTCTTATTGACCGTTGGTACGTGAAGGGCAGTGGGCAGAATATATTTGAAAATTTTCATAA
The DNA here is from genome assembly GCF_921293095.1 of Ischnura elegans. Classification (NCBI taxonomy): domain Eukaryota; kingdom Metazoa; phylum Arthropoda; class Insecta; order Odonata; family Coenagrionidae; genus Ischnura; species Ischnura elegans. The sequence continues at coordinate 55,938,542 of NC_060251.1, read as the reverse complement.
AAATGACGCTCACTTTTTTCTCGCTCCTTACTCCTTAAAAGCCAGGTCCAGCCAAGTAACTAGACCCACGTAAAACATATCAGCTCCCTTTTCAATTTGCAAATGAGAGTGAGCCAATGTGCAATGACTGCATGCTAATGCGATAGGCTCATATCTGGCACACTTCTCGAGTTCAAAGATGCAATGGAAGTAAAAAAAACAGCCATCAAAGGCGTAGAGTACGCGATGTGGCAACAGCGCGAGTAGGAGAGGATCTCATCTGTGACTCGCGGCATGTCCCCGGCGAGAGGTGACTGGCTTCCGGCGATCCACGAGGCACTGTTAAGAGTCTCACCTCTCCCTTCGTCCGAGCCGGAGACAAACACCTTCATGAAGAATAATACGGAGCCAACTGAAAGGAATCACGTTCCTGATCACTATGCTAAGGAGTACCAGTCTCAATGAAAGTACCAGTATGTGTGTAATTAAGTCATGAAGCAGTACAATAACATAACTGAAATTTTATTTTTATGATATTGTCTCGTGCTTTAATGATATAACGAACATTCTACGACTTCTTCGTCAAAATTAAGTATATCGTCAATATTTCGTAAACAAATACAAGTATTGCCATAGAAACCTTTATAATAATTATGTTTATCATGCCATTTATACTTATGGGTATTGAAATCTCCATGGATTTATTATAATTATTAATAAAGTATTCTACCATGGAAGGTGAATTACTTGGGTCACTTAATCTATTTACACCCACCGTTGGCTACACCCTACCGTGGTGGGCAAATAAAGAGCTCTTAATAAAAAAACTGCGAATCATTTTGTTTGCAAATACATAAGAATGCGCTACTTAAGGTGTTGTTAACCTAATCCGTCCACTAATTTATTTTTAAGGTGGTAAAATAGCCCCACTAACTGAAAGAGATGGGTGCGATTCGGAATTCCAAGATGTATCAGATTTACTGCCGGTAAATAAGGTGCAAGTGTAATTATGTATAATTATGAAATTATTTCACCGATTAAAGCAGGTTTTTAATTGAGTATTTAGAATTATTCTGGTAGACTCCCCTCTCTTCATGTACTTTCATATTCAATTCACAATAAGACCTACTCCCTTTCATTCTATCTTAAAATCCTATTCTCTTCCTTCCCCTCTCTCGCTTACCCAACATTCTACCCTCCAACACCGTTTTCGGTTTCCCCTGATCACTAAGTAATCGCTCCATCCAATCCTTCAATCTCCACCGTATCTCATCTAAAAGCCGCCTCTGTAATCATTTAGATGCCAAGTAAGGGTTCTTTCATGTTGCGGATAATTCGGAAAGAAAAGGGTTGGGTAGCTGGGATTATAATAGAGGGATTATCTCAATCACTTGTGGCCAGCAACTCCCTCCGCCCTACTCATACCATCAGTTAGTACCAGCTACCTCTATTAAGGGAGGTTGAAACGGCAATCACTGCTAAACGAGAGTCCATGTAAATAAACACGTCCGTAAAAAAGTAGGTCCATTTTACATCAAAGGACAGGCAAAAATGATTTGCGATTCAATGCACTCGTTTTAGTGAAAGACACGAAAGAAGATTATTTTTAAAACTTTTATCTCCCTTGAACAACTATTTGACTTGATTATTTCTGGATCGTGAGTTCAGCAGGTGTGAAAAAAAGCATTTTCCCTATACACTTAATCGTAAAGGTTTCTCGATTTTTCTTGTGTTCCTTTTGAGCATGCTTTCCGTGTTACACATGCAATAGAGGAAGATATATACGAATATTCAAAAATATTTTTATAGCCTAATTTATATTATGACCCATTAGAGTATTAGTTATAACTGCATTGAATAAAAATAAAACTATGACTGACTAAATATAAAACTAAACTAAAATATCTCCGCAAAGATTTTTTTCTAGGGTAAGATTTATCCAGGATAATCAAAAAACAACACGTGAGCTGAGTTTCGCGACAAATCGGTATAATATTAAGAAAAGGCTCTAGCCTTCTTAACTCCAATAACGCGCCTATCGCTAGCTTTGTCGTCGAAGCGGGAAACTGCAGCCTAATTGCATCGGCCGCAGGCGAAATAAAAATCAGTCCGTTGCTCTTCATTACTACGGCTTTGCGCACTTCGGGAAGACAGCGTGCAAGGTAGAAAAATGACAGGGCTCTGATTTTAAGCCCATTACTGTAAAAAGAAAAGATTCGAATATCACCCCGGCTACGAGCGAGTCGATGCACATGGAAACCAAAATGGCGCAGGGTGCACGTTTTTTGTTTATCACTTTTTAACTCTCGTCAGCGCTGCAAGGCTTCTGCTTATCTTCTTCCAGCCCTCAATGATATTTAAGTCGGTCTTTCACTGCCAGCTATTTCAGTCGCATTTAATCCCCACAAAAATTTTACGGTCACTCATTTTATGATAAAAGCTCTCTGTGTAAAACGATATTGACACAGAAAACATTTTATTTCCGCACTTGATTATATTTATGATCTGCTTCCCTGTTGCATGCAAATGCTCCAAATTCACAAGTAAATTATGTGAAACGATAGCCAAATTAGTTAGTAAGATAATATTAACATCATCATAATTAGGCAGAACATTTTCATAATTAAAATTCTTAAGGTTAGAAGGTCGATTATAAGAAGATGAGTTTCCAATTATTTTTGCAAATACTCATATCATTCGAAAGGAGCTCTAAAGGAGCGCGTGAGATTTATTTCATTAGCTTATATGAAAATAGGAAATGAGAATAAAATATAAATTATACGCATGATAAATGGCGACATGGCTTCTTCGTGGTTCAGGAAGTCAACATTACATTTTATCGTAAACAACATTATATGAATACCACCCATCTTAAAAATGAGGGAAACCCTAATCGATATAAGGAAAAATATCGATACAATAAGAAACCGATAAAAATAAATACAAACAGTATTAACCCCAAGGGGTTTTTGCTTTGAAAGCGATAACTCACCCTCTGAACATCTCTCGCCCGAAACTTTACCAGACATGACGCAGGAGAAGGACAACTTACCTGAAAAGAGAAAAAAAATAGAAATTAAAATACCGATAAAAAGAGAAACATAAGAATTCATATAAATTTAAGGGGAAATCTAATTTAATACACATATCCAAAACCATTAAAAATTTAAATTGGCCTTGGGGAAATCATATACAACAAAGGCATGCTCAAAGATGTAGGGACGTTAATCCAACGAAAAACGGTAGGTGAGCAATAAACGGATGAACGTCAATGAATTCATTAAAAAATATTCTGGAAATTCTTCTTCAATGCTTTGAATCTCAAAATACAAGGGGTCAAATATGATCCTCCTTCATGTTAGAAGTTTCTCCCAAAATACTTTCAAAATACTTTGGGAGAAATTAGTACCGTAATTGATGAAAATTCGCCGATAACTAAGTGAGTGTGCTAGACACTTGATCGAAATAATTCCGAACGGTTTGTTTTCTGATTGATAAACAACGGGATAGAATTTGTTGTATTTAAATTTCTCATTTAGAGGGCGAGTCCTCGTAATGAGAAGTCGGCGTGAAAATTTTCGAACACGAAAAATTGCTATCGAAAGCCGCATCCAGTCGAAATCAATTTTTCGGAATGAAAACCGAACGGAATAATTACGATCACTATCAGGTATCTACATCTCCCATGTGAAAATCCACGCAAAACTTTAGAAATGGTAGGACGCGGATATCGAAAGGGGTCAAAAAAAGGCGCTCTTCCGTGTTCAAATTATTTGCGCGTCGATTCTGTCACCGCATGCCTTGGAGTCGCATCCGCTCCAAGGCGAGGACACGGCGAGGCAAGCGGACAATGCACAAATCCCGTTAATTCCGGAGGAAGACGCCAAGGAGAGTCTGGCGACGGCAATGCTGCTGGCCACGAACCCAGACGACGATAGCACGGCAGAACGTTAGCTGGGTACACACACACACAATAGTTTGGATACGAAAAACTTAAGAAGTTACTAATTACCAATATTTGATATACAAAAGATACTCAATCTGCATGCTGTACCTGTGCGAATCTGAAATACCAGTATTTCTAACATTCCGAGCACACAACAACACCCATCTATGTTCAATTGAGCCCTTGGTTTCGAAGCTTGCAGAGATTTACCTCGTTTACAACAACTTATTTAATTTTAGGAGCATAAAAAATGTGCAAAATGAATAGAAAAATAGAATCGGCAACTTTGGGAATACCACATTCACCATAGCACCATACATTGGGGAAACGTGATCTTTTACGAAAAAAACAGACACTTTTCTGGAACAAATTAGGTACGTGAAATACTGCAGAAAGAAGGTGTTTTTAGAGTAGACATACGACTCAACTTAGCATAAACAGTCTCTCTAATGATTTCCGCTGTTTTGAAAGTGCTAACTTCGTTTGGATGATGGAGCTTCCGAAATTCGGTTGTCTTGCTTTTTTTAACTGACCGAAAGCCAGAAAGAAAGAAAGTTTGCGACATCCTGAACCAAAACGAAAATTTTCGAGCATATGTTCTGAAAAAAAGATTTTACACCACTGACGATATCCATCAAGCCAACTAAGAAAAATTAAGTTACATAGAAAGTGAATAATCCAATCTTTACATTTTAATGTCAATACTTTTTATACGTAGCTATTTTCGGTTAAGGTAGCGCCATTCGACGTGATTAGACTTCGATTACAAATTCCGTATCATCAAATGCGGATGGCAAAAGAAAGAGATACATGTATGGTTAGCTAGGGAAATTAAAATACATATTATAATTGGTTATACCATTGGTTTGAATACCTATAATTTCCATAAATTCAATGTGGAATGCTTAAATATTCTTATCTATTGTTTAGTGTTCTAAAGTAGCAATACAGAGTTATCACAAGGGAACGGTGCGGTTTCTGTAATTCAGTAGGGACACGGTAACAGAGATTTTTCAACGGCTGCCCGATCCCTGCTTGAGTGCTCTGAAAATAATGGTGCGGTTTCAAACGTGGCCTAAATGAAAATAGAATTACTCACAGTTTATTTTTTATTTTCAATTTTGTCGTTTCAAAGTTTTTTTAACGTAATTAATAAATTTCAATACACACGCTCTTAATCGCCTAACAAGAGAGAAACCCAGCTTCGACATTAGCCGATTCCTGAAGTGCCGACTTCCAACCCTTTGATTCCGGGTTGAAATCCCGGCGGTGGCAGAGATTTTTCAGGGGCTGCCTGATCCCTCCTTGAGTGCCTTGTGGACTTTGGAGGGCACTTCAAGTGCAACACTCAGTTCGTCGGATGGGACGTTAAGCCGTGGTCCCCTTGGCGCCTTTCCTTAAGAGAAGGATATTGTTGACGCCGAGTTTCTCTCCAGTCGTGCGAATACTTTTTTAAATTTATCAATTATGTAAAAACCTGTTTAAGACGGCAAATTTGAAAAATTAAAAAAATATAAACTGTAAGTAATTCTGTTTTCATTTAAACCATATTCAAAACCACACCATACTTTTATGATGACCATCCATGATAATAATCACTATGTTCATAATTGCCTCACAGTATAAATATTAATATATTAACTGTACCATGCATTAATTAAAACCGTGCAAATAATTGTAACTCCTTTTATGTGCGCTTATTTTGCACGAAATTTTCTTATACGACGGCACGTACTCTATAAAACTCTTGTGGTTAAGAATAAAAGCGTTTTCTAATGAATAAACTAGAGTATTATGAGTAGAAAACATAATGTTGGGGAGAAAGAGACCTTAGGGTCAGAAAGTTAGGCGTGAGGGACGTGGTATGAGTCGCGAGATCCAAGGTGCGCTCCACAGTCTAGCGGTTGGGAAGGTGTGAGGGCGGGCGAGCGGGGTTGTCAACCCTTCGGCCGTCTCCGGTGGAGGACTCCGCCACCCCTTGCCTCGTCCCCCGCACCAAGAGCAACAAAGGGCCGAGGGGAGAGACGAGAAGAGGCGGGGGGAGTCTCCTTCATCCTCCCGGGTAATCGGAGTGGCGCAGCCAAGCCGACTTCCTCCCACATTGTTGTTGCCGTCGACTGGGTTCTCATTCCTCGCTCGGTTCCTTGCGAGCGAAAGTGGCAAGGCGCGTGGGTGTACCCGCTGAGGAATTATACAAGTACTCCCGCACTAATAAGACCACCCGAAGTTACGACCAAAATTAATTTGGAAAATACCTTTTGAAATAATCCCTAAAATTTGTGCTCCGACGTCATTAGGATTGCAAAATTCACCTTCCTTATATTTTTTTTTACTATCGGTGTCATTTCTGTTTCTTACTTTGTTATTACATAGATAGATTTACTATACATGTGTGTAAATCTAATGCTGCCACCAGGGAATAGCCTTCTTGCAGCAATATGTAATAATAATAAAATACTGAGACTATTAATGACTCTTCATCTGAGATGACTTTATATACATTTATTATAGTATACGAAAAAACTCAAAGGGGGCGCAAAAGATACTTTGAGCTACCTATAATTTTATCGTAATGAAAAATAATCAAGTTACATGCAAATTTTAAGATAAATTTATTTAAACTGATTACACGCATATGCAAGACAATGCCACCTTATGGTATAAAAAAAGTTACAATTGTGGTTCTGCAATGTTCTACAATAAGGGCAGCCCCGCAGGGAGGGGGCGCGCACTCCCTGCTCCCCCCATAAGTATCCACCACTGGTTTTATGCTAGGTTTTTGCCGGTTGATGATTTAATACCCGTTTACGCCAACTCCGACCTACGAACAATCCGACCAACGAACAATTACTCGGAAATTATCCTGTTCGTAAGTCGGGGAGCACCTATACACAAGAGCACGCATGCTGATTTCGCAGTCGCTGGTGGTTGAGGCCAACATGTGCCACTCGATATATGTTGTCGTACATTCATGGGAGATTTGAATTTTTGCATTTGTGGCCGTTACTGTTGCGATCAGCGTAATTTAATTTTTATGCAATGATTTCATTTTTCAAAGCTAAATAAGAATTCTCACAGGCAAAAGAAAATGAAAAATAAAGATAAAATCTACGCAAATGACTAAACTTAATATGTTACCAATAATATAAGATCAAAATCCTTAATAAGATTGAGCTTCCGCCAGGGTGATCGAATTAGAAAAACTTATATTGAGGAGAATTAATATCACCTGTTTCGTTTGAATCTGATGCTTTCTTGTAGAAAAATCGAGTATATTCGTGAAGGGGGAAACGAAAAGAGATATCCATGGAGAAAGAGAGAGATAGAATAAAATAATCGTGGTTTGGTACGCAAATGTAGGTATCTGAAATTGGAAATCCATCCACCACCGAGACATGCATCAAATTCGGATTCAGCCTTGACGAGGGACAGTCCTCAACCGCAACTGACCAAAAAATCAAAGACTAAATATTAGAGAGGTCCTTCCCCTTGAATCTGCGAGTCAGAGACTTTCCAAAATTTCAGTGCACAGTAAAAAAAAAACTCATGTTGGAATTTATATATTTAATCCCATACCACCGAGAAGAGCACATGTTGACCTTTCTAACAGGGGGTTTTCAACAATTTAACAATTACACGTGCATGAACAACCACGCCATGTATAGTAACTCCCGACTCAAGCGTGACTCGAACCCGTGACCTCTTGTTCGGCAGGCGACTTAACCCTACCGCCACCAAGGACAGAATGTCAATATAAATCGATTTAGGGAGGTAACCCGCGTCAATACCAAATGGCTAACGTTTCCTCTCCTGTACCAGAGACCTCATCAGGGTTAATGATATGTTGCCTTTATTGAGCATCAATTTATAGCAAGTGGGTGCTCGCCGAGAAATAAAAAACTGGTGGAATATTAAATAAGTTAATGTATTCTAGGAGTTACGGCTGGTTTACAAGGAGTATTTTATGAACCACCCCTACTTGTCCCTTATCCAAATACGTCCTTCTTCATGTCACAACTAGGCCTATTGGCTTCTAATCAATCTATTAGTCACATAACGTAGAGTAATACAATTCTCAATCCACGAAACTATAAATATAAATAAAACTAAACAGTTTCTATAAACCCATTCCTTCTAAAATGATCCATTCATAATACACATATACGAGAAAGTAATTCCGGTGCGATAAAAAGAATTGCCAAGGTCATATTCGCCCGCATCAGTCTATCGGGGCCGTCTATCAACAACCATTCAAATCGCGAGTTCAAAGTCATATCCTCCAGTTTTTAAGAAATATCCAACAATAGAATATCAGAAATATTACAAGAAGTGAATGATATCTTATGCTACACTATTTTCCAGTCTCGAGAGGCATAAGCTTAAAAGAAATTTCACCGTATACGTCTACATAATACCCCGCAAGACGCCTAAAAGGCGTGTGGAAGGGGGTGTTAGGACACCAGCCGTTCTAACACAAGAAAGGAAAGGAAATTACGACTAGCAATAATTAAAGTCCTTTATGGTTCGGGGGAAAAACGAATTCCCATATCTATCCGTTCGGCAAAACATCTCTATTAATTTATCGCTTCTGTCGGACCTGGAAATATAGTGGGGCTCTAATGTTCTCCGTGCAGCTCCCAGCCTCATTCGCTTAATATCTGAGTAACACTGTCTGTAACCATGTGGAAAAAGCGAAGTTTTTACTCCTTCGACTCCTGCAATAAGGATTTCCACCAAGTTACGCACGCTACAATTAATTACAAGTACCTACCAATTTAACAATGTCAATAATGGTAGCCAACATTTATTGCTGCTACAATGGAGTAGTTCCAATGTTAAATTGAGAACCAACTACCACATACAGTTATAGTATAAGCGCCATCAACAGGTAATCTACAGTACCAAGTAGCTGATGTAAAAGACGTAGCCACATTCAATTTACGGATGAACGGATTGAAATAAGTTTTTTCACGCCAAAAAATTATTTTATCTATAGAACTTCCTAATTAAATTGCTATTCGAGATAATACAGGTTACCAGAATTTATCAGCTTTTAGTGATAGAAGCGGAAGATAAATGACCCCATTGCCGCTTCTTGCATGAGAAATTCTAAAACCGAGTCGAGGGTAGGACATTTCATTTTCCGATTTTTTCCCAGAATGCAACGTCCACTCATTTCCTCCGCACTGAGAAATGGGCAGATGAAGAACTTGAGCATTCTCCCCTCGTGGGTGTCTCGCTTCGGCGCACGGATTCCTTCCTCAGAAAACCATTGGGGTGAGAAAATAAGCCTTTAAAAAGGAAAAATAAGGATTTTTTTTGACGAGATTCGCATTCCACGAATGAGGGTAATTCAGAGGAAAATGAGTTACCCTGAATATAATAAATAGTTCTTAAAAAATTGGATACGAAATTATTTATATTCTCCGCTGTCACACGGAAGTAAAAGAATATTTTGCCTTTCTCTACCTCTTTTTGTATTTTGAGATGGAATGCATTTCTGCATCATGGGGCAGAACATACCAGCACTGAATTATTAACGATACCATTCTATTTTATTTAACGCCGATGTGTAAGTATCGGCACCAGACACAACATATGTATGCAAAAAAAATATTGTGTATACTCCAATTAGTTACGATTTTATCTTTTTAGAGCATTGTTTTTCTAAATTTCTCTGTTGTGACTGTAAACTAAAGTTAAGTTCATAAACCATTTTACTTTACACACATGGGCACATATCGGCACCGTAATCAATATTTGCAAAAATATTGATTTGAGTATATATCAATTTATTTAAGTTTTTCTTATTTTAGAACATTGTTTTTCCACATTTCATATTTATTTCTGCCGCGGCTTTCAACAAAATTTAAGTTCATGAACCTTTATAATATTACTTATTTTTCATTTCAATTACTTTAGCTTTAATGAATATTTAACGTCGACAGTAAAGTTGAATTCAGCTTTAATAATTTTAATTTAAACAACTTAGTGTTGCAAGGGCCTGATAGGCTAACGGAAATAAATTGAAATTTCAATTGAAATTGAAATGAGGGAGGTACAAGAGGTGTTTGCAAGAAATAAGATGGAATGAACATAAAGAAGAGGCCTTTCAAGTTTCTCCTTTTTCCTTAAAAACTCTCAACTCCTCCTTGACCCCGCGGTCTCGACGGCGTGCCTTTCCGACTTCCTTCAACCCCTCCCCTCTCTTCAGGCCATTCCCATTGTTTCCCGCAGCAATCCAGCATTTGCCCACCCCGAAGATATCGAGGGCCGTTACGTCATCGCCAGAGAATGGGGATGCTTGCTAAGAATTCCAATTTCCTAAAACTCTTTCCCTCTCCTTCTGCCTCACGGTAAATGTTGAGCACCGATTAATGTGGTTGTAGTAAATCATTCTAAGACTAAGTTCTAACAACACGTATCTCAAAAATTCTTTTTTGGAACTTTTCAGGAGAGCAAAAACTAATTATTTTTTAAATTGTATGTATAATTTTGATTGAAATTAAAAACCAAAAATATATAAAACTGAAAAAGAAGCACACGTTTGCAAACAAAGCGTTGTTTTTTGCTTGAATTTTATTGCTTATCAACAATATTAGCAATATTAACTCAGACCGGCCAAATTTTGAGATACGTGTTATTGGAACTTGGCCATCGATATGAACATTGGAACTGTAAAGGAGCCAGCTTTCTCTGTTTATTTTTAACTAATTTGTCTGTTAAATTTTGTGAATGAGCAGTAGTTAGAGTTATGTAGTGATCATCATTTAATATTTTTTAATAGGCGCTGAATTCGAAAGAGTGCTTAAGTGAAGCACTGGATACGAACGCAGGAATGAAATATCTGTCACCGCAGGGGAAGAGAAATGGAAGTCCTACAGACATTTTCTTGGAATGTCGTCGCTTGCCCTGTGTTCAAGACAATAGGTTCAGCGGGGTTGCAAATTACTTCTTCAAGATGAACTAATGGCATTTAGCATTTTATTTAAGTATTCTACCGATTAAGGTAGGTTTCCATGGAGTATTTAAGAAGCATTCTGGCAGCCTCCCATTCATTCATGTACTACTTCCCTCTTCAATTCACATAAGGCCTACTCCCTTTCATTCCACCTAAAAGTCCTATTTTCTTCCTTCCTCTACCTCGTTTATCCAACATTCTACCCTCTAACACTGTTTTAAACATCCCCTTTCCGCAGAGTACTCGCTCCCTCGATTCCCTGTATCCTCTGATAACAATTTGGTAAAAATTTATAAATTTTATGGAAATAAAGAAAAACTTAAATAAAAAATATATATTTTAATTTAGTCATTTTTCTTCGTTCACTACCAAGTTATTCACTGACCTGAGTTTTCTGCACCTAACGATATATTTAAATTTGTAGCTTCATAACGATAAATAGTCAAAATAGAAAAAAATGTCGGTCAATAGGGTTACTGTAATAAACGATCCATTTAACAACAAAATTGTTTTGAATTGAACAACCGCGGCTTTGCGTACTCCACTCTACCGTTTGAGTCGACTATTGGAGGAACACTCGCGGTCTGACGTCGTGGAAGACTCTTCGCTCGGTGTCGCCGGTCTCCTCCGAGACGATTAAAATGTCTTTCTCTCTTTACGTGCGTGGCGGGAGGGGAGGAAACGTGGAGATTGGAGCTTGAGGGTGGGGATTGGAGTGGTGGTTGGGGCGTGGAAAGTCGACACTCGGCTTCAAGGCGAGGTGCGGTTCCGCCAGCGACTTCACTCAAGGCTGACTTGCTCCGTCTCCTGCCCCGCCTCCCTTGCTTCCCGCTGACGAAGATATACACATTTTCAATAAATACGACCCATAGTAAAGTTCATACATTTATGTCGATGTACACCAAACAAAACCACTGGAGCAATGATGACACTTCACGGAGCCCTTCCACCAAGTTCAAGCTTCTAGTTTCGATTTAAAAACAATTGGACTTGTGAAGGTTACTGATATATACAGGGCGGAGAAAAGTTACATCACGATATTTTAATCTTGGAGAGCTGATGCCAGCTGGAACCAACATTACTAATGACGTTTAGGTGAAGAGAGAATGATGCCCCGAAGACGCTTGAAAAATTGGCCCGGTAGCCATCTAGGCCACCACTACCAATGTTGTGAAAAATATTAAAAATAAAAACTAAACTTAGCAACTAATTGACTGTTCCTAATTTGAACAACTAAACGTAATAAAAAAAAACAAATGGAACATTAAAAGTAAAGGATGGCGCGATTATGATTTTTTTATTTTTTTAAATGGCGATTAGGTCGTAAACGCACCATTCATAAACTACAGAAACTTTGAGCCAAGCGCTTCGATTGGCCGCGATTTTGCCCAGTTGCCGGATGTTCTGGACAACGCAGACATATTTTCAATGAACACGTCACAAAGTAAAGTCCAAACATTGATACCGATGTATACTGAAGAAAACAATTGGACTGACGAAAAGCGCTGATACACCGGGCGTTTCAAAATTAAAAGCGGAGTTTAGACGCTTTATAATAGTTATTATTCTTAATTAGTCTATATTATTAAATTTTTTAATATTTAACTTTATATACCTTGTATTACAACGCGATTAACTACCGCCGTTTACGAATTAATTAACAATTTGACCATTGACAACACCGGTCGTTTCAAAATGAATATCAGGGTTTGAACGCTTTATATAATTTATTACACTTAAATTACAACTATAAATGCTGCGTCAAATGAAAAACCAAATCACACAGTTTTGTTCGTTGTCAACGCTGCGAATGTGCACCCAATGCTTCCGCCGCCATCCGTTAGAGAGCGCTAATAGCAAAGATCGCGACCAGTGAAGGGAAAGCTCATATTTTACATTTTGGAAAGACGAAATCTGTTGTTACTTTGCAATGTGCGCTCAGCATTAAGTTCGGTTGTGATCCTCCAGGTGGTGATAACAACCTTGCCTCCACTTCCAGCTGACCTTTCCGAATTAAGAAACGGGATTGAAGCAGCAATTGAAAAACTGTACGCTTTCATGTAAAACTGTTTGAGCTGCTCTTTCATTTGATGTATAATTTATGGCTGCTAGTTTAGCGTAATAAATATTATAAAGGATTAAAACCCCGTTATTCATTTTTAAAAACCCTGAACAAAGAACATTTTCCCGTGCACTAGCGAAAAAGTTGAGCGCCATTAATTAGATGGCTCGTGCAAGATATATGAAGGCGAGAATGCCTTGCAGTCCCTGTATTCACTAAATATGGAGGCATCTGGCGTTCTAGTGGGTGATCTTTATTTTTTTGCGACGCAAAGGCTTGTTAACAAATGGGAATCCATAATTATACTGAGAGGCTTACGAATAAACAAAGAAAAAATGTCATCTTCCAAAGCTATGGTGAAGATTTGTTTCGTAGGGCAAGACAGCGCGGCAATTAGCACCAAACTTCTTGCTCCAAATTTTATGCATCCCAGAGAACTCGTCGATTGGCTTCTAACGCACACATGAGTAGCGCGAGCGTCATTCTGCATTATATGACTCTCTTTTTACGGCTCTTTCACGATTCTAAATGTAGCGCAGTTCCTTCATTTGACACGGCAGACCTGTTGCTCAGGAGCAAGGAAGGACTTCCTTCACTGTAAGCGAGGCTTGACAATGGAACAATAAGTGATACCTAACTCCGCTCCTATAAATTACGAAGTCATTTGATTACTAGCGAAGGCGAGTGAAATGTGAGGTTATTTTCGTAGCGATGGGTTGAAATACAGGAAACAGGAAAATTCATTCGCGGGAATAGAACCATTGGATAAATCATTAGGATGAGAATTGCTAGCCACACTTTCAGAAATCAAAAAATACGTCAATAAACAGCGAGAAAGTAGGCAGGCGAGAGTAAAAAATATTAAAAATAAGATAAGAACGTAGAACCTATTAGGCATAACGTTAAAAAAAATCTCTTCCTTAGAATTAAGATACAACTCTTTAAAAACAAAAACAAATCCGACTGAAGGATAATTTGTTTTCTTTACGATGGGAAAACTACTTAGAATAATTGTATCACATTATAGTAGATGGACTCTTTTAGTAGACTCACGGCAGATAATGTTATTTTTTCCATTATCTAATGAAAAAGTGGCCATTTTTACCACTGGAAGATGATAAAAAGACATCGAAACTGGTCATTAAAATAATGTCATCGCAGAAAATTGAAAATGTTTTATTAAAAGATTTAACGGGGTAAGAATTAAAAAGTCGGGTCGAGTGGGTTTTCGGTTAAGTCTAGTTATACCCATTAGGTATTGGCTTATGTGAATACTGGCTGATTCGATGTTAAGAATAAACTTTCCATAAGAATACCATGGGGTAGTCCACTCACACCAGCAATCGTAATTCATTTAAATAATTCGGTATACGGAGAGAGAAATGTAAGTTAGGACGAAAAAAACTCTTCGGCCATTTCCTCGTAAGTATAGAAGAATAAAATGTACAAGTAACGACCCACTTATAATACTTTGATGTCATCAGAGAGGTCATCAAATTATTGTATTATATAAGTTACTCTCATAAGTGTGTAAAGAACAGCGAACTACTAGCGGCCCATGCATAAGGCCGAGTGATGCCGGAGAAACGGCGACACGTTCGCCATGATTTGGTGACGTCATCAACTCATCCGCGAAATGTTCGTCATTTTTTCAATGCGAATAATGGACGGATCTAGTGACGAAAAAATACGCCTCTTTTTACATTATACTCGCTACCACAATCCACGTTTTGATAAAATTCGTGAACAACGTGCCTTAGAGAAAAAAATCAGCCGATTGGCAAAGTGAGTAGGGCAAAGTGAACTTTTTCCGGAGATATATTTCAGGGAACACCAAAAAAATTTATACACAAAGATATCATACTGCCCACTTAATTTTAATTTCACAAGCCCTACACAAGAGGTGCTTCGATTGGCTTGAAATCATGATTAGGTACTAGGTATAAATGTTAAATCTTTTATCTCAGATATTCTCTAGAATTTTATCGATATTTGAAATTTTTTTGCAAGAATAGTTAACCATGCTATTTGTCCAGCGCCCAACCAAGAATGAAATGCACCAAGCACATTTTTACGGCCGTTCTAAGTCACATTTTTTTGTGGTACCCGTAGTATTTTCTGCCTGTGCTCGGATAATTACAAGCGTGCACTCCCGTGTTTTATTCGCTCGTAATTTCTTTCTTTTTTTAATGGTCGGCGTCGACATCCTTTCGGTGAGTTTCCGAGGAATCTGAGAGAAAGAAGGGCAATGAAAACGGCGCTCGTCATCTGTTTTGGCTTCTCGCTCTCCTCGCTGTCCCCCAGGCGAAGATGGTCGTGTCATTGCTTGGCAACCGGAGCGGAAAACTGTTATCCCTGGAAAGCTTCATGGAGATGAACAAGGTGACCATCAAACTACGTTCAAACTTTACTGCACTTGTTGTGTTTCCCCTTATACCGAGAAAAGGAGAACGAAATACTCCGGCAGAATACTGGGTTCAGACTGTTTCACGTACTATTCGCATAAAGTAAGTAAGTGCTTTTTGATACAATTTACTCAAGCTAACTAAATGACTAAATAAATTATTAATTTTCCTAAGTTAAAAACCCTTAAAAACGAAAATTATAATTTCAAGAGCAACATGAATAGAAAAATCAACTATTTGGAACTAAGATGGCGAAACATTTATATGGATTATTATAATTTTCACAGCTAAAATTAAAAAATGCAAATCATTTTGGAGATCATTTAAAAACATTTATCTGCATACTTGTTGAAAGCTACCAACCGAATTAACTGCATTAACATATTATTATTAAATATTTAAACGTACCTACGGATATACCAATAATAATACAATCTCAAAATTGGTGAGATTGCGAAAATAGTTATTACTTAGTTGATATTACTTAGTTGATACTTTCTCAAAGGTCTCGTTTAATTATACTCAAAGATAAATTGTTTCACGCAATTGTAGTAGCACATTTTGGTCCAACCTTAATTATTTAATTTCCCTAAAAATCCAGAGTATTTAATAAAATAAAATATCGAAAAGGCTGGATACCAAAAAAAAACCGGTTCCATGGTAACTGAAAAGTGCATTCAAAAAAATGTTTGCGGTGCCATAGCTAACCAAATAATGTCACCAGTAACTAAGGAGTTGCGATTCCATGTTTATGGACAAATAAATGCTTAAAATTGTCTCCTCCACCACCTCCTGAAGTATTGCAGATCCCTTCCGAAAAACTCTGTATTTGATTCTAGTTTTCCATGATTATTAGCTTGGAATGAGGCTAAGTTTTTCCTCCGTTTATAATGATTTTTTTTAGCATTTTTTTGTTCAGTAAATATTCCTTCATTGCCAGGAAACCTTTTAACATTTCTCAGAATATAATTTCAGAATTCATGCTCCATTAAGACTCTTCATCGATACCATTTCGTAGAGTGGGAGGGTTTGTCTTCTAATCTACGACTGCAAATCGTTCGGGAAAATAAGATATAGTTCGTCCCTTTCTCAGGAGCTCAAACAATGAAGGAAAACAAGTGATAGCAATAGCAACCTCGTTCGATTGGCTCGTAGAGAGAAGCGAAGAAAAATTTCACGAGGTGATCGTGAGGGTCTTCGACTGTGAATCGTGATCAATCACCAAAGAGTCTTGGTCCCTATTAAGTGGATCTTTCCCACGGATAAAACAACCTGTATCGAATGCCCAAGTGAAGATATCCCATGAACAGCTCTGACACATTTCCCTGATTCGTACGGGCCCAATGCGAAACTTCAAAATCACATGGTTTTTGAGTATGGCAATCACGACACGCAGTATTTGCGATTTAACACAAACGAGTTGATCAATGTTTGAAAAAAAAGTCGACGAATGGTAGGTTAAAAGCTAATTTTTTTATATATGACATCGTTGGATACATTACTTGATGGATCTCTTTCATCAATATCAGGAAAGAACAAAACTTTGCTCGTTCCACAGCAATTTATTCACTTGCGACTGGTTTCAACACAATGTATCACCTTCTTGTGATCAATCGCCAAAAAGGCTTGGCCCCTATTCAGCGGATCTTTCCCACGGATAAATACGTAAAAATACGTCTACAATGGACGTAGACGTTAAAATGGGATGGCTTTCTCATTGCATTCACTCCATTAAATTACATTGCACGTCATAAGCCAACCAATATTTGGAGGGTAAAATGCCGACAGACACACACTCATAACATAGTTATCCGTCGCTGCGACGTAACTTGGTCTAGCAAATTTCAGTTAGAGGAAACCGGAGGTCTCTATATGTATAACTGAGAACTTAAGGCTTGAATTTTTGTAACCTCCCCATATTGGAAATAAAGGAGTAAAACTTTGTCAGGTTCGACAATATAATAATTCAATTAATAATCAATTCAATCAAGGTCCAATTAATATAATATTGAACCTGACAAAGTTTTACTCCTTTATTTCCGGAGGTCTCTAGCCTAACGTAAGGAAAATCGGAACCAGTGACTTAACCTTTAATATTCTAGGGGCGATTTTGTGATATATTCACGAGGATTCCTCTTTCAACCACTTAGAATGCTGATCGTAATGGATAGCGAAAATATAAGGTATGAAAGGAGGAATGCAAGGGGGATAATATAGAATTTTCTGGAGAGATACGAGCCATCAAAATACAGGCATTGATGAGAACAAAAGAGGATACAAATCAATATCGAACAGGCAGATTTACCCTCACCCTATTGTTTCTAAAGAGGTATGTTTTGTACTCAAATCAGTGATAACATTCGATACGACTTTCTTTCCTCCTATCTTTCCCTACATCAAAATTCTCTCCTTCCCAGCGTGATGAAATGATGGCATCTGTTGCTTCCCCATTGACCCCGGCAGTCACGAAGCCTTTCTTCGGATGAACTTCCAACCCAGGGAACGATACATCTGGGAGGAGGTTCGTTATAGTCGGCGGTATTATTCAAGCACACCTGACCTTTACCACATGACCTGATAAGGTAAGGAAGTGGATGAGTTGTATTTGTACCCTTTGACTTTAAAACTCTCGCATACGCATGAAACCATCAAGTTGTCCATGTGTAGGAAAAAGAGAAAAAAATCAATTTAAAGAAATAGAAAAGAATTTTGGCATTTTTCTCATTGAATTTAAGTAAGCTATTAATTTTCCGAAATTTTTTAATGAAATAGAAATACATAGTGACACATTTCTCATTGAATATGTGTGATTCATTATTATATGTCTTCCACTTACAATCTACTTTAACATAAATATTAGATTACTTTTTGAGCATAACTTTCGTAAACAAAATATAGCATGTGCGGAGTTGCAAAATAGTTTTCTAATTTACTTTAATTACAAAATATAAATACTTTCACAGATTGTTTTTCCGATATGAAATACAAACTGAAAAATTCTGCCTAGTTATGATTTTGATGACATACAATTGACGACTGCGAATCATGGGAATTCGGATGGTTTGTCTAGATCGCCTTAAAAGTGACACCTATAGATGCAACATATATCCTACGCCTACCCGTATTCTTGAGGGTCAATGTCGAGGATGGAGACGATGTGGCAACCGCGCACACGTAAATGCCTGCCTCCCGCTCCGCTTGCGAGGAAAGACAATGGGCAGTAAAATAAAAAAAATAAAATAAAAAGCGAACGGGAGTGAGTCGAAGAGTTAGGTGGTGAAGGGATAGGATGAGGAAGGCAAGGAAAACCCCAGGACACCAAGATCTTCCATCGTCTCACCTAGAGGTACAGTTCCGCAAAAGCCTACGGCACGCCGTACGCCTTTGCGGGGACAGTACGCCGCTGCGCTAACGTTGTCGCTTCATTCGACCATCAACGTGCTATGAAACGCGAGAAAGTAATTTATTTTCTAAAGTGATGGTTCTGGATACCTAATAAAATAATCGCGCTCGAATCTATGAGAATACCAAAACTATCCAAACAGAGTAGACGGATACAACCTTCCCTAAAATTACAACATGCGATGACATTGTTCGCATAAGGAAATTTCAAATTGGTGAAAAAAGCAAATTTTAATGATGCTTAAGTATAATGAAAACATTAACGCGACCGCTATTTGAACAAAGGGTGAGGCCTAAGGGCAATATATCGATGGAAAGAAGAAAAACGTAAAATATTTCGATAACAACAACAAATACGTAAAATTTATCGATATAAACAACAAATACGTACAACATATCGATAGAAAGAACAATACGTACAATATTTCGATGGAAAGAACAAATACGTATATTAACAATCGAAATAACAATATATCGATCAAAAGAACAAATACGTACAATACATCGAAAGGAAGAACAAATACTAGCGTACAACATATATCGAACAAAAGAAAAAATACGTAAAATATATCGATCGAAATAACAAACACAAAAAATGTATCGGTCGAAAGAACGGTTCGCTCAAAAGCTATATAATTCACCTCTAGCAACTTAGTTGGCTGGATTTGCATTTTCGGCTTTCACCTCGTTATATTTCAGCATTGTCCCTCGTTAAAACCGTCCTTAAAATCAAACAACCCTCGTTTATGGACCAGTTAATTACGTGAAATCGGTTCGCAAGGCATGAATGCAGATGGATTTGGAGCATCCGACAATCAACTGGGTATTATTCACGATTCTCCTGCGTGGGAGCGTTAGATATTTGAATTGAGACCTCGCGTTCCGCACTGGTTGAGTCGGCCTGGGGCTGGACACCCGTTTGAATTAAAAAAAAACAGGTAACAGCACAATGGATGCATGCTGCTATCCAAATTAAAGAGCTGGGAATAGAATAAGTGAGGGGAATGTCACAATAACGAAGCCAAATCAGACTAATGTAAAACGATTCTTTGCATATAAGCACCAAAAATCTTATAATTTCCTTTTCCGAGAACATAAATGCATTATAAAAATTGCAAAAAAATTATGAAGTTAACCAACCCATGGTTAATGCCAGAAGAAAACGTTTTAAAATTTTTAAATTTTATCAGATATTATTCCATTTGTAGAAAAAATAATCTTATCCCTGCATTGCCACTAATGTTAGCAATACTTCAGATGATAATGTTATTTTGCTTGTGGCTAAATTCCTTTATTTGTGAGTGACAAAATTTGAAGTGTTAGCAATGCATGTATAATCATGAAGGCTCGGTTCTCCACAGATTTTCCGTTAAAATCAGTCAGATTTCCTATTTCTAAGAAACAATTAATTCTATACTATTTAAGTATGATGTTGTTGATTTCAGGGTTAGATATCAAAATTAGCTAAGGATACTCCAAACTTTGAACCTTTATTTCCCATTGTTTCCAACTTAGGTTTCCACTGCACTTCAATCATCTTCAAGTATACATTTACCATTTGAACGAGTCAATATTTAGGGAAGAAAAAAGGCTACATGACTAGCGTATAATAAATGCTTCTTGAAAATTATTGCCGGGCAGTCGAAAAGTGTGAAGTATAGTCAGTTAACTTTTCGTCATGTCTATGACTACATTCCACTAAATTACGTACAATTACTTAAAAAACAAATACTACTTCAAAGGAAGGTCATTTCTAAAAGGAGAAATATTTTAGGCGGAGGTAGCAAAAGATTTGAAGCACATAGAAATGAATTTTTGGAAGTTATCGGCGAAGATGTAAATGGTGGAAATGATGAAAAAGGAGGTAGGGAAAACATACAGCCAAGAAAGACGCAGTGCTCAGTTCTTATTTTCTGATTATATCATCATCGCAGAAGGTGAAATTGGCGTAGAGGAAAAGGTAAGACGAAGTGCAAGACATGGTGGGCGAGGAGAATAAACTAGAGGAGATACAGAAGGAAAAGGACTAAATAGTGCCGCTCATTCTTGGTTCAATATTATTTATGAAGTTCAATGGCTAAGAGACGAGCAAAAGAGACTTCTCTGTGAAGTAATATATTTTATGGAAAATGGCGACAAAAAAAATCCAACAGACGATGAAATTGTACACATCAGAAAATACCAATTAAAAGTTTTCAAATTTGAGATAATAGCAAATATTGATGATGAATCTTTCTACATACCCTGGAAACTTTAAGACGACTGATAATATGTTTCAACAAATTAATGCGTCGTAAACAAAGTTCGGGAAGTCAGGTGATTAGAAAGAGGGGAGGTTATTCAAGTCGCAGTATGAAATGGAAAATACTAGCAGTAGTAATATATACTAGAAAATACTAGTAAGCAGAGATGGTGAGGGAGAGAATATGATTCATAATGGAATGAAAGGGAATAAGCCTTATTGGTGGTCGAAAATGAAATCCCGCATTTGTAGTGGAGCAAGCCGGGGGAGGAGTACCCAAATGCTCTACGAAAACAAATTATCTAAACCGGGAGAATACTTCAATAATTTTTAATTGTGTGAATCAGCCATCAATCTGCTCTAAAAAAACTTGGACACAGAGGGAGCACGATATTCATCAGTCTTACAGGCGATCACGAAAATATTTCTCGTTTCATTATGAAATAAAAGGCAGTTGAACTTTTCTATAATTGTGGAAAAGTGTAACCACCTTTATTTAAACACGTCGAGCTTACACTAGATCACGCCTGAATCATATGAATTCATTTCTTGTTTTCCTATAAATGATGGTACAAAATTTCGCATAAGTTTCTCTGACTCAAAAGTTTTAGAGGGTAGAATGTTAGATGAACGAAAGAGAGGAAGGGAGACAATAAGATTTTTAGATGGAATGAAAGGGAGTTGGCCTTCTTGTGAATTGAAGAGGGAAGTACATGAAGTCTTGTTATAGAAATAGTCTTGTTAGTGTAACTGACCTCTTAGATAAACTCGGATGGGAATCTCTGTAGGACCGTAGATTGAAAAATAGACTAAACCTTTTAGATAAATTCAAGAGCAGTGTCTTTTCTGACGAAGTTAACCATACCTTACGGACGCCAACATACTACGGAAGATCAGATCATATAAATAAAATAAGAGAGATAGATTGTAGAACAGACAGATTCCGAATGTCATTTTTTCCTCGAACAATAAGAGATTATAACGGCAGCAATAGAACTCCTAAATAGATTGCATGACTTGTAGTGTAGTCTACTAACCTATGTAAAAATTAATGCATGTTTCTTAATTCAATTATTATTTCTAACAGCATATAGTAGTATAGTTTGTTAGTATACGGGACGTTTTTTGGACGGTGTGGTGTGCATGTGGGAGTCCAAACGCATGCTGCATGCTGGTGATTGATCACCCCCTGCCAAACACCCTAGAGGTGGCTCGCAGGGTATTATGTAGATGTAGATGAAGGAAGAGGAGGCTGCAAGAATGCTTTTTCAGTACTCCATGGAAAACCTACCTTGATCGGTAGAATACTTCAATGAAATCTTTACTAAAATACTTTACTGGTTCCTTCTGTCTCCAAGCTGTGTTAATAAATTACACTAGCGTAGCCAGGATTTTTAAATGGGAGGGGGGGGGGGTTTACCTGAGATTTCGGAGCCCTTCCGGTGTCTATGAAAAACACCCCACGGCAAAGGGCGGTCCGGGGGTCCTACCCGGAAATTTTTGGGATTTCTAATATTGAACACGTGATTTTTAAGACTCAAAAATAGTAATTTTGTACGAGAATTTATTGACATGATGTAAACAAAGTTTTTGGCGTCTCCTTAAAGGCTTAAAAGGGGGGATTGTAACCCGAAAACCCCCCGTGGCTACGCCACTGGTAAATTAAATAAAATTTTAAAATCGTTCCTTATGATCCAAAAAGGTAATCAAGCCCTAAATGAAACAATTTCATGAATTTTCAATCATTCCTCACCTCATAGAACCAAAACACTCAGCTAAGCAAGGGCGAAGTGGCAAGGAAAATCGGTCGTTTTTCGCGTGGAAAATGCCTCTTTCCGTCCGACCTCCCAATGGCCATCTCGCCATCAGACATTTCCTCTCCAAACATCGCGAGCGGTTTCCTCCCACGGTCAATGCCGTGAGAGCGGAGATGATGTTGGCCCAAATTTCTCTTCCTCACGCACTTCCTACAACGCTCCGGACACACAAACGCTCTTTAACGGAGCTCAACTTCCGCCGCCGCCGCGAACACGGAAGGAAGGCCTTGAGATACCCACCCGATTCGTTTCCCGCCGACTGGAATGCGAGCAAATATCCCCCCGCATCAGTCCTCAACGGTAAATATTTTCATGTATTTGGAAAGATCTGAGGCTCTCCCGGCGTATGACGATGCTGAAGTTGTTTCGTGTTTCCTACCGGGTGAGGCTCTCCATCTCTGCTGACGTTTCGATGTCCGTGTCGTCCATCGTCATCAGGGCTTGCCATCCTCAGGGCTTGCCATAAGCCCTGATGACGATGGACGACTCGGTCATCGAAACGTCGGCAGAGATGGAGAGCCTAACCCGGTGGGAAACCCGAAACAACTTCAACATTTTCACGAATTTAACTACTTTGAGGAATGACTAGAAACAATTGATAACGGCGTTGAGTTCCTCTTCGGTTTAGAAATGTTGTCCACTGAGCCATTGATTCAAGTGCAAGAAAGGGAAGTATTCTCTAGGTGCAATGGTAAGGCATGCACGGTGGGTGGTCAATGAGTTCCCGACGAAAATCTTGAATTTTCTTATTGGTTTTGACAGCAGCTTGACCTTGTGGCTTAGTCCAATTAGTTCAACTCCCAGGCGGCGAGCCTCTATGCAGAGAGGTTAAATAATCTGGTGCGGTGGTACGAAAAATGCTTAGAAGTGAACGGCGATTATGTAGAAAAATGAAGTGGGTTTTTTAGCCAACTGAAAGTGCCTATAAAATGTGTTTCACATGAGTACATACAGCGGAAAGTCCGTGCTTCGATTCCCGGTCGAGATGAACGAAAGAATCGTATCGCGGGTACCGTATCTCATAGATACACGTCAAAACAAAAGAAAAACGACCCCCCACTGCCTTAAGGAATTAATGTCACATTTTACACGGAAATATTACTTAAGCCTCCAAAAAAATCAATTTTAGGCCCTGAGTAAGTATTTAGGGCGAATGAGGCGCGAGTTCCTATAACTTAAAAAAAATTGTAGCATTATTGTGAATATAAACTTCATTTACCATACACCGCTTCGACACAAGGAAAACAAAACCTTTCTCTATTAAAAAAAATAGGGGCCTACCTTTTGCGTAGCAACCAAAAGCCGAGGTCAATAAGGAAATTCCAAGAGCAATATCATTATTTAAAACATTTAGCAAATGAAAAGTAAGCAACCGACGGCCATGACAACGCATTCAGAAAACTGTAAACGACATCCGACAAAAAATCTCGAAACAAATATAGGCTCACAACTAATACGCCATTTAGAACAATCAGTACTCAACATTGATGCATAAGCAATTTATCTGTCATAGATGACATCCATGCAGGATAACAAGAAAATTATAGAGAGAATATGGATAGTTAAGTTCCCATATTTGGAATCAAAATTTATTTCCAGTTTCTGTACCCGACTTCAGCGCCATTTTCATGTAGCTAACGTCATTTGACATCAATCACAGTATTATTCCCGTATAGCTCAAAAATGCTTCCTGTGACGAGCCTATCAGCATTTGAACAATGACCCTTAAGTGATGAAGAGCATTCCGCCGCGATAACAAAAATCTTTCTCCCCAAGTAGATTATTTCAAAAAGAGGAAAATCAGTATAACGAGCCTTGATTTATAGGAAGGACAAGGTGACGATAGACGTACTTTCTGATATTGAGAATAACTATAAATTATGTTTTTTGACCACAATTGAGCCACTTTACACAGCCGTGAAACTGGGATAAAAGGCCAATTCATGCCCAATTTTCTGTCACTAACTTTCCAATGAAGGACATTTCTTGGAAAAAAAACGAATAGCCAACTAGATCCACAAGGAGACACTGGAAATCCCGTAAGAAAAAACGCGCAAAATGTACCTACAATCTAAACAAGCTATGGAATACACATTCCACGACAGCTCGACCTACATGGTATATATTGTTATAAAATTTCACAAGAAATAAGAAAAGAGCGATGTTTATTTCACCTCTTCGTAAGGGATACTTTTACATGATACTAATGGACAATCTTGCAATGACAACATGAAGGTGGAAACACAACAGGAAACAAAACAGGATTGTACAGTTAATATCATCATCATCATCATAGATTAAAAAGTAATTTTTAAATCAATGCGCTCAGTCTTTAAAGAAATATAAATATATAGCAAAAAATAAACAATTCCGCAAATAGAAATTCCAGTGTTATAAAAATGGAATCAAACTCAAGTTAAGGGAAAATAAGAATGCATCTAGCTTTCTAGCTAAAACAATACAACAGCGACCGTGAAAATTCGTGGTTACAAGACCCCTTTGACCCCCTGATGGGTAAGGTTATAGCCTTACGTCAACCCCCAAGAAATGTATTTCCCCAGACCAGAAGCCACTCCGAATACTCGTGTGGCAACAGCCTACAGCGAAAATTTACCGCAATGCTCATCTGATTCAAATCCATTGTTTAAGTTTCAACGCGGTAGTAATTATGTTTAACCACGCATAAAAAGCACACTTGAAGGTAAATAAAATAAGCTTCACAAAATATCTTCGATATTGAATATATTTTTACATCATTTTCCTACGTAATGATATCGAGCTAAAATGCGCAGCTCTTGAATCTTTGAAAATCGTCTGACCTCATTTTTATTGTGATAGATCTTCATTATATTCTTAGCATTATTCTCAGGGACTAACAGGTAGGCTTGAAATACTTAAAACAACTAAATAGAAATGAACGAAGCAAAAATGACCCCTTGCTTTCGACCTGAAACATCTTTCGCAAGCCTTTCCAACAACACTTCCGCTGGACCTAAACCAGGGCATTATTTGTGGAAATCTCACATTGGATCGCAAAATGAATGTCAATTACGGGAGCCATGGTTACGAACTCAAACAAGACATTCGCTGGGAAGGTCACGACCTGCGATTTATCGCGAACGTAAATGCGATTCGTGATTTCTCTTTCGGAATATACTGAGGAAAAAATGAGCCAGGATTCTACATTTTCCACGCCACAGGATTCAACGAATCATTTTTCAGTTGTGTGGTTAAAAAACGAGGGCGAATCCTCTTTCCAGCACTATAAATCATAGTAAGACCGTAAGAATTGAAGAAATGAATGTAAGATAAGAAGAAATAGATAGTGAGACCGCTATTATATAAGCCAGTCCACCTTCACATGGAAAATGGAAAACACATTCCATAAAAAGTCGAAATTTACGGTCTATTTTATAATAAAACTAGCTGACCCGGCGAACTTCGTACCGCCTAACAATCAATGAACTTACAGTTTACTTACACCATTTATAAATCAAGAGCGGCTGTATTGTTTTTAATCATGTTTAATTTATTATAATAAAATAAGGATACAAATTCAATAAAACTACGTAAATGAGTACCAAAATTGCTTGTCAGAAAGACATTTTCTTTATTGAATCTACATAGGGTGAATCGGAGCACGTTTACGCGGATTTTTTTCAACAAATTTTGTTACGTTTTAGCTTAAGAAATTTTGGGCATTGTGGTTTAATAAAGCAGTTCATGAAATAAAAATTATACGCATTCAGTTGTTGGCTATTTGCGTTGTTAGCTGTAAAAAAATGTTTTTAGGTCCAAGTCTGTTTCATACACTTGGCCCATTCAGGGGGCAGGTTGACACGACCCCAGACCGACGCTTGACTGATGCTCAAAATCGTGCAAGAAAAGCCCCTATGAAGCAGCATTCGCATTAAATGACTTAAGGCGCGCCAGTTTTAGTATCTCTGTTTGGAAAAAATGCACTGCGTTAACGTACTGCATGCGTAAACGCACCACGGTGAGCCCTACACATTCGGGTTTAATGTCTTGCGTCAAGCACCTTCTGATAAACAACAGTTTTTGTTTTGTTATCAGACGCAAGATGAAGCGGATGAAGCTAAATAAATATAGCGAAGCAAAGCAGTGACGCATAGAGGGGAGGTTTTGGGGGATAAACCCCCCCTCAAGAGTTTAGAGAATTTTTTTTATGAAAGATTTTGTTATTAATATTTGGGGGACGGATGACTAACAAACAAAACATATTTAACTATTCACACAGCCACAAAACCCACTACTTTGAACCATTTATCTTAAAAAATGTCTGGGGGAAGTGCCCCCACACTTCCCGCTTACCTTAGCGAGTTTTCTATACCCTACAGACCCGTGGTATTAGCTGCGCCCAAAACCCCCTATCCTAGCTACGCACTTGAAGCGAAGGAAGAAATACAGAGGATGGTTTATCGACTCGTGAACATAGCACGCTAAATTGACCATGAGAAAATCATGGGTTTTCATTAGCACATGAGCACAAACAACACAAAAACTGAAAGAATGACCATGCGATTTTTTAATCGTTATCACGAATGCAACACGAATTGTAAATTGAATACGTTTAAGCTCAAAAGGGCATATGAGTTGAGATCATGGAATCTACGGAATGAGGACTTCCTAACCTTTGAATTTTCCTTTGAGTAAAGTTGCGTGAATCACATTCATCACCAATTGTTTTAATGATCAAACACGTTCCGTTGGATAGTTATGGTTGGTTTAGGCTTCGAAAGATCATGAGCTCAGAAACTACATTTCTCTGTAAATCGTGCCTTGGTAAGCCAGGTACGTCCAAGGACTTAAAATATTCAGATAGATAGTTGGTGATTTCGTCTTCGTTTGTTATACATTTAAAAGATTCGAATCCATGCAGAGTACGAACTATTTGAATTTACCTCGTTTTAGTCATCCACATCTTCGTTCTTGCTCGCTAAATCAACCATCTTTGATTCTTTTGGTGATCAATCATATTCTGGAACTCTTTGTTGATGAGCTCACCTTCCGCTGAAACTAATTTGCAATCATTCCAAGGAAATGAGTTAAAACTACTCGATTCCTCGACAGGAACACGGACATTACCGTTTGTCAACAATTGCTTGGAGATTTGTTTACAAACACGGTAGTGAAGTGTCAACTCGAGCTGGGCCACGGCTGGGCTTACAATCAGCTCGAATTAAATTTTTTAAATGTAATTTCAATTTAATTAATATTTTGAATATATTTAGTAATTAAAATGTTATATTCTTACTGAATTCAGTCATTAAAGTGGTAAAAACAAAACAAATTATTTAATTTGTAGTTTTGACCGACTTATCAATTGTTGTGTTACTGTAACTCCTAAAAGCATGCCCATAGGAAAGAGATGAATTTTTTTTTGTGAAATTATCCTTTTTTTAATGGCATATATGTTAACCCCGCCTGAGACGAATCCAAAGAAGCAAATCTCATTGAAATCGGTGCAGCCGTTCCCGAGTTATAAGTGTTCTAGCTAACACGATTTTCGACTTTCTTTTATATATATAGATATTCACCAAGAATTAAGGAAGAGCGAAATTAATTCAACCTCTTCGTTAGAGAGACGTTCGCATGCAAATGAATAACAATCATGCATTGACAACTTGAAGTTGGAAATTCAAAGGTGGGTCAATTATGTAGATTTCAAAGACAATCAACAAATTAAGAGGTAAACAATCCAGAAAAATAATTAAATTTTCTCGGAAATAACCAGGATCAACATTATGTAAACAAGAAAAAATCTACCATTCAAACCAAAACACACTCGCGTAAACTTAAAAAATAAAGCCGCATCATCAATGATAGTTGAATGGAAATTCAAAAAACAAAAAACAGAAATTAGACCGATCTTGAAAGAAAATCCTTCCTTCTTCAGGGCTTGGCCATAAGTTGTGAACCATCATGAAAAATTATCTTCAAAACAGTATCATCGGAATACATGATATTTAAGTATTCACACAAGAGAATAGTGAAATTCAAATGGTCTGCAACCCGTTTAAAAGTTAAAATACTTATATGTTCCATGACAGTATTTTTTATTCCATTTCATTCCACAAATTGAAACTCCTCAGAAAACAATCAAGTTTCAGATAGAGAAACTAAGCTGCTTTTAGGATGTTCATTTGAAGATGTCAATGATTTTTATGTATGCTGCCTTAAAATCACCCTTTACCAAAGCATCAGCCAAAGCATGTTACTAAATAGTTAAATGTTTATTTAAATATATGATGTGAATTTTGCTTGTGGACATGAATTTGACCAATAAAATAACACCACGTAGTAAAAATTAAAAATAATCGGTTGTTAAAGTTTACTGCTACAATGAGGTACACGCTATAGCCTCCCTCAATCATAAAGGTGTGTTTATAAAGTGCTGGATGAAAAGAACATTTATTCGTGACTACTCCCTCCCTTCATGAGATCAAAAATACAGCCTTCGCCATGATCGTATGAATAATCCATGAATTCTTCAAATATTAACAAGTTTAATCAGGGCTTCGAAGGTTAAGAAATTCATTTTCTCCTATTTGAAAATGCTCTCGTCCTCTGCAATTAACTTTAGAGCGGGTAAACATGACTCAGTAGGTAAGAATAATTTCCAAGGACTTGGACAAGGGAGTTGAGAAGAGCAGCTCTCTCGCAGCGGATGACTCCAGCAAAGATATTCGCGAGGTTATTCTCACCAACTGGAGTTTTTGGACGAATTTTTAGTGCATAGGTAACAACGATATTTTTAAAGTTAGTATGTTTTATATTAATAGAGAGAGAAGTTTTATAAGAAATGGAAAAAACGACGACACGGCAATGGAGTATAATAAACGAAAAAAATATTGCCTTTCGCTGAGTATTATTTCTTATAGAGGCCATGAAGTACATCGAGAATATATAAATGTAACCCCAGTAGTATTAACTTTATTTAAATTATAAATAGACTAAAACGGGGCAAAAAACGAGGATCGTTTCTCTTCATAGTTTTTTTAAATGAAGTTTACACATTACTTAGTAATACATTATTACTTAGAGAGTGTTAAAGTATTTTATTAAAAAGTATCATAAAAAGTTCGCGAAATTGTCACCAGTAGTTTGCTTTTCATGCTAGGATAATTTAAACTTTAATGGGGTAAAAATAGCCAAAAAAATTGTTTTTCTTCTTCCTTATTGCACCAATTGAATGCATCTTAAAGGGGCGTTTCCTGAAAATTTAATGGTTAGTCATAATCATAGTCATACGTAGCTTGGGCTAGTTTATATGGATGAACGATTGAATAGGTCAATTAGACATCGAACTTTATACAAGAGAAAATAAACACTTTTGAATCCATGTGCGACAAACGGAGCAACATATTCATCGCTGACCTATTTACAGCATACAGCTAAAGTAATAACTTACGGTCAACAATGACCGTGTCCGTGACCGTGTGGTGCGGAGGATGCACAGTTACCCTAATCGCTCAGTACCCGCCTGTCGCTTGTATGGTGTTTTTGCTGGGCGATCGTAGGTTGAAAAAAAACCGCCATCGTAGAATAAAATTTACGCCATAATTTCACAAATACTCACGCACTATAAATTACTATAGATAACCGTGCGGAAGTACTCGAAACCAGATGTCACTGCTTTCCCCTTACATTAAATATATCTTCAATTTTCTACCTAGGAACTCCCATTATCTTTAAACCATTCATTCACACGTGGCTTAGTGAATAGGCGATAAATCTGATAATTATTAATAGCCTCAATATCCACTTTTAATTAACAAACACGTCGAAACCTATCAATTAACCGCGACTGCGACCACGTTTCGGAAACTTATTTACGTCCAAAGCAATCTTTCAATCCATACCACTCCTTCTGAATCGATTCAGGTCCTAAGAAATTATACTCAGGGTATCACGTTTATAAAATTAAAAGTAAATAACCAAAGACGAGTGCAATTTAATGCAGATGAAGGGCACATTGTAAATCTCACACACACACACACATATTAATAAGAATTTTAAATATCTCTACGGAATTTTTGGATGCTGATCCACTCCCTTTTCCCTTGGGGCATTTAAGTCACTTGAGGCTTAAGGGATAGGTACTATATGAGATAGGTATTTATAGCCGCGATTTCCACTTTTAATTAACGAACACTTAGAAAACCTATTAAGTAACCATGACTGCGCCTAGGTGTCGGAAACCTATTTACGTCCGACACAGCCTTTCAATCCATTCTTTCTCCCACTTTGCCCCGGGGGGGTCGATAGCAAATGAGATACGCGTGTTCACGAGCAGGCAGTCTCGCGAAAGCAAATGCACGCATGCTCCACAAGTGTTCGTGCTCCGGTGGGATGTGGCGATCAAATGGATATGGTATCTTTCGATTTTTACGCCGGCACGAGCACGAGGGACTCCAGCTCCGTTCGTGAGAAAATATGGCGATTATTTGAGGCACGCACGTCGTTTACGCCCCGCTCAGCAGCGCCGGAGAGGTCCCCGTGCGGTACGCGGGCGAACTATTTTGCGCGGTGAAAGTCGGGTTCCGCATTTTAGACGAGGCGTCGCGTCGTTCTCTTCATTCGTAAATACCGTTTTCGCTCTGTAGACGAAGTGTGACGCACGGAACCTATTGCGTCGCACGATTATGCTTCACACCAAAGAGACTACTTCCATAGAAGGGCACTGTCCGTTCTCCATATTTGAAAAAGAGTATTTGAAAGGAAGGGTGTTTAATCAAAGCAGAAACATTCATGCATAATTTTACAGAATTCCAGGTTAATCCTAAGAGATTACTGCGATAGATAAGAATTTCAATACACCCAAAATTACTTCAATACTTTTAAATAATAGATATTATATTTACGCATTTACAATGACAAGGAAGAGGTTAGTTATCAAACCTTTTATTTAAAATATACTTGAGGGGCATGTGTACCAACATAATAAAACAAAATTTGAAAATTGGACTTTTCAAACTCGCGAGATATTTGTTCTCAATATTTTCTGAACACACGTAGTATTCACCCTTGCCATATTTGATGTCCATATCACCCTCTTCATTCTATCATCTTCTCTCCTACTCTTTCTAATGTTCTATTACGCTGTGTGCAAACTTCATGTACACAAGCAGAGAAACTGCTAGATTAATGGATATTTAACGAATCCAATGCTTAACTTCTCATTTCCCAATGCTTATAATCTACCCCTGATTCATTGAGGGATAATTGGTCTTACTTCGTACGTCATAATTTAGAGGCATGTATACCAATATACTTATAAAAAAATTACAGCCGGGCTCTCCAATATCGCGAAAAATTGTAAAATTTAGTTCCCGCTATTTTCTGTGTACAATTCGTATTCATTGCTAACAAATACAATCCGAAGATTCATGCGTGATGGACTGGAGTTTTTCTATGTTGAAACAAATACTTGCAATTTTCCACGATTACAAAATTTATTACGAACTTGGTTACTTAAAGTTAGTACACTTTTACTTATACCCATACTTTTTTACATAAAGTATATACTTTGTTACCGAGTAAATAACCACCATTTAAAATCCATAAACTCAACTTTATCTGTGTGGCATTCCATTATAAGGATTCTGGGTTAGTCAAGTTTTACTTATGCCGCTAATTTTTTTACATGATGTAGTGGTATAAGCAAAAGTTAACCAACTTCCTTTATTCCTCGTGTTAACCTTATAATAAAATGGACTATGAATCGCGAGTTTTTGTGGAATGAGCTTTCCATAGGTACATAAAGTGGTACACGTAAAAGTTAACTAACCAGGAAAACTTAAAATGGAATACTTAGTTATGTACTTGATATTAAGGTCTAGAGACCTTGAAGATGATGTAGTAAAATTGAAAACTACGTCGTAGTAAATTTTATAATCGTAGAAAATTGCAAGTATTTATTTCAATATTGCTTACAATTTCTCTTTAGCATTCGATGTGCTCATATCCATAACAGGAATTGACCAATATGGCTACGGATGCATCCACATCATGCGTTATGGGTCCGATGTGTTTGTAGCCGCTGCATCTCCCTCGCGGTCTCTCCTATTGAGTACGCATTTCCATTCTCCTTCCCCACCCTCCTTCCATTGGCTTAAGCCTCCCTCGCCTCCCACACGAGCCGTGATTTATTTGATTTGCGGTCGTGATCTCTCCACGGGCGGCGAAGAGGGGGACAAGAGGTCTGTCTATTCGCTCTCTCACGATCACACTCAATCAGCGAGGGGAAGGGAGAGGCCAGTGGGAAGGGAAGAGACGGAGTAGGAAAGGGACACTCAGCACTTTGAACCTCACTAACACAGGACAGTGGCGGATCTGAGGGTGGGGTGGGCACAGGGGTCATGAACCCCCCCAAATTATATCAAATTTTTAACATTTACTTAGATTAATGTTACTTAAAGTGGCGGATTTAGGAGGGGGTTACAGGGGTCATGACCCCCTCCAAATTTTGTCATTAAAAAAAATTTAATTAGTTTAATGTTGGTTAAAGTGGCGGATTGATGGGGATTTCAGGGGTCGTGCTGCAAATTTATTGTACAAATTTATAGAAATTTAATGGAATTAATGTTAGTTAAAGTGGCGGATTTAGGGGGGTTACAGGGGCCATGACCCCACTTCAAATTTTATCAATTTTTAAAATTTAATTTCGAATCAATTTATTCAAATTTCTATTTAAGTTGAAAAGTCGAGCTTTTAATTTCGCTTCAAAATCGATTGGTCGAAAAATCGATATTGATGGACATTAATGCATCACTAAACGTATGAGCACGTGTTCGCACGCACGTGACATGGGATAAGAGATGCAGCGGCCCTCAGCAGGAGGGCGGTGAGCGCCACAGCTGCGGGAGTGCGGAAACAATCCCGCCCAGCCTCCAGGGCTGCAGTCACTCTCTCGCGAGAGAGGGAAAGCCCGTGTCTGTGAGGGGGAGAGGGGGATAAAGATAATGGAGAGGTCGGATAGTAAAAAGCTTTCCAATACCCTTCCCCCAATGAACAACTGTCCCCCGACTCGCTTTAGAATTTCTCTCTCCGTGGGAAAAATGATCTGGGCGTGTGGAAGCAGGGTCGATTCCGTTAATCAATTATCGCGCGCGAATGACACGATTAAAATTCTCCATATCGCTCGTGGCGAAAAAAGGGCGTAACCGGCTCCGAATTTTATACCCCTCATACAAACTCCAATGTGAAAGGAAAGTCCTAGTCGATAGGAATTCAAGTCAGAAGGAAGACATTTTTAATATCCTAACCTAGATTTTGTCCTAATAATCCTTTTCCATCGCCAAAACGGCCGGTTTTGGTGTTTTTTAAATGGTTGTAACATCAAGGAATATTTACTTAGAAAATTATAATTTGTAAAGTTTCATTATAAGTCAACAACTTATTATTTTTTATGAAAAATATCCTAGATGTATTCAACGGTGTTCGGCGAGATGTTGTGGAACATATTGCAATGATAATTGAAAATGAAAAACTTTGTGTATGTCCACAATATTTATTATCGCAATACGCGTTTCTGCGAATCACTTTCACCACCATCAGGTACAAAGGCAGGTTTCCTGCGAATGCTGATGCCTTGAGATACGAAACCTGCATTTGACGATAAATCGCCTGATGATGGCGAAGGTGATTCGCTGAAACGTGTAGTACGATAATAAATACTGTGGACATACATAAAATGTTTCATTTTCAATTATCAATATCCAAGATGGTGACCCCACACCACTTACATGAATTGAACAGACATGCTTAAGGGAATACATCCAGGATACCTCTCTCCATTCCGTAGAAGAGAGATCTAACATTGATTTCATAGACGAATATGATTTATGTAAGAATTTCACAGAATATTTCACAAACCACGGTTAGTGGATGCCTCTCGTTCCGTTTCGCACTTGGCCGGAACTTGAAAAAGTTATAGATATGCCGGACATTTCATAATTAAGTCAACTAGGTATTTTTCTGCTGCTGAGCTTCGTTCAGCATTTGTCTGTTCAGCAGTCTTGGGCTCTTCAGACGATGATAATCCTCAGATTGCTCTTCGTGAAGGGACTTATTCCCTTCTTTTAGCCTCCTGAGTTGAGGCCGATGGCTCCTTTATAATTAAACAACATAGTGGACTGAATACAAAAAGAAATTTGGCTGAGAGCACTGAGTGACATACCCCAAGTTTTAGGCTTCACCTTCCTCATGCGTCAGGTGTCTTGATGATACGATGCTACCCGTAACACGGGGTGTCAGCGAGTGAGACCGGGTTCGTAGCCTCATTTACCCAGGAAAACATTAGATAACAAAAAATTGCGGAAAGTTTCACGGGATTTCCACCGGGTCATATTCTCCAACTCCATCTCGGCCCGCCGTTTCGACGAACCAGTTGTCCATCGCCATCAGGGCATGTCGAATCTTGAAAATCGTTCTCTTTTTATACGAATGACGGCGGTATCGAAACGTCGGCCGAGATGGAATTATAGAACCTGACCCGGTGGAAATCTCGAGTAACTTTCCAAAATTCTATACACTGGGAAAGGCTGGGATAAGCAAAAAATTTAACGACAGGTGTCGGGATAAGGAGCAAATCCCTCACTGCCCTCTTTAGGCTATAAAGAGATAATCCACTAAAGGCTTGAATATCAAACAGGGGATAAAAAGTAGAAAGATAAGCTAAGGCTCAACGTAATACCGGAGCCGATGCAGAGAGGAGACAGATGGCAAGCAGTAGATGACTAGGCAAAAAACCTATTGGGGTGTGAGTGGCCACATAGATAGATTTAGAAGCCAAACTGATCGCTATTTAATAGGTTTTAACAATGTCCGCCAAGCGGAGACCAGCGAAGAGCGATGCTTTCCTGTCCACTCTTGGAATAGAGTGTTTGAACTCGCGAGAAACAGTATTGGAAAGTGATGAATCCGATAGATTATATCATCACATAAATTTCTGTAAACAGCCTTAACTTTGTGTAATATTTCGATGTCTGCCGCGTGAACCGAAGTGAAATTTGATGAATGATGATTGATGATCACATGATTTGTCATGAAAAAATTACCCTAGATCGGGAATCGAACCACGGACCTTTAGCTTTCCGCAAAATTGTCGTGGGAATTATAGTTGTCTTAGGTTGCACACTTTATAGGCCCATTCAAATGCGCGGTTAGTGACAGCACATTTAAGTCACCGACCGGAGAATTCCTTGTTGTAATATCCGTGGGATATATCCGGAAAGAATACAAGAGGAGAAGCGGTTGATCACGGCAGAATGCGGAAAGTGCGAGAGAGATGGAGAAGGGGAGCAAAAGGGGATGAGGAATGGATCAAGGGCAGATTCCTGGCGATCTGCTATCGCGGTCACATCCACTCTCGAAGAAGCGCTCATTCGCTTAGGTGAGGTAACGGTCGCCTAGAACACGACATCGGAAAGCAGAGGAGGACTAAAAATTCTTTCTTTCCCCTCGTGATAGTCCTATAGATGTTTCGAGAGAGAAACGAAAATACTCAAATCTTCAAACTGCATCTTTTCCAATTCGATTTAATGTTGCACTCGTTCATGTACTTCGCGCCCATTCGAAGAGAATTTTGAAATTCACGTCATTCGATGCCTGATTGTTTTCCCGGCAAACAATGGCAGAGAAGATTTCTCGTATAAGGACCTCCATATCTATAATTAATCTAATTAATCGTAGCGGGCGTAACTTGGTGGAAATCCATAATCACAGGAATAGAAGGATCAACAACTTTGCTATTTCCACATAGTAATTTATTGACACCGACCATGGTTTCGTTACAGAGAAACAGTATCAAGGTGAAAAATACAGGTAAATTGACAGTATATATAGCAGAAGGTTGGGTAATCCAACGGCTCCCAGTAATTTTCCCTACTTAACCTTCTGCTATATATATTCTGTCAATTTACCTGCAATTTTCACCTTGATAATGTTACTCAGTAACGAAACCATGGTCGGTGTCAATAAATTACTACGTGAAAATAGCAAAGTTGTTGATTCTTCTATTCCGCCATATCTCCTTCCAACGTATCGATAAGCAACAATACCATCGTCTTGAGGGATTCATGAATCCAATCATTGGATGATGAATCACTAAAGAAGATGGGCGAGATGCACATCGAAAGGTTGGGGATTTCCGAATCCTTGAAGACGATGATTCCTCGAGGGCGATAAGAAATTCGCCCATCTGGAAGGAGATACGGAGGACCTAACCCGGTGTGAAACTCCAGAAATCTTAACAACCGATGCAGGTGATTCGTTAACGCGAGAACGAGTTTTCCTCGATGTGCGATGAAATTCTTCATA
The DNA here is from genome assembly GCF_921293095.1 of Ischnura elegans. NCBI lineage: Eukaryota > Metazoa > Arthropoda > Insecta > Odonata > Coenagrionidae > Ischnura > Ischnura elegans. Next base: position 55,901,385 of record NC_060251.1, on the reverse strand, counting down.
TTCGGCTACCAAAGCTTCAAATGGCAAAGACAACAGTTTCGCTGACATTATTGCTGGCGTCTTCAGGTCGAAGATTAATCGATGAGGCCCTTATATTGAAGATGCTGGCACTACTGCCGGCGAAACTATAGCATTTACCACAGAAATCGACGCGGTAGTAACCGAAAATGAATTATTTCGTGGCTCATTAGATTCCGAAGTTAATTAGCTAGAGTACGACTGAATTTTTACCTTTTCGAACTGATGCGCATTTTTTCTCGCTACTCACGCCTTTACGCTGCAGAGTTTCAAAAGCTCGTTTGCCCGTACGTAAAGTTATGCCATCACGTATCACGTGTATCACAGAATTTAAAATTAGAACTTCATTTAGGGCATTAGCGTCGACTGCGATTGATATTTTATTTTGTGACTGGATGTTGAATCAAACTGGATTACTTTTCCTCCAAACTTCTCATTTTGTATTCATTAATTGCGCAATTCCTTCTTGTACTGTAGATAATTGAAACAGAAAACGCAAACAAAAACTATTATGACCGTTTCTTGTAGACGAGAGAATAAATAAAAAAGACAAAAAATATCCAATACGAAATTTATACGAGGATACTACCATACGATGATAATATTCTCGTCTAAATTTTGCGCCATCTCATGTACATGCATTTGCGTGGGCGTTCGTAGCTTAACAGGATTAATTTGAAAATAATATTACAGAAAACGATTTTGTACGCATAGTTTGTATCGAAAAAACAACAAGCGTGACAATTTTAAATAAAATTGGAGATAGTCGCGACAGGATAGCTCGTTTTTTTCCGTTTTTATGACATAAAATTATTCATAGTGCCGACAAAACATCGAATGATTGTTTTATAAGTAGGTAACCATTAACTTAAACAATAAGGTTCCAAAACAGTTTCCGCGGCTCGGTCTGGTTTCCATCATGAAAATATTTTCTCAACAAATATCTTCATCACAGTGATCACATAACTTACCGCGTATTTGAAATTATTTCGCAATAAAATTTAATGTTAAAACCTTTGAATTTTTAAGCACGTTTGGACATTTTCAGTTTAAAAAAAACATCTGTCAGATTTTACTTCAAAATACGTGGTGAATGAGCTCATGTCATGCGGTGAATGAGCTCATGTTGGGGGAAAAATTCGTGGAAAAAATTTTTTGGTACTATTTGAGATTACTCCATTCATTATTTCCTATCGGTCAAGCAAAAAGTGATCGAAAATTGAAGGGGCAAGTCTACTGAGAAATGGAAAAGACTGCGCTGATAGTGGAGCAGTTGGCAAAAAGATGTATCCCAGCTACAAAATGAGATTATCCTCGGTCAGCGCTCTGGAATTCATGGCAGAACCATTTAAACGCTCGAATGCTTCCTCGTGATCTGGAACTCCCGCCTATCCAGTGGAACCATGTTTCACGAAACTATGATGTCAAATTCTTTTGCAAGCGATGTTCTATGTTGAGGAAGTTCTACTTTCGAGCATGGGTTTGGCTACATTTCGAGGTCACGGCCGCGAAAAAATCTTACCATGCCTCTCAAATACGATGTGCAACATTAATCACTTGGTATTGCTCCACAAAAACATTATTGTTCCCACCCAGGGTTTCGACTAATATACAGTCATTATCAAGGTGACCACATACTAATTTAGACTATTTTATTTCGCACGTCACATATGTGGTTCAACCGATTGAAGCCTGAGCATGTCATATATACCTTTAAAATACGTTGAGATTATACTTGCGATGAAACAGTAAAGAAACTCATGCTTTGTACAATGTACACTTCAATTTTACCGGCCATTTCTAGACGCTTATTGAAGAAATCACTTTTTCAACATCAAAGAAGAGACAAATTCATGAATTCAATGACAACGTGTCAAAACGTAAATACTGATATATCTAGTCGAAGCATTGGCTGGTAAAAATATGGCATGGAACTTGCAAAGGGAATTTTCTCTTACCATTAAGAAATACCAGGAAGTGACACTGAAGATTAAAAATTTGAAACGATGCAAACACGTTCAAATATTGTAGTAGTTCCAAAACGCTATATTCATTCCAAATGACGCCATTAAAAACATAAAAAAACTTGGATATATCCACAAACTTCATTTAGGGCTTAGAGGCGACAGCGAATGATACTTTAGAGCGTAACTGGAATTTGAATCAAACAGTAAGACTTTCCAGGAAAACTTTTCATTTTATATTTTTATTTGGGTAATTTATTCCGGTTACAGTACAAATACTACACTCAATTTGAACAGAAAACGCAAAAAAAACTATTCTAGTCTTAATATCTGTTTCTTGTACACGTGAGAATCGATAAAAGAAGATACCATAAGATAATAATGTCCCCGCATTAATTTCGCTACGAAGTGCGATGTGATTTTTCGAATAAAAAAGCTACCCGAATCAGTGTAGGCCAAAATAAAAAAATAAATGATGGGGGCCAAACTTTTAATTAGCTTAATTTATCCGCGGAAGAGCGGAAAAAGCTAACGCTATCACCCAGAATCTCCTAAAAGTTCTATTAACACACAGCAGTAGAGGGAGAGGAGGGATTGAAAAAAATAAGGTTCTCGTCTTCCGTTTCTTTGAGGGGAAAAAGTTGAATGACCTGCTCGATGGAGTTCGGGAGAATTGAAATGAGCCAACCAGAAAGGAAGAAAAGGGACACGCAAACTTAAAAAAAAAAAAAAAAAAAAAAAAAATTCTCTATTTTATCCCACTTTTTATTCCTAATTCATATTCAAGCCAAGTCTTAATTTTCTTCACGAAATTTTCTATAATAATACCAAAACAATTTTTTCCACGAATTTCATAAAAAGCCGAAAATCCCCATTTTTGCATTCTACAAAATTTCCTCCGCAAAAACATGAGCTCATTCACCGCATGACATGAACTCATTTACCACATATTTTAAAGTCAAATCTAACAGTTGTTTTTTTAAATTGAAAATGCCCAAACGTGCTTAAAAATTCAAAAGCTATTTCACTAAATTTTAATAAGAAATAATTTCAAATAAGCGGTAAGTTACATGATTACTGTGATGAAGATACTTGTTGAGAAAATATTTTTGGAACCTCATTTGTTAAAGTTTATGGTTACCTACTTTTAAAGCAACCATTCGATATTTTTCGACACACTGAAAAAGTTTGTGTCATAAAAACGAACTGCACGAGGTTGTTGTCAGCCACATTTCGATGGCCGAGACAAAAAATCATTAGAAGAAGAATTTGACAAATACGGAAAGGAAAATGGCCAGATGTTAGTTGAAAATCAACAAAGAGAAGGCGAAGATATTAGCAAGCAACAAAAGAGAAGAGGCTAAGGACAACAACAAACTTAAGAAAACAAAAGCTTGAAGAGGAGAAAAAGTTTTCTTAACTAGGGAAGCCGAATTAACAACGATGGACGGAGCAAGACAGTAATAGCCAGTAGAAAAGGGCAGGCGAAGAGGGCTTTCTGCAAAATGGAGAGTGTTACCTCCCTATTGGGGTACATGGAAATATAAGCTTAAATGAAAGAAAGGTCAAATAGAAACGAGACAATTCATCGTAACTAGCTACTGTATATAAAGGTGCGTTTACGCTGTGCAACATGTTATATAAAACAAGTCACATATAGCATGTTTTACGAAAAAGTTCCAAATACGTGTAACATTGTGTTGTAAAACAAAATATCTTGTTATATAACAAGTTTTTCGTTTCCCGCTTCGTGCGGGAAACCAAAAACTTGTACAACACGAAATTTTGTTTTATAACACAATGCTATACATAACATGTTAAATGTTTGTAACTTTTTCGTAAAACAAGTCATATGTAACTTGTTTGATATAACATGTTACACAGTGTAAACGCACCTTAAGAGATAGTTATCACCTAACTCCTCTGAAGTCTTGGTCAAATAAGCTCAGTCATTCCTTTTCCTCCCCATACCATTTACGGCCCGGAGACACGCGCGATCTCAGAAGAAACATTAAGAGGATCAAGGAGGCTATTTGGACGTTACCTGAGGAGTGGCAAAACAAGACCTAATGTAACGAATACGACTCCTCGCGATGCGAACACGCCTTGTCCACCCTTCCGAACTACTTCGTCCGCAAGCACAGACCCATTATCCACGTGCTTTCACGAAGGAGCTGGGAATGGAGGGAGATTTAAAAACAAAAAGTTAATGGAGGAAAAACCGCTCTCTTTCCTGACAAAAAAAATACTCACGGGGAGTTTTACGCTTACCTAACGGCACCGATGTAGATTAGTGTCGTGGGAACAATCCACTCCCCGTGAGGCGACGCTGAGAGGAGTCTGCTTTAATTACCGCAAGAGGGGGTTGGTGGGCTATTCAACGGAATGAATGGAGGTGTGAGGAGATTAAACGGTGAAAATGTTGCATTGTGGGAAGGGCAATAATGACCACGCAGGCAATAATGACCACGTGGTACGAAGATTTCATAGTTTAAACGTGCTGGTTAAGTATCAAAGAGAGAAAAAGTTACTACGGATAATATCCTTCAACCACAGCAGAATTCAAAGAAATAAATGAAGGTTAGAGAAGATTAAACGGTTAGAATGTTGCATTATGGGAAGGTCGTGAGACGGACAGTAATTAGCTCGAGGGAAAATGACTTAACAGTTAAAACGCACTGGTAAAGTATCAAAGAGAGAAAAAGTGACCACATATAAATATCCTTCAATCACATCACAAACCGGATACCAACCGTGCACTCGATTTTAGAGGCCTTAAAAAGGTTTTTTTTGCACCTTTTGGTGAACAATATCATCGTCTTTCCTTCAAGTAAAATTTTAGAAAAATTTGAACTTCTCACAATTTATAACTATGAAATCGAGTTTCTCCATTCTTAGTTGCAAGGGAACCAAAAGAGGCTCTTCACGAGTTTTCCACTCCATAGTAAAACCAATATAAGTAAGACGGGGTCGACAAATAGCTGCAATTGAGCTAAAAAATTAAAGGGATTCAATTCCGACAAAATGGAAAAATATTCCAATAGCCAACCATAACCTGACTTTTCTTGGTATAATTATGGAGATTCACTCATTAAGAGCATCTCTTGGTTCCCTATCACTTAAAATGGCGAAACTCGACAATCACAGTAATCAGCTGAGAGAAGCACCGTTTTCTTTATACATTAACTAGCAGCAAAGTAGATGTTTTTATCATTTCGAAAAATATAAAAGCTATTTTAAGACCTCTATGATCGACTTTATGATTGATGTTCGGTGTGTGCAGTGATTGAAAGAAATATCATCAATTAGTCTGATTCATTATATATTAAGTTACGCCAAATTCAGTTGTTGAGACCGGCGTTTAAGAAGTGACGACAGAGTTAGGTTCCATATTTCCACGAATTAAAGGGAAATGGATGAGTATTCTTCGAAAATAAAGCGAACCATGTTACGTTGGATTTAATTATGATGACGTTTCAGATTAAGTAAGTAATACAGTGAAATGTCTTTATAACGAACGCTGGTGTAACGAAATCTTCAGTATAAGGAAATTATTGTCCGTCCCGTATAACGAAATTTCAGTTTAACGAACGTGTTTCGGCGGTTCGTAGGATTTCGTTACAAAGTCATTTCACTGTAATTGGTTAAAAAACGAATTCAACTATTAAAATTTAGATTGAAAGGCCTCTACTAAGTACCGAATAAAACTAGAGGGTCAACTCCATTTTTAGCCGCTAATCTTAATCGTCATTTTTTGAAAGAGAATGCCTTTTTTTCATTTATACAAACGTGGCCCTTCGAAGCCATAAGGCTTGTCAGAAGGTACCATTATTATTGTACAGAAAGGAATATTACAAGCATAACATATAAATCTCTGAATAAAAATCACAGTACTGGTTCCGATATAGTTGACATTACATTTTCATCACATTTGTAATATTAATTTCAAAAATAAATCTAATAAGAATAATATTGAAATCAGAATTTAAGAATTATTGAAACCCAAATGGGGGAATTTATTAACGATTTGTCATATCAAATGTCAATCCTAGGCAAGAGTAAATTCTAGGGCCCAACTGAAATGAGAAGCTCGAGTCGATCGATGTGCGGAGCTAATCACACAAACGTTCCCCTCAACCTTCCTCCGACGACTTGGGTTGAGTTTAACGGAGGAAGAAAAAAAGAGACTACTTAGCTGCCTCATGCGAAATGACCGAGTTGCGTTCGAACGGCGAGATTGCCTGCATAATGGACGAGAACTTTCTCTCGAAATTAACTCGAGAGAGCGAACGGGCTCTTGTGACCATGGCGGAGAATCGACTCCCAGGCCGAATCCAGCCACTAAAGGGAGAGCAAGAGGTGAACGCAGAATCGAATTTGAATGAACGTCCAGGGTTATTTTACGCAGAGGTTTTACCACATTCATTTGGAAATAAGCATCCATTATGGGGCTACAGCTTTCTGGGGTATGGTGATGATTAAATAATATTTACGTATAAAAATATCATATTTATAAAAAAACACGTTTTAATAAAAAGAAGAAAATAACGGCCTGCGGCACCTTAAATTATTGAAAATTTCAAATGTGATTGGTGAGGAAGTTAAAATAAGTTTTAGAGGATCATTTCAGATATCAAAAACGAAAAACTTGGTTCGCAGTAATATTATATCCGCTTTTTCTAGGAGACAAGTCTGATATATGTATATTGACCGGCAAGTCTTAATTTTATAATCTTACGTTTAGTTACGTAATTAGTTTTATTCCTAAATATTACACGAAATACTGTTCAGATCCTGGCAAAAAAGTAAGGAAATTGCATTGTCATCAAGTTCTGGCCTATCCTGAAAATTTCAACGCTCTAGGTAGTCGGGAGGTGGTCGAAATTTGAATTGCAAGATTTTCCCGAACAGACAAACAAGAAAGCGAGTATAATACAACGTGGTAATAAAAAAGGTACGGTAGGGTAGGACTGTTGACTGGAGTAGATAGTGGAGTGTTGTGTTGTATGGGTGCGTAACGTGGACCTAGGGAAGAGGAGATAGGGATTGGATCAACGCTTCGGAGATGCGGGCGTGGAGAAGACTGGAGAGAATGAAATGGGTGATTAAAATGAGGAATGAGGAGGGCCTGGAAAGAGTCTGGGAGGAAAGAAAATTATTAAAAACAATAATAAATAGAAAGTGGAATTGGATCGGACATATTATAAGAGGGTAAGGGATTTTATATACAGCAGTCGCAGAAACAGTGGAAGGAGAGAAGAGGAAGACGAAGGCTGAAGATGACAGACACAGTGAGGTTACAAAGAAGGTATAAGGTAACCAAAGAGGTCACTTTGTCGTCAACTTCTAGTGATACATTATGAAAATAAAGAAAAAAATTGATGCTACAAAATGCTATATAATTTAATTGAAAGTGCTATAAAATTAAAATGAATGAGCTATTTTCACGTACCTCAAATAATAATAATATAAACAATACATCGACTTTAATTGGCGAGATTGGGACTAAAGAGTCCCATCTTCTATCTAATACCACGTCGTACATTAAATATTTGCTGTTTAATACACTGTGAAGATACTCTTGAAATTAAATGCAGTTAATTACGGCAAAAGAGACATAGAAGTACGCTTTTTAGAAAAAGCAAACTAAAATGCAAAATGAGCAAAGTTACATTTACCAAGTTTAAAAAAAATGTGAACAAACGTGAGAGAAACCTAAGGGCATTGACTTTCGTCATTATTATTTCATATTGCTGCAATTAGGCAATTGCTTGGTGGCAGCATTAGGTTTACATACATGAATAACAAATGTACCAATCTAATAACTAAGTAAGAAACAGAAGGACACCTATAGGAAAAAATAATAAATTAATTCTAATATCATACAACTAACAAATGAACATTAGAACCTTGGATTATTGGAAAAAAACAACTGCAAGGTGAGGCCATGGACAAGAGGAGGTGGAGACAATTCATGTGCTAGGTACCCGCCGGTGAAAGGCAGAAAACTAGTTGATAATGAGGGTAAGATAAGGCGATGATTAAAAACTTCGCATCCCACAGTGATTATCAAATTTAATTTATGTACCATTAGTTTCACCACACAGAAGAATGATTAAGAGATATTTTACACTTGATAATGTTGTATTCAGCAGACAATAACAATAAGTGCAGCGAGAATAGTTAAACCATTGAATTAAATATTTAAAAAACATTTTGTTTACGTCGAAATTTCTATTCTATTTAGGTGCATATTCTTATCATGTTTCCCCAGTGGAAGGTAACATTCCAGTCATGATTCGCTCCCACTTCTGGCTTCTTAAATTTTGAATCTGACGTGCAATGATTTGCAAAAGTGTGGTGGACATCGAACTCATGTAATTAAACTCGCTGCAATGTGAAAACACTTTTCTTGGTCTCGGAAAAAAAATCGATTAATTGCTTTTAAGGCAACCGGAAAATTTCTTTCTGTGATTTTTCAAATTTGAAAAAAAAACCTGTATGATGTGAGAAGGAAACGCTGCTAAATTAATTTGAGGCACGAAATTAAGTGCGGCACATTTATGCTCACTGCGGTCTCTTTGCTTGGATTGATCACATTTTTGGCCTTAATTAGGTCTCAAGAAGTGCGAAAAAATATAATCATGGGAATGAGGTCGTTTGGATGGGATTTATCAATTTATTTTTTTAGCTACCACCGCCTTGAGTTGCATGAAAAATGCGATAAGATTTTTGGCTCGGATTTTGGCGTTATCAGTATCTTATTGTTCACTTCAGAGGCGAGTTTGTAGCGAAATATGTCCAGTAGGGCATTTTTCTGTTTTAATGTAGTGTGCTCATCGAAATTCCATTCCAAATAATAATGCGTTTTTTATACCATACATTACAAATTTGTTTACTCTTACAATTAGCCATGTTATAACAAAAAACCCTGTAAATAGTTAACTCTAAAGAATCGAGTTATTTTTCAACTCCTCGGCGAAAGAGTCGTCGGAATGGTCTAAATTCACTATTGTGTAACCCTAATAGAGTCAGAGTTAAAGATTATAGTGTGAAATAAAAATTAGGAGGTACTAGTTCCATCCTCGCAGAAAAAGTACACCGTAACGTATTTTTCCGTTTAAATGTAGTGTCTTGTATGGTGTTGTACATAATGTCGTTTGTAACGACAAAACGCGTTGTGTAAGAATAAAACTATAAGTGGAAATATTTGCAATATATCATTTTAATAATAAATGTAGTGTGCTTATTAAAATTCTATTCCAAATAGTTACTCATTTTTTTCAGTATACTCGAAAATTTTCCGCCTGATATGCCCACTCTTAGCTATGTTATAACATAATATTGTAGCATCCAGCAGCCATTGCTTATTGTGAGCCTGTACGTAGGCATACTAGTCCAAAGTGCAAGTCTACGAGATGACCCGCCCGTGATCGGGGAATGTCGGTCCAGGGGTAGATAAGAGGGTTTTTTGGACCTTCCCTTGGGGAAGATTAAAAGGGTATGCCTAGCTTGGCTCGCGGCTGAGTTGTGGCGCGGCGACTCGCTGGGCTGGATCGGCCAAGTGCCTGGGAACATATTTGTTCATTCTTAAAGGGAATAAAGTCACTGATTTTTTTTATTCAGAGTGACTCCTTTATTTCCGGCACCAGATCCTTCCATTCGAGAGACGCTCGTATTGTCGCTAATATCTCGTTCGAAGACGAGCGGGATACGACAATATAGCAAACCCGGGAACGTGGGACCCGCAATGTATAGTGACGAATCAATGTAAAGGTTAGCAAGGAGTCCACGGTTTCGTGCAGAATTGCGTCGAAGTTATCGCGGGCTTTAAGACTGTTTCGTGGCCGAGGGAACCTCGAGGAAAACAATCGCCGCCGATGACTAAGACGCGTTACGCAAGAACGACCAAAAACGAATGTGTAACGGAAAGCGAGGGCGGAGTGTTACGGCAACATCTGCGGCGAGTTCGCTTCCAAAAGGCGGAACACACGATATACTCTTCAATCCTAAGTCGACGTTCATAACTTCGAAATATACAAACCAAACACAGGACCAAACTTCGACAACGGTCATTACTCTACACAAAACAACCAACCTTCACCTTTATAAAAAAATAATATTTATCGAGCGAATAGCAATGCGAATATTACAATAAAATATAGATGTAATTTTCCACTATTACTTCCACAAACAAACCCCAATTTTCCGCCATTCCACCAGTGACATTTTCTAAAATTCACCTAGGAAGAGAATTCGGGAATTTATTATAATTTTATAAATACCAAAACAGCTGAGGAAAAGTGCAACTAATTTTTATTTCCACACGCCGACCTTTGATTATATCACGTCTGAATAGGTTTGATTAATTAGTGATGCGAATTTTATCGAATTTTAATTTAATTTTTATATTTCACACATTTTCATATAACACCGAACGCGATTACAACGACTGAGAGCTATAGTCATGGTTCAAGAACTTATTACTTAATTATTTAGTACGTCAACTATGACTAGTACAGCACGAAACAAGTTAACTTTACACGCAGTCACGCTCACGGACGTAAAGTTACGTACGCCAAGGATGAAAATCGCCATGACAAAAATCTTTTGGCTTAGCCGGGATTCGAACCCGGATCTTCCGAATTCCGGTCAGATAAACTACCAGTTACAATACGAAGCCATCTTCTTCCGAGGCGAATCTTGGAAAACGTCACTAGAGAAATAGCGACAAAATACAGTTTGATTTCTCCGACAGTCGCTTAGAAAGCACGACTTAGTAAGGAGACCCAGGTTCGAATTCCGACGAAGCGAAATGAATTTTTCACGGCGAATTCCATCATTTGTGTACATGACTATGACGTTCAGCTGCTGATACTGTGGTCGGTGCCGAATAAAAATCTACTTAATATTCGAAATATTATCAAATTCATATAATTTTGAAATAATTATTGGGTATCAATGTTACTAAAGCACCTTTAAAGTGAAGATGCTGTAGTAACATTCAAACCTACGTCTAATAAATCTTACAATCGTGTAAAATTTATTAGAAAACTATCCCTCACTGTTGTCTATTTATTGCAAAAAATTTATCCCCCCTGCCAAACATCCTGGAGGGTATAATGCAGATGTAGATGTAAATTACGATTACTTATTTCAATATAAAAATACTTCATTCCATCACGGTAGAATCTTCGTATTAAATTCATATGAGAAATATAATTCAAGTGATGACTGAAAGAGTTTTTTTATGAAAGCCAGACCCACGATGAAAAATGAGAATCATCACATAAAATTAAATAGGGGAAAATATCGAGTTAAAATGGGCATGACGTTTTCAAAATGAAATGGTACGTAGCAAATGGATTATTCGGCGCACATAGTAAAGGAAGAGTATGATTGACCAATAAACCTGTAAAAGGTTTATACCGGGAAGCTATACCGTAATCACTCACGATACTCAAACTCCTCCCTGTTTATAAAAACAAATGGAACTCGTTGTAAACACGAAACGTGACTTGTGATTCCAAAAAAAACACTCCATTTATTTTCAGGGCATCACTTTCCACGTGTAATAAAAATATTGAATTACAATTCTATTAACATCCGGAAATTCATGATGCTCACCTAGCGAGGGACTTCCAATTCGATGTTTCCACGTAATACCACACGATTCTATGTCCATCTATAATCTATTCGCTTTATGTTTGCGGGTAACTTTCGTGATATTTCATGATCAATGCACGATCTGAGTTGTGATCGATGGAATATTTTAATTATTGTTCGCATTAATTTTTTTACGTCCATGGTTTATTGAATAAAATGATGATATTGAAATCTCATTTTAAAAATGTACATGAAATCGTTACAGCATGAATGTGTAAAGTAAATCTGTAAAATAAATCTAATGTACGCTTACAGCTGTTAAAATATCCACCATGTTTATCAATGCAATATTTAATATTTTTTCTTACAAACATTAGCACGGTATTCGGTTACCCCAACATAGGTTTAGTTATTAGGGCTTCTCTATTTGTGTGTTCTAATAATTATACAAGTTTGGGAGCAATAAAATTATAATTAATTAAAAAATAAAAATTAATTAAACATAATGAACCATTGTATTGAACGGGGATATAAACGTATGCCTTGAAATCGATTGAATACCACGATAGGGATTGTATTTGTCATCTACGTAATAGAAGCATAACGGAATGAGTGGCAATCAGATGGCATTCTCTAAAAAAAGGATTTAAGAACGTGAAATATATATTTAAAAAGTAGAAAAGCCTAATTCAGAAGGCTCCAGAAACTGGACGTAGGTGGAGGTTAAAAAAATAAAGAATAAATTAGGAACCAGTGCCACGCGAGCTAAAACCCCCAGCATAGCTTCCATTAAATATTTTTTTTGTTTTCTTAAATCCGGCTGCTCTCTCACCCGTGACTCAGAGCATGGGATGCTGAATTACGGAGAAGAAGGTCAAACCGAGTCAAGAGGGAGGTCACCACAGCGCTGAACCCTTCTTTCCCATCTGTCAGCAAATCGGCTCAAAAGAGGGCATCTTTGGACACAGCTGAGCAGCGAAACAGAGGTTCAATTTTGATGCTTTTAGTGCCGTGAGCAAAACATATATAAACGATGAATCTTTAGCTGAAGCTGTGAGTCGTGATAGTCGAAGCGATTGTCACGTCAACATTAATTTTTCTCTTATTCCTAATACATTAAAATAAGCTGTGGAACCCATGCTGTAAACCTTTTTTTCTTACTTCATTGGTAGGCTTCGCGTGGTTATATCTCAAACATCTTTTCCCACGGAAAAATTATTATCAATCGCCACGGTTACGTTCTTCAACCGGTTTAACAGAAAACATACGATTACCAGTGTAAACTGCTGATTTCCCTGATATATATTGATGTCTAATTTATTACAGGCAATGGAAATCCAACAAATACAGTACAAAAGTATATTTTCAAGGATATACCCACCAGTAAAGTGGCTAAAATGACACAGAGTTGATGCATTAATAGAAGTATGGCGAGTGGTGGGAAAAATCTGGTGATAATCAGCGGCGAAATAATAAAGATTATGGTAGCATTTTTCACTTATTGTAGTGCATTTTCAGAACAAAACTTAGCCACCTCAAAATATCAGGAGGAGACTAAGTCCAAAATTTGTCAAACTAAGATGGCGGAAATTTGACCACGCTAAAAACTCGGAAACAGCGCCTCCAGATATGTACAATCTCCTTGTCCGGGACCCCTCCATCACCAGCCAAGTGGCAACTCTATCACGCTCCCCCACATAATTATCGACAACCTCATGAATTATTCAACGTTATCATCACGATAAATATTTAAACTATAAATATAATTAACAGGTCTTATCTTATATTGTTGGTGGAATATTTCACTGACGAGTCTAGTTGATAATACCTCAAGTTACGTTAAGTTAAGTTGTAGCGTATGGATACCCATGCATCCTCTACATCCAATCAAATAAATAAATATTTTACACCCACCCAAAAATTAACATATTCAATTCCCGCTCAATTAAATTTATTCCTTGTCCATTTCCATTCTTTATTTCATGCACCAAAGAATCGATTCGCAGGAAAAAAATAAAAATAATCGCAGCTCATTGTTACCGAAGATTCGTCCTTATTCGCCATTCCCACTACACTACTGCCTGCCTCCGCCCACGCTAGTGTCGAAATCCAAAACGAGGGACAATGAGCGCCGCAGCCGACAATGGACTGACGAGGAGCGAACGGGTGTGGGGATGCGATGAATGGACGACGGAGTTGAAAAAAAAAAACAAATGAAGGAAGCAATGCGCTCGCCCTCCGCCGAGTGGCCGCACGACGATAATGAAATCAACAGAGTGAGGAAGAGGCCCGTGCAGCAATTTGGGATCGTTAGGCCCCGAGTATTATACGTCAGATAATATCCATCGGCTCGCGCGCATGGCCGCGGATGAGGTAACATGGCGGACGGCGCACGCCATACAAGGATCAGCGTAAACACTCAGAGGTAATATATATATAAACAAGATCATACGAAAGGGCTGCGCATCAACCATTATCCGAGGCCAATATCGATACACCAACTGTATTATTATCGTAAATGGAAACGGCAGAATAATAAAAATTCAAAATGGATTTTATTTCCTGACATGTCACCTTCTTCGTCGGAATTCAATTCTGTAGAAATAAAATTTCCAATCGAAGTAATCAGCACAAAAATTAACACTATCGTAATTTAATCCATACATCAAACGAAGTGCATCTAATCCATCAAAGAACACGAAGAGCAAAAGCTACATTTCAAGAAACTGCATCAATGATAATAAAACAAATAGAATGTTATCATGATAATAGATTAATACTTTTATCCATGCAGACAATCTCAATCTTCCCGCAAAGGCCTGTTGTCTTAATTTGGTGACTATATTGTGGCATATTAAAATTTAAAAAAGGCTTTTCAACCAAAAATAATTAGCCACAATAATTGTGTATCGGACTTAATTTATAAAACAATGACCTATTTCAAGAGTCAAAAAATTTTAATACTAAACCAAAGATTTGTCCCTCATATTTATTTCATAATGTTCACCACCTTGCTCATCATATTAAGCATTGTCTCAATCTTAAAACCTTTCCAATTCCTTATGATGGTCTGCATAATTGATCAACGCAAGAGTTGTAGTTTTTTGTCACTGAATAAATTCTACGTACTGATAATTAAATGTAGCGTGAGATACAAGACATACGTAGAAGCAGTGGCCTAACTATTGGGGGATGAGAGTGATAAATCCTTCCCCCCCCCCCCCCCCAAAAGCCTCAGAGAAATAATAGTATACTAATTTTTTTCCTGTTGAGATAATTTCCCGCGGAATTTCGAGTGAAATACAAATTATAAGTGCCAAAATGATGTAAAATGTATTTCCAGGTATGTAATTTTTCTAAAATTTCCTTACCCCTCGTTACCTGGGGGGTCGCCACCCATTCTCCTCCCCCAAAGCATATTCCTAGTAACACCACTGCCAAGACGGTTCGATAGATGTAGATTGTAGATACAGAGATTATAATATATAACCAGTGCCATAAAAATGAAGTAGGTACGTCGTGATCGGCACAAAATAAAGCAATGAGAACTTAATGGAAATAATTATATGAATCGTTATGAGTTCTAAATGATAACTCACCCTTTGAAATTCCATCATCCAAAACTTGAAAATTCTGCAAAACGGACAAGTTACACTTACCTGAAAAGAGAGAAAAATTGAAGATTAAAAAAAGATTGAAGCGGTAACAAAATAAATCGTTCAAAAATAAGATGAAATTTTAAGCCAAAGATACATAAATAGCCGGTGATAGATAGAGCAATATTGATATTAATAACTCATCGAAGTCATTCGAAAGTATACCTTCAAGGAATTTTTAAGACAAATTTAGCCACTACGAACTGTGTTTAGGGAGATATGGTGGAACAGCATGCTGAATAAAATGATAAAACTTATTGTACAGCCCACTGGTTTATTAATAATAACGACACGTTTCGACGCTTAGCGTCGTAAAATAACAAGTCAACTTGTTTTGTCTGCTTGACTTATTATTTCAATTTGACTTGTTGATGACGCTGAGCGTTGAAACGCGTTGTTATAATTAATAAACCAGTGGGCTGTACAATGTGTTTTATCATTTTATTCCGAAAATACATTTCGAGGCAAAATAAGGTTATTCATAGACGCAATGTGACAGCTAATCACAGGTTTAAACGATGCTATCCTTCCATCTGCGACAACCGGTTTTCGGAAAATATACTCTTCCAGTCCCAAATTCGTCTACTGTGCAATGCCATGAACCAGGGTTCTTTAACCTTTTTTAATGCAAAGACGATTATTAATTATCGACGACGATAATTAATAATCGATTACACATCGTCCGGAGGGCCACAATCAACACGTCACTTAACGACTACATCAATAAATTAAAAAAGCACATAATTTAAAAGTGCAATAATCTTTGGTGGTTAAAAAGTTCAATCAATCAATACGATTTTTAGAAATTTTTATTTTCGACGAGTGTGTCGATATATTTTTAATATTGTGAGGCGCGATAAAATATTTTCTTTAGCTTATACGGGCCGCAAGAAACTAGCCAGGGGGCCGAATGGGGCCCGGGGACCGCGGGTTGAAGACCTTTGCCATAAGCTTTCGCGGGGATTGTAGCCGCAGACGGGAGTGGCAGCCCGTCTCGTCGTGGGCACCGTATACGGCGGAATGAGTCGGGTGCACGTGGGTGAGGTATGCGCCCAGCTATCCTTTCACTCTCCCTCGTGTGGTTGTCGGCCATACGGGAATCACAGCCCGGTGACCTCGGCCGCTTGTCGACTGTTTCCATAAGAGCGAGCATCGCCCACATCCTGTAGGCTTACAGTGCACGAGGGACCACCACATCGCCGCCCTCCCAGGAAGCGATCTGGCCAACCCAATCGACAGCGAAAATACACGGAGAAATTACGAAAAAAAAACAATTAATTGCACCTACTACACTGCACTCTTCCACGATGTCTGGTTCAGCGTCAATCTTCCGGGTTTCTATCGTGTCAGTTTGACTGTTTCTGACAGTTGTCGGCATACTTTTGTGATAGAACAATGGAAAATGATATAGTAAGGCAAGGCAAATTCTGTATGTTGTCACTATCTGATTTATAAAATTCCTAACATTTATTACAAATCAAAAGTCAACTGACGCGGCAGAAACCCCGGAGATGAACCCTGAATTAATCGCACTTCACTCTATCCTTTTAATGTGTAGTAAAATCGTGAAATTTATTATTAAAGTATTCTACCGATTATGGTAGGTTTCCATGGAGTACTTATATCTTCCCCTTCTGGTTCTGGTATCTTCCTCTTCCTTCAAGCTCTTCCATTCACCATAGGGCCTAATCCCTTTCATTCTATCTAAAAATCCTACTCTCTACCTTCCTATCCCTCGTTTACCTGAAATTACTGTGACAAAAATTTGTTTTCAGAAAGAGTTTCCATTGACTAATTAAGAAGAAGAATGCTGCTATTCCATATTATTTTCAAGTTTAAACGATTCCTTAAAAAAAAGTCTTTGTCGCAGTCATTTCATGAAAAAATACAAATTTCAGTGAGTAAGGAAAGATGAATTATAAATATATATTCATTATCTGACTTCAAAAATTGCCAGTATTAGCTTTTATTTTATTACACTAAATGTAAACCCAACTGCGCAGAATAAAGTATGGGAAAAGGAGTGAGATAAGGGTGTGCAACGTCCCCCGTACTTTTTAATGCCTACATCGAGAAAGCCACCAATTAAATCAAGGAGAACACTTTGAGTGCCAATATCCACGGAGAAAGAATTAGTATAGTGCGATTTGCTGACGACATAGCAGTCATAGCCGAGACAGAGAATGACTTGAAGAAGACTTGGACTAACATGGAAAGGACAAAATGGCCAGATATCAGGTGAAAATCAACAAAAAGAACACCAAGATATAAGATGCAGCAAAGGAGAGGAGGCTAGGACAAACATTAACCTAGGAAAGCAAAAGCTTGAAGAGTTTTCTTACCTAGGAAGCCGAATTACAATAAATGACAATGGATAAATCAAGAAAGAAATAGTCAGTAGAATAGCGAATATGGCTTCCTGAAGAAAGAAGAATCTTCTTACAGTTGAGAATACAAGCATAGAAGTAAGGAAACAATTCATCAGTTATGAAATGCATCAGAAGCTAGAGATTTAAAAAAATGTTAGAGTTTGCATTGGCGCTGCATACCAGGTGTGAATGATGCGAAAACGGTTCGGAGATAAATATTTTTCTCTCGCATTTTATCGGGAAGGTCGACTTGCCGAGAGGAAAAAAAAATTTAAAAAAGTCTGCTAATATCCCTCTCGCCGGATATGGAGTGGCTGACTTACTCGAGATGAATCCCACGCGAAGAAGTCTCGTGAATCCGAGGACGCTCTCGGCATAGGTATGAGATTACATTCATCATCAGTGCCGCTGGCAAATCAAAAGAATGATCAGAGCGCGAGAAAAGAGAGTCAAACGTATTCAGCGAACCTTGAGCAGCAGTTGACAAGCGTAACAAGAGGTCGGAACCCGATTTATGGCCAAATTGCCGAACTCACCAAACAACCAGTTTGACCTAATAACCATCGCAACAGAGTTGTTCTCCAAACGTTTGTGGGCGTGCCGACCTATTTCTTCCTGAATATATGTTTTGCAGAGCAGGTGTGGACAAAAAAAACACCTTTTTTTTGGAGTTTTCAATAGTATCAGAAGCGTTTGCTCTTTTAAGGAGTCACCTACATTACTAATTAACTGAACTGTAAAGCGACACTGCTATTCAGAGCTGAGGATGGTATAATGCTTGATATCCCACATAAAGGAAGATATGAATCTACATCTACATAATACCCCGCGAGCCGCCTAAAAGGCGTGTGGCAGGGGGTGTTAGGACACCAGCCGTTTACAACTATAAAAAAAGAAGTGCTCTAACGAGGTTGGAACTAGCGTTTATTAAAGTCCTTTATGGTTCGGGGGAAAAACGAATTCCCATATCTATTCGTTCGGCAAAACATCTCTCTTAATTTATCGCTTCTATACTACAGATCAGCGGTTCTCAACCGCTGGTACGCGACGAACCAATCGGGGATACGCATAAAATAATCGGTAATGGCGGACGCCAGGAACTATGTATCTCTTAACCAGGAGATATGTATACGTGGGGCATTTAAAACAAACTTTGTATTTATACAATTATTAATCGCTGAAAGTGTCACCCACCCGTAGTGACATTATGTAACGCAATTTGAACGTTACATTTTTGGGGGTAAAAATATTGATTAAATACATACAGAGGGGTACAGGAGGAAAAAAAGGTTGGGAAGCGCTGCTATAGATGCTTAGCTCGGTTGCAATATTAGACATCCATGATGGTAAGGAAACACTCCTTGGTATTACACTGCTGGATGGAAACAGTGACTGGTGCCATTAAATGAGCCGTACGCTGTGGCAATACATCAAAGCATTAGTATCAATATATTGTATGCGTGTGGGACCCTTACACGAGGGACTGGTAGCAAAAAAGAATAGAGTATATTGACAGCGTTTTAAATAAATT
The DNA here is from genome assembly GCF_921293095.1 of Ischnura elegans. NCBI lineage: Eukaryota > Metazoa > Arthropoda > Insecta > Odonata > Coenagrionidae > Ischnura > Ischnura elegans. Next base: position 55,882,241 of record NC_060251.1, on the reverse strand, counting down.
AGATAAGTTTGGCTTAACAAGAACAAAGAGAAAACTATAGGCTGGGCAAGTTTGGTAAATTCGGAGGGAAGTTTATACCAGACGATGTCAAAAATATACCAAGCCAACTGCCGCGCCGTACAAAGGCAGAGGAATATAAATGGAAATAGACAGCAGAATAGAGATTTCAGATGAAATGATTTGAGATTCATTCCTAGAAATATCAAGGCTAGCATCAGTTTCGGGATCCACGAAATCGCATGAACGCAGAGGACCTAGGCATTAGTTCAATATTTCGTCCGTAAACAAAACTAATCAAAAATGTGCTAACTTAAAATTGTCGACCAGATGGTCAGAGTATTAAGACATTTTTCCCATTGCACGGCTAACGCGACGGATACGCAGGAGATAGACGCTGAATTCTTCGCACCTCACTATTCGACGTCAACGTCCGTCGGATGGGACGTTAATTCTCAGTCCCCTGACGAAACCGGGTTTCTCTCATCTCTTTCCTTTACACCCGTCCCTCATGGCGAAAATGAATAAAGCTGTCGGTCCCCTCCTACAAAAATACCACATCAAAAGTTGCTGTGGTGTGTCATCATGGACTTTGGTCACGGAATAACGTTTAATTTTCGAGCGAAGGCAACGCCTCGGCAACTTTTTTCACCATCAAGACTAACAGCATAAAACTGCTGGATGGTACAGACTGTCCCAAAGGTCGTGTGTAATTTTTGAACTCTAATTGTAGTAACTTCTTCTCCAGCAATATTCATGAAAGCCGGCATACCTATGGGGAAAGGTCCCAAGTTTTGTTGAATGTAAGCAAAATTTTACAATTTTGACCTATTGACCTCACGATGTGGGTCTAAACCAAAATATTACATATTGTATAATTAAAATTGGCACTACAGAAAATTTCACCTAGAGTGATGTAAAATACATTAATAATGACAAAAAAACCTATACTCGCAATTTTTGTCTTTGGATAATGGAAATATATTTACCATTAATCTCCCCTTATTCATTCGTTTTTATGTTTGAATCTTGAAATTATCGCTACAAATATTGGTATGAGGAACGTGTAAGAGGGCAAAATAATCTAGCAAAGCGACATTCTCCTTCTTAATTACTTCATTTAAACGGTTACTCGAAACAATACTAATCTCTACGCTCATGATTAAGTGATTGATGGAGGAAAGTGCAAGGGAGTGACAACTTTCGCTGAGATATCCCGTCGAATAGCGTCGAATACGCTTTTACGGCCGACCATAAGTGCCACGAGAGGCGCTGTTAAGCGTGCGCCATTACGGCGCGCTCATTAAGGGGCCCACCGCTCGACGGCACGTGGTGATCGTCGCAGGAGTCAACGGGCGGCGTGGGGAGTACAGAGACATGAAAGGAGTGGGAGAAAGAGATTTCAACATCGCAATGCGCACGCGACGACCCAACACTTTCGCCCGCGCCCTTGAAGATCACAGCTCACAGGCTTATCAAGAGTGCACCGCCGGAGTAATGACAGCACTGATTTCTTCCTCTCGACTAATGAACGGGCAATAGATCAAAGTAATCATATTAAAGAGCGCCCACGGTGGCTGCGCACCATGAGTGCAGTTTTTGGAGGGACCAGGGGGAACCTGCCCCCCCCCCAACTTAAGTGATAATTTGTCAGAAAAAAAGTACCAAACCTTTACATTCAAGTATCGGGTGAAGAAGAAAAAAGCGAAAATTCGCAAAAATAACCGTGGTTAGATCCGATGATTCCATGAAAATTCGTTAATATAATGGAAAAATTCGACGAACATTACTTCTTTGAATGAACCTGAATTTCTGCCTAAGGATAGGTCCATAGTTAAATGAGATTCCAAATAATATACAGTCAATTACACTAATTTAAGACTGAAAAATATTAAATATTCATGTAAAAGGTAATAACCGGAAATTCGATAAAATTATTGGTATGATATCGTATAAATTGATGGCAATTACATTAAGTCATGATCAGTAAAGAAGTCAAATACGAGTTTTTGAAAAGCAATATTTAAGCCTAATTTATTCTGGCAACAAACCTGTGAGTTTTTTTTCTATCCCTGCATAAATGAATCAAGAAATTATCACTCTCATGTCGACAAAATAAAAGACATTTCCGGAATGGCAGAAATTTAAAGTATAAAAATCGCACATCGCTATTCTTAAGCATTTGATTAACCACGCGCCGTTAGCCGTCGCTACGGGTCGTTATGGTAGCGAGTCCCGTTGAGCACTTCATACAAAAGATGACATCGCGAGATTACGAGGGAAAATCAGTGGATTACGGCTGGACGCGAGCAGGCGTGAACGAAGAAAACGAATAATATTCTCGCCGGACTTCCTTCGGCGCGGTGAGAAACGCAAACGGTTATGAAACATCGCTCACGCGAAGTGGCGATCATGACCTTAGGGAAGGAGAGAAAAATTACTCGGTCGAGAGTGACCTCCAAATCAAGGAGTCACGCACCAAACTCGGTGGAATCCATACAGATAAGTTCGGGGCAATCGTATGCACGTCTCCAAAGGGGCTTCCAGTTCATACTTTAGAAGGAGATACATGAGCTGGGCAATTGATTATGATAACACACCCACGCATCCTAAGGACTCAATCGACTTATCACCGTGGGAACCACACCCCAAAAATTCAACATGTGACAAAATTGAGCCAGGCGAGATGTAGCGGAAAGAATACAAATTGATTGAAGAGAACAAGATAGCAATTTTTCCACTAGTTTTATTTAGGTAACACATGTTCAAACGGGTAGTAAGTACGAAAGTAAAAGTTATGAAAAATGTGCTATCTTGTTTCCTTCAACCAATAAATAGATGATCATGAGAGGTCTTCAAACATGTTTTTTTTTAGAAGATTATGACACTTTTGACCGGTGATATTATTTTTGTACAAGATAAGGCAAGTTAGCATGGACCATTTTTTGAATCCCTGCGGCAATTCTCCAACCCCAAATTGGACCTCCCTATCCATTGGATAATATCCCTCCAGAAAAAATTCCGGGATCTGCCCCTGAAATGCAATCATAGAAAAATCAATTTAATTCCGATTCCATGCCAAACATTGGTGCTGAGTGAAATATCAAAAGAAATCAGCGAAAATTCATAAAAATCATGGTAATTACATCCGGTCATACCATGCTAATTCGTTAACATCATCGGACGAACATGACTTCTATGAATGAACCTGAATATGAGGCTTAGGACGTAAAAGTATAGGTCAATATCGATTTCTTTCTCATCGATTTAACTGTTCTTGAAATGCTATTGATGGGTCCATCATCACCTAATGTGGAAAACGTACGAAAGTTTTGGAACTATTCTTAACGATACAAATTACCTAACTCATAGCATTAATTATGTTTCCACACCAATGAAATCGCCAGAAAGACCAGAGAGATATCTTTCACAGCCAAAAATCCGGTGAAGGTGGATAATTTTCATGCTTTTCGCCCAGAATATATTCCGGGAAGAGCACAATGTGGTCAGGAAAGTTTTCGGAAACAATTTCCGTATTATTTCCATTAAAAGGGACCGAAATAAATCGGGCTCGACTCAGCGAGCACGAAATTTCACGCATGGGAACGTCGCCCACTCGTCTGAATTTAACTCGCGCAAAACTAGAGAGGGCTTCCGCATCGAAGCCTCTCTCGCGAACGCAGCGGCGCCACACACTCGAGAAATTTTGAGGAAATCATTCCCACCGCCTTCAGTGTATCCATTCTGTCCATTTTTATGTCCTCTCATTTACTGACTCCATTGACGCCAGGCTCGAATTTTTTTCGCTCGGTCCTTGATCATGATTGTGTGAACACTAGTTCGGGTACATACTCACGTTCTTCCATGGAAAACACCTGGCAATTTTAACTACTATTTATGATAAAAACATAAAATCACCGCACCCGTAGTATTAATTGCTGCCAGCTGGACCATAGAGACAGTGGCGCAGCGAGGGGGGGTTTGGGGAATAAACCCCCCCCCAGAGCTCAGAAATGTTTTAAAGTGCAATCCATTTTACTTATTTGGATTAATATTACTTAATGAATAGTGTAAATATTAATAAAATATCCCTCTTAAGCCATTAAAGTCACCACTTTGAACCATTTATCTTTAAATTTTTCTGAAGGAGTGCCCCCGCACCTCTCGCTTAACCTGGCGGGTATTCCACACCCCCAGACACCCCAGTATTAGTTGTGCCTAAAACCCCCCTAGCCTTAATTCCTAGCTGCGCCCCTGCATTGAGATACCTGTATATTTTACAGTCAAAATTAGTGATATGTAGTTCTTCATCACCAGTTTTTGATTGTCATTTGCGCAGCTTTCATAGGATTATTAGTTTTGGTGGCGATATTTATACTTTTCCCGCGGTTGTGAGAGCATTAACTAGTGCAAAAAATGTCAACACTATGAGATCGTATAAATTTGTGCGCTCGCAAATCATGGGGCCGGTCAAGAACATAACTGTGTGAACATGGGTTCGAGTAGACCCTCTACACCGAATTGAGCTCTGGCTGGCACTAGCTGCCCTGGAAAACATGAAGAACTCATTTACGTATATCATAAGGCATTTAAATCATGAAGAAAGGTATTGGCGGCTTACGAAGATCACAAAAACTTAATCACCAGATTTCCAAGTGAGCGAAAACTAATCTACTTTTTAGTATTACATGGTGATTTTTTTGTTACGCCCATAATTACAGGTATCACCATGTTTAAAATTTAAAGATAACTACAACGATGCGATTAGATTATTCAACAGTTAAAAACACGGTAAAAAGAAACCTACAGCCGGGTTTATATCCGCTAAATTGAACACCTTTCACGAATTTAATACGTCCATTGATAAGGCTTGAATACAAAACGGATGTAATTCCCAAAATATTATTCATGCATTTTCATAGCTAACGAGAAATACACAAAACGGCTATTGAGAATTCCATTTTTCCTCAAAGTCTAGGGTTCTTTGGCATTTGAAATTTTGAGCGATACATGACTGACAGAATGTAATTGAAGGGTATAAAAATGAAACTATAAAAACTACAACTAAAGCGTCTAACTTTCAATATTGCCGGATTTCACGATGAGAATTTCTTAATATATCAAAACTATATTTTATGTGACGTAATTACCAGGTGCATTCGAGTAATTGAAGAATTTTACCCAACATGGAACGAAGCACGATATTATATACTAGTAAGGAAGCAGTATTCGTGCAATAATGAATTTTCATCAGCTAGAAAAATGGGCCAACGCATAAAAATACCATGAAATTCACGTCCTCATTAACCATCTGTTGATATGTGAAACCATGGACGCGTCTCATCCAGTTTTCGATGGTGCCAATTGAAGTCGGGCAAATGTAGTCTGATAAAGAGATCTTGATGTTACTGATAAAGAAATCTCAGGTGGCAGCGAGCCAACTTCGCCCCTTTAAGTATCACGACGTATCTCTTTACGATCTCAGCTGTGCCCAAAATCTGTAACCTCAATTCTTTAAGGACGAGGACTGGAAGGTAAGAGATTGAAATAAAGGTCGATCAACACCTGCAGCTCGAGTTCCTTTGCTTCCTGTGTGCAAGGAGATGCTTAACATTTAGTAATTACATAGAAATCAGCTTTCAATTCAAAGATTTGAGTAAGACTTACAAACGAATTTTGACGTAAAAAGTAATGCTTTAAGGCTAAATCATGTTTTCATCACCAGATACAACCAGAATGCCAATTTAGCTCATTCTTATTGAAAATACTAGAAGATGCATTTAAATATTATGCATAAAGGATAATTAAGGCAAATACCTAAGGTTAGACGCCAATATTCACTGCTGGTGCATTAGTTAGTATTTTCCCCAATCAATACAAATATCGTAGAGGAAGCTATAAATTATTCACCTCCATTAAGGAGAGCTTTTATGAAAGGACTAGTCACTACGTCTGGACAGGCCGTATTTTGTCTATTTTGGTGATGAATTACTCAAAATTCATATTATCATATTGAAATTCTCAGCGTGTGTCGAGAAAACCTTCATCAATATAGGCCTGGTTTAAAAATAGACAAAAAACATCTGAAAATGTTCAAAATTAAAATTTTCACTTTTGTAAAAGTGGAAAAATAAAAATGCGACTGATTTTTAGGGGAAATGGTGAGTTATATGGATTTGCTCTTTCCCGGCGTATGATACTGGTGAAATCTTCTCGGGTTTTCTACCCGGTGAATGGCTTGTGTACTGAGGACGATGGCAGAGGTAGCTAAAGATATGTCGGCCTACAAGCAACTCACCCGGTGGAAAACCCGAATAGGTTTCACCAGATTTGGAGGATGAAAAATGGACGGGGTCACCGTGGTGTAGAAACTTCAGGATGTCGCGCTGGTATTACTAAACCTGCTCGGTAGTGATGGGTCGATCATGAACGATTCGATCAAAAAGATTGAATCACTAGGTGAATCAAATGACTCATGATTCATTTCGTTAAACAAGTCGATCATCAATCATCAATCACTCCGACTTCCGGTTTCATATCAATCATCTCGGTTTCCGGTTTGTTTCAAAATTTGGAACGATCGACGCTCGATCTCTTTTCGTCAGGGCAGAAATAGTTGTGAGAAAATTAAATACTATGTTATGAAGAACTGAATACTTGTGTAATCTTTTTCTTAAATGTTTTCCAGCAGTTATCAGTATTAATAACACCAATACACGTAAAAGGAAAATATTAAGATGACTCCTGTAGGAGAACGTTAAGAAGTAGAAGTTAAAGCTGGTTACATTTTATTGTGCCGTTCATAAAATTATCCTGCAGATCAGATTCATGCATAGTGTGTGGTGTATTTTGTGTTATATTTTGATCAACTATAGTTAGAAATTATTTTATTAGTGTTAAGAAACTGTGGCAGTTTTGCCTTCCCAAATATTTTCATGACACTACTTCCTTCATTTTTGCAATCTAATTTACTCATCTAGGAATTCACAATCAAAATAGTATATGAAATGATAATATGGATAGCAATCAGCGTTACCAATGCTCTTCGCAGATGAGGCAGTATTTATTCGATTATTCAAAGTGATTTATTACATCCATTGATTGAGTCTTTTCGATCATGATTCCTTTTGAGTCTTTTCAATCATGACTCCTTTGAGTCTTTTCGATCTTGATTCCTTTGAGTCTTTTCGATCTTGATTCATTTGAGTCTTTTCGATCATAGTGATTGAATCAATTGATTGAATCACTTATGTGACTCGAGTCAAAATGATTGAATCACTAAAATGATCGACTTTGCCCATCACTACTGCTCGGTGCTATATTTCAGCTTGGGACATAGTGTTGTGAAGTGCTATTATAGAAGATTTGAGAGAGCTATTTCTCATATGAACACTGAGATGATCTTCCAATATTCAGTGGCGTGCTCTATAGGTAGCTGATATTACTTTGGTATGTGATTGTTGCCTCAGAGTTGTTACTTACATCACTGTGATTGTTGCTTGTTACCTAGTGGGTGCTTTCCATTCATGCGACTCACGGAAACTCGTTATAACTCTCAAATCCTGCGCGTTATCGTTTGTTGACTTGTTTCATAACAATCGGCGAAACACACAGAATGGAACACGAAAACCGCGACACAAGTAGACGTGTGTCGATGAATGGTGTGCACATGTGACTCTCCGGTGGCTTCCATAGTATGTTATAGGGTGAGTGGAATACAATACATAAGAGGAATAGTATGCCACTTTCATTTCACAAGACAGCCCGATTCCGAGATAAGGGGCTATATCCCACGCTGGCATGTATCCTCTGATATCGGATCGGCTCTCGGAATACTCCTATGGAGAGGTTCGTGAACCACTCTTGCTGTCTGAGGGAGACTTTGGGTGCGCGGGTGGTCGGTGGGCACATAATGGCAGTGCGGGTGAACCCGTGAAATTAGTCCGCGCGGCGTCGCCCAATCGAATCGTAACACGAGGGGGCACTGCCTTCCTCGGCCCTTCTTCCTGTTGGCGGCTCGCTGATGCGTCCCTTCGAACGCCAGATAGCGTGTCCTCCCACCTACCCTCACGATCCAGTCGCTAACTCACGTTCCTCTTTCCGATGAGGTGACGTCGACGTCAGCGAAGGAGAAGGAATTCGGGAAAAAGTAGTTATTCTGTACTTCCGAACGAAAACGACCGCAATCGAAGAGACTTTGGATCTTCAGAATTCATAGGTGGAGTTTTGGGGATCCCAGGGTGAGCCTGGACCCCCAACATAAATGGTAATATCGATATATATATATAATATCAATAAATATGAACAAAGTTAAGCCCTGATGATGGTTTTAAATAAACAGAACCGTTGGCTATAACTTGTTTGCATAACATACGTTGACCTAAACTCCAGGAAATACTTTAACAAATAAATGGTAATTTGTCCGAAAATTGTACGAAATCTGCACACTCAAGTAAAAAAAAACATCGAAAGTTTGAATAAGATTAACCTTTTCATTCAGACTTTTTTTTCTCTACTTTGATGAAAACTATTCTTTTTGCTATTTAAATTTAGTTGTGGTGTAATGGACGCTTTGCCAAAAAGATTGAAAATTTTTTGCGAAGTATATTGTATGGTCAATGTCCATAATTATGGATAAGTATGCACATTGGAAGGTTAAAATCCCGTAAATGTCATGTCCATTTTAATGGACACAATGACTGAAAGGGTTAAAACATCTTTGTGTTGTTTCTTCTAGGATAGCATCTAAAATGCTGTTTTCAGAGGCTAATTTAAACAAAATTTCCATACTGGGGCCCCGGGAACCCCTCCATTTAAGTGGAGGGTATTACATAGCCCCTAAACCCCTGGCCTCCCCAGCATAAAACTCTGAACTTCCCCCATGCTTCAAATGAATGCTACATCGAGTCACTCATTGCTAAAGGAAGCAATAATGACACGAAATGGAACACATTAGTGGGGAACACACATGAGAAATATGTGTGGAGGAGCCCTATAGAAGGTAGGATTCGTCAAGCGTATTGCGGGAATATTTTCGGATGAGAAAGTAATTGTAAAGTGCTGTTAAGTGCTGGTCCGGCCTCACCTAGAATATGCAACGAGCATATGGAATCCGGAGCCGAGAGTGAACTTAATATAATGTAAAAGAAAGCTGCACGATTCGCTCAGGAGCGTATAGATAGCGTTACGAATATGTAAAACGAATTAGGTTGGGAGCCGCTGAAAGCTAGGATTAGATTCTTAAGCAATTGAGAATGGATATCTTTAAGAGCGACACGGACAACATTATACGAGAACCCCACTACATTTGCAGGTCCAACAGAAACGATTAATTATGCCGAACGTGATAGGCATGTGGATTCGTTTCAACCCCCGCACTAAAAAGGAATTTACGGCCAGCATTCGAACTTCCTAACAATCTCCTCGTGGATTTTAACCTCTTACGCCCACATTCTAACCAATTCCTGTAAGTGATAATTAGAGATAGGTTACTACGATAGTGTAAGAAACAGTGCTATTACTTACATGAAAAACCGTTCCGACGCTAATAAGTCGCAATTCGAATCAAAAGAACAACGTATCAACTTACGCCGTTCATAATCACAACTAGATATCACATCTGTGAAATTTCTTTGCGAAAAATTGAGATCATTTCACCTACACTGACTACGGACGACAAAACGAAAGATGTTTGACACTCCGAATAATAAGATACCAAAAATCGTGCTACATATGAAGAAAAAACGTGGAGCTATGATTTCACCGGTCAATGGGCCTATTAAGAGCAATGAATAACATTATACGACTCGAGTTCACGAAAATAAATTCAATAAAAATTCTAAATGGTCTCACCTCATGTCGTAAAACCGTGATGGGTCATGATCGTAGCAATGAAGTATATATTAGAGCATAATTAATGACGGCAATTTTCAACGTAAGCTCTTTGAGCAGGAATCGATCCACGATGGCGGAATAGAAAATATTAAATCGGAAAGATTTGATATTATAATAAAATAATATCACGCAAGAATTCGGCACTTAGTTCGAGTGATGGACTCAATGGAACACGATCCATCGGAGTGAACATAGCGAGTGAAAAAATTACCCTTTCTCGACCGGTTGTTAAAGAATACCAGCAATATAAGTTCCGCCTTTTTCACGCGCCCTCACCACACAGAAAGGCAATTGCCAGCGTACTCGTACGTCATGGCACGTACTAGGGAAAAAGGTGCGAGATTGCGGGACATAACGAAGAGATATAAGGATGCTTTTACTTTCATTACGGTGGGATCGCAGACAAGATGTGTTAACTCTTCCGAATAAGTCGCACCGCGCTCGCAAAACGAGAAGATACATTTTTTTCAGCGCGGTTCAGCTGACTGAGGGCCCTTTTTCATGGCAGCCATAAACATTGTGCAGTGAGATAAAGAGGGAAGGAAGATCAGACTTGGGGAAGGTGATAGGAAGGAAATTTTAACGATATCCTCCATGGGGATAATAATAATAAAATTAACAAGATAAAAAATACGCTCTTCAAAATACGATGAAGTTCAAAATTCACGAAGAAGGAGAAGTGTGAAAGTTTGAAAATAAATATATCTTTTCAGTCTGCCAAATTGAGGAATTAGTACAAGTCAGCGGTCGGCAACCAACGACTCGCGAGCCTCGGGCGGCTCTATCGGTGTCAAATTGCTGCCTTCCCATTCCATGCGCAAAAAAAATAATTATATTATTTTATTTTCAAAACAAAAATGAAATATTGGAAATGAGATAAAAACGGTAGTAATGTAGAAAGGAGAGAGTATAAGGCGCCCCTATAGTAAATGCATTGCCGGTAGTCAAATGAAAGCACTTCCGAAATGCGTCTGGTGGCGTAAATTTTGTCTCTTCCATCTTAAAATGTTGTCGACCCCTGGGATACGTAATTTCAACACTTCAGGTTTTCCTCAATGCTTAGACTCACTACTGATCAAATAAAAGCATATCATAGAGGTTGATTCAAGAGGAGCGAGGCATAACCTGTATTCAAGCTGATACGAGGTCCATGCATTGCATCAAACACAGCCTCCTCCAAGCCACGTGTTTGTCGGACACCGCTCGCTGCGAGGACGATAAGCAGACACGGTCAACGTGCATATCTGCCGTTGGAACAAGCGACCGGCGCGGCGGTAGCACAAGTGTGTGTTGTGGGGGTGGTTGGGATAGGGACAGAAGAGAGGTCTGGTCTGGGTCAGCGCCGACGACCCTCTTACAGGGGACTACCATATGCCCACTCGGCTACGGACGAGAGCTTTTGAAGTGAGCGAGGAACGGCTGAGAGGGAAGGACGTTGCCTCATTCTGTGAACTTGGGCGGCTGGGCGGTAATCGCTAAGTCTCCGAGAGACCATTTTAAGAGGACAAATCACTCTCTTTCCACCGGTATTACTTTTTTGACAAATAATTACTCATTTAAAAGTTAAGTTACATTCTTGAAAATTTCATGCTGTTTAGATAAAACTTTGAAATCATTAGTATTTGTCTCAACTGAAAATGTTTTATATTAGAGGATATTTACTTATTTAAGTATACTACCGCTTAAGGTAGTTTTGCACGAATAATTAAAGACGTACACTGTCTATCTAATACTAATTGAGGGGGTGAGAAGCCAAGAGGTACATATGATTTTCTTTCTAAACAGAGGGTGGTAAAGAAATTGATAAAACAAATATAAAAATCTAGGTGGCTAAGGGATATGAGAGAGTCTCAGTTCTGTGCTTATATCGAGTGAAAAATCTATTGCGCTATTTAATATCTAGTTGATCTCGTACGTTTTCTTTACCTGATTTCCGTACCAAACTCGATTTACAAAATGAATCAATTGTACCCCTTGGCTTCTCACCGCCTCAATTATAATTCGATTAAGGTAGGTTAGCATGGAATATTTAAATGGTATTCTTGCAGTCTACATGGACTTCCTTCTTAAATTCAAAATGAGCACCACCCCCTTTCATTATATCTTAAAAAAATCCCATCCTCCCTTCCTCTCTCTCGTATAAACAACATTTTACCCTTAAAGTCGCGTCGACCATCAAAATTTAGGAAAAAAAATGTCCGGCATTTTTAAATATGGTTTTGATATGGTAGCTTCCTAATCATTCATTCTACTATTATAATAGCACCATATTCTATGCTTCACAGGAGTAATAAACCATTATAATAGACTGTATCTATTATAAAAGTAAACTCTAGCCCGCAGTCCCATCCTCAATTCCCAGCGGAAGGAGCTAAGGTCCGCCAGTTTCCGCGATTGCGCGCTTAATGGCCGACGTGAATGGCGAGCCTCGATATCAAGCGAACATGGTAATGCGCAACGGAGGCACACGTGGAAGTTAGGCTGCACGAAAGCCTTGATGCGGGGACAGTGTCAGAATACACGCGACGTGGCGAGTCCAGGAAATCAGTGTCGCCCTAACAACCACTTCGAATCACTCGCTGCGATGGATCCGCGAGCAGAATGAAATACACGGGAAAGCGGGGAGATTCGTCAAAAACGTCTCACCGATCGAACAGAAAGCGTTCCACAACTATTACATGATATGGGTTGGAAGCCGCAACAGCGTTTCGAGAGACTCAGAGACTATGGTGCTTGGCCTGGATTGCTTGAGCAATCGAAAATGTAAGACTTTCAAAGCGACACGAAGAACATCACCTTAGAACCTCACTATATTCATAGGTCAGCTCTCCTTTCCATATTGAAATGTCCTCCTTAATTCCCAATAAGGGTTGACCCCATGCATATAATCCATAGAGAAAGGTAATTTAAAATTTATTTGATTTCCATTAAAATTTAGGAATGACTCCTTTTTTAATACAGTTTTGATTTGGTAGCTTCCTAATAATTTATTCTACTATTAATTACGCACAATTTTAGATGGAACACAGGAGTAATGTACGTCTACAATAGACTCCGTCCATTACATTTATAACCTGTCACGAAATTAGACACAGCCTATCACGTTTATATTAGACTCCGTCGACTATACCGTGAATACTCCTGTAAGGTAATTGCGCAAGTTTTTAAGAGGGAATACTTAAAAAAAGACAAACATCACCACAAAAAAATCACAACAAACTGGAGAGTCACAAGGTTCGTGTTCGTTTCGAAAAGGTAGACGATAAGAGAATTAATAAATAGCGAGAAACAATGCAGTCCCCCAAGCTAGGTGAAATGAGGGTAATTACTTTGATTCCTGAATTGCCCTTTCCTCAAGTAGGCTTGAGGCATTATAGGATGCTATCCTTCTCTGGGGTAACGTGAACTGTTTTCAGTGGAATGGAGGCTCCATTTGCAGGTTGATGGCGGTCAATTGACTTCGTTGGTGAGAGAGGAGAACAGTGGAGAGTCGCAATTATTATCGCAAATTAAACTGTGGCTGCAGGCATCGCCGCTGTCTGAAATTAGACCTTAGCTGCAGAGTGTATCCATCAGCCTACCTGCAGTAAAACTGATGGTAGAATCGTATGGATTTCATTTTGACCGGTGTTTAAGTGACTTAGTGCCACCATGAAGGGACAAATAACTGAATTTGGTTGACTGCAGGATTAATATCTGCTGTAATGATAAAATTCTACGAAGAGATATCGATTGGTGAATAATATTAAATAAATTGAAGCGTGAAAATATTCAAGAAGGCCACACAAACATTTGAGTAAGATAACTTCGTTCTTTTAATACATTATAAATATGACTGAATTTAAAATATTCATTAGGGAGACAGATTTTGCTTTTATGGGAACAGTTTTCATGCCTTTTTAGTCTAATTTACGCTGTGATCCGCAATATATTTGAAAATATATCCCTTATCAGCTAAACGGTAGCATTTTTAGTGAAAAATAACAAAATCGCCAAATGAAAAATTCATGAAATTATATGAGAGCTGAACTTGTGTATGACATGGGCTCTACGAAGAATATGCTATGAGGAAGAACGGCTTTAAAGACTGAGAGGCAATGCAAGCGGGGGCGTGGCTGTATTGAGAACTTTCCGACTGGAAAACCTTTACGTGCAAACACTCAGCGGCTCATTGCACTCGGAAGTTTGGGGTGCCTGAACAAATGAAGCGACGCCAGTCAGTGCTCTTTTGTTCGCACTTTTCCTTTCGGCTTCCTTCCACAAACAAAGGCGTAATGACTGCGACAAACAGACTGACGGCCACGGTAAATGGACTCCTGGAAAAGTGTCTTTGATTGACAATGGGGGTAGACTTTCAAGGGGAGCATTTAGATTACATACGGCCTCAAATCCGGATCAAGAATTAAGGTTATTCACACCCTAATCGAGCGGACCGCATAGAGGATAATATTCATCATAATTTTTATCCTCGCAAATAACATAATCTGCACATGTGATCTTAGTGAAGAAGTTGACACTTAAAAAACAAGGACGATTTAACATTTTTCTCCACATTTGTACGACATAGCGGAGATTTATTGTACAGAAATATGATCGACAATATACAGGGTGTTTCACGATGAATCTGAAATAATTCAGGAGGTGGTAGGGGAGACAATTTTAATCATATTTTGTCCAATAAACAAGGGGTCGTAACTCCTTAGTTACTAAGCTATGGCAACGCAAACATTTTTGGATGCACTTTCCAGTTGCAATGAAAACGGTATTTCTTGGATATCCAGCCTTTTCAGCATTTTATTTGCTCTTCTAGATTTTTGAGGAGATTAAATAATTAAGTTTGGACGAAAATGAGCGATAATAATTGCCTGAAACAATTAATCTTTGAGCTTAATTAAACAAGAACATTGAGCGAATATCAGCAATACGATTGCGCCATCACTCCAGTTTCAAGATGAATTGTTTCATACAATATTATAATCGTACATTTGCGTCCAACCTTCCTTTCCATGTGTCACCTTCCACTTCAATGATTTAAACTTCGGATACCCGAAATCTTAACCTCGGCTCTGCATATTATAGTATTTGGTTATAAATGCGCTCGCATCCCTTACGAGTATAGGCAATTATTATTACGAATAACGGATCTGCCCGTACGTAGTTACGGTCGCAACGCCGGGTCCAAAGTGTAAATAAAAACCCTCAAGAATGCTTTTTAAGCCCGCCCGCGACAATTAGCACCAAGGCGCCTGTCCGTAAGACACTTTAATGAAAGAGACCGTCGCACAGAGTAGAAAAGAGGAAAAACAAATGGAATGGCCGACAGTCACGACCCGTGCACGCTAAGCGCATTACGGTGTACGGGGGGCGGAGTACGCTGCTCGTGGAAGAGTTATGATGGAAGCTCCTCAACGGCTGGAAAAGGGCTGAGAAAGAAAGCGCTGAGAGATGCTAAAGGAGGCGGGATCCGAAACTCCCTGACGGACGGAGAAAAACAATGCAGAACAAACCAATTAAGCCCCAACTCGTTAGGAATTAGGAAGTATGGATTTTGGCGGCTAAATTTTGGGTCATCATAAGTATTCAACAATCCTATGATTGGTTTGATGCAGCTCTCCATTTCTCTCTCCAATCCGCAAACTTTCTCATAGCGGCGTATTTCTTCTCTTTTACATCCTTTATAACCTGTCCTATGTAACTCATTCGGGGCCGTCCATTGCCCTTCTTCCCTTCCACCTGTCCCTCTACGACAGTCTTCATCACGCCATCATACCTCAAAATATGGCCAACTAAGTTGTCCCGTCTTCTCCCTAAGGTTTTTAGGAGACTTCTCTTTTCTCCTACTCTCCTTAGCACTTCCTGGTTACTCACACGGTCAATCCATTTTATCTTCGTCATTCTTCGGTACCACCACATTTCGAACGCTTTCACTCTTGACTTCTCTGCTGCTGTCAACGTCCACGCCTCGCTTACATAGAGAAACATACTCCATGTGTAGCATCTGATGAATTGTTTCCTTACTTCTATGCTTGTATTCTCAGCTGTAAGAAGATTAAATTTTAGGTAGCCAACCCAAATGTGAAAAAAGGTATGATGCTTTCCCGTCGTATGCTGGTAGTAAAGGGTTTTCGGGTGTTCCACCTGGTAATCTCTTTCATGGCTGCCGATGTTTCGCGGTACGAGTCCTCCTCGTGGAGAAAACCTATAGGTACTCCACTGACAATGAGATGGGGAAATTGCACAGTCGATTCCAGCATCTCTTCAAGTCATTAATGAAAGTTTTCTTAGGCCGTGAAGCGAAGGAAAGTTATCACCATCTTTTGCGTATCGTATGCTTTAATTGGCTCAAAGGTGCTAGAAGCCAAAGATCTACTAACGCGTAGGACACTCATCAAAATCAATGAATGGTACTCCACAGAACTTAGTAGGGAGTTCGTACGACGGAAATCTGGCAACATTGCAAGGCGCTGTGCCCGTAAGCAGAGATGTCGCGACCGTACTCTCACCGCTTTGCCACCTGTGCGCATCGCTTCCTTTCTCTTTAACTCCGTCTGAAACTCACATAACTAGCATAACCATTTCCTCACTCGGCAAGGCACTGTCCTAACATAAAATATACACCTAATACCGCTACATACCAAAAAATATTAAACTGTGAAATTCAAGTAGCAAAAAACTTTTATCGCTCTAACTTATTAAGAAAACAACTCATAGCAACGGGTGTTTTGACAACGACTGATAAAGAACAATGTGGTCCAAGCAAAAACTTGATTCTCTTTCTAAGCAAATTAAAAGCAAAAAACCACCACCAGCCACCGCTAAAATCAAAGAACCAAACACAAAACAAATTAAAAATTTAATGAATGGCACAATAAAAAAGGATAATATTTGCTCATTCAAACATAAAAGGATTACGCTACTCTATCCATTTTCAAAGAAAAGTTTTTTAATTATTATTACCTCAGAGGGAACTTAAGTCGTAAAATTATATTTATTTTTACAATGTGCGATAATAAGTTATCTGGAAGATTTTTCCCTTCCTCTAGCTCGCTTCCGTATGTTCTTACTGTTTACTTGGGGTAATTTTTGCTTCCGTGTACTTTTTTTTACTTTTTGTGGCATAAAGAATAGCGTCAGGTATATTTTTGTTTTTGTTATTTGAGCAGAAATTTTTGTATGTGTCTGTATTTCCTCTTATTGGGAAACCCAGAGCATTATCTAACTTTAATTTAATCCTTGGTAGATGCAGAAAAAAATTGAGAAAAAACTCACTAATACATTGAGCCCGTTACAGGCTTTATCTGGCGAAATTCTTAAATTTACTGTAAATAAAAAATCGTAAAAAAATTTGCCACAAATACTTAAATTTTCCTTCCAAGACCAATTTAAATACATTTTTTATTATAATTTATATCGACGAAAATACAAAGTGTAACCTCGTAAGTAAGTAAGTAGCCTTGTAACAAAGTAAGACGGTAGAAGGAAAATGGAAGTATTTTTGGGGCATACCCGGATTTCCGGAGAGTTTTAATTTACTAATCATTTGTAAAAATCCATTCATGCATCATAATCATCGAACTCGGATGCATCACGTCGACGAATGCTTTCGGGATTAGAGAAAAATAAGACATTTAAAGAGAAATGTAATTGAAAAAGTTAAATCCCACAATAACAAGATACGTCACAAAATGAGACGCGTAGGAACTGTCGTCCGACAATTTCATCACATAGCTGACAATTTGTTAGCAGCATTACCCACAATTATTTTCGGTGGGCTAGGTAGAATAAAGATCAATTTTAGCTGTGATAGGTAATATACGGGTCAAGGGAGAATCGATGGAACAGATCTCTTCGTTACTGCTGAAAACATTTGGGCAGTCTGGCAGCGTGGAAGGTGAATGGCACTACTGAAATGATATGAAATGATTCTTCACTACTCCAACATGACAGGGTGATTACATAGCATATTGTATTACGAATAAAAGTTTTAGCTCCGTCTACGTCGGCTTTCAGGACGTTTGCCACATATGATTAAGTCTTCGTAAGTTAATTAACGTTGTATTTCTCTCTAGTATATTTTTTTACGCCGGGGTGACCTTAAATACCCTAACCTATCTCGGGTTACATCAATGTACTATGCCTAAGTTAACGCGTGCCCCAAGAATAATATCTCATTGTTAAAGCTACAACGTAAGAACTAATTTACAACATGGCCCGCGACTAACAAAAATCCACATAGTGCGAAATAAATGGAAAGCAAAAACAATGCAATAACTTTGCGCGAATTGAGCCTATGGCACCCACAACAAGCTTATGAAGGCGGCCTGCGGGTCAGAAGGTAGATAATGGTAAATTCAGTCGAAACTTGAAGCTTGGGCGTGGTGGAAGGGCTCTATATTATGAATAACAGACACTTTGTTACTTCCTACACTTTATAAATATTTTGTGGAAGTAAAAAAGGGTCTGTTATTGATAAAATGGTAAATTCACCTTCTGCCCTCTCCATTCCTAAGCTAAGTGACAAGAGAATTATCCAGACACATTTACCAAGAATAGCCGCACCTCATTTCAGGCCGACAGTAGCACACTGCCTTTCCTTCACGGCGCATACTTTTTTACAACAATGTGAGAGAGGACTTCTCACCGAGAAGAGACAACTAAAAGCTGGAAGGCCATTTCACAAG
This sequence comes from Ischnura elegans, assembly GCF_921293095.1. Lineage (NCBI taxonomy): Eukaryota > Metazoa > Arthropoda > Insecta > Odonata > Coenagrionidae > Ischnura > Ischnura elegans. The sequence goes on along the minus strand of NC_060251.1, from coordinate 55,863,669 downwards.
TGCCCTCCGCATCCAAAGGACATGCTACGGTGAAAACTCCCCCACGACCAGAGACCACTTGTGTGCGTCTCTTCAGAGCTTAATGGACCCTCCTGGCAGGGGAAATTTTCTGTGAAAAAAAACCGTGTCGGTCAGGCGGCGTCCCAAGCGGTCTCTTCACGAAGCCGAAGGTTTTTTAAAAGGGAAGAAAGAAAGCCACACATTCCCGTTGGAGCAGAAAAAAAAGGAGACTGTTTGGAGGCGAAGATGAAGTAATTCGTCAATTACCCCAGACAGGATGACAAGTTGACCACTCCCACTTCGGACAAACGACGCGACGGCTCTCCAAGAGAAAAGGTCGGGACATGGTGAATGGAAATTTTGTCCAGAGGAAAAGCGGAGGGAACGAAACTGCGGGAAACCTGAGCAATTTTATGAAAAATCCTACCACTGTACACAATAAGGGTCTGTGTAGCTAGCTAGTGATGGAAAAATCAATTTCGTTTGAAATCGGAAGTAAGTTTTAAATTCCAAAGATAGATAAAATCGTAATCGACTCTTGATCTTCGATCCAAAATCGATTTTTGAACTTCGATCTTGACCATTTCATTTGATCTCAGCAGCATCACTACCGGCCTATAATATCACTACCTACTTTATTCAAGGGCGGTCATTTTGTAAAGGCACGCCTTCCATCATGAAGACAGCATCTCAATCAGTTGATCTTTCTTAAAAATTTTAGTGAAACCGAATTTTTCCAAGCGGAGATTCCAAAACTATAATGGGCGTGCATTTATAAGTTTTACTACTGATAATTCACGCATATATTCTAAGTTGATAATTTGGGATTATTTTCTACATCTCAAATTTCTTCATACGTTACGTGAAAAAGCGGTAAGCTCTTACTGGTGGCGGGAATAGACCGCGAGGCGAAATCGCGTCAGCAACAAGTAAGCTATCATTCGTTAACACGGCGGCAATTAAATGAAAGCATCACATAGCATGGCCCCTAACCGCGGAACATGTTGAGTAAACCACAAGCGCTACATAAACCCTTGAGGTGTCCCTCATATTATGATGTAGGTTTAAATGTAAACCACACAAGGATTAATACAAGCGTACCCTTAAAGACTTTAGTATTATTAAGTATATTTTAGAAAGTTTGAAACGACAAAACTCACATCGGCGCCTATTCTCTTTATCTGATTTGTTCTTATTTCTTTATGATATCGTAATTCTTACCGAGCCCAATTTTCTGCGTTGCCTTTTTTTACCAGCATATTTGTAACTATGACAGCGCTAATGCAATTTAGATTGCTCAGGTACATTTTAAAACATCCGGATTTTTGTTTATTAAGAACGGGTCGGTAATGAATTTTCAACAACGCCCTTCCTCCCTATGTTAATTAAAATTGAATTTACGCTGCATTAATAACGATATAGGATTAATTATTTTCATTGCTGATTAACAAACACGCGCAATCAGAAACCTCTAGAGAAGTTTCCCATCCGAAATTCTTTGCTTTGGCGCCGAAAAATGTTTTTTTTGATAGCGCTAAAAATATCCCGCACGCGACAATCACAACCATTGCAGGATCGATATTTATCCTTGAAGCCTCATAACCTAACAATGACCTTGACCATGAATAGTGCCAGCACCGGCGTGTAAGGGTCGCATAATCAACGGGTCGATTCGAATTGCGTGACTTACTAACTTATCACTTCCACTACGCGAATAATTTTCTGCACGAGCCTCCACAGTGACTTTTCGATGGAAAACAAATACTTACTTAAACTTTTCTGCGGCCTTGCAGTGGCTTATTAAAATAAATTTCCCAAGGTCAAACAGAGTGGTGGGCAATTTAAGGATTTGAATTAAGGAAGGGACTAGGTAGAAGGGATAATCGATGAGTGAAATGCATAACAAAAATCAATAAAAAGGAAAAACACAGGCATGCATAAACTCACTCAATCACGCACCATATTTTCCCCAAGGAATATATTTTATTCTGCAAGGTAGATACTTATTTCTGGCGTTCCGTGACTATTGATAAAAAAAAATATTACTTGCATGAGTGACGCACTTCGAGGCCAAAAATCAAAATAAGGCGAAACGTCATGTATTCCATGCGGAGTTAGCTGAAAGAATGGAATAAGTGATGGAGAAAGAAAATATCCGGGAATATCACAAGTTCAATCTGACAACATTTTTACCAAGTAGATCGCCCGAGTACATACGGAATGACAAGGTTAAAACAGGAATAACATTTTAAGAAATTTCTTCCAAAGGACGTACTACTGGATGACTGGTAGATTTCACGAATTTTCTGGTGATAATTTACTCGATTGCGAATCACAATGAATCACGCTCTTCAAGCAATTACGAAGTATGACAGCTCATCATCGGAAAAAAATACATTTTATGGTGTTTCGTCATGAATTTTACTTCGAATGATCACGGTCAGCCAACTTTGTTACTAATGGAGGTAAACATAAAATTTAACGTTGAAAAGATATAAAGTAATCTAGTTTTTAAGATAGGTATTACATAGACATCATGGAGACGCACTTGAAGTCAGCAGCTTCGTACGAAGGCAATTAAATAGCTACTGATACTCGGTAAAAAGGAAAACCACAAGCACGTTTTAGCTTGCTCACTCACGTATTATGTTTACTCCTAGGGAAATATTTTATTCAACATAGTAGATGCCTATTTCGACGTGAAAAATATTATTTGCATGACTGACGCACTTACAATTAGATGTCAAAAATCTAAGTAAGGCAATGCGATAAGGAAACTATTCTTCAAACGATCACTATACAGTCAACTATGATATCAATGGCGGTAAAGATAATATTGAACGAGAAGAAAACTAATAATTCAGTTCAAAAGATAAGTGCTCCATAAACATCAAGAAGACTCACTTGAAGTCACTAACTTCGCAAGAAGGTTATTAAATAGCTTCATCTCTACTGACACACGGAGATCACTGAAGCGACAGCTCCTTTAAAATAACAGGATCCGACGGACCGCTGAAAAGTTTCCGGACCAATCACCACGCCGACCTCAATTCACGAGCTCAAAATTGCCTTTGTTCAAATTAATCTCCATCGCCAAGTTGTTTGCTGGAGGGAGGAGTGACTTAAGCAGGGCTTGGAAGGGAGGAATGGAGGAACAAAAAAAAGAAAAAAAAACAGGAAGGAATACAGGAATTCTAACCATAAATTCCGGAAATTCACCTCGGTGACGATGAAATTTTCATTTTCATAAATCTGCGCTCGATGTGGAGTTCCACAGTGTAAATCAAAATATTCGGGATTTCAACGCGACACGATTTTTTAATTTACGAAATGAAAAATTATAAATTTAAGAAATCGCTAAGAAATAAATGATTTTTTTACTTTCCTGGCGGATCTTTTTAAATATTAAGGTTTCCTCTGGCTTTCTGAACTTGGTGTAAAGTCGGAGAAAACCTCATTAAACTCCGTTAAGAAGTCGTAAATTACATACGTAGTCACATAGACTGTCTTTTTCAACAATTTGCCTGTATCTTAAAAATATGAAGTATGCATCTGAGAAATTTTCATACCTGCTTTTGTCAAAGTTCTCAAACCTGAGACGCGGGCAACTTAGTCTAAAAAGTCTACTTTTCCTCATCATCAGTAGTCATCAATCCGCGGATTGATTTGATGCACGTCTTCTTATCTCTAAATTACAAATAATTAAAAATAACATAATTCCTTTTCCTCACATCCTTCATCTCCTCCATTCATCTCATTTGACGCTTTCTTTCGCCGCTCTTCCCGTCCAAATTTGCTTTAAAAAAATGTTCATAACAAGAAAAATTCAAGATGATATGCCTTTACAGCTGGAGATTAATTTTGAGTTTGGGATCGTTCCTCCAGGGAGAATCCAATGTTTTACCACTCCCTTCCCCAAACTCGCTCTTTTATTATCGCTTTTCAGACCTATTTTTGGTTCTTAATTTCTGCGGTTTCCATCCCAAACAGCCTAGCATAGCTGTGACACTGTCCCCACTTCTACGACTCGCTAGAGTTTCCGACGTGAGTTTACGTCACGAAAAAAAGACTGTGGGGATCGAGTTGGTGTGGTGGCTAGAGTGTTGGCTCCCCACCCCGTGGGCTCGGGTTCGAATCCCGGCGGGGGCAGAGACTTTTCAGAGACTGCTCGATCCCTGCTTGAATTTTGAGTGGAGGACATTTCAAGCGCAACACTCCGTCCGTCTGATGGGACGTTAAACCGTGATCCCCTTGGCGCCTTTCGTTAAGAGCAAGCTAATGCTGACGCTGAGTTTTTCGCTACCCTTCCTCACCTATCCTTACCTCATGGTGCAAATGACCTCAGCTGTCGGTCGCCTCCTCCAAAATACCATACCAAAAACACGGATTGAACGCTAGTGATGCGTCCCATGGGCGTGCCTACAATCAAAACTAGGGAGGGGTAAAACTAGCCGTGGTCGTTCAAGTTGTAACTTTTTTTGCACAGAAAAGGTTAATGAAACCAAAAATTTAAGGGAATTATGACAGCAATTTATTAATTTTATAATTGTTTGCTTGAAAAAATGATGATTTTTATTAGTTTCTATAATTATTTGCTTAAAAAAATAATGATTTTTATTAGTTTTTATAATTATTTCCTTGAAAAAATGTTTTTTAATTAGTTTTTATAATTATTTGCTTGAAAAATAATAATTTTTATTAGTTTTTATAATTATTTGCTTTAAAAATAATGATTTTTATTATTTTTTTATTATATGCTTGAAAATTTTTTTTTATTTTAGTTCCATGTTTAATAGTCATATCATTTTTCTTCAAAAGAAAATTTGCTCAAAACTTTTGTTTTGAACTAAATTTATTTTCGCTTCTGGGGGGGGGGGAAGTTGACCCCCCCTGCCCCCTGCTGGGTACGCCCATGATGCATCCCCTTAGCAAATCCTCAAGCCACCTTAAAGAGCAGGTCGCGATCTGAGAGTTCAGTTGAGGGCGGACTTGATTCGCGAGGCATATTCGACCGAAAGAGGGTCGAGAATGCGTCGGAGCAACGGGCCGTATCGCACCAAGTTCGTCAGCCGCTCGAAAAGGTGGAAGGGGTAAGGAAGACGGAAGCCAAGGGGGAGGGGCGATGGGAGGAGGGGTGTGCTGCTGCCACTAAAAGGTGAAGGACCTCGCGAGTTCTCGCACTCAACGCGCTGGCTAAATACACACATGCGCAAACACGATGACGTCTCCTTCCATTGAGCTACACGAGATCTTCGACCATAGATATAGACCTATTTTTTTATATTATTTATCGACCTTCGATAACCACGCTGCCCTCCGCCCCAACGCAAGATCATTTATTATTAGTCCCGTGAACACTTACTCTTGACCAGTTACTTATATCCATCACTACGAAACCGCACCCACATAATTTACACTGTAGTCAATGGAACTCTCGATGAGGTGAAAAGTTATGAATATTCATGAAAATGACGATTTTATCTTTTCCCTGCTAAATCTCCAGAATGCATTGTTAGTATTCCCTAGTTTTCCTTTTTTGTTACCATACTGAACAACTTATTTCTTTACGTAAATACATCCATCTCCCCAAAAGCAGCACTATTTGACCTTTACATCGGGGTGCTACATCCGATAACAACGGAAATTTTCTATCCTCAATTTAATGTTAAAGTTATTATTACGAAAGGACCATAGCTAGAAAATGTTCTTTATTTTTTAAAATCTATTACTGTTTTGGCATGAGTTTAGAATCCAGTTATGTATGTTTACTTCCTACAAACGGTGTTTTATTTAAATTATATTCTTTAAAGATTTTTGGGATATATCATATAACTTATTTGTATTTAACTTGGGAGTCGCTTTTTTAACATTATTGTAGCGTAAGGTTTTACGTTATATACAAATTCTTAAGGGACCAAATAACGTAGTATGTTGCGGGATTTTACAGGCATTTTTCTGATGCAGTTAAGTTATTAAATAAGAAGCAGGCTTTTCCAATAAGTATCGTATATCTTATTATTTTTCTCAAATTTCTAGATCATTTTTTACATTATTTTGTTGAATACTACTACTAATTCCTGGTTCACGCAGCGCAAGTGTCAAAAATGACATGCAGCCAAGGGGTCATCGCCTGCCCCGAGACAATAAACGGGTAGTCGACCAATCAATCAATAATCCACATCGCCGCCCGCTCATGCACCCTCGATAGCAACGCGAGGTGCGAGCTGGGATGTGAATTACCCCATGCAAGGCAATCTGAAGTGCGCTCTGAAATCCTCTGATGTATTCAACGGCACGTAGTGTGTGTTTACAAAACACGTGACTTACTATTTATGAGTTACTTGCTGTGACGGCTACGTGTAACTCGATAATAGTATTCGTTATTAATAGTGGTCACTGAAAAGCTGAAAAAAATAACTGAGCCCGAGCGCAATTATTTTTTGGTAAGCTAACGATTAATACCGTAGTACAAAAAAGTCGAGACACTAAATAAATTACCAAGCAACTTCATCCATTTCTATTTTCATATTGTATTTAGTTCTTCAAATGGATGCATGGGCCATTTCCAATAATTTTATCCATGAACCCTATAACTAGCATATGCAATGTGAACTAAAAAGAACTCATGAAATTTTAGCAATTTAGCACGAGCAGAACTGGTTAGGCTACACTTATTATTGTTCGTTGAACATAAATGTATGTACTCAATAAAAAATAACTTATTTTAGATAATCAGAAGCAAAAAGGAACGGAGGAATTACTTTTCCATGTAAAATAATAAACTATTCCAAAGAAATCGGTGCAAAAATAAAGATGTCACTTCTTATCTGTTACAATCTTTCAAGAGGGCAGCCTTTTCTTCGCACCTTAAATTATAATCTAACAATCTACTCCCTTCGAGGAATGTAGAGGTGTGAACGGAAAAAATAAGAGCTGGCTCACGAAACATTCCGTATATAACGATTTTCATCCCATCCCAGGCTTGTTTCGATCGGCACGGGTAATAATGGTAATAAAAGCCCTCCGAGAAGTCCGCAAATCAGTCGGATACGCACGAAAACAATTTCCCGTGCGGCAATTAACGCATCGCAGCACAAACTCGTGACGGAGTTAGACCAATCCTCCATTCCGTCAGCCACATCTAGTCAGTGGTTGCGTGGATTGCCGCTAACCGTGAGGCGTAGAAGGGACGAGAAGCTAAATGGCTCCAATAAAAGGGGTGGTCACGAACACAACAGTGACACGCGAGGTCCTCGTAAAATGAACTTGGGAGATAATACGATCATCAACATCATTAGTCAACAATCCTAAGATTGGTTTGACGCAGCTCTCCATTCCTCTCTTTAGCTAGCCTTTTCATAGCGACGTATTTCTTCTCTTTCAAATGCTTTTTATCCTCCTCGGTCCAGGCGTATTGTATACAATACATCGGCGTTTAAATTTTGTCCCGCTTAGCCACTGGAGTAGCCAGGGAGGGGGGGGGGGTTCCGGACCCCCCCCCAGAAATATAATAACACAATTATTTTCCCTCATAAAAGAAAACAAAATATTGAAAAATCATGAATTCACAAAATTTACTTTAACAAATGATTTTTATTCGATTATGAAAAGTGTTAAAATTATCCATGATAAAAAGAAGAACACAATGGTAATTTCCACACTTTTAATGTCACAACTCAGCAACCGACCATGGTTTCAACACGTAAGTGTCATTTTCAAGGTGAAAAATCCAGTACTCTCTCAGTATATATACCCAGGCCAAGGTAGGAGGTGGGGGCATAAGGAAATAGGTGTGGGGGAGTGGGAGGGGAAACGGTTTTGGTGAACAAGTGAGTGAAGGACGAAAACATACATCGAGTAGATCGGAGTGAAGGTCAGGGTTATGACGCCATGGGGATGCATTTCAATACTTTGCTAAAATTAGCTTAAAACCCATTTCTTAGTACCCTATTTTTCAAATATTTTCCCCCCTTATTTTGGACCCCCTCCACATACGCACGAAATTCCTGGCTACGCTACTGCGATTGGCTAGGCGAAATGTCGTTATCACCGCAAGTTCAGTGCTTCCTGGCTGACGACAGCATATTGCCCACAGATATAGTTTAAGTTTTAGGTTAACATCTAATTAACCAGAAAAAATGAAATTCAGACCAAAAATGAAGGTAGATATGTCCCGGGACTGAGGAGGTTGTAAACCTATCCTACGTAACTCATTCGGGGCCGTGCCTTTGTCGCGACTGGACGACACTGCTACCTACTAGTAGGTCTTCTGCCTGGATAAGGTCCCGAAGGGAGAGCGAATCAAATTCTCATTGGGAGTAATTAACAAAGCTTTTATTGTTCGTTCTTATTCAGTTCTTGCACTTGCACGGGGGGGATTTGAGGCTGGCGCGCACGGAGGTGGAATGCTTGGGCAGAGAACTTACGTGGCGGCGAGTAGGGAGAGGCGGTGCCGATGTACGTGGACCTTGTTGTACCCGGTTCGATTCCCACTCGAGTCGTCGTTCGAGATCTACCGCAGCTCCCGCGTCAAGGTCCCGAAGAGTCCCCGGAGGAGAGTCGCAGCAGTCCCCGAACGACGAACTCGCTCTGCCCAAGCACTCCGCACTTGCTGTACTCCCACGAAAAACTGTCCACCGTGGGCCACAATTTCTGCCCTATATAGCTATTTTCTGGGGGTGCGAGTGGAGGGAAAGGGGTCGCAGCGGGAAAGGGTAGAGTACCCTCGGGCGTGGTCCGAATTCTAAGAAATGCTACTTGGACCCACGCACCCTAAGGCGGGAAAAAGTAGCGTCCCGCCTCCTTTCCCGCCACGCAGAGTATCTTCCGATTACCACACCTTGCTCTTCTTCCTTTCCACATGTCCCTCTACGATTGTTTTCGTGCCCAACAGACGAGATATTCTTGTATCAACCTCGTAAATAAAGTAGAAATATTTTATTATCTCCGCCACAAAATAAACGATTTCAATTTATTTTTATTCATCGCAAATGTCAAAACAGCAGTAACTCGGACAACAGAACCCTGATCAAACCAACACTATTCATAAACAACGAATTTGCACTGATTATTCAAATTTGATGACCCGGAGTAATTTCACAATTTTTTTCTCTCGCCAAACCGGTTCCCTTCAAATCCATACATGGTTCCACAGCCTCCAACAGGTGGATCAGATTCTTCATATCTCACTAAGTCAATCATCATGGATCACCCGGCTCTCTCATTATAATATCGCCAAGGGAAGATACTTCGACTCGAAAAATAACAGACACAGTGAGTCATTTAAATATTAAAAAATCGCGGCCACTTTAAATTTCACCGGTCACTGACAAGAGGGTTTATAAGTAGGACAGATCCTTATGTAGTGTTTGATCAGATATTTTTCAATGCATACAGATATAATTAAGTTGAACAAATAATTAACAAATTACGAAATCGAAAACATAGGGTGGCTTATAATAATACTCATACGTAAAAATGATACTTCCCTTCACATATAGGGTAAGTGTTATCAAGCTGAAGCTAATACTGTCATGATACGATATCCAGATACACGGAGAACACAGAGGGATGGCAAAATTTTGAGGATACTCGACAATTACGAGGAGAACTTTAGGAAAATTCCCCCCAGACGAACCGAGAAGTTACTGGAGGTAAGTTAAGAGGGGTAAGGGGATAAAGAACCACAAAGAAGTAGAATTTTTAGCTTTGGATGGAGAGAAATGATGAAATGGGGGGCTGAAGATGAGTAAACCTATCCAACGATCAATTTATGCACACATAAAATTGGATGTTTTCATGCACGACATGAATAGACTTCTCAACGTTTCATCGTCAACATGAGTGGTCCCATTTATGCATTTTTTTCAACGAGAAGGTTTTAAACACTACCTAATTCGGTGGCGGCGCGGGCGGGGTAAAGTCCTCGACTGCCAAACCGAAGGTCGCGGGTTCGAGTCCCGCCTGGGTAAGTTACCCTTATCCAGGGCATGGGCGTGTGTGAATGTCCTTCATTGTTAATTGTTAATTCCCCATTGTAAAGGCCGTAAATGTGCTGTTTATGGGAAAATGGAAATAAATAAAAAATAAATAAAAATAATACGTCGTACATGGCACTTAGGTTTCCTCAATGATCTATACGTTAGCCAATAAGTTCATTCATTGTGCATCGATCACATTTTTTCTTATTATAGGCCGATTTTATACAAAATATCTTATTTAGTTTTTTTCGGTGCTTGAAGATCAACGTAAACGATGTATTCCACTTAAGAACATCTGCTTCGTCAGATGTAATTCTGAACTACTTCCCTTTATTGAAATTTGAGGTAGTTGCACTTTTCTAAAATTATAATTTCCATAACTGTGGAAAAGTACAAATACCTTTTATTTCAATACGTCGAACTTCCACCATATCACGCCTGAATCGATTTAATTTACTTCGCTTCACTTTAAACGTTCTCAAGTTACTACAGTTTCATGCTCAGGGTGACGCTAACAATAAGTCATAAAACCGGACCTAAAGGTACAGTAGCTTAAGATAGAGGGCTGGAATCTATAGCACTTAGTCGCTTCCCTCCCACACCGTCACTTAAAACTTCTCCATTGTCCTTCGCACTATAAAGGGATGGAAATGATAATGACAGAAGCCTTGTCCGCCAACATGTCCAATGTGAAATATCCCACAGGCAATCACTTTCAATCGCTGACATTCAGTAGGAAACGGAACATGAGCGCGAAAAGGAGACTAACAGCATGACACTTGCATGATTTATACGCTGGATTCAATTCATGTCCGCACCAAACGCTACACTCACTTCATGTTACCGGTCGTCGAGATTAAAAAAAAAAACTACTGACTCACTCACTCACTCACTCTAAGACCACACGGTAACGGTTAGCCACTCCGCCATTTCAAAATGTCAAGGGCGAATGAGAAACGTAAGCTGAATCAGGATAAAGCTCCGAAAGTAGCGCAATGGGAAAAGCTAGCTTAAAAACTCAGCACGTCGCAGACAGGAGGGGGTATGGTTACCTACTGCTTATTTTAAAAGAATAGGTGTGTCTGAGTTTGTAATTGCGCAGTTGAGTACGTAATAGACAGTAAACTTTCATTTCCTAAAAGCCAGAATTTAAGTATCATTTTGACTAAACACTAATTTAATGCCCATGTGAGTGTCATATACCGATTACTATTACCGTTAACCGATAACTTTTTGAGATATAAGAACATACACGTGTAATTGCAGAAAATAAAGAAGGCTGCATGAAATTGGCGTTATGGTCGGCACATTGAGCTGAGAATTAAAAGTAAGATTGAATTTCCTACATTTCCAGTAAACTTTACTTTGCTTTTAAGCATCGAAAGATTACGTCTACGACAGGTAAACATTTTTTTCACACAAAGTACTTGTTTTGATTCAATCTCGTTACTTGCAAGCTCGTAGAAGGAACAGAAAAGTACTTCTAGCGCAAGTATCGCCCGAAGGTATGACACCAGAAAAGGTTAGCTCTATGATTGCATAGAGGAATCCAACATACAAGTCGACCTATTCAGACCACGCAACTGAAGCAAAAGGCACGTTCACCTCGTTGGTGACGTCAGAAGAGTTGCTCAAGCGACAATGGAAGTGCACGGAAGGGTTATCCTACATCGCCGCTAGGCAACGTATCTAAGTTGGATTCTCCGCAAAAAGGTGACAATCACTTTGATTTCCGTAGGCCTTAAGAAAAATTAGTCCACTTATGGACAGCAATCGCGTAACAAAAAAGTAATTCTACGAAAACAACTCCCATCAGCTATAAATTTTTAAAGCAAAGAGACCGTTCGGAGCGTACGTTCAAGTATCAGACTATAGATACCAATTTTGGTGAAAGTCTAAAGGTACGAATAAGAAGTTCTCCTGACGTAATAGTATAGAAAATTTGAGACAATGTTATCGTAAAGGCTTATTTTTGTTAAGCTCAGACGTCACAGTAATGAAATTGTTTAAGGTTCTCTCACGTTGACCCAACTGCATATTTACAGCTAAACAAATGAAAAGACATCGATCCGAAGAGAATTGCCGTATTCTACAACCCAGCATACCTGAGTGCTTGGACACTATAAAATTCGAAAAATGTTATTTCTACAGCGCTCGCTTTCTTATAGTACGGTAATGTTCGATTGAATTAGAACTGCTTTGAAAATTTTCCGAATATTTCTCTTTGATTTAAAACTTTTCTGTTTCGGGAATCAATTATAATATTGCTGCAATACAATAATATTGTTGTAATTCTCGTTAAATGCAAGCGTGTCTTTTCTTTTGTGAACTAACGAAATTAATTCAACGTTTAAAACGTAAAATGGAAAGTATATAATCAGCTACATTTTTAATTTAAGGCTTATATGAACAATTGCAATCTTGGAGGCTTGGAGCCAATAAAAGAACGCGGAAATGCAAATATTAATCAGCCACTGCAAAAGTAAACTCGGAAATATTCTTTATCGCGGCTTCTAGCAACAATTGCATTCGTGGAGGTTTGGAAGTAGGCCAGGAACACAGAAATGCCAAAAATTAATCAGCCTCTGTATGGCAGAGGATCTTGATAAAAGATGATTTACTGGAAACACACAAGGTAAAACGTGGCGCGGAACGATAATGGAAAATAACTATCTCCCACAGCAGCGGCCGGTACCAGAGACCTAGAATTGAACGATAGCAATCACATAATCGACTCTAGTTTTCGATCAGATAAAATTTCTGCCATTAATCCTCGCAGGATCGAATCTATAGTATTTTTTAAGATCATCTGGCAGCAACTATCCCTGTACGATCTCGAATTGGGAGCATTGAGATGGCTTGACATCGATATTCCGACAATATTGGCGGATCCTTGAGCAGCACCATTCATTAACTCTTCATGCCTTTCCATCCTCTCACTGCCAACGACCTACATACGAGAAATATTTGTGGCATAGCCCGGAAGGAGCTAGGATTCGTCAAGCGAATTGTGGGAAGATTTTCGGATCTTCGTAACCTGAGAAAATGCACCGCGGTACATTTCTTGGGAAGGTCGTCCAACTATTCCCATGTTCATGCTGTGAATGGTATTGACATAAAGGCAACAGACGAACAGACGAAGGCAGCAGACAGACTGGGAGTTACGATAACCTCGAACCTCACGTGGGGAACACATATAAAGAATATTTGCGGCATAGCCCTGAAGAAATTAGGATTCGTCAAGCGTATTGTGGGAAGATTTTCGGATGAGAAAGTAAAAGAAAGGTGCTATTTCGCTCTCGTCCGACCGCACCTTGAATATGCAGCGAGGGTATGGGATCCGGTGCAGAAAGACTTAATCCACGAACTGAATAAAATACAAAGGAAGGCTGCGCGTTTCGTCAAAAACTGCTACGGCCGTAAAGACAGTGTTACCCAGATGTTAAGCGAATTAGGCTGGGAGCCGTTTGAGACTCGGAGGCTGCGCGCTAGGCTCAGACTGCTTGAGCATTTAAGAATAGATATCTTTAAGACCGACACGGAGAACATAATATTAGAGCCATACTATGTTTCTAGGGCCGATAGAAACGATAAATTAAGAAAGATGTTTTTCCGAATGGATAGATATGGGAATTCATTTTTTCCAAGAACCATGGAGGACTTCAATAAATGTTAGTCCTAACTTCGTTGGAGCACTTCAACTGTATGTGTAAACGGCGGGTTAAGAGTGTCGCGAAGAATACCATTTTAGAACCCCTTACTATATTTCCAGGTTTGACAGAAACGATAAATTAGAACTAGAAATAAATTAGAATATGAAAAAAAACGATGAAGAGAGATATTTAGCCTAACGGATAGATATGGGAATACGCTTATCTTTCGCACGATAAAATACTTCAATGAATGCAATGCGTCTGGGCAGATTCTTCTGATGCCTCTGATATCCTTTTGTCATGAAAGTTCAATGCTCATTTACGAAGAATAAACATCGAGATTTAAAACTAGTGTCGTAATTTTTCATTCCCCGTTTCTCACGCTCTATTGACAGGAGTTTCTTAAAAAATATTATTAATGGCAAATATAGATCATGTGACATTCTCTCGCTTTCCCTTCTTCGTGTTCCTTCGCGCACGACGAGGTCGAGGGACCTATTTCATTGTTCGATTCCCGCCTCTCTGTCTCTAAACGTTCTTTCCTATTCAGACTACCTTCTTCCATTAACTCCTATTCTAAACGTGTATTTTTTTATTCCCTCATCTAGCGCCATTTCCATCGTAATTTTCCCACTACTCCTCGAAGTACCCAATGAATACTACCGTGCTTTACTTGTTTCATTTGATAATACCGTTGAATATTAATTTGTTCGTAGTTTCCAACTTTTTTCTCACTATTTGTTAATTTTTTTTGTTATCGTGATGTTTTTGTTGTCTTGTGCTGTTTTTGGGTTGCATTAAATAAATACTGACCACTAAAAAAAAACGAAATTCGTCAAAATTAGCCGCCTGCAACTGCGTGTATGAAGACGAGGTCCAAATTGTTTGCGCTCATATTAAAAGAAAATGCTTTATCTCCATTTCAGTCCATCCCATTTTAACATACTCCTAATAATAGCGACACCTAGTCAACAGTATGGACCTGATTTAAAGCTGTACCGGTGAGCCTTGGCTCACCCCAACCAGCCAGTTTACAATGGATAATTAAAAATGGCGCACGTGTTCTATGCTGGATGTATTGTGTTGTTCGCGTGAAATTGAAATTTATAACTAAAATATTTTAATACAGAAATATTCACTTTTTTGTAGCCATAACATTGATATAACAATATTGACGTTATTACATTGTATAAATACTTTTTTGTTTATTTTTTGTCATTATTTTTTAAATATTTTATTACTTTTTTGCAATTTCTTTCTCTCTTTTATTTAATTTTTTAAAATTAAACTTTACTACATTGCATGAATTTGCAAAAGATAAGTCAATCCATCCGAACCAATATGTGCTATTTCCACGTGCTCTTCGGCGGCGACATCCCGTCGGAGCCCAATACACACGTTCGCCTGACGCCATCCATCACGCGTTCATGAAGAAGGGACGAACGTCACGCGGACACGATTCGTGGAAAGAAGGATATAATCTAGTAGCACGGCGCGGCGCATCGAAGAGGAAAAGGCTTTATTTTCGCTCGCCCATATCCAACATCACGTATTTATTTTTTTTTTATGCTCAAGCATCCGCTTCCCAGAGGAAACGGCTTCTCGCCATTATCCAGAAGAAGCACGCACTACCGAATGAGAACGGCAGGTGATCTTATGGTAAGAGGACATTAATTGCGAGAGCGAGGCTGGTATATAAAAAGTAGGAGATAGAAGAGGTTGGGGGAGGCATTAAAAGCAGGTTCCATCATAAACTAGAGTCGTATTCTGTTTTCATTTTTTTATGAATTCTCATGATTGTTACAACATACTGAAAACTCTAAAAAGGGATGGTATGGCATGGTAATTGGAGGAGGTGACCGACTACTGATGTCATTTTTACCATGAGAAAAGATAAGATACGTACGCAAGGGTAGAGAGAAACCCGGCGTCGGCATTAGCCTGGTCTTAGCTTAAGGCGCCCAGGGGTCCACGGCTTAACGTCCCATCCGATGGACGGACTGTTGCGCTTGAAATGTCCTCCACACAAAACTCAAGCACAGATCGGGCAGTCTCTGAAAATTCTTAGCAACCGCCGGGATTTGAACCCGAGTCCACCGGGTGTGAAGCCAACACTAGCCAAATATCGCAAAATACACCCAAGCTTTTCTGTAAGAATTTTGATTTTGCCTTCATTAAATATTTTTTCTGAAAGAAAACTTTGCTATATTGCATATAATAATAATGGAATTATAAAATTACGAAAAAGAAGACGAACAGAGAAAAAACGAACGTTTATGGTAAACGCATATGGCCTAAAGTATTTTATAATAAATTAGGCGAGCATAACCACTGCCTTTCAAGAAATAGCAGAAATCAAAACAAAATATTGGCATCGAAAACATAGTATTAACGCATTATTTATTCACAAGGAGATGTCCATCTACGACATTCAATACAATCGGTTATTGGTGGACGATGTCGTTTAATGAGGGAAATTCTGTTTCATAATTGTTTTGACTCACTAACGACAAAGGAAAACGCAACCAAAGACGGACGAGTTATGTGGAAGTAGGAGAGGTCGGAAGAATGACCAACAGAAACACGGAACGGTAGTCGCCGATCTGGATCACCACGATTGCCAACATTGAAAGTTGCGAGAGGTTGAAGAGATGAGGAGGGGAGTGGTATCGGCTACATTTAACCGAGACGCATCCTCAGCGCTTATGAACGGAACATGTTCTACAACGGACATATTTCACGTCATCTTTTCACACGGTCTTGCCAACTCAATGGCACTCGTTGTGTCAACTCTAATTGTCAATCTTTCTGACGATGAGAGTTGACATAACGAAGAGATGATCGACGAAATACTGCGTCCACCAAAACTTTTTTCCGTTTCTACGATATCAGCAATCAATTTTCAGTATTTTTATCACCATTATGGCAATTTAACGAGCCAAATATTCATTACATTACTTACAGGTTCCACGGTTACTCGCTCGTGAAAACTTAAGTTTCTCTGTCGAGGAAAACGTAGGCTGTTTCCAATAATGATTAAATTTTCGATTTCGATGGTACTCGAGTGACACTGAGTGACACAATGATTTTTCACTTGTTGTCACATACACACTGTTGTGTTCACATACATATTGCCACTCGTTGGGAGCAACTATGTGACAGTGAGAGTTTGCCCCCTACTTCCCCTAGGTCCAAACCTAGATCGCCACTGCTGGGAGTCGGGGGAGTTAATAACTAAATACTTCTATTCAAATTGGTGACCTCCAAAAATTTCGATTTATCTAGTGTATGTTTCGACCCAATTAAGGAGGGGCTGTAACCCCCTTAATCCCCCTCTATCCCCTCATAGATCCGCCACTACTGACTCCTATGTTGAGCCTCGTCGCCACCATATCCCGACTAAACAATTTCATTTGGAACACTCTGCATAAATAAATAAAAAATACAGCAGGACAGCCCAACGATCGATAGCCGATGCCGATAGCTCCATCGATACCGACAGATGGGATTTCCTGCCAGCATCTAAGTGTAAAGAGGAATGTGTCACACGAAAGTAAGCCAAGAGGAAAGAATTCCAACGAATGCGACCTAGCGGCGGAAACCGGTCTGGCAGACAATGCCAATGAGCATGGAAGAGAGTCATGTGTAAACATTGACTCTCACGAGAGACAGCATTAGGAATGATTCCAGTCGAACCGGCAAGGAAACAACTGACGATCAACGCGTGAGGATCATAAGATATGAAAAATTCTATAGTTAAAGACGTGAAAACGGCACGAGTCCATCAGCCCAAAATATGGGATGTTTTGGCCCACACTTATGCAGGTACAAGAGCTTCTACTGGGTAGCTTCTGTTTTACTTTAATGGCTATATTTCACGCACAGTAACGTATTTATTTCTTGGGCTTTACAAGAATGATGAAAACCAAATTTATCGGTCGTTTTAAGAAATGCAGGTGTTTTAAGAGTAGGAGAGAGAAGTTTTTTTAAACCATGTGTATGAGACGGGACGATTTAATCGATCACACCATGAGAGACAATGATATGTTAAAATCTATCGTTGAAGTACAGGTGGAAGAGGAGAACGTCAAATTGAGGCATAATATGAGATATATGGAGCAGTAGATAAAGGAAATCAAAGAAAAGAATTATATAGGTATTAAAATAATATCCGATAAGAGAATTGAGTGGAGAGCTGATTCAAAAAAAATATTATCTGCTGATGGTGAAGCTATTTATTCATGATGAAGATTCAAAGCGTCGCCTTAAGTACTTTGTAGACGCACATACAGGGCGGAGAAAAATTATGTCACATTGGATACATCGCGAACTCCGGCAGGTTAAGCATTCGAAGTCATGAGATGTACAGAACATCCAGCAACAGGACAAATTCGCGGCCAATTGTAGCGCTTTGCTCATAGTTTATGTTTTTTTAAAATATGATGCGTTTTCGACCTAAACGTGTAGATCTCCAAAAAAGTACATTTTCTACAGGCAATATTTAAAGAAATTATTTTTTATTTATTGAGAACCAAAATTGCGTAATTACAGTAGGTCAATCATGCAATCTAATGACGTAAGTGATCGTTAGTAATATTTACACTTTATTATTTTTACTTTTGCTGTGTCTAAGGACATGATATATATATGTCCACGGACATAGCAGAAGAGGAATATTGTGTTTACTCACGAGAATTTTTTTTAATTTGTCATCGGAAATTCTGTAACTAGTGATAGTGTAGGTATCATCATGTCCGTTACCATCTGCCATATCCATGGACTTGCAGATTTCACGAGCATGATGTCGACGAACATGACGATTTCATCTAAATTAAGTTATAGTTGGGACTTAACAATAAGCTAGGGAACTGTCTTTACCACATTGAACTTGCATTTTATAGCTGCAAAAGACATCTCAATTGTAATTAGTAAAAGATTTTACTTTTACTATTTTTTACCTTTCCACGGACATGACTGACGATCTTGGCTCTTTCAAAAAACTGAAAATTTTTTTCTTCCAGCATTAAAAAATCCACTAAAGCAAGTATAAACTCAAACAGCCCAAGATAGCTGACAATATCATTCTCGACACACTGGTTGTTTAGGGCTGCCACCATATCCTATGAATAATTCCCCCTTTTTCCTGTGTGTCCACGGACATTTCTTTTTTAGGCAGGACAATGTTTTTATTTTATAATAAATAGTACGAAATAAAAGCAACCCAAAAAAACTATTTTGGAATGTTTATATTGTTGTAACTTGTTTAATCATGGATTTTACATTAAATTATTTAGTAAAGGCTGTTAATACAATAAACGCCCCTTTGGAAATATATGTGGGACACTCCACGGACATGACGAATCATAATCTGTGGACATTAAATTTAGGGAATATATTTTTTTTCATTGCTAATTTGTCACTAAAATTAGTAAAAATGTACATAAAATAATATGCCACTATATTTTTTAATTTACCAGTTTTGGTTTTTTATGGCAGTCCATTGGCATAATTTTGTACGATTGTGGTAGAATGACCCAAACATCTTTGACAAAAAAGCTCCCACTGACATCAGCAATCCAGGTTTAAAATTTCGCGACACAATTTTTCTCTATCTTCAATAGAGAGAGTAGTTGGGCTAGAACTTGGCGGAATGGGCTTTGGCCGTTTTTAAATGTATGCATCCTACTGCTGAAGAGAGGCGGCAGACGGATGGGCAGCTCGTGCGAATGGAATAATATTTCGTCGGGAGTACGTCATACACGCTGCGGGAAGCCAAGAGGGGAGGATACGGGCATTATCATCACACCTGCCACCCGCTATAAGTATGGGGAGATCATTCACCGCGAGGTCAGAGAGCACTCGTTTGGGCGGTTATACCGCCTGCCACAACAGGGTGGTTTCCTGTTTTTTTTAATTGCCTAAAACAAAAGATTATTACTCCTGGAGTACGCATTTCACGCTTTTAGATTTTTAAATGACTACATCTATTTTTCGCGATTAAATGAAAAGTGAAAACGCAACGGCAAGTATGAATGCTGGGAAAAGCCCATGTGACGACATTCTGGTTCCCGCTGCCGCTGCATGAATCCACCTTGACCAAGTGCCGCTACGATGACGGCTGCTAGCAAATAGGAGAGTACACTGATAGCAGGTAGCGTTTGGATTAAATAAGGATTATTAATACCCTATCAAACGAAGGAAGACGATAGGCAATATTAATAGGTGATTATTAAGAGATATTTCCCTGATCTATGTCCCACAGGCATTCATTGGTAATTTCAGACGATGTAAAACTCCTGACTATTCGTCTAGCATCTAGGCCCCTGTGACTTCATGTGGAGTGGCATCGCAATGCCGCCAATCTGATTTTTTTCAAATGAGGTTATAATTTACCATTAAAATTCGTCTAAAATGGGATTTCTAACACCAAATACTTAGTATATATTATGAATACATTAATGGTGGGTAACGAATCGCAATCAATGCCTTTCGTTTTCTTTACGAAGGAAACTACCCTAATATATGCCCTCCAACGAAGAAATAAATTTCCAAGCATGGACCGGACACATTAGGAAAATTTGAAAACTATGCATGGAGGAATATTTGAACATTGAAACTAATTACCCGCTGAAAACACTACGGGTCGTCACGAAGCAGGCATGCATATGACACGACGCAGCTGGTATGTGCAACGCAATCGTCATACTGTTTCATCAGTGAGCAACCCGTTTTTTTTTCATAAATGGACTAATTTTGAACGGCAACATCGCCGACCAAGCATCACTTTCTCCCGTTAATTGGAACGCCATGAGACCACGCCAAGACCTTGAGAGCGGCCGGATAAGACTACGGCGAGAAATGACCCCGTTCCACCCCAGATTTACACGTATTCTTCGCAATAAAACCACCGCAGAGACGCCATTATCCCGGAGACTCATGCTGCGAGCGAAAATAAAAAGGAAATTTAATAATATCGTCTTGGATATATCACGTGACTAGAATGGGTTCACTCCAGCCACCACATACAATGAAATACGATAGATTCGCGGCTGACGATTCAGAAGTCTTTTCGCATTTAGTATTACTTGATTTAAGTTGCGTTGAGGAGGAGAAAAGACTGGAGGCTTTCGAGATGAGGGTAGTGGCGTAGCATGGTGGAGGGTCCAGGGGGTCCGGACTCCCCGAAATATAGAAGCACACTTACTTTGCATCACTAAAAAAATATTGCACAATCATGCATTTATAAAAGATTTTTTCGATCATGAAAAGTGTTAAAATTAGTTTAAAACCCTTTACTCAGTACCCTGGTTTTCAAAAATGTTCCCTCCTGGTTTGCACCCCTCCCGTAAAAAATTCCTCGCTTAGCCACTGGATGAGATTGTGGATGAGAATGAAAAAGACGAATTGGATGGATAAACAGAGGAACGACGAAGTACTGGACAAGGTGCGCGAGGAGGGATAACTTCTCTACGAGATATGGAGGAGACAGCAGGTATGGATGGCGCGAGTATTTAAGCGAGGAGGGGATTTTAAAAACAGTGTATACGAGGGTAGAATATTAGATAAACGAGATAGAAGAAGGAATAGAATAGGATGTACTGATAGAATGAAAGGGAGCAGGCCTTATGGTAAACTCAAAAAATATAATGAAATCTCCATGTTCCACTTACCATTTCCTAGATTGAAAATCATTCAACGATCCTTTTTTTTCCCCTCCCAACAATTCTTATCGCCTTTTCTCCGAGGTTTGGTCCCTTTTATTTACTCCCCAGCGCCTTCACAAACTTGGCTCTATCTCACCTCTACGGTAATAAATGGCATCACTTCCTACGATTCTTCTTATTCTCTTCATTTTTATGCACTTGTTTTCCGTATTTTGATGCATTTGTTTCACGTTATATTTACTTTAATTGCTTGTTATTGAGTTACCATAAATTGGCAATGTTACTATGCGTGGATATTATCAATAAACTTAAAAATAAAATAAAATAGAACTGTTAACCGAATTTCATGCTCGTGATGGTTTGATTCATTCATATCCATTTGATCCACTTTTCAACACTAATCCAAATAATCGCGATGGCAAATACTATGTTTCATTCATTGAAAATAGATGGATAGCTACACACTATTCCCATACCCGCTTTGCCGACAATGCTGAAAACCGATTCATAACTAATTAAAGCGTAAATATACGAATATCATACATTAAACATCTTTGGAACGTACTGAAATAAACCCTTGGCATTTTCTACGACTATGAAATTTATTTAGCCCAAGGTTTCGATGTATCCACATCAGTTTTCTTGGTTATTTCAATATTACTTATACCACTACTTTTAAATAAAAATTGTGGTATATGTAATGTTGAATTATCCAAGATAACTTACAATGGCATACCACAAAGTTTAATAATGCGTTATAAGAACAATTGGACATTGAAATATTTCCATTTGATTTTATTTTGACACAACGCGTTTCGTTGCTACAAACATCATTATCAAATGTAACATAAGTAAGTCTTGAGAGTTCTTCCTTAAAAAGGCCTTGGTGCTCGAAGGGGACCTATATTAAGGAAGAACTCTTAAAAACTTATGTTACACTAGATAATGTTGTTTGTAGCAACGAAACGCGTAGCGTCAATATAAAACTCCGTGGAAATATTCCAATTTCCACCTTATATTAAAAACTTTCAACACATCGTGCCTAGCATTATACAAGATAATGATGAGTAAGTGATTTTTTTCTACATCACCTTAAAGGTAAAAATGGTTGAAACCAAAAGTTTATTCCAGTATGGAAAAATTCCACTCAATCACACTTCGGATCTTCGTATTTTACTCTTTCGAACGGACAGGGTCATCCTCGATATATTATTCCCCTTGGGAGTAGGAATTGAAAAGAGAAGGGAAAGACACTCTCGATGGGAGTATGAGACAAGTGGCGTGGAAAGGAGGATGAGCGGGATAATGTATCCGAGGGGAAGGAGAGAGAGAGAGAGAGAGAGAGACCTTTAAGGGCTCAAGGACCTCCCGGGAAAAAAACCACCCCACACCCACCCACGCACGGCACTCACCACTAGCTTCCGATCGATCTAATAATAATACTAATAAGTCCCCTCTTCCACCCAAACCCTCGATAGCGTCAATGCAAACATATTTAAAGTCGGCAAATAAACGTTTACCACACACAAAATATACAAAATACACTATTGGTGAAAAGTCAAACAAGATAAACAAGTATAAGTGAAAATTTTGTGCAAGAAAAAAGATTTCTGTTTCTGAGAAAAAACATGAGGATAAGGGTGTAGTATTCTTCAGAGATAGGTGTAGAATCCCACTGCGGGAAAACGCCCACACAAGAAGGAAGGCGTGAAAAACCTGCAAAAACCTACACAGTGAAAACTAATTTGTTGCGATCTAATCACAGCTAGAGAAACGCCAAAGGCCGATTTACTATCAAATGGTTAATCATGGCTAACTGATAATCACGGACAACACACACTCACCAATAGAAATGATGAAATGATAAAAAAAAAGATGTCCTACTGACCACTTAATTTTATTTCACTGATGCAACAGTACCTAATAGTGATTGGAAGCAATGACGTCACGGCAAAATTAGGAGTACTGTAACGCACTTCCCAAAATTTTTTTTAGAAGTGAAATATTACTCTGTAAGTTCTTTTCTTTCACGTTATTAAGTAGATTTTATTATAATTTTTTGTTTTGGTTACGAATGTATACAATAGAAATTTTGAAGCAACAAAATTGATTCAAGTTTTATTTAAAAGTATTATGTCTTTTGTTAACCAATCAACCTTTTTGAACGGCGTTCTGGCTCGTTCCGGTACCATGATTGGAAGCCAATCGAGACACCTGTATTAGAGCTGCGAAATAAAATTAAGTTGGCAGTATGGTATCTTCATTCATCATTTGATATACTGTTCCATGATATCTCTCCGGTAAAAAATATTAGAAATAAAATGATTGTCAAACCTCCTCTTCCTTAGACGACGTCCCCGCGCAAACGAATGGAAGCCGATTCCGGAACGCATCATCATCTATTGAAAATAAAATTAGATACAAATATTACGAGACTGGTGAATTTAATTAGTCTCCCATTTTCACATTTAACGAGAGCAGTGAATTATTTTCCCTCTAATAGCAGTTTCAACAGTGATGAAACATGGCACTTATAGTCAAACTCCTCGAACAATATCACTTTATGAAAATTTGGATATAACCCCTAAAACGCAAATTTACCCACAACGGGGTAATAAACATACCCTTACCGATCAGACTTTCAATTAACGTACTCTTACCTACATTACTAGAGCCTCATAAGTGCAACTGTTCCTTCTTATGCCTACGATCAGAAATGGCATTGTTAAATTTATTATTATATCGATAAGAATTCATGAACAGGAAGGAGCTTCTGAGAGGATCGTTATGTAAGAGTTTAAAGAAAAAGTTAGTGAAGAGTTTGATCTGCAGTGTACTTCTCTACGGTGCGGAAACGTGGACCTTGCAGTGAATTGAAGAAGGCAGTGATGGAAGGAAAGGGAGGCTCCCAGATCACTTCTTTAGTAGTCCATGGAAACCTAACTCAATGGGTAGAATACACTTGGCAATTTTAGTGGCAATGATTTTTACGGCATTTTCCCACAACTTTTCCACGGTGTTCATACCTCCCCCCACATCACTGCTCGATTATTATCGGACAATGAGACCTGCGTCGATAAAACCCGAGCAAGCAGAGCGCGTATGGAAACGAGAGAGAAAACAAAGCGTGGGATCTGGAGATGGGAACGAGTCGTGGGCGTCGGTGGTCCGCCCAGTTCAAAGCGTTCAAGGCCGCCGGGAGATTCATAAACCCCCACGCACACTTTCGCTCGGGAAGACACAACGGCTCGAAAACCCATAGTGTTACCCTCCTCCTCGTAACCCGGGATGATGCCCAAAAACAGACGAGTCCGAGGGTCCGCGCAAGATGGAGCACGGAGATAAAATACAGAACGAGTTAGGAGCGAAGGAATTAATAGGGAGAGACTCTGAAAAAGATCCGTGTGACTTGGGAAAGAGACAGGCAGAACAGTGGCGCCGCGAGGGGGGGTTATGAGGGATAACCCCCCCCCCCCCCAGAGCTCAGATAAATTTTAAGTTTAATCCATTTTACTTAATTGGATTGATATTACTAATAGAATAAGGTAAGGATGAATAAAATATCCCTCAGAAAGCCGTAAAACTCACCATTTTGAACCATTTATCTTAAAATTCCGCAATTTATTAATTTCCCACCTAAACCCACCCACCCCAAGTCTTAATTCCAAGCTGCGCCCCTGAGGCAGAAGATGTGGTATGTAGTTCCTTTTAGAATACTAATACTTCGATACAAAATAAAGGAAAAATTGTTTTCACGTGACAATTTATCGTGGATATTGGAATGGAATGATTGTAACGTAAAATAAATTTTGTTTTCAAGTTGAATGGATCGATTTGGCTTTCATTTGGTGAGAATTCATCCTGAATGAAGATATGCAACATTTGTAAAGTTTTACAATCTTTGGTTTGTACAAGGCGATACTCGAGAATGAAGCCTTAGCGTCGAAACGCGTCCTACAAAATAAAAAAAATCCATGAAAATTTACAAAGGTTACATATCTTCATCTTGCTGTCTAGCTTTTTAGAACTGTAAAATTAGGAGAAACAAACAATATTTATGGATGACGATGATACTTCGTGGAAATTCTGAACATTAAACATAGAAAATGAAACAAATTGTATTTTCCACTCATTGTCAGTGGTACATGCACTTCGATCGATTTCAACAACAAAGCGTCATCCTCTTGAAAATGACACCTAGTAGTAATGATCGGTCCATGTACATAGAAAGCCGCGTTGAAAGTACAAGGTTCAATTGACCATATTTAATGGGAAAAACACAGTTTTGTTGCAGCTGCAGTTTCCATCACTTAGAAATTTTTCGGCAATGTAAAAACGCACTATATAAATGCGGATTGGTGGTTTCCTAGGCAACCGCCTCGAGCTGCAGATTAACGCTACGCGATTAAACCCCCTTACCCTCTCCCGAAGGTTCCAACAAACTAATTATGTTACTTAAATAAGATATTGCTATGTTTCTACTGAATTTATTTTAGCAAGACGCGTTTCGATGTCAGAACAACATTCTCAAGTGAATTCAACATTAATTTAATTTAACGAAACGTATCGTGATAAAATTAATTCAGTGATTGCAATTTCTAATTTAACTAATATCCATAACTTTCACCACACCGTGCCACATAGCATATTAATACTCAAATTTTACTGAAAAATCAGTTCCTAACAATCTTCAATTGCGATATTTATTTAGAGATAGTTAGAGATCCGCGTCTTCCACAATAGACTACACAATAAAACTACGTAAAATAGCCACAAAATTATCTGATTTTGCAAACTATGAGATCGAACTTGGGTTTCATACCGAAATACCAAATTATTCTAACGAAAATCACGGAAAACTTAAATTTACGCGCAAAAAGAGTACTTTTCAAGATTAAATTATTAAAAATATGACGGAATGGAGAAAATGTATCAACCTGCGCAGAGATTATCATTGCTTCTAATGGTTTAATGGGAATGAATATGTTTTCCACGCTTGGAATATCTAAAAGCATATAAGAGACACGAGTGACTTGCACTTTGTCGCAGGCGATGGGAGGCAATTTCGCAAAACGCCAGCGAAGCTGAGTGAGTCAGAGTCGGTGCTGGTCCGATGAGCGTCGCAGACAGAGGCAGTCAGTCACTTAACAGAGATGCGTTCACAGAGAGCTCCGAATCAATGGCGAGAGCTGCTGGTGGTCCGTGAACGGACGATTTCACCCTTCCTCACTCTATAGTCACATCGGGCCCACTTTCCACCCCACACTCTCCCCGCTACATTACGTCCTAAAGAAGAGTTTACCCATGAGACGAGGCTGGGCTAAGGGAGAATAACGGGAGGGTAATTCACTGCAAATATAGAAAAAATATTGAAAAAAAAACAAGACTACATATTTAATGATGATTTGAGAAGGCCTTTAATACGTAATGAAATATTTTTTAAAAACTTTGTAATTCCACATAGCTGAATAAGAGGGTGAAAAGTCCCCCCTCCGGGATTTTTTTCCGTACTAAGGGCATACGATTTGGGATCAAATAGGACTAACCTATGCCCTTTAATAATGTGCGACTAAGATTTCAACGTAGCATCTCATCATCTGGTGTTCACCATGATACATTTTTCATTTAGCATGAAAAGTTTACATTTCAACTTGCGATGAAAACAATTACTGCTGACCATCCTTTAATGATCATCGTTTCGCACTAAAGGTCTTATGTAATCCCAAAAAATATGTAGTCTTGATGGTTAACACGACGTTTGTTAATAAATCTGAAGGCTTTAGAAACCTTCAGATTTAGAACTATCTAAATATTATAACCAGAGCTTAATTTCATAGTCATAGAGAAATACGTATCTTATGACGGACTAGTTTGACATTTCAACCTTATAGTCACAAGTCACTCTTTGTCACAGGTCTAAGTGAAATAAGTGTCCTGTACTTTCAAGTTTAGATGCAATAAGGTAGTTTGGAAGGAATTTCATCTTCCTGTTACTAAAATAAACCTGTTGCCATGATGATGACTTTCGAAACCTAGGTCGTTCAGGCAGTTCAAACCTAGGCTGTACTTGCAGGTGTAATTGCTCACTTGTTGAAAAACCCGATGGCATAAGCTAATATGTAGTGTATTTCGGTGGTATGGGAATATATAATTAATACGTCACGAATAAAAGACTATATACGAATGGAAGAGACGGAGTGATTCGTCCTCTTAACTTCAAAAATTGCAATGAAAAATACAACATGGTATAAATTGTACAGTATTTTCCAAAACGCCGACTCTAAAGCGACTGCCATAAAGTTGTCCGAAGATAATAGGCACACCAAGGCAGACCCGGCTGGGCATCTCCCTTTCCCGTCGACAACTAACCTACATAATCGGCTTTCCACGGCATCAATTCCAGCGGAGGGGAATCTGTCGAATCGAAAATTCACGGAAGCCTACTTTTCCGGATGAGATGCCCAACCTTGGTGACCTCACTCGCACCAAGTTCCGGGCAAGATATCCACGATAATATCCCAAGAATAAATAGATGAAAGAGCTATCAAGTGGAGATCAGTGCCCGAAAACTGAGACAGACGCTGAAGCCCCTAATTCAACGTTTCTATTATCATTATTATTGAAGGTATTCTTCCGATTATGGTAGGTTTACGTACCTTCTTCCCCTTTCAAATTTTCGTTGATTTTTTTTATTTTTATTTTTTAATGTTGTCTCTTATACTTTGTTGTTGTTTATATGCTACACTTCTTCCTTGAATTCATTATAAACATGTTACTGTTTCAATGACCGAAATGCTTCATGTGATAAACCTATCAAATAAATAAATAAAAGCTTCAATAAAAATAATAAAAATGTTAACAAATGAAAATCAGAGTGAAGGATTCAACTACTGATTGAAAATGTATTCAATCCTGAACAAAATCGTGATAGATCACTATCTTCCTGATTATTAAATGTAGCATACATAAGATTTTCATTTCAAAGAAAAAACATGAAAACAAACGTAATCATCGTAGTAAGTCAATAAAACCGAAAAACAAATCTCACCCATTGCAATTTCAACTTTGGTCTTCTGTGCAAGGGGAGAAATCGCTCTTGTTTACATTTACTCTCAGGCTGATATCGGATAGCGTTCAACAAAGTCTGATTCGGACGGATTTGTTTGGATATCCTGCATCAGAATGGTCCGTCGCAGAGTCTGTATTTCGCAAAAGAATCATAGCAGATGGACCACGGTGCAATGCAATATAGGTACCACACCGTATTAGTTTTATGATAAAATTACATACTCGTTCCTTGATCAAAGTCAAAATCAAGACGAAATCCACCCACGGAGACCTCCACGCGCTGTCTTCAACATGCAATTGGGTTACACGGATTCTGAGCCAAAAGATAGGGAGCTCGAAATATTCAACGATGCATGGAGACAGTCGGGTTATGATCCCGCAGTTAAACATAGATCTCATCACCACGTAATTACGACAGAACCATTATGCGCCTTGGCATTACTCTAACTGGCATTTGGGTCACGTAATAGGAACACATCCCATGAAGATCAAGGTGCCTGCTCAAAAAGCAAGACTATCGAAGATCAGATGAAACTCGCGTGAAGTACGAGCAAAATATGTCCATAAGTTTGAACTTTTGATATCCGCACAACTTAAGAAAATATTAACAAAAGCCTCCATGTAAATGTACAACTCAATAAATCAATACAACCTCAATTTAAATGAAATATACGAAGTGACTTTAACATTTATTGGAGAAATAAGATGACCCAAAACTGACGAAAATAATTAAATAAATGGGAGCAAAGATAGTAAAAAGCTATTAATAGATGATTTTTTTATCTATTCTACGCCAACAACAAAACTAAGGCCTTATACATTGAGTTGATAAATAATAAATGAGTGCTCAAATAACAATTATGCAAACAAATATTAATACGTGAGTTCACACGTGAGTTGAATGCATGAGTCTCATATGTCAAGGGCAAAAGGAGTGTTTAAGAGGGCATTGAAAAGGGAGGAATTCAACATATGTCCTTCAAACATTCCTTTATTGACTTCCCATCCCGTTAAAAAAATTGTTCTTTCCCCACCACATTTTCGGGAAATTACATTAAATAATAAGTTTCTCTACATGCGCTGACATGGGAAACATGTGTAAATATAAAACCTTGCAGATTTCACGTAAATAATTCTAAAATCGACCAGTTTCGTAGCAGCGCGACATCGCCAATTCGACATGCCGATATTATAATTATTTATGTGAAATCTTTTTTTTGTTAAACATGAAGCAATTTCGCCTATTGACCCCTCGTACCATCCATCATTTTCATTCAAAACATCCATTTTACTATGGGAAAATAATTTGGTACCATAGAGGAATGATGAGGATTAAATGGATCGACCGAGTTAGCAATGAGGAATTCCTAAGAATAGTGGAAGAGAAGAGAAGCCTCGTGAAAACCTTAATGAGAAGACGGAACAACCTTTTAGGCCACATCTTGAGACATGATGGCATGATGAAGACAGTCGTCGAAGGACAAGTAAATGACAAGATCGGAAAAGGAAGACCTCGAATGAAATATATGGAACAGATAAAGAGAGATGTGAAAGAGAAAAATAGGTGTGAAAAGATTAGCTGATAGAAGAAATGAGTGGAGAGCTGCGTCAAACCAATCTTAGGATTGTTGAGCGGTGATGATGATTTCTGCATATTATACATATAATAAAAGAGCCAGGCAGGGCTAAAAGCCTTCGGATTGAAAACGTCCGTCGAGGGAAAAGAGAGAGTTATTTGGGGTCGGGGTTGTTGGAGGCCGGGAGAAAGCCGAAGGTCAGCCAGCCCGCTCCATCACCGCAAAACACTGCCACGGGCCACGAACGTTCCCTAACCCACACAATCCCCCCTCATCTCCCGCCGAAACGCTAGGCCTTCCCGTCTTCAACGATTCCCACTACTAAGGTCACGATGCGCCATCGTCTACCGCCGGAGTTTCGAGCAAATATCCGAGGCAATAGGAGGATATGGTATATGATATGGGGGACACGCCCACCCCCCTTGCAGATTCGCATGCATTGCCGAACCACAATTGTAAATTTGTTATATCATAAGATGGCATTGTCTTGAATATGTGTATAATCAGTTTAAACAAAACTTTCTCAGACCTTGCATGTGAATCGATTATTTTTTTATTACGATAAAAGTATAGGTAGCTCAAAATATCTTTTGCGCCCTCCCCCCCCCCCCCCCCCTCTTGTTTCTGTTTCTGTATCCGCCACTGGTCTGAGACGGTCCATTTCGAAACTGTCAAGGGAAATCAATTGCTTTGCGAGTTCACTTAGTGGAATCGTGATATATTAGATTAAAACTTTGTTTTATTCCTCAGAGTATGTATAAATTGAAAGATCCACCCGGTTTCGAGCTTTTCAGGTCAAGTCAAATGCATCTATTTGTTCACACCTCTTAATAATAACCTGAAAATTAATATCTAAATACTGCGTGGAATACAACAAAATATTTTAATCTTTTGCAAGGGAAGGTACGAAAGCGTCACCTCCAGGTAATGTTCAAAGTTCACAGTGCGATAGAAAATGGATTTTTGGGGGATACTGGTTTTTGCTCAAGCGCCCTATGAACCTTAGTTTTCAAGTTATTATCGATTAAAGCACAAGAAAGTCTCCTACATTCACGCAACCCGCGATACAGAAATAATGCTACATTCATCTACGTTCACATAGGCACTATTCCGCAAGAAGAGAACCCAGAGAATAAGAAAGGACAACTTAATCGCTAGCCACATTATGAGGCATGATGGCCTGATGAAGACAATCGTCGATGGACAGGTAGACAGGAAAATAGGCAAAGGACCGCCTCGAATGGGTTACATGGGACAAGTAAATACGGACGTAAAAGAGAAGAAATATGCCACTATGAAAAGATTAGTAGATAAGATAAGACAAGGTTGCCAGTCTCGGTGGCGGCGGGGTGAAGTCCGGTGAAGTTCTTGCCTGCCACACAAGAGGTTGCCGGTTTGATTCTCGCCTGATTATGTAGCCGGGCATGGATGTTTTTGTACATTTAATTATTACATTAAAAACAGTTTAAAATACCAATGATGTTGTTTTCGGTGGAACAGAAATAAATAAATAGATTGGAGAACAGAGTGGAGAGCTTCGTCAAACATCTCTTCCGATTGTTTACTCGCGATGCAAATGAATGGTACTTATATCTTCACCCAATATAGGGGTTACATCGAGTAAATCACAGCTGAATATGTGCGGGAGACGAGGTGGAGCTGAGCAAGAGAGAATACGCCATAGACACAAGTGGCGCTAGACATTTCGCTCCAACCGCCCACTTCGTCGCCATACCTCACGGCAAAGGACGGAGGGACGCGGCTTGAATGGGCAGGGCCCTGGTCTGCGGTGCTCTCCAAGACCTGCGGGGGTGGAGATCTCATTGTCGGGACGGAGAGTGAAAGAAAAAAAAAGAATGAGGCTGCAGGGGCGTGTCTTCGGAGGGGATGGGAGCGCCGGACCCAGAAGGCATAAGAATGGGAACGTGAAAAACGGTCTAACCGAGTCGTGGAGAAGGGAAAGGGAAAGAGGAATACAGTTCACGGAGCGGGACTCCATAGTCTGGAAGGAAGAAGCGTTGTCGCCTGCTGCTGACGAATCATACGAGTATTAAAAGAAAATAGTGATGGCACTTTTCCACAGGTTTATTTAAAGTAGGACGCGTTTCAACCGTTAGGTCATTATCAAGTACAATTTGTACTTGATACACAGACAAGTACCATTGTACTTGATAATGACCTAACGGTTGAAACGCGTCGTACTTTAAATATTATTATTATTAGAGTATTCTACCGATCAAGGTAGATTTCCATGGAGTAATAAAGAAGTGATCTAGGAGCCTCCCTTTCCTTCCAGCACTGCCTTTTTCAATTCACTGTAAGGCCTACTCCCTATCAATCTATCTAAAAATCCTATTCTTTTCCTTCCTCTTACTTTAAATAAACCCGTGGAAAAGTGCCATCTCTATTTTCTTTTAATACTCATAGAATGTCATTCCACTACATTTCGCCTGCTTATGTTACTTTGAATCAGAAGAGAACTGGTGTAGCATATGGATGGGAAAACATCCCGTTCGTAAACGTGGGACAAGGAATAGACGAATGGAAAGCAAACGGACACAACACCAGTGAATGGAAGCTGAATGTGGACTTCTATTTTTATTAAGTGCTTCATTATTATAAGTACCACATTATTATTAAATACTAGCAGGCCCCCCGGCGATGCTCGGGAAAGATACTACCCAGAATTGTAAGAAACTTGGAATTTGGAATTCATGGCCACATAGCAGGAAATTAAGGCACGCTGAACAACACACAGTGGAAAAACGATTTCCATAAAAAGCGCACGGGATCAGCTTATACTCCGCTCAACAACATTGATCGATACGTGCACCCGTACGAGTGTACACCAAAAACGACTTAAGGTTTGCACCGAGAGGGTTAATGAATAATTATTGATTTATTTGCAATGTTTTCTCTTTGAGCGAGTGAAAAGGTGTACTTACCCGGCAGGATGTCCAACCACAGAAGTTGTGTGACGTGACGTAACAAAGGGTAATGAGAAAACAACGCAAAGGACGCGTCGGACGCAATGGAAATTAGCACTACGGGGTTTGGAAGCATGAGATGCACCAATGTACTAACTTTGACCGTAATCCGTGAAGCCGTATGGAAACGCATAACGGAGAGACCAACAGACATCCTCTTTTATACATATGAAGCCTTTACACCGATTATTATGTATCCCACCGATTATTATGTATCCCACCGATTAAGAAAGATTTGCTTGTAGTATTTGAGAGGTATTCTAGCAGAATTCCCTCCCTTCATGGACTTCCCTCTCCAATTCACATAAATGCCTAATGCCTTTCATTCTATCAACAAAAAAAATCTATTCCTTCTACGATTGTTTCCATCAGGCCATCATGTCTCATAATGTGGCCAACTATGTTGTCCCGTCTTCTGCTTAAGGTTTATAGAAGACTTCTCTTATCTCCTACTCTTCTAAGCACTTCCTCATTACTTGTTCGGTCAATCCATATTACCTTCATCATTCTTCGGTAGCACCACATTTCGAATGATTCACTCTTGACTTTTCTGCTGCTGTCAAAGTCCAACCCTTGCTTCCATAGAGAAACATGCTCCATATGTAGCATATGATGAATTGCCCTCCCGTATAAACTCATTTAAATACATACGCTTTGGGTGACAGCACGTTGACAGGCGGCATTCTACATAGTAATTATCGTGAACTAAGGTGTAAACTAGTTATACGTCACGAAAAAAAGATTGATAGAGCAGAAAAGATGCGGCATCTTGATGAAGCCGAAGTAGAATGAAGATTAAGGCTGTTGAGGCTAATGTCGACGTTGGACATCTATCTTTTCGATCGACTAAGAGCGCACATATTGAAATTTGTTAATTATGTAAAAAAAACTGTGCGATACTTCTAATTCGAAAAATAAAGAGACACACTGTAATTAATTATGTTTTGATTGAAAACATGTTCAAAACCGCACCATTCTCACATGGAAACCCCATACATTTCAGAAAAAGCACCGCCTAGCAGGTAGCAGTGACGGCTCTTCTTAGGAGACTGCTGAAGAGGGGTTCGGGGATTTTGGAAATTTGGGATTTTTAAGGCTCAAAAACAGGTGTTTAAAGCTAATTCGATTACAAAAAGACTAAAGTATACCTTAAGTTTAAACTAATTTGCAATTCAATTCGTACTAATAGTACATAAATTTACCGGAAAATATAACTAATAATAAATATTTTTGAGCAATGTGGCAACCTACAAAAACTTCGATTTTATCTAGAGCATGTTTCGACCCAATTCGGTGGGGGGGGGGGTTTTTAGCCCCTTTTGGCCCCCTCCCCCTACTAGATCCACCACTGGCACGTAGCAAATCGTAGTTCAGTTGTCACTCTCACTTTTTTTTACACTTAAAAAAGGCGATTCGCAAGTTTCTTTTTATCACGTGCGGATTCCACAGTCGGGAGGCCTGGGATGTAATCGCTCGCTTGGAGGGGAAAGCCCTTACGACGTCCGTCCCGAAACGCTTCGCAAAACCTTCGCCGTGAAATGGGAAAGAGCAGGGCGGACGGGAGACAGCGACGGAACCAATCTTCCCTCAAGACGACGTTTTTCCGCCGCTACTTTCCCGCAGGAGAAAAAAAAGGAGAGCAGGCACTAAACCGCCCCAAAGGGACCTTTTCAAGGCCGGACGCTTGATTCGACAAGATTTAGGTGCGTCAACCTTCCTTCCCATTTACGGGGAAAAGTTAATTTGTCGTGATGGACGGAATAAAGGGAAAATACATTCCGGCACATAAGTCTCACTGACTCAAAGAAGTGATTAACGAGCGAAGTGTCCGAAATGCAGATCTCATAATTCAATCAAACTTTTTAATGCTATATTCCATTGAGAGCTGTCCTCTAACAACCCCTATGTAACCAATATTTAGAGCAAAAAACGAATTTTAACATTTACAGGTCAAATGTATTCCCTTATACCACTAAGCGATGTGTGAGCCCAACTCAGTGTGAAAAATAAAGCTCTCTATGTTATTCAAACTTTATCGCAATCGACAATGATAAAAAAAAATGCTGAACAAGCCGGTGGTTAATCAAAGGAATTCCAACTTTAAATGCATTATTGGAACATATGAGTACATTGAGAATGAAATTTAGTGGCTTGGAGATCCATAATTAAAAGATATTTTTTTCCAAAAAAAAAGCAGAACTCTTAAGTAGCATTGAACGGTAAGTGGTATCTTCACGTATTTATAAACGACTGAATTTGTACACAGAGGATTTCTTCGACCCATTCGGGGTATGTAGTCTCTGAAATAGTATTTACTCTTCAGTCATTAAAGCTATACAAATCCTACCTTCACCGATTTTTTTCCAAGCCTTCAATATACTAGGAAATAACTAACAACGAATTTGGGGGAGTGCAAAAATATATTACCCACTTTCCTCAGGTAATGCTCATAAAAAGTGGTCCGGTTGAGCTATAAAACGAAAATTGGAGAACGTGAACCTTCGAAGAACGACCGAATTGATTTATATTTATTTATATGCATAAAGCATCAACCTGCTCATTTGTTCCAAAGTGGTAGTAAAATTCTCAGAAAGGTCATGATGAAAACACTAACCTCGTACATAAACGTCTCTACGATGAAAATAATTTATTGGCAATCACGTCCAGACTTTAACTGACTTCTCATAACCATCTCGAGAGGTAAGGAATCCCTATAATAATTTTCTAATTTTTAATTATAAATCGAATTGAAATACAGCTCCACAGGCATCTGAACTTTAAATTATCTTTCAATAATTGGATATTTACTCTGACTCAAATACGCAATCTGATTCAGAGATAGGGAAATATAACTCTGAGGTTCCCATTATGTAATTTCACGGATCAGAGGTGTGTATAAAGTATCGATGCACTGAATGGCTGAGGGCTTTACTTTGTGTAATCCCATTTTGAAGTAGAAAAAAAACTTTTTCTACGACATAACTTTTCATCGTCGAAAAGTCTTTTATCACTAGTATTGAAAATGATACAGTGTATCGAAACTAGTCGACGATTAAAAGTTAAGTATAGACAAAAAAATTTGTTTCCTTACATATTTAAGATATTTTTAGCGTGGAAAATTTGATGACTTAATTATCAGATGAATCAACTACCAAGGGTACCCTTTAAAACCTGTTCGACAAGTTGGTTGTCATGGTAGCCCGACTTTTAACTCCATGACCTTTGACCCCCATTATGACCTTCGGAAGTCAAAATAACAACATCACGGATCTAGGAACAGCAAAACTGGCTAGGGTAACCTTAAAAACCTATGCTTCGACACGTCGATTGTCATTATGGCCCTACGGTTACCTCTATGACCTTTGACCTCCGTGTTAGCCTAGGAGGTCAATTAGTGTATAATATGGGTATTTAGAGAATATCATTGACTTGGGCACCCTTTAAAACCGATGGATCGACACTTTTGTTGGTGTGCCATTTTTTGCCACCCTTTTATGACCTTGAGTGTGATCTTACTGGGTCAATTGTTAAATTTTCGTGAATAAAAATTTATTTTCGGTTTTCTCGTGACCGAAAACATAGAAATTGGCATCTTAGTCAATGAAATTCAGACTTTTTTCTTTCTCGATTTTTTTAACATTGGAACCCCATAAGGCAAATTCAAAATTATGGTTTGCACTAACACTGTGAGGCCAAAAGGTTAATATTGTAAAATTTTGCTTACGCTCAACAAAACTAAAGACCTTTTCTCCCCATAAGTATGCCAATTTTCATGAATATTGCTTTTTGCAAAGGCTTGAGGCGAAGTTACTAAAATTACAGGTCAAAAATAACACACGAATAGTTGGACAGTCTGTACATTGTACGATAAAATAAAAATAAAATGATATTACAATAATTGTAAACAATTTGACTAAGGACATAAAAAAGATAATTTAAAACAGGATGTGAACTTTATAAAAACTGGCACCAGCTAACAAATTATAACGGACTAACGGGACGATTGCTTCATTTTAAAAATATTTCCAATTAAAATTGTAACGATTATTATATAAAAGATACATAATTAATGAACATAAGAATTTTTTGTTTATTACTTAACTATGTAATATTCTACACTGATTTGATCACGTATTGCTTGATTTTAAACGTCAAGTGTCAATAAATGTCATCATTATTGTTCATACGTAAAATTTGTAATGTCATACTGCACTGATCATATATTGTTTGATGTTAAATGTCATTATTATTTTACATACGTTTGACGTTTTCGTATTTTATACTGCACTGATCATGCATTGCTTGATTTTAAATGTCATATGTCAATAAATGCCATTATATTTATATAAAAATCCAAGGTATTTAAGGTATGCTGTAAATACCTAGTAAATACCTTATGCAATGTGGTTATGCAAGTGTAGAAAATACCCCAGTTACTATGGAAAAATTCAGCATCCCGGAGAAAAGCGATAAACCAGGTCCAGTGAAGAGTGGGATGTTTCGAACGTTGAACGAGACGCAGGACGATCCCCGTCTTCCCTCAAGCCTCTTTCGCTCTCAAACGCCCTCACTCACCTCATTTGAATCGCAAATCTTAGGTCCCTCGGCCAACGCACTCTTACCAGGAACCAAAGCGCCCTTCTATCGCCTCCCCGTCGTCGAAGATGAGGGTTGAAGGAACGCTCTCGAAAGGGAACGGAGGGAAAGCTTTTCGGGGAAAGCATTCAGCGCTATCGCCGACGAGGGATGTTACGTTGAAGGTTCTCGGATGCTGATTGCTCACCGTATATCAGACTCCAGCTATACTTAAGTTTCTTGGTTGGATAACAATTACTGATAACTTTCTTCTCTTTTAAATAAAGCGACCCGTATTTCGATAAGTTATGATCATTATTGATAATATAGATTATCAGGCGTAAATTATCTATTTACATTATTTACGCCTAGTAATCTATATTATCGATATTATCTAAATAGCTGTAAATTATCTAAATAGCTGTAAATTATGTAAATAGATAAAATAATAATAATAATATGTCTTTATTTGGGCGAGGTTGAGACTAAGAAGTCTCCCCTTCCACCTAACCCCTCGATAGCGTCAATGCAAACATATTTCAAAACAGTAGATAAACGTTTACAATACAAAACATATATAATATACACTATTTGTGAAATGTCAAACAAGTATATGTGAAAATTTTATGTAAGAAAAAAGATTTCTGTTTGTGGGAAAAAAAACATGAGGATAAGGGTGTAGTATCCTTCAGCGAAAAACCCACAGCACGAAAACCCCCACACAAGAAGTCGGGCGTGAATGGGCAGTCCATGTGAACTATGAACGTGTGGTTTGCATGTGGCGGTCGTCTTGTATGTTGCATGTTGGTGATTGATCACCCCATGCCAAACATCCTAGAGGTTCTGAATCTCTCATCGATTTATGCAGATGTATCTATTTAATGTTGACAACGGTGTCCTGTCTTTAAAAGTTCTTTTCTACTTATTCGGATTCTCTTCTTCCAATTGACTCTTATTCAAAATATGTTCCCTATTTTGATCATTTTTTCATACCTCACCATTCATGCATCATCTCCGCCGTAAATCCTTTACTCTTCTCTCCGCTCGATAGATAATTTACGCCTATTAAGATATCCAAGGTATTAAAGATATGCCGCAGATGCCTAGTACATACCGTACGTAATTTGATAAACAGAGATAGCGTAGTGTCCACTCAATTTCACAGCTTACAACACGCGTTGCGATTGACTCGCAGTCATCATAATGCGCATGATGCATGATTATATTTAATAGATAATTTACACCGGAGTATGATTATTATCCATCGAAACCCAGGCCGCTTTATTAAAAAAAGAAGTGATATATGAAATTGTAATCCAACCCATAAACCTTAAAACGGATTATCACACAATTAAAAATGAGTTAGTTAATTTTAGTCCAGCTAGCTCAGACTATACCAAGCAACGATGTCTCGAATAATAGAATTAATGGCGTCAATCGCTACGTCGGCTCATTGCATGTATTTATTTTTTCCATAGTTCTAATCTTGCATGGATTTGCTGTAGGAATTACTAACCGCTGGCAAGTCTTGTCTTTTTGAATGTTTTGCCTTTGTTGGAAAGTTATTCCTTCATGAATGCGCACGCATTTCGGATGCTAATTGCTCAACTGTGTATCAGACTCCGTCAATACATTAAACTTGGACGGAGGGCTTGCTTAAAAAATAAATAATCCACTTACAGCTGAGAATACAAGCATAGAAGTAAGGAAACGATTCATCCGTTGCTCCATAAGGAGCGTGTTTCTCTCTGGGAGGGAGGCTTAGAAGTTGACAGAAACAGAGAAGCCATGAGTGGAAGTATTCGAAATGTATGTGGTGCCACCGAAGAATTAAGAAGATAAAATGGATCGATCGAAATCGAATGAGGAAGTGCCATGCAGAGTGGGAGAAATGATATTTTATATAAAAACCTATGAAATATTCTAATGAAATTAATAAAATTTTAAAAACGTGTTCTAAATATTAATTTTGATTGGATGTACGGAAAATAGAGAGTGCGTGCACTTTCGTTAGAGGATGTCTGTTAGTATACATACGCACTGGATCGTAAGTTATCGCGGAGATAATGACGACTTCCTACAATTCCTGCAATGCCAGTAAAAGTCTAAAATTAACAACGTCGACAACAGAGATAAATGAAAACGCTTCCTAGAGGAAACGCGTTAATTCAAAGCTACTACAGCTGACGCCTCGAAAAATAAAATCATAAGCGCTAGTCCAGACTATCCGTTTTCACGGAGCACATTTTCAAGCAATACGAGATAAGATAAGGCTTATCTCCGTCAAAAAGCATCGCTAGAGGAGGATAATAAAGATACGTCACACGAGGACGGCAGAAAAACACACCAAAACTGCATCATTGAGTCGAGAAAAATGAGTTTTAAGATCAGGGGTAAGCATGTTGCCCCTGCTGCACCCCTAGTGATATCTACATAAATAGTGGCCTGAATTTTAAATCGTCCTTTTGTTGGGTAACCAGGAGGGCATTACGAGGAAGAAAATAGGATTTATGGGTAGAATGAAACAGTGGCGTAGCCATGAATTTCCTTCAGGGGGGCGGGGGTCCAAAAATAGGGGGAAAATCTTTTTTGAAAAACAGGGTACCAACTAAGTAGAGGGTTTTAAACTAATTTTAACACTTTTTATAATCGAAAAAACTTCATTTGTGAAATAAATACTACGTAAATTCATGATTTTTCAATATTTCGTTTTCTTTTATGAAGGAAAATAATTGCGTTTTTATTAGAGATGTGCGAATAGTATCCGCGAATACTCGAATACCTCGAATACCAGAAAGTATTCGATATTCGAGATCTCGAATAGTTATGCCAAAGGTGCCGTCTCGAATACCTCGAATACTTAGAATTTCGCGTCATACACTGTCGCTCGCTCGTCGTTGGTAGTTGGCTCGGAAAAGGAGAACTTTAGTAGTTTAGTGCATGCAGCGCCGTTTTAGGCAACCTTACGAACTATATCAAATTCGCGGGTTAGAGCCGTTAGAGCGGTGAAAAGAGTTCGACGTGGGGAACCGAAATTGATCGTGTGAAAAAAATCCGAAAATCCCAGGTGTCCCCCATCACGAGAACCTCAGTGCCGTGGGACAGTGACATTGGCGCATTTCCCACGATCCGCTATCCCCGTCCATTCAGCGTTCGCCCCACCCCCTCCGACGATTTCCTCTTCTCCGAAATCAAACAAAAGGTCCCGACTCGAGCAGGGATCGTATTACGAAGACCTCAGCTTCGAAAAAAATATCAAGTTACCGGAAAATAATAGAATCGCGTTTCACCCTTCACTCTTTCTCCCCCACTGACCATTTTCCCGCATTCGTCTTTTGATAAAAATAAGACGAGGTGTTTACCATGTCTCCTTTGCGGCTAATAACGACAGGCAATTATTTTGAATCTTCCCCAGGAGATGAAACTACCACAAGGAGGAACTCAGTGCCGTGGGATGGTGACATTGGCGCATTTCCCACGATCTCCACTATCCCCCTCCCTTCAGCACACACCCAGCCTCACCCACTCTGACGATTTCCTCTTCTCCGATATCAAACAAAAGATCAGACCTCGCACAGGGATCGTATTACGAAGACCTAAGCTTCGAAAAAAATATCAAGTTACGCGAGAAAAATAATAACGTGTCTCGCACCCACCCCCTTTTCTCACCCGCTGACCTTTTTCTACCTACCTGCTTCGAATTTCCCCCTTACTGGAGGTCAACTGCTGCATGAGTCATCTACTAGCCCAAAAGGTGTCTATCAATGACTTTCGGCAATTGATATTACACTTTTATTGGATTGAAATATTAGTAATATGCGCGTAATTTAAGAAAGAATAAGACCAAACACGACATATTTATGACTTTATTTAAGCATTTTACGCAGGAAAATAAATGCCGGAAAGACGAAGAAATACGACGGGGGCTTAGCATTTTGGCGTAATGCTCAAATAGGGTGCTTTCCTTTTATTTTTTTATTGCCTAAATCGAAATATTAATACTCCTGAAGTGCGTATTTAACGCTTTTAGATTTTTATAGGACGATATCTATTTTTCGCGATTAAATTAAAAGTGAAAATTTTCCATCGTGCGAAAATGCGACGCGTTAGTGGGAATGATGGGGAAAGGTCTGTGTGACGCATTTCTGGTTCCCCCTCCCACCTTGTGAGGTGACCTTGGGCGAGGCTCTTAGCGCTGATACCTTACCAAACCTTACCTTATCAAACGAAGAAAACTTTCCGACCTTAGCCAGTTTTAATAAGTGATTACTAAGACATGTTTCCCTGAGCTGTGTGCCTCATGCATGCATTAGTAACGTCAGACGATGTAAAACTCCTATCCTTTCGTGTAGAAACTAGGTACCTGTGATGTCACGTGGAGTGGCATCACATGGGTGCCAATCTGGCCTTTTTCAAATGAGGATAAAATTGACCATTGCCATTGGTCTAGACCGGTATTTCTAGAACCAAATAATTTGTATATAATGAATACACCAATGGTAGGTAACGAATCACAATCTATGCCTTTCATTTTCTATGATGAAGCAAACTACCCTATTGTTTACATAAAAGTAAAATATTCCATTAATCAGCTAAATTCCTGTTTGAATCCTTTAAAGGCAATCACAATTACTCATCAAAATCTTGGGTTTCCTGCTGCTTAGGCGACCTAGTCAAACATTCTCACATTCATAGTTTAGTATTCGAGGTATTCGAAATTCGAGGTATTCGAATATTCGAGCAATGATTTGATATTCGAATTCGATATTCGAATTCGAGAAATCTACTATTCGACCCATCCCTAGTTTTTATATTTCGGGGGGTGGGGAGGGTCCGGACCCCCCCCCCCTGGCTACGCCACTGGAATGAAAGAGAGCACGCCTTATAGCGTATCGAAAAAGGGAAGAAGAATTAGTAAGAGGAAAACGATCGGGAAGTTCGCAAAATCATCCCTGTATAGGGATGATGATGATGGAAAGGTTTCGCATACTGTAGCTTGAAGCTATCAGTTCTTGTGTTACGTTTACTGCGAAGCTTTTAACAATGGCGTGGTAAGGAAGATAGTAAAGCAACGGCCAGACGTATATCCACATCTCGAGAGCAACGCATGACCCTTCGCTCGGACTAAGAAAGAGAGAAGAGTAGAGGGGGGGTGCTACACTCTTTGAAGGACAAAGAATAACTGCTCCATTGCTTTTATTTGCTCCTCCCTCTTCCCTCGCTGTCTTCGTGACCGCCTTTCAAACCATAAAGCCGACCCGCGGAGCCGCCATATATGGCACCAAACGAGTGGGAGCCCGCCTCAGGAGGGACGTATAATGCACGCGGCTGTCTCCCGAGGGTTTGACGCCGCCGAGGATCGAACGGCGCGGACGCCGACGGCTATGGACCTCTAAAGACGAAGCCGCGCTCCAA
The DNA here is from genome assembly GCF_921293095.1 of Ischnura elegans. Classification (NCBI taxonomy): domain Eukaryota; kingdom Metazoa; phylum Arthropoda; class Insecta; order Odonata; family Coenagrionidae; genus Ischnura; species Ischnura elegans. Next base: position 55,820,750 of record NC_060251.1, on the reverse strand, counting down.
AGGAGGGGGAGGTTTTCGCTTATAGCAATGCTTTTCGCCATCAATGCTTTCGACGCGACGGACAACACAAAAAATAAAAAGAATGTGTAAAAGAGTTCAGAAAATAAATCTGTAATAGGATCGTGTTCCGATTGTTAATGTCGAGAAAATAAAACGGAATGAGTGTCAGTGTCACAGGAGGAATATTACGGATACTACATCACGAAGGGGTTTTGCTACGAAATGACGTGGATAAAAAAAGATGGCATTTAAATGTATCGTGAGGTTAGGAGGTCGAGGATTTTCATGTGTCTTTTACACTGACTGCTGGTCTTCAGATATTAACATAGTATTGTTTGATGCACATATTTACTTATTTACTATCTATCTAGGAAACTAGCAAGCCACCCGGCGTTGCTCGGGAAGGTACCATGAGAAGTGGAGAAACTTCGAACTTGGATATTATGATCAGAGAGGATATTTTCTCATTGACATTGCCAAGAGGTATGCCTTTCCGGCAGGATGTCCAATCTTAGAGGTTGTACGCTGTGATTAACAAATAATTCTAATGAGAAAACGACGCAAGGGACGCGTCGGACGCAACCGAAAGTAGCATTACGGGGTTTGAGAGCATGAGATGCACCCATATACTAACTTTGATTGCAAACTGTAGAGCCGTATGAAAATACATAGCGGACAGACCAACAGACATCCTCGTTTGTATATATAGATGCCGCGATGCGTGTAATATCCTCAATTCCCAAACAGTCATTAATAATACGATACGTATTTTCCACGTAAACCGTGGCTTCTACCCTTGCTTACTGCTTGGCCACATTGAAAATGGTTTTAAATATTACACCCGCTTATTACTCGCTCCATCTAAACCCTGTCCCCTCCCAATCTGCTATCGAGTTATCATCTCCTTGTCCAACATGTCAGGCATTCCCACTGTTTACATGATTCAAGCCGCATGGCGATAAAAAAATCATTCCCAACCCCGCCTCCCGGTCAACTCATGGCGCGAATGGTCACGCTTGGACAGAGCTAGCGCGTCGATCCGTCAAAAACCTTTGGTCAGGATGAACAAGACTGCGTTCCGAGGGAGAGGAAGAAAATAAGGCATGTTCACGGCGAATCATAACTTCTGGATCTGCTCCGAGAGGAAGAGAGGGGAGTTGGACGAATGAAGGAAAGGCCGAAAGACCGGTCAATCACAAGGCTCTAGATCTTTTCACTCTTCTTTTTTTTCTTCCCTGCACTTTAGACTCGAGATGACCGTACTGGGAAATCGCGAAAGACACTAAAAAATGTCCCTTATCCTGCAGGGCCTGAGGGAACGTCTGAGAGACACCGAAAAATATTTCGAACGATAATTTCAGCGCAGGAATACGCTGTGGACGGAATTGATGTGGTTGCTTATGATTATCATTATAACTATTATTATTATTATCACTAGTATCATTATTATCATCATAATCTTCTTTTTTCCTACTGCAATCTTGCAAAATTTCTTCGTAGTGAACGGATTACGTCAAGTTCTATTAGGTTTCTTTCAGTTATTCAATGGAAAGGATCCGTTGGACAACATGACAGGTTCTCAGGAGGACTGATTTTCGTATTTTTGGTAGCATGCTTATTATTACTATCGACGGTTGAAAAAACCTAGGGATTTAGAGAGATAAAACATTGCTCTAAAAAAATAATCAAAAAATAAAACCTTGCAAACGTGAAGGAGTATTAAGGATCTTACTGATTGCCAAACCTTAATGTACCTGTATTGACGGCGTAACTCGTGATGCGGGATTGATTGATAATGTGGGCATTTATTCGATTTTTTTAATCCGATAATTGATGTATGAACAGCCTGCAGTGTACCCTGGCCGTGGGCATTAATATAAAATGCTCAGTGAACGTACAGGAAAAGAAGAAAATTTACGCGGTAAATTTTTCCCATTCAAACTAAAAGGTATACATACCACTGGTTTAGATAGCTTTCCTCGGCGTCCACATTTCTGGACAGTAAATCGCTTCACTCCAGATCAAGCACATACCACCGCCTTTCCTCCACACTTTTACAGAACTACCCTCACATCAGCTCATTAATATTGATAAAAGACGCTCTATTACAACTGCAGGAAGTAGTGGGAGACACAAAGGCAGTACTGCCTGTAAGTCTAGCAGAATAAAATCCTGGGCTACAAACTGATAGACCTCTCGTTTAAATCTGAGAAAACCTATTGGAGACTACCGAGCAATAAATACCCATCAGAGGGAAAAGACATAGAGGTAACCCAAGCCAGAAATGTAGAGTCAAACTCAATTTTTTTGATTTTTCTCAAAAATGTCGAGGGAGAAAAAAAAGGTTGATCGATAACGAATGTTATAAGATGACTGGCCGTTCCAATTTCTGCGCATAACCAATGTTTTGATAAATAAAAAAAGAACAAGCTAAAAGTGTCTCTTGGTGGATTTACGATAGTCATTGTTCCCGCCGCTATTGAAAACAGATTTATCGGATCGAAGCAGCGTGGCGACAGGATGCAAAACAATAGGGTGGTTTCCTATTATTTTTTGATTGCCTTAATCGAAAGATTATTACTCCTGGAGTACGTATTTCACGCTTTTAGATTTTTAAATGACAATATCTATTTTTCGCGATTAAATGAAAAGTGAAAATTTTCAAGCGCGCGAAAACGCGACGCTCAAGTATGAATGCCGGGAAATATCTCCGTACGTCGTATTTCTGGTTCCCCCTCCCGCCCGGTGAGGTGACCTTGAGGCGAGGCTTAGCGCTGATACGTCGCAGGCTGCCAGCGGGTAGCTGAGTACCTTGCTGAAAGGTAGCGCTTGGCTTAAAAAAGGTTTATTAATACCTTATCAAACGAAGAAAACTTTCCGACCTTAGCCAGTTTTAGTAGGTGATTATTAAGACATGTTTCCCTGAGCTCTGTGTCTCATGCATGCATTGGTAACCTCAGACGATGTATAACTCCTATCCTCTCGTGTAGAAACTAGGTCCCTGTGACGTCACGTGGAGTGGAATCGCATGGGCGCCAATCTGGCCTTTTTCAAATGAGGATAAAATTTGACCCTTGCCATTCGTCTAAACCGGTATTTCAAAAACCAAATAATTTGTGTATTATGAATACACTAATGGTGGGTAACGAATTGCAATCAATGCCTTTCGTTTTCTTTGATGAAGGAAACTACCCTATTGGCTACCCGCGATTACTCTGATAACCGATTGAGGGTCTTATCCAAGATCTATCCAAAGCTCAAGCATTACTGTATCTTCATGCATCATAGAAATATCGTAAGCTTCGTAACTCTTGGAAGGAAACGATTTAAAATGAGGGCAACGCAGTGATGCTAAATTATTACTGGAACAATAGGATCTTCGTTCAACCGAAAAGCATTCTCCGGCCACACCCGATAATTTGCAAGAAAGAAGGCAGAAAGTAGAAAGCATAGCCGTTTATTACGCACGGTGGCTCGGATAAAATGCGATTGGATACCATGGAGAATATGCAGACTTCATGCTTATCGATCAAAGGGAAAATATTGAGAAGTATGCAACATCCGCGGATATATTCGAACGAGTTTCATTCCCAAATGTTTTTTTTATTTAAAACGTTTCTGCGGCTGAAGTTTCTGCTTTTCTCGCCAGCAGTCGTCGACTCTCGTTCAAAGGTTGAAATCTGTGAATCGGCCAGGTGACAATGATGATGATAAATTTTACTTTAAAGGGAATTCTACCTGTTGTAGACCACCAGGATGTTGTAACTTGGCATTATAACTTTAAGGTTGACCACCAGATTGAATTAAGTTTGCTAAGAAGCAAGTTACTTTACTTATATCTCCATCTAAAAAGAGTGGAAAGACCTACCTGAAGTTATTTTTAAAATCTTCCCCGCAAACGCATTTTTTTTAGGAATAAGTGTTCATCATTTATTGGTTAATTACATAGTGGTTTATTAGGGAGTGTTTGAAATGGGGTTAATTGGGTCAATGTTCAATTCAATTGGCTCAATGGTGTTCTCGCGCCAATACGCAAAGACCCTAATCAAAAGAAGGCTATGTTGATGATCATTCGATAATGCATTTTCATAAACTTCAGCATGTTACAGGGACTGCTTAGAGTACAGGAATGACAAACGACAATCAATTTGATAGGATTTTGTTTCCTAGATGCACACTAGGGTGGACTGATTTTATTTGGGGTATTGTTATATCAGGGTCTCAGATCCTAATTTTTTCTCAAATCGGATAATATTTATCCTTCCAGTCACCGGATACTGCTCTCCCATATGGTCCATCGCAGCTCCCTCTAACCTCACCTCTCTTGACAGTATAACCAGCTTCTTCGCCAGAATCGTAAGACGCAGAGTTCCCCACTTACGTGACATGTCCACCAGCTCACTCCTATTTCTCTATCAATGACTGATCTCTCCCAACAAAGGATTAAAACAGACTTAAAACTTATTCACAATATTCTAAATTCAAACATTGATTGTTCTGATTTGCTTTCATCCATTAATTTCAGAGTGCCTTGCCAACCAACTCGTACACATTCCTTACTCCATAGGCCTATCCCTAGACTATCTCTCGTTAAGCGCTCACTCCAACACCGCCTTCGCTCCTTGCTCAATTCATTACCAGATCAGAATATAGATCCGTTTTTTTCTGCCCTTAAACTCATTTGCCAAACTCGCCATGTCCCATTCTTCGGCTAATAAATAAACCTCCCTCTCCACCTCCCTTTCCTCGTGCCTTCTATTTTGTTCTCTACTATCTTAAGGCCGTTTTACACGGGGCACGGAATGGCGCAGGTTAGAGCTGCATTAATTTCTAAAATGGCGCGGAATTGCGCGAATGCATGAAAGAAATTAGAACAGGGGCTATTTTGCCGTCTCGCATCCACGCATTCTCGCATGTGTTCTGGCAATTCACCGCTTTGCACGACGCAATTTTGATCGCGCCTTCGTACGTACGTGAGATTGCGCAATTCCGTGTACCGTGTAAAATGGCCTTTATGCCTGTACTCTTTGTTCAGATATTTTATGTTAAAATTTCATGTTTGTTACTGCGTCACTATAAATTGGCAGAAATGCTGTATGTGAGCAACTCCTTAATTAAATAAATAAATAAATATCAAGGAGCCCTCAAGTATATGCATTGCACTGTAGACTCCTTCCGCTTCGTTTCTCTCTCAGGAACCCAAAAGGCATTCTTTTCATCTCCGTTTTCCGACTCTCTCTTCGACATCATGACCTCTAATAGAAGGCTCATTCGCATCGAAAAAACAGAGCGGTAGCGCAAACAACAGCGACGTGCACTGCACTCCTGAACCTTCAATGAAACCGATGCAGCGACCTAGGCAATAAACAATGTCCGCAGGCACAAAAATGGGGAAGAACAAAGGATAGTTGACGCGCGCACCTAAAGTGGCCGAAGGGCAAGGAAAACAGAGCAAAAAACAAGCAATGACCGGTAACCTCGAGGATGCCAAGCCGCGTTTGTTTTGCCACGAAGGAGGCCCCCGTTTCCAAGGCAACGGAAGAGGCCATTCTTTCGGATTCTAGGCTTGCTCCGTGAGCCATTTTATCGAGTGCTATGCACAAAATCAATGAAATGGCTTCTACATCGAACCACAGTCATCGACTACCAATGGCCAAAGATGGTTATCCATTATGATCAACGATCGTCAAAAACTGCCAATGGCTTACGAAGTTCAAAGATTTTCATCCGAACAAAATTTAAAATGTCTTACAATGAAATATTTTATTATCATCAAAAACAGGCGAGTACACAATATATATATAGCCTATCCGAGAATGGAAGTGGGTATAAAATCAATTTTCAATACTCTATCGATGGCACATGACGAACAGGCGAAGTAAGTTCAGAAAAATCGTGCAAAAAATAGCCTTCAATACGGGATTCAAAAAATAAAAACACGAAAACGAGATATTTATTGATGGCACCGACAATATTCGGATGGTATCACGAATTTTTACCACTCGTCGTCCCGGCAACAACAACAACCGATGACGGATGAAAAAAGCCTGCTCATGATCATACAAAAATTAAGCATACTAGATTGAACACGGTATTGCTCTCAAAACGATACCTACACTGCATAAACGCTCAACAATCGCCCGCCGGATAGTATCCGCTCATCTAGTACTATAAGGGCTATCTAGATGAGCGGATTTGATACGGTGGGCGAATGTTGAGCGTTTATGCAGTTGAGATATCGAAAAGTAAGCAAGTGTGCAGAATATCAAGCCGATCCGACAATAGGAAGTGGGTTAAAATTCAGTTCCAAGTTTTCATCGATGAAACAGACGAAGTAAGTCGAGAGAATTCGCATAAAATATGGCCTGAACGACAAGAATCAGGAAATAAAAACACGAAAACAAGAGATATTTATTTGTGGCACCAACAATAGGCGGAAGGTATCAGGAATTTGCACCACTCGTCGCCTCGACGACAAAACAACCGATGACGGCAGGAAAAAAACCTGCTAGACCACTCGGCAACCTTCGGGCGGCGAGCTATGACGACCGCGGGGAGATACGAAGAAGAACGACGGGCCGCTTGGACACAAGCCGCCGAGCGGCGCACAGATAAGTACCTCGGCCACGCACGCGGACATAAACACACACGAATACCGTGAGGACTATAAATGGAGCGAGGTTCACGTGCACTCACATTGTGTGTATAAATTTTCACGGGGGAGACAAAAGGACAGGATAGGAGAAGAAAAAAAGAAAAGCGCACGGCGATGTATAGAGAAAGGAAGTGGGATAAGAGAGAGAGAGTATGCAGTTGTGGGTGGTGGAAAAAGGCTGAGAGAATGGATAGAGGAAAAGGATGGATGAAAGGCGGGTCTACCATCATTCACCCGCACCCACGCGGAATACAAAAAGGGTTTATGCCTTACATAGGGGATGGGAAGCATAGAGGACAACGGCAAGCAATGGGGCAAGAATATATGGCTGGAAGGATGTATGCTAGAGAGTAAAGAGAGATAGAAAATAATGGGACATAAAGTAAAGAAAGAAATTGTGTTAGGTGTAGTGACGTGGGCCAGCAAATCACCTAGTCCTCTCGGTAATAATCAATGCCTATTTACCCACGGCCAGGATAAGCCCACAAAATGGGAATCAAAGCACTGCATCAAACAAGTGACTTTGTACGCATTAACGCGCAAGGGTGAAACGTTATGTACACCAAAGATGAAATTCGCCTGTGATTGTATTTTACTCCTGAATACGTAATGCTAGTATGAACCAAAATTACCAATAATGTCTGGGTCGAATAAAATACAGCATTTTAAAACTACATAAACACTGAGCCAAGCGCCCCAATTGGCCGTGAGTTTGCCCTGTTGCCGGATGCCCTGGATACATCACGATCTCCAGCAAGCCTTCGAAATCATGAGTTGTCCAGATCGTTTGGCAACAATGCAAACTCGAGGCCAATCGGAGCGCTCGGCTCAAAGTTTCAGCAGTTTAAAAATTTTCATTTTCAGCAGTTTTTGACCTAAACATCATGAGTAAATTTGGTTGATACTGTCATCAGCTATCCAGGGTGAAAATTCCGCAACACAAATTTTCTACACTATGCATAAGCGCCCAAAATGAGGTTATTCATAATTATATGAGCGTAAGCACGGAAACGGTTTTTTTATAAAGGCTTAGGCGACACTTTTGTCTCACAAGAAGACAAAACACACCTTGAAATTCATTTACCTACACAAACTAGAGCAGAAAAAGGGTTTTAACTGCAGGCACAGATTGACGGAATTCAGGGGAAATGATGGAGATGGAATACGGCCGGATAAAAGGACATGAGACATAGAGCAGAACGAGAATGTTGAAAAGCATGAAAGAGAAGCAAAGGAAATAGTTATTAGACGTAATGAAGAGTGATATGGTTAACCTTTGGGATGTATAGGTAACAAGAGAAGCTACCCAAATTCGTCCTATCCATCAACGTTGCTTTAGCGACGGCTAAGAAGTAGTTCTTCTATCTCACTTCATTATTCACAAAAGCTTAGCACAAAAGCACATATAAAACTATAAATGGCCTATAAAAAGACATTCCGACATTTGTTACTGTCGTAATAAACTATCACACATGATTAAAGCCCGGTCCTCCGAACAAGAACTCCTTCTAATGCGCACCATAATGATTTTATTCTCGCTAAATTCACTAGTTATTACCGATTACAATAAGCGCGAAAGGCATAAAGATGCTAGCACGTACTTACCAATTTTGGAATATATATATGGTTATATATATATGGTTAAATACCAAAATTACCTGCTACAAAATATACTTACAAGTTTTACATAGAAATAAACTTTCAAGTATTTGAGATCACTGTATCCACTGCAATATATTGACTACTCTACCGGTCTAGCCGGGTTCAAACGGTTGGAAGGAGAAAAGGAACACAGCAGAGACATTCGTAAGTGAGAGGGTGAGGAAGGTGTGAGTAGGAGTAAGAAGGAAGAAGCAGTTCATCGTCCATTCTCAAGGACAAACTGCACCTCACTACTCCCAGAGTATTTACAGAGATTACGCCCTGGCTACGCAAATTCAAATTAAATGCTTCATCCCACGTTTTCCAATTGAAGATCTTTTTCAAACATCTACAATAAACAGACCGAAATCATATTTTGATACTACATAGAAAAAATACGGTAATGATTGTTTCTTTTCAGGTTCAATCTGGCAGAAGTCGCGCATATTAAAATTGTAGTCGCAAATATCCAAAATAATAATAATGATATCCGGTAAGTTCCAGTGCAATTAGTATCATTCAGGAGATGATAACACGAACTGCATCGAAATATTTGGGAAATAAATTATCGTTGTAGTAAATTCTGAGTCACTCATATGAACATAAACGATCGAATATGCAGGATGTAAATTTGTCAGTGAATATTTACTCACGTTTACGATTATCATGCCATCAGAGCAGACTGCAGCGCCAATAACAAAAGTTTTGACTTTGCAAAAATTGCATAAATTTTAAATTAACTGAAAAATTCCATATTAACATTACTATGCTTTATTTTTATCATGAATATAACAATACGGTGCACCTTGTAGGAGTTTTTCTATCCACATCACGTAATATTTCAAACTAACGTTAACATTTTTATACGCAATGAAAAGCATTTTCATTAGAGCCAACAGAAAATTGCAGATTTTTAAATGCAATTTCGAAAATGAACGCTTATTTCGAAGCAAAGTCAAATTTCCTAAGGAAAATTCGAAAATGCCCAATTTCTTCGGAAATGATATGGAATAATTTTTTGTTCCACAAAGTTAATTTCAGTTCTCTTCAATCGAATAAAAGTAATGGAGGTTTTAATTCTCTGCGAACAAGTTGTTTCCAAGCCTTTCTTTTTTCTTCTGTTATCCTTACACCATACATAACGACTAAAATTATGGTTTATTCCCTATTTATTTTTTTGTTGGGAAACCAAAAATGATAAATTTATTAATTCAGTGCCAATCAGCCACTGTAAACCGTAATATGATAAGTAAAAAAAATATATAGAATATCGCGAGGTAAAGTAAGATATAGACGGGACATTCAAAAGTAAAATGTCAAAGTTACCACCATTTACACGAATTGACTGTTTCTTTCATCATACATCGCTCCTGCTCGCCATTAACCTGTCCACTGCGTCTTTTCCACTGCCAGGGAAAGGTTGAAGTGAGTGTGAGGAGAGACGAGGGGAAAATATTTATCCTCATGAGGCGCAGGTAAGGTCCTCCATTTTTTCAAGGGTGCCCTGTCCACACTCGCCGCGAGGTTGAGCTTTCCACAAGTTTTACGACCGCTTTCCGTCCTCACATGGTAGAAATATTTCAGTCCGTTGCTCGTAAGCCATCACACTTTAAACTAAAATTCGCTTGAACTAAAACGAAAATCTAGAGAAAAACATTTGCCATCCGCTTATCTCCGAGAGGCACGGAGCCTTGAAAGTAAGAATAACGATATCAACGACGAGTTCTCGGCTGTAATCATAAAGATATGAAAAGAAAACGGCTTGCAACAACACCTCCATGTTGTCTGAATTCTAATTTTTCAAAGAAATACGCTATTAAAACAAACATTTATGTAGAAATTTAGAAACTTACTTTATGGTAAGAAAAATGGTATTTTATAAAATGCAGTGCGTTTTTATTCATTATTATAAAAGGTCCTAAGTAAAATTTTTTAATGCTTGTCATCTTATCTACTACATCGTGGTTTTTAAGTGTATCAGTTAAAACAAAGAAATAAGATCACAATTTCCAAGGACAGTAATAATCATTATGATTTAAAACTTTTGGGCTATGTCGCCGCGTCAATGCTTGAAAAAGCGACCAGCATCGGTCGGGAAACGTTGGGGCCATCCAAAGCATTGACGCGGCGACATAGCCCAAAAGTTTTTAATCATAATGACGAGCATCCGCGAAAGTTTTAACGAAGAGAGTAATAATATAAACAAACGTTCTTCAAAAATCATTTAATTTTACCATATTTACTATTTTATCTAGCGTAAATTTTATCTAGTGCGAAAAAGAGCGAGGCTATAGACACATTACATAGATTCATTCACCACGGGAGCATTATTTGCAAAATGCAATTTCCGATTTTTTTGACTGAGATACACCAAAATTTTATACTCATTCTCACATTTAATTAAAAGACTATTAAGAGAAAAAATATCGTGAGATTCGCCCGATCACATTCGCCGTCAACGACTGGTCGTTGCAGACCCTCGGAATACAAATAAGCATGGTTTACCGTGCGAAGTATATATAGGCACATCGATCAAGACAGTGACGCGTTTAGCGACCTCTTTCCCAGATAATCGCAAGCACTCGAACATTTTTTTCAGTTCTCGCGATCTTGGATACATCTCACGTGGCAGGCATTTCATGGCCAAAGAATGAAACGAGAAGAGATAGCGGAGAGAAGGGGGATAAAATTACTTAAGAGAAGCCTCTTAAGTTATCACGGGCTTCATGTGAGTGCACAATAGGACGACATATCTAGGCTTTGCCCGACACATTGCTCGTCGAAGTGCTGCCCAGTGAAATGCCTTAGTTTCCAAAATGGAACTAATAATATAAGTTCGTTTATAAACGATTCAACCAACTTAGGGTGTAAAAACCTGCGGTGATTAACGGGAGGAAAAGGTCCTCTCAACCTAGTTACACTTACAAAGACGCACTGATAGCAGTTATTATACTTCTTATCAATAATATACGAATCTTAGGATTGTTGATTTAAGATGATGATGAATGAAAACAATCATTGGAGGACAAATGGAAGGGAAGAAGGGCCGAGGAAGGCCCCGAATGAGTTACGTAGGATAAGTTAAAAAGAATGTAAAAAAGAAGAAATACGTCGCTATGAAAAGGCTAGCGGATAGGAGAGAGGAATGGAGAGCTGCGTCAAACCAATCTTAGGATTGTTGACTAATGATGATGATTAATAATATACTATAAGTAACATAGCTGCCACTAATTGGACGTTTTGAAATTAACGACCAACATGAGATAAAAAGAAAATAAGTGGAACTGAATTCATACCAATGCAATGACTCATCATCAAAGACCTGATGATGATGATACCCGGCTATCGACAGGTAGATGTTTTCCTCGTAGATACCGATTATTCAGGGCCATTTCATTTTATTTTTTTTAAACGCCTGATTACACATTTACGTCCAAATGGCATCCTCAATACTACATGTTTTATTATGAGAAACCCGGAAATCCAAAAGAGCAGAAGTCCCTTCAGCAAAGTTTTGAAACAAAGCATTTTCTCTACGCATCATCAAAGGTACCGAAGCCATCACTCCAACTTTTCCCGAAGAGTAGATGCAACACGCTGAGGGTCGGTTTCATAATGTCTGATTTGCGTTAACCTTAACCTGATGCATCTGTGACTAAGCCTTGAGAACATTCGAAAGCTATGGCAAAATGAAGTGGTTAAGAATTATGGTGAGTTTAACTAGTGGAAGTTCGTTAACTTTATTATTAGTCAAATATATTCAATTATTATGCTCCGAAAAAAATTAACTACTCAATATAAAACCTGCACCTGTCTTCTCAATTCATAAGAAAGTCGGACAAAAGAAATCAAAACTCAAACAAAAGTCTAATAAGCAACAGTTCCGTGGCCTCAATAGTATGGGCAAATACTGATAAGATGTATTCAAAGGTGTTCGACGAGACGTTGTGGAGCATATTGCAATGATAAATGAAAAAACTTTGTGCATGTCCACAATTTTTATTAGCGCACAACGCGTTCCAGCGAATCAGCTTCTTCATCAGGTCATAAGAAGAATGTATTTGTACCTGATGATGGCGAAGTTGATTCTCTGAGACACGTAGTAGGCTAATAAAAACTGTGGACACAAACAAGGTTTTTTCATTTACCAAATACTGATCATCTCAAAATTCCTGGCGAATGAAATTCTGCCGTTTCCGAAATCATTGTTATAATTACTCTGCCTCATGAGAGAAAAAATTTGCTTCGCGTTATGTAAGGGAAATAATTATACATTTAAAAAAAAGATATTTTAAAACTTTCTTTTTCTAAAAACGGCATAAAATGCACTACAAGTATAAAAAAATAAAATTTTAATCACTCGCAGTATAGCATATGGGTTCTGAATGAGTTTCTTGGAATTGAGCGTAGAAGAACATTATAGTTGAGTATGGATCGGCAATATAAATATCTAAACTTAATCAGAAACCAAGCTTTCCTCTCAAAGTGACGAAAAACTTATTTTTTACATTTTAGTGAAATTTATACTTTTCTTGGTAATAGGGTGTTTTTATAGTCATATTCAATTTTTATTTTCTACTTTTTTGTGGTGAATCATGCAACCGATTAAACCATAGCTTTTAAAGAAACTTCTCCCAAATAATTTAACTACCAGGCTTGGTGGTGTTAACTGACTAATACACCTCACCCGCAATTGGGAGATCTGGGTTCGAATCCCGGATAAGTCAAATATGTTTTCATGGCGAACTTCATCCGTTGGTGTATTTAAGTGCACCCGTGCGCGTGACTGCGTACACAGTCACTTGTTCCTGCAGTGCTTTGAAGTTAAGAAAAAGCGTGTAAAGAGAGTGAGGACTATTGGGAAGTGTTGACTGAAGCAGCTGCTAGTTGTACCGCATGGAGAAGTGCAAATGGAGCTTTCTCGGCTAGCTAGTGACGACAGACGCACTGTCCGAGTGAGGGAGGGAGTCAGTCCTCGGGGCATTCGCGAAATCCCCCGACACTCCACCACCAGCCGGCTTTTCCTCCAGCGTCATACAGCGGTATTCCCATAGCAGCGAAGACCGACGAAAGACCAGCAACGAAAAGGTCGGAGATGTAAGGTCTCAGAGTATACATATATACAGGGTGTCCCATTTATCTTGACCACCCGAAATAACTTTTGATCCAGATGTAAATTCAAAAATGTGTCTAGCAAATGTCCATTAGCCGTCAGGGGGACATTAATTAGCATGATTTCCTTCCTTGTAGCTTTGTTATTTAAAAAGATATGAACAGCGGTATTTCTTTCGTAAATGGCACCATTTATTTTTTGTTCGGCAATTTATTTCCTCCATTTAAAAAAGACATACCGCTGTTCATATTTTTGTAAATAACAAAGCTACAAGGAAGGCAGCCATGCTGATTAATGTCCCCCTGACGGCTAATGAACATTTGTTTGACACATTTTGGATTTGCACCTGGACATTAAGTTACTTCGGGTGGTCAAGATAAATGGGACACCCTGTATATAAGACCACTCATACTGGTACTCGTAACATGGCTAATTAAATAGCTAATTCACAAGGTGGTCCACAAAAATTTCTGGTAAAAGTGGAGACAAAGGTGATCCCATAGCAAATCCATCTTCTTGAGTGCAAATTGTTTACGGAATAAAGAGTAATTTTGTAATGTACAGACACTCATAAATGTGATCTGTTCATCTCTGACTACTGCATTAATAGAAAAATCGATCAACATATCTTCCGCTAACTTCAAAGTTTCATTAATTGGAGCAGAGGTGACTAAGTTTGCTACTTCAAATGATAAAACGTTTTGACTTTATTTCTGGAGGTGCTGGAGAGACAATTTTTAAGCATTTTTTGATTGATCGGGAAGAGATTATTTACCAAGAAAACGGTTTTTCTTGTTTCTTCAGCCTTTTTTAATTGTTTTAATACCCTGGATTTTAAGGACATTAAATAATTATGGTTGGACGAAAACTATAACGTTGGACGATCATAACTGTCCAAAATAATTATTCGTGAGCTTAATTAAATAAGAGCTTTGAGTGAGTATCAACAATACGATAGTGCAGTCTCACCCATTTTGAGTTTATATGAAAATATTTGTCTTAGCCGGAATTCGTTCCCGGATCCTCCGATTACATTTAGCCAGTTACACCGCCAAACCATCTTCCCAGAGCGAACCGACACGCAATCGGGAGATTCGGGTTCGAATCCCGGCAAACAATGGGAGACCACGTACCTTGCTCCACCTTTTCAATGCCGGATTTTTTCAAGCCGCAAGAGGTGAGGGTAAAATGGAGACTTCAAATCTTTTCAATTAGCATTATTTTGTTTTTTAAAGCATACTTTTTCGTCCCTTCTCTCCGGTATTCCCCGAAAAATGTGCAATGGATAAGGGGTTCTGGCTGCCAAGGCTCAGTCCTGTGGAGGAAAAGGCCTTCGACGAGTGTGTGTAAGGGAACGGCAGTGACTGTCAATGCGGCGTGTGCAATCATACATGCCGGTAATTAGGAAAAATTAGCATAAATTAACTTTGGGGAACACTTAGCATGTGACTTCTAATTAATAATTGTATGACCGTGCGGCGTGCATGTGGCCGTCCTCTTGCATGCTGCACGTTGGCGATTGCTCACCCCCTGCCAAACACCCTGGAGGTGGCTCGCAAGGTATTATGTAGATGTATAGCACTGACGATAGAAGAGGACAAGGTGCTAGCTGGGCGCTAAACTATTCCCAAACCTGCCCTACCTTACGCACCTTTTACTCGGGACCTTCGAGCGGGAGGCGAAACAGAAAGAAATAGCCAGATCCGGCTTTCCAAAACAACTCGTATTTCGACAACTTCTAAAGCAGCCATCCCCCCTTCCAAGCAAGCCTTCTAACCTTCTTCCACACACACAGCTGTGCAGCGTCACAACTTCCCCCTCCCCTCCACAGGTGAGAATGCTCCTCCTCCCGCCTCCCCCTTACACCCCCCCTACTTCCTTTCCCTCCCCTCCCCCGGCAGTGCCTGCTCCGGCGAGCACCTCACGTTGGCACTCCCCACAGCAGAACGAGAGGGCTGGCTGACTCATCGTCAAAGCGAATAAGATTTCAACGCCGGCTGGGGCTATAGAGTTAAAGAGTTCCCGACGACCGGCTGATCGAGTCAAAACAAACACTCTGGTAAAAGCTTCGAGAATGTTAACTCCACGAAATTGTTGATTTAAAATGTTCACCTAGATCGCTGACTTACCAAAATGCTTTTAATGATAAATATACGAGGGCAACTGTAAACAATAAACGATCAAAAACTAGGGCGTTCATGCTGCGGTTCTTACGGCATTATGGCTTAGTTACCACTAACAATAAAATCAGCTTGCCCTAAGAACATAATTCAACAATCGCTGCGAGAATGGTTAGTTTTATTCGATAACTGTACGTGGCGACCGCTAATGAAAACAGAAAATAAGCCCCAAGTCATCAGTATTCCTGGAAAATTGCTTAAAAGAATCCTACCAAAACCCCCTTTGATGGGCTTCGCAATACAATACGGATATATTCATTCCAATACACGCGAGAATCAGTGTTTTCCAAAGAATTGCTTTATAATAATATTGCTCAGTATGAAGCGAGTTTAGGTAAGCCCATTGGAATATTATCGTTATAATCAGTATTAAAGCATAAATTACTTCGATAAATATTGTTCACAGTAAAAAAATACTTCATGGAAAATTATATATGAAAGGTAAAACGTTTTTGTAAAAAATAAGTAGGCTACGTAATGAAGTCGGGTGCAACTATTACATATTAACTGTTCATCTCTCAAGAAATACACAAGACAAGACATACAAAGACAATATTCACTGAAATATAACAGCTTATGACAGGAAATAAGTCAAATTGAAGAAAATTCCATCCCATGGTAATGTTAATTTCCAGGCCAAAATTCACAACAGAAATGCACAAAGACCAACTGCAGAAGTAGTTTACTACAGATTATGCAAGCAGATTCTGTCCTCACTATACTCAATTGTTATATTATCTAGTCATAAAATGTTAATTCGAAGTACTTATACTTCTCTCAATAGATTAAGGTTGAAAATAGATTATTCATATCAAATCCTCAGCGATGATAACGGTGATTAACGCCACAATACGGGATATTTGGCTGAAAACAATTTTCATACATAGCATAAATGGCAAGCGAGTGCTCAAAGATAATCTTCACCACTGTTCAGATATTCGTTAGCTGCGCGATTCATTTCATAAAATTTATAAGAACGAGGACGGTTATCTATAATGGGAAAATTATCTCCTAGTTGTCTAAGCAATAAGTTACACAATGCATACATACTCTGTTGTATTTATAAGTTGCAATATATTTTCATCGGGACAAGAAGTAAAATTCTGACAGCTTACTTCGTAAAAGCGTAAATCGTAACCATCTCGTTCGTGCAAAAGAAGTCGCTCGGCGATATGTTATAGAAAACGTAACGAAATTCATCGTTCGACCTCAAACGGTCGTATATCCTGTGCATGAATAAATCCTAAAGGATGCGTAGATCCTAATCTCATGCGCAAATCCTTATCGTCTTGAGCGCGGAACAAATTCTACATCCGAAATCCTGAAAAATACCCAGGATGACAAGGAAAAACTACCAAAAGTACAAGTAAACAAATAAGTAAAAATTGCTAAAAGAAAGATAGAAAAATTTCAACGACGGAGAGGTAATCTTTTTCTTTTATCGAGGGACAGGAGTTCATAATAGCCATACAACCAATTCAATGAAGAATATAACAAACAAGAGATAAAGAAATCAATACTCCCGACCTTTAGTACATTTCTTCGGGGATACAAGCACCGTTCTAACATCCAACACCGTAAGTGGCAAATCCTGACCCTATCGTGCACGTAAAAAAGTCCCACTACGATAATTTATAAAATACGTGACAAGACATACCTTCCGCTAGAGCCGTCCTTATTCATGAAGAATTACTCGTTTAAAACTAACGTTATCACCTAGAAATTTTCAAGGTAGATAAAGTAAACACACGTAAACATTGCGAGAAAGTCAAAAATTAAAATCTCGTATCACTACTTTTTCGTAGGTAAAGATTTTATATTTGACATGCAGGCATTGGTTGAAATATCTCTATTATATACACACGAAAAATTTGATGATGATTGTTTGGGTTTAAAAGAATTAATACGCCTCCAATCAACGCTCGGGAGTTGACTTCGTGAAATGGTGACATAGTAGGTTAAAAAATAGACTTTGTATAATTCGACATAGCACTTATTAAAAACTCTACTGTGTTCGACCATTTCTGGTCATTATGAAGAGGTAACAGCAGCTTTTAAAAATTACTGCGAGGAATATAAAAAAGTATTTTTTTCAATCTACCAATTTAGTCCCTCAAAACGAGATAATAAAATCGGTTAAACGGAAATGACGTGTCTTTTAAGGAGACTTGAAAAAATTTGTGGATGTGCCCCAAAAAATAAATGTAAACAGATGACGGAAAATAAACATTGAAGGGAAAAACGAAATGGAAAAAAAATCAAAAAATGAAAAAACTCACCTCCGGAAGACTGCCTCCTCCTCTCTCCTCTGCCGCGACTCTGATGGTTCAATCCAGGCACTGACACAGCCCTTTTGGGGGGTACGGGGGGCACTGGTGGGGGCCTGAATCCTGGAGGCCTATACCTAGCGGATTTTACGTTCTGCAAGAACAGGTGATGGTGGTGGTGGTGGGATTGCTGCTGTTGGTGGGCCTGCTGCATGTGGTGTCCCATGAGGCTTTGCGATTTGTGGATGGCGGCCGCTGCCGTGCCGTGAGGCGGTGCACTGCCCGTGGGTAAGCGGGGTAACGAATTGGTCGACGCACTCACGGCCGTGTTGCTCCTGGGCAACGTCGTGGACCGCTCCCCGGGGGGACCCCTCGCGTCGGGCACGCTTCGACGCCGTCTGGCGAGGGCCCCGGTGGACCCTGCTGCGTCTCCGTCGCCTTCATCATCACCTTCGCCCTCGTGTTCCTCCGCCACTGTCCCACCGCGAGACGCGGACGACCTGTAAGCCAAGAGATCGCCCCCGCTACCGGATAACCTCGCCCTCGCGCCCAGCTGTTGCTGCTGCTGCAGCAGCGACCCCCTAGACCCTGCGCTGGTGATGCTCCCGCAACTCCTAACCCTACCGCGGTGGTCCAACTGGTCGCTGCTCGAACACAGGTCGGATGCTGACCCCGAACCCGACCCAGCGCTCCTACGCTTCGCCTCCATAGAGAGCTTGGTCCTCGAATCTGCCGCGAGTGCAGACTCGAAGCTGCCCTTCCAGCTCAGTCTTTCGTATTCCTCCCGTTCCTCGGCCAGATCGGACACGCCGCTGCTGGAGGACCTGAGGGACTCTTTGTTATCCCTACCGCCTGCGTGGTGGACACCTGATGGACCCATGGCACCAGAGACGCCGGAAGCGCCGCCGGAAGAACCTATCCCCGAGTAGTAATAGTGCGCCTCGCTAGCCCTTCGGTTCCCCTCGCCGGTCAAGAGGAGTCGCTGCCACTGGCCCAAATCGTGGGACTTGCTCCTCGGAAGACTAGGCAATCTGGGCAAGGGAGGAGGGGACGAGGATGAGGAATCTGCGTCCGAGTCGACTGATCTCTCCTCGGTATCCGTGCTGGGACACTCAGACTCCACGCTCGTCGAAGTCACCGAGCCTTTGTCGTCTTTGGCGGCCGCTGCCGCTTCCCTCCGAAGGAGACGCCGGTATCGAGCCGCCATCGCCGCCGCGGCCTGGTTGTTGCCCGATTTCGGACTACCGGCCCCACCCGGAAGGTTTCTGGTGAAGTTGGGCGACGAAGAGGTCGATGCGTGTGGACCCTCGCCCGAGCCGGCGGCCGAGACTTCGTGCATGAGGGCTACGAGGCGTCCTCCGATGTGATGCATAACTTTGGCTATCAGCGGTGGTGAAGAGTGCGGCGTGCTTGAGGCATCAGAGCTGCTTGGCTCTCCGACGCCACCAGCTACCTTCCCGAAAGATGCGACGAGCCTTTGGTAAACGAACGCCGTTTCCCTGTTCATCGCGTCGGATGTTGGGTTCGCGGCAGTTTTGGAACGTGTGAAGCTCTCCTCTTCCTCCACATCTTCGACGGCGCAGTTGTCAAAGTTCTTAATGATTTGCTGACAACTGGCGGAAATCTGTTGCTGAAGTTCTGACCTGAGCGGTCCAGATGGACCTCTGCCATGGTAACCCATTCCCGCAACCTCCACATCACTGCTGGTGTAGTCTGAAGAATCATAAGAATCGCTCCAGGTGTCTTCACTACTTAAGTATTCCACTATTTCTCTCACTTGCTCGTCCCTTATCCCAGGAACTGTTTTCATAAGCCTCGTCAATTCGTTTTCAAAATATACCAGTTGAGGAGGCTTCACTTTCTCCGTAGGTTCGGCTACATCTCCATTGGTGGAAGAGCTGGCGCTGTGCGCGTCCGCCCCGTTGCTTTGTCTGCTGCTATTACTTAAAGATCTCCTGAGACCTGACGAATTGGCAGCAGCCATTTTACCGGCCACCATTGTCTTGAAAAAGGCACGCATTTTGGACATCATTAGGTTAGTTTCCTCATCAGAGCTCCAATTATTAAAACTATCTTTCCTTGAAAGGGAAGTCCTAGTAATAGAGGCAGGAGATCCTGAAGGCACTGGCCTAGGAGTGGGTAGAGGTGCGACCTCAGCCTCTCCTATCACATCTAATGACGGTTTAACATCTCCCTCCTTAGGCACTTGGGTTTCTACTTCACCTTTCCTAGCTGAGGCAGCTGAGGTCACTCTCTCTTCCACACCACCACTGTCTTTCTGACCACTGTTCTTAGTATCTTTATCCGATCCACTACTCCTCTGCTCCCCATCACTCGCTCTTTGCTGCTGTTGGTCTTTGAGGAGATCGTCACAACTTCCTATGAACCCGCTGTCCCTACTAGCCTGTTTCCTACCAGCCTGACCACCAGGTCCAATACTATTCTCCGCCTCCAACGCTCCTACTTCATCGTCCCTCTCTCTTTCGCCTCCTCCAACTCTGTCATCGCCTCCATCTTCCTCCTCTTCGGCGACAGTCGCGAGGTCGGGCTGAGGCGTCTTCGCGCCTTCGTGATCCTCACCGGAGAGCGCGACGCTTTCTTCCTTTGTTTCGCCTTCCGAATGCCTGTTGTCCTTCCTCTTTTTCTTCTTCCTCTTGACCGTGTCGAATTGTCCATCGTTCTTCTCGAAGGCGGTCTCGTCGAAAGAGTCAGATCCGGAAGAGGAGCCTTCCAAATCGCCGAGATCCTGTTGGCTGCCGTTCAGTTGTTGCTGTTGGTTCTGCTGCTGACCCAGTAGTTTTTGCTGCTGCTGGTGGTGGTGCGCTTGAGAGTGGGTGTGGGTCAACTGCTGCGAATACGCCCCCTCCGAAGTTGTTCCAGAAGGGCTTCC